>NC_139320.1:37830701-39030701 GCF_056507025.1 Lutjanus erythropterus
CATCATTTGATCTTAATATGAACAACTTTTGTAAATTGTCAGGCATATTTATAGTTTTATACAGAACTAATAACATTTTTAAGTCAACCAAAACTTTAAATTTCAACACACGTGACTTGATGAACAGTAACACAGCACAGCAGAGATTTAGTATTCTTCATGTACATGTTGCCCCACACTTTTGTACAGTTTCAAAAACATGGAAGAATAGTTGGGTAGGTAGCTCTTTATTTATCCCTGTGGGGAAATTTCAGTAGCAGATGTACATATAAGGGATAGAAAAAAGGGATAACAAATAATCAAAAGTAAGCAACTACTCAATACACTAAAAAAGAATAGATACTAACATGCCAGTACTAATGTAAGAATAAGGTACATCAATATGCATAATAAAGTATAAAATAAAGTGTAAAATCTGTTTAAAAAGTTTTAAAAATGTATAAAGCAGTGTAAAAAAAGAGAAAACAGTGTCAACATGTAAACAGTAGATGGTACAGTGTTGTAGCCTTATACCTTCTTGCTGTGCAGAATATGAGATGCAGCAAAATCTAAAGTGTCCTTTGCTGTAACAACTGCAATATTTATACACACTTTTCCCTTTATATATTACATATGAGGTTTACAAGTTAATATGTAGTTCATTATGGCCCAAATTTTGCTTCACATGCTCTTCCTCTCTGTGTGTTACCATTGTGGTTTATCTTTTTTTTTTTTTTTTTTTAGTTACTGAAAACCGTAAGTTTAGTTTGATTCCATCAGTCAGACTCTTCCTGCCTCTCAGTACAAATTAACTCCACCTTGAATCACTTTAAAGGTGCTAAAAAACAGCTACTGGCAGCCGCCTCACATCCCTCATTGTCATCTGGTGCTGCATGAATTTTATTTCTGTGGATAAACTCCCAAAAGTAACAGTCTGATGTCATGACAAGATTATTTCTGGCACAGCCTCGATGTGGTTTGATAGCAGCAGAAATGTCTCAGCTACATAAACCATCAACAACAAACATCAGGTTTGTGTTGTTTAGTCGCACAGAATCAAAGACATTAAACACACCGCTGCATTATGGATGACTCACAGACACTTAGAGCTTCAACAGACGATGATGCATCACAGCCACATGATGTTGCATCTTGAGCAAAAAAAGGGGGCAAATGTCACTCTTTCTCAAGTGGAGAAACTCTTGCTCTCTTGCTCTCACTATACTATCACAAGTGCTCTCTCCGCCCACACGTGGAGCTGCAGAGAGCACTTGAATGCAACATCTGTACTCTGCCGATTGTCAGGAGTCATTCTCGCAGAAGTAGGAATTTGAAGTAGACAAGGGAGGCCAAGGTAAACAGAAAATTAAATCACAGCAGCTCATTACAAAAAGAACTGCGAGAATGCTTTGAACATCACAGGTTGTCGATTATGTAGGACAAGAACAGGAGCATTGAAGGGCGTCTTTTATACTGCACGGAACTTTTTGAAAGGTGGACGCCTCCCTCCTTTTTCTGCACGCCTTCATGTTCTCAGATGTCACTGATACTGCAGTCCGCTGCCTGTGTGATGCAGGAGGTGACAGGAGCATACAGGAGTGTCTGTTAAAGGGATAGTTTGGAGTTATTTGAAGTGGGCTTAAATGAGATACTTATCAATAGTCAGTGTACTAGCTACAGTAGATGATGATCAACATGCCGCCAGTTTGGAGAAGCATCGTGGGTCCTGTTGAATAAAGCTAAGCAATGTAGCACCGTGGACAGTGTCACCAACAGAATGTAGGGGAAACCCGGGGCAATTATAACGGGGGCAACTGCAAAACATTCAATCCGTCAGATCAGAATGTTAACACTTACTCTGCACATGCTCAGTAGGATTCTCTCGCTGCCTGAGAAAAAAATTCACTTAAGCGAAAGTTTTTAAAAAAATGCTGATTTTGAGGTATGAAAGTTTGGTTGTACAGTATTTCTTTTCTGCTGTCTATGGTTTAGATTTAAACTTATAACTTATTTCTAGGTAACTGGTTAAAAATTAACATGAACAATCAATACTAATATAGGTATTGCTAGCTAGCATGCAAGATTTTATCATGGCTGCAAGATCAGCAGCAATTCTAACACTGAGCACTCAATGTAAGCACCTAGTTTGTCTGTGTTGACACAGTTTTCTGTTAGAAAATGAACATATTTTTCTAAAACACTAGAAAAATAGTTTTTGCAAATATAGAAATAGACTTTTGCTGTGAATACATACTCTGCCTGACATCTAGAAAATTTTGAACCATATACAAAAAGATCTTATGTAATATTATTAGAAATTACAGCAGTAATATAGCGTACGCTCATACGTTTATACTAATATTGCTTATTTTAGACCATTTTAAGTGGCTAAAAATGCATTTTGTTGCTGACCCTGGCCATGTATTGACTCGCATCTACTGTTCATCTACCTAACTGTAGGGAAAAAAAGGAGCTATGGATAAGTACCTCAATAAAGTGCATAAACACAACACCTCTTCAAATCATCTGAACTATCCCTTTAAGGGCTACTTCCTCTTTCATTTTACCCTTTTCACTCCACCATCTCTCCCTCCAGTCACCTCTTTTTAACACCATTCCCTCCGTAAATGATTAGACAACATTCTGATGCATTATTAATCTCCCTCTTCTGCATCAATATTACATGAGTCCTAATACGAATGTTACACTAAAAATGAAAATCGCTTCTGAGAACCAAATGCCATACTTCACTAGCTGCTCCATTATATACTGTACTGAGAAATATAGAAAAGCAGCACATTTATCAGCTTTCTTCATCCATTTGGCTGTTCAGAGTGCATGTTCAAACACAAACCTCAAACTTGGGAAAGCTCCTTCTTGCGGTGAGAAGAGAGCCGATCGTGTGTTTGTGCGTGTGTGATCGAGCATGAGGGTATATTTGCTCACCCACATGCTCAGATCCATGGAGACGTCATGGAGAAAGGCAGGAATGTGACAGACAGGGTTTGAGAGGAGGAGGAGGAGGAGGAGGAGGAGGATTCCTCTTTTCTTTACTTTACTTTATTACTTTATTTATTTGCACAGGGGAAAAAAAAACATAAAACAAAGATACTAAACAAAACAGTTGTGCAGCAGAGGACAGAAACCTGCGTGGGATTATAAGGGTCTTCCCCAAAGTGCACTCAAATCACAAGCACAAAAAAGCGAGCTGGAAAACAACAGCAGCCTCCCGCTGTTTCAGTCTCTCTGGATGTGTCAGTGAAGTGACAGAAATTGAGATTCTGCCTTCATCTCATGCCTCACCTTATCTACCGCTTCTTCTTTCTTCTGTCCCCCTTTCCCCCCTCATCTATTGCTTCCTTTCTCCTCCTCCTCGTCCTGCTCCTCCTTTTCTTTAATCTTCTCCCCCTCAACTTGGATTGAGTACAGCTGTGGCTCAGACAGTATTGGAATGGACTGGTGGTCATTACATATGATCACATCCCATTAAGTTTACTGTCTTGGAAGTTTGCTACGATCACTACTGCATGTGCTGCCTGGGCTGGAGGAGTGTAATGATTTGATCCAACAGATTTAATTTTGATAGATTCAGTGCAACATGAAATACCAGGATTCATTCAGAATGCAGGGTAAATTTTCAAAGAGGCCTTTTTGCATATGAAGTTAAAGATAACACCCAGGCCGTCGCAGCCTGACATGAACACATCATGGACCCATCAGCCCATGTTTTTCATGCACATTTATGGAAAAAGAAAACTATATCAAACTCAAACCTATATATAACCTATACTGATTGCTGACTCCTCACTCCTCATAAGGATATCTTTGATATATTTGATTTAAAATGGTATTTTATATATTTGGCTTCATGCAATTTAAAAAAGGCTATTTTGGAGTTGTGATCAAATTTCAATTTATCGTTCGACCCCTAGCCTGCGTTGCGAGCGAGGTTACAGCTAATGTCTGTACAGTTGTCACATTGAACGAACAAACAGTCCACCAGTCAAAGTCACACAAATAAGGTGGCAGTGAAGACCCACTGACAACAGTCTAACACGTAGTTCCCCTTGTTCATTTTCTATACGACACAGGCAAATCGCATTTGAAGGAATTGTATTATTCTGGGCGATATGGGACTGACCACCAATGTGAAAAATTGGCTGGAATGAAAGTTGAACAAATTCAAGTTTATGCAAATTAATCTAGTAATTCTAGCAATAGGAATTATCATCTTTATTTATTTGTTTGCCAGTGAGCAAGCTATTGCTAGCTTGCGAGCTCTGATGCAGCAATTTGATTGCTTCACTTCTAGCAACTCTCCGTCTTCGTGAAAAAAGTGTGCTTTGCTTTCTGTCTGAAAATTTTACATTTTTAGTCCATTTTCACTCTCAACACATAAAATATGGCAGCTTGGTCAGTGCCTCTATGATTCAAACTATGACACTGTGAGTAACCCTCTAGAGGGTCATTTCTGGATGCGCCCTTAAAGTCATGTGACATAGTATGAAGAGCAAGAAAGACTGTATGTGGAAGAGGTGGTTTGGTTCAACAAACAAGATCAAACAAGCACAAGACTTTCTACCCAGGACACCAGGGTTCGTGTCCTGAGTAAAACCAAAAGTTAACAATGACTTCTTTTTAAGTTATGTAACATACTGAAATTACATCACATTTAATTTGCATTACATAGGTTACATTATGTATGTAAACTTACTTCAGCAAAATACTTATTTTAGCCCAAACCAAGATCTTTTCCTAAGCCTACCCAAGTTGTTTTTGTGCCTTTATTTCAAAAGTCTACCTGGACGTTGCATATTTAGTATGGCTAACTGGACCGTGGAGCCCTGCATGTGCATGTGCAAGCTGCCCAGCTATGAGAGGCTCTTATTTTGAAAGTATACCATAAGCCAGAAATGACAGCAGTGCAGTAAAGTTAGTGGTTTGTGAAGGAGGCTGAACAGGAGCAGAATACCTGCCAAATCAGCCAGACAGCAGTCACTGCAAGCATGTAATTAAAATTAAGACTTAAAATCTGTTTTAATCTCTTCCTCTTTTTTCAATTAATACTAATGGCTTTCCGAGCCTCAAAATCGATGCTTCATCAATGTTTAGTTCACACTTCCAGCTCTCAGCAGGCCACACGTGTCGCATGTTACAGCAGTGACGCACAAAGTGTTACCCTGTGAGAGACAGTCTGAGTGTTGATGATTCAGTTTGCCAACAGTCTGACACAAGTTAAATGCAGCTCGGGTTGATCTACTAGTCGCATCTCGTGGCTATAAAACATGTGAGAGACAGATGAATAGGAATAATTCTGCAGGCGTAGCAGATTCCCCCTCAGCTGCATGAATGGACAGACTACAGCTGTGTGTGACTTGAATGGACAGAGCCTCTCGCAAACCTGTTGCATAATTTATGAGGGTGTTTCTATTAGGTTTGGTTAATGTGTTTCTTCACCACTTATTGCTTCTCATCAGTGGCTGCACACAGGGACACGCAGCAACATGGAGTTGGACGTTTCCAAGGTTACCACATGCAGGAATCAGACCTGGAGTTAATTAAAGTATGACACATCCATGACTTTCAAGTGTTTGATGTATTTTCTTCAGAGCAGACTCTGTCCACTAACTTACTCACTTAAAAGTGGAGGTGTTATATATCTTTGATCAGCGGTGGAATATAACAAAGTAAATTTCCTCAAATGCTGCAAAATTTAAGGTGTTTGTATATTGTTTATTAAACTACCCACCAGTGTATAAAGTTAGAGCTGAATCGATTTGTTGATCGATCAGTTAGTTGATCGTTATCTCCAGGCTATTCTGATAAACTATTTAAGTCATTTTCATTAATTATTTGTGGTTCTACTTATGATTACAGCCTCTCAAATCGGAGAATTTGATACTTGTACTTATTTTAAATTACAGTAAAGTTAAGAATGCTGGTCTTTTGTTTGGACAAAACAGTTGGACAATTTCACAGTTTATTTGATAGTAAATGTATCTATAAATCAGAAAAAAACAACAACTGATTTATCAGTAATGAAAATTACCATTAGTTGCAGACCTATATAACAAGATAAGTTAAAAATCTGCTTCAACTGAACGAACTACAGCAGTAAGAATAATATAATGCTGTTCTCTGTAATAGCGTAACACTCCCAAGAAATACTTTAATTTTTGGTACTTTTAGTGTTTTTTGCTAATAATTCTAATATACATATATGAAGTAACATTTTCAATACAGGACTTTTACTTGTAATGGAGTATTTTAAGATTGTTGTATTGCTGCGTTTACTTAACTAAAGGATCTGAATTATGGCTACAAGTAACTCTAATTTTCATTTTAGATTAATCTGCTAATTGATTATTTCTTTCTAGCCTATCAAAGCCAACAGGATGTCAACAGGATGCGTAGAATCTCCAACCGACAGTCTAAAACT
Organism: Lutjanus erythropterus; assembly: GCF_056507025.1. NCBI lineage: Eukaryota > Metazoa > Chordata > Actinopteri > Lutjaniformes > Lutjanidae > Lutjanus > Lutjanus erythropterus. The sequence goes on from NC_139320.1 coordinate 37,837,120, forward strand.
CAAAAATATGCAATTTTCTATTATGCAAGTCAAAGAAAACTAGAGAATATTCACATTTAACAGGCTGTAATCAGTAAAGTTCAAACATTTTTACTTTGAGATCCAGATTTGTAGGATTTATTGGCAAATTATGGCAGAAATTTAATACATTATTCACAAGTTTATTTCCTTACTTACTTACATATTAAGACCCTATGGAGCATAGGCCATTGACGACATTGACATCCTTTTTGTCATTCTCCATTTGTGGTTGTGGCTATTGTTTTAGAGGACCAGATGTCGTTGAGGGTGATGAAGGCTGCTCTGGATTTGCCTACTCTGGTGGTGACATGATTGTCTGTGTCACCTTGCTTATCCACAGTGCTGCCAAGCTAGGTGAAGGGGTTGACTTCCTGTATGGCCTCTACTATGACTGAGTTGTTGGTAGAGGTGTTGATCTTCATTGATTTGGTCTTATGTCTCAAGGAATGTGGTTGCCAGCTCGGTTGTATTGTCCTGCATCTGGTTGTAGCTTTGCAACAAGAAGGCCAGATCATCAGCAAAGTCTAGGTCGTCAAGTTGTGTCCAGAGGGTTCACTGTATGCCATTTTTTCTTCTTGTTGCAGTGTTTTTCATTGTCCAGTCAATGACTAGAAGGAACAATTACAACTCATTGCTTGCTAACGCTGCTTGTTGCTACCTGTCGCCTCGCCACCTGTAGTTTTCGGAGTTGGGCTTACTCTTCATGTCCTCTGGTGTTTGCTTGTACGTGACCCTGCTGACTGACTGACCCGGACCTGACAGTTCAGGGATGTAGTTTCCACTCTCCATCAGGGCTGTGAACTGAAAGTTGTCCATGCTGGCCTGCTGGCTAGCCGCTTCTCACCTGGCGTCTACCTGTTGCCACGTAACTGGGTGAAACTGTAGTGTTGTAACTTGTGAGCTGTCTTCTGTTTGCTGGCTGGATTTGTCTGTTCCTGTGCCTGCTGCAGTTAGACCATTGAATACTTGTGTACCGTCTGTCTGGGTTTTCTGGTTTGCTGCTCAAATATCCCGGCTCGAACTTAGCCTCTCCGTCGGACGGCAGCGCGGAACTAACTAGCTTAGCATTCCCGCTTTGCCTAGACTGGCTAACACTGCTGGCCTGTGCAGCTTCATCACACCAACCAGCAACACCGACACCCAAATATGCCAACAAAGCTGAAAACTGAGGTGAAACCTGATGAGAAATATGTCTTGCTCGCACAGATAAATGAGCTACTCCAGCAGCGGATAGAGATGTTTATGGCACTGCTACAACAACAACAAGATAACTTTAAAGGCTTTGTAAAAATCATTATGGACTCTACAAACACAAGATTGGATGTGATATCAAGAGAAGTTCAAGAGATAAAAACAAACACCCAATTTACACAGAAGGAAGTGAATGACATCAAAACTGACAACGCTTAACAGGCAGAACACTGTAATGTGATGCGGTTGGACATCCTAAATATATGTGAAAGTCGACTAGCTGCCACTGATAAAATGGGCCAACTCAGAGGAGAAGGTGAAGAGGGTCTTCTCCGAAAAGCTGCGGCTGCGGTGGGAGATCAAGGTGGAGCGGGCGCACCGCACAGGTGAATCTGTTCCTGGAAGCGACAGACCCAGACCCACTGTTGTAAAGTTCTTGAGATACAAGGACAGATGAGTGGTCTTGCAGAGAGCCAAAAGCCTCAGAGGCACCAAAATCTACATCAATGAAAATTACACGAACACTGTCACACTGAAAAGGAAAGAACTGCCTCTGAAACTGAGAGCTACAAGCGACAAAGGGGGGCATTGCCTTTTTGAGGCAGGACAAAATGATTACCCACCCCTGCAGCAGCACCCCAAAGCACCCTAGAAATGTTTGAACCCTGAGCAGGTGTGCTCTACCTCTGTTTCACAAACACACCTTATGCCAGACACTCACAAGAATCGCACACATTAACAAAAACAACATGTTAATAACCTAGACATACTGGCAATCGCAGAGACACATCTGGATTCAACTTTTGAAGACACAGTGCTAATTATTCGGGGATACAAAATTCGCAGAAGAGACAGAGACAACTTTGGTGGTGGAGTAGCCTGTTACATTCCAGAACATACTGGTGAAAATTAGATTTGTTCCAGTACAGTACTTTAGTGGTTTGGCTGCAAATACATTTGCCTCATTTAAAACCAGTTTGGTTGGCTGTTGTTACAGACCACCTAGTACAAACAATATTTATCTTGATACAATCTGTGAAATGTTAGACTATAGTGGTACTCTTGGACATGAAACATGATTTATGGGCAACATCAACATTGACTGGTTTTCTCAAAATTGCCCACTAAAAAGTTTATCTGTTACAGATACCTTATCTCAAGTAATTAGCAAACCTACCAGAATATGTCAAAAAAATTCAACCTGTATTGTGCTTATAAAATGAATTTTGTTTCAGTGGATAAGAGTTTTAATTGGTTATTAGTAAAAGACAGATGTATTCATTATTTGTATTTATTAGAAATGTCTCTATTACAAAGACTGAGAGATATGTTCTGTATCAGTACTTATCTTTCAGTGCAGATAAACATAATAACATTACATGACACTAACATGAATTATTTCCTCCACCTCTGTCTTTGACAACCTGAAACGATGACTTGCAACATTTTAGTTTTTCACATTGTGTCACGTTTGTGTCAGTAGTTTTAATTTATCTGTTTCTCCTGCGCGTTTTCTCCATCACAGGTACATGACGGCACTCTAACCATCCTAGGCATCACCAGAGATGACAGAGGGGCGTACACATGTCGAGCCTACAGTGACCAGGGAGAGGTGCTCCACACTACCCGTCTGCTGGTTCAAGGTATCTGTAAATTAAAGCTCGCTGTAACAACCATTAACAAGTGTTGTTGACAACTGAATTTGCACCAGATTTTGAAATAAAAAAAAAAAAACGTTTCCAACGTTCTACCTGAGGCTGAATATTGCATTTGCATCGTCAAAGTAGTTCAGTTTCATTATTTATACTTGCAGGCATTTACTGTAGCAGCATTTAACAGCAGAGCCCTGCAGCTCTCTAGTATGCTGAGGTATGTAGCATACCTTGTGAGTCTATATCAGTCAGTCAATAGCTCAGTCTGGGGCCTGTGTGTGTGTGCATGTGTGTGCGCACTCTTGTGCACAGTCATGTGTGTACAACAGGATCCGTCTGTGAGAACGTCACTGTCTGTCTCCGGTCCATTAACTAGGCTCTCTGCTAGACACAGATCAGATAGATGGCTGCGATGCCAGCTTCCAGTTCTCTCAGTCTCCTGATACTGCAGGGCTGGGGGGAGTTAACACTGTGTATTTAACAAGAAACCCTCCTTCATGCTTTTATGGCACTGGTAGTGTGAGGTCTGTTTTAATGTCAGAACACAGGAAACGTTCTCCTCTTTGTTCACGGTATTGTAAAGTATGTGTACGCTCGCTGCAAACACACATTAAAAAATCATTGTGTTGTAACCCAGTGAACAGTGTGACCAGCGGTGCATGTGATGCAGCTGCATTGAGTCTGCAGGCCTCCAATGGACCTGTTAATACTACCATACCTGTTCTCTCAACCACAACACACTGCAGCAGCAGCAGCAGCACCACTGGTTTGACTGTGGACTCCACACAACAGGCAAAGCACGACAAAACTACCTGTACATTCTAGCTTCTATAGGGGAACACCTGACAATATAAAGCAGACGATACAAGAGCTCTGCAATTAAACACTTTCCTCACCAGAGTTTAAAAAAAAAAAGTTGCCAGCCAGCACTAGCATTTTGACAGAATTCACTGATACAGAATATTCAGTTCTATAAATATGTTAACATGGAATATGTCAAAAGAAAGAACAGATCTGATATCTTGTCAGACACAAGTTCTGGCTTCAGTCATTATTTTTTATAAGCAGTTGAATGTTGGCTGGTTACATCAGAAAATCTACTTTTCAGACAAATCTGACAACATTTTTGCAAAAAAGACATTTTTAAGCAGAATAGGAAAATAGGATTTTTTCGCTTCATATTACATGTGAGTGACCACTGTCACCAGTGTGTCTAACACTCTGTCCGAAACCCTGGCTGCAGCCTGAGTCCCAGGGGCTGCGGTGTGAGGAGCCTCGCTGTGTACCAGCTGCTGTGGAGGCCCAGGGACTGCAGCGTGGGCACCCTCGCTCTGTGCCCGGGTTGCGGCGTTCTCTGTACCTTGGGTCTGCAGCAATTGATGGAATGTCTCGTCGTTGGCGGGAAAAGAACCCATGAATGAACTTATATCTTCAGAACACTAAAGGTTTCCTTACTGCTGTGGCGATATCAACCCATTCTCATCCCAACTCGTCGGATACTGATGTTTTGTCTCCCCGCCCCTCGTCGCCTCATACTGAAGCACAAGGCATGGCTGTGTGATTTTGCTGAAGCGACTCATACCACGAAAGTCGCATATAGCATTAAAACTTTTAATAATAGTTTGGTTTCACACTGGACATAAATCTCTCTAAAGTCCTGTGCTTGTTTGAGACGTCCATCCACCTCACCTTCTCAGCAAGCGACCTTCTCCTTCTGTATATACTGTGTCATCAGGTGAGTCTCATGCAACCACATGGGTTTACACTGAAGTCACTTGAAACCCAGTCATGCATGTCTGTATGAGCTGCAGAGGGGCGATGACAAAACCTCAGTATCTATGAGTTGGGAATGAGTTGGATTTATTAATTAATCAATTTATTTTTATTACAGCTGGCACCAATGTTTATTTTCATTATCGATTAATATGCTGATGATTTTCTCAATTAATATATTTTCTGTAAAATCTATATAACCCATACCAAAGCCCATGGCGTCATCTCAGAGTCCAAGGTGACATGTTAAAATTCCTGGTCCAAAACACAAAATAAACACTTTTAAATTACATAAAAAACGAGAAAAGCAGGAAATTCTTACTTTTAAGAAGCTCATACCAGCACTGCTTTTGGCATTTTGGCTTGAAAAAGTAATTGGAACAAATAATTGATTATCTAAATAGTTGCTGATTAATTTTCTATTGATCAAGTAATCAGTGAATCCACTGATTGAGTTTCAGCTCGGGGTTTTCATTATTTATAATTATGTGATGATGATAGGTAATTTGTCAGGTATTTAAAGGTTTAGACAAAACAATCCAATTTATCACATGATCATAGTATATGTCATAACATGACATCTTATTGATTGATTGATTAATGGCTGACTAACTCTATCACCATCACAATGTAATATATATTGTGTCAGAAGTGTAAACACACTAATTTAACAGGGTTCCTTCTTTAGTTTTGGATGTGTCACAACATTAAGACACTCAGGGATGATATTATATTCCTGTTATTTTGTCCACCCCATTCACAAACTGCCACGTGTGAAGCTGAGGTTTAAATCTCAGTAACCTCTGTCATAAATATCAGATTAATGTCAGTCAGACGGGTGATGGAGGTGACATGCCTGGCTACATGCACACAGAGTGTTACACTTCACCTCATACAACCTGTTTCGGTGAAACACTTTTAGAAATCCACAGTCAGGTTTAATAAGAAAACCACATAAATAAAATGTTTGCACCGAGTTGAATATTGGCATGAAAAGCGCTGTGAGATAAAAACGCGTGGTATGATTAGAACTCAGAGCAATAACAAGCAGATATCTGAGGAGTCATGATTCTCACTCCCGTGATCTGTTTTTAATTGTTATGTGAGACACCCGCACAGCGCCGTCAGTAGTCCCACCTGATGCATAAAGCTGTGCACGCTGAGAGGAAAATAACCAGGAGGCTTGTATCTGGGCCCACTCATAAAAGACAGCTTACCTTTCATGGCTTCTGCTGTTTTATTGAGAGTTAAGAGCAAACCTCCAGTTACAATGTGAAGCACGCAGGAGCTGCAACGCTGACTACTGTTAAGGTTACAACAGCTGCCTGCTCGTTGTATTTTACATCAGACTGGGGTGATATATTGTAAATAATACATAGTCTGTGCTCTTTCTCACCCTCATCCTCTAAAAAAAAAAATGTTGACATGCACAAAGTGGAAGCAGAGGTCGGCCTGCATGTGGTTCAATAATATATGATTTAATAATACAGTTTATCTCTTTGATGCTCTCCTCTACCATCTGATATAGCAGATCATTGAAGTTGTGATGTCTTGTTCAAATATCTGTTGCACTTAACCTGACTTAGCCTTTTCTGATACTTGGTCAAGGTATGTTAGGCCCCCAAAAAAAACCCCTGAAGGCACACTGCAATTTTTAAAAGAAAAGTTTTCTGATCAGTATTCATGAATAGGATAAAATCTGATGTTTTAGTTTCATTTGTTTGACATTTGCTAAAGGCTCAGTAAGCGATTCTGGAGATATGGATACTTGGCTGTTGAATCTCATTCCCACGCTTTGAAAAATTGATTTTTTTTTGAGAATAAAACTTAAGAATCAACCATCTTACTGACCTGCGGTTGGCAAAAGTCTCCTGTCACAGGGTAGGGGGTAGAAATCTAGTTTTCTGTCAGAACACAGAAGTACATTGTGCTGAAAGGCTGTTATAGAACTTTTGCCCAGTGACACCAAAAATAAACTGCCTACCCCAGCTTTAAGGGCTGGTTTCTCAGACAAGGTTTAAGTCTGGACCCAGACTAAAGAGCCTGTTTAAACTGTCGTAACTCAAAGTGACCTGCACAGACAAAGTTGTAGATTTATCCTGTTCTGGTTTAAACTAAACCAACTGCAAAAGGGAGGATTTGTTCTACTCTAGGACTGAATTAATCTGTCAAAGATGCAGGTTTAACTTCTGTTTAGTACTGTTAGTGAGCAAAAATCATAATTCCCTTAACTGACAGCACAAAGTGTCACTCTGTCTCTATGCTCAGATTATGAAAAAAAAGAATAATTATTGATCCTACATATTTAAAGAGCTTTTTAAAGCTTTATTTTTTTATTTTTTGCCTTTATTGGACAGGACAGGTGGGAGAGACCAGAGATGACATGCGGCAAAGGGCCACAGGTCACACTCCTTAAAGAACGTTTTTACCTCACAAAAATAAATCAGCACAAATAACAATTCAAATTATAACTTTTTAAATTAATTCTGAAGAGCATCAGACACTACAGAGACCAGATGAATCTGTTTTTTCCTTTCAGTAACTGCTTTAGTAGAGTATTTTCATGCTCACTGAAAAACAAGTACTTTCTAGTTCTGCTGTTGTTTTGTCTCCAGATTCACACCAGTCCTGTTTATGAGCACCAATTCATTACTCCAGGACTCCACCGTCTCCAACTGACTTCATTTAAGACATGTTCATGAAGGCTACTTAAATGTCACAGTTTAACTCGAACAGCTCAAGGCCTTCTCCTGGATTAATCCGAGCCCGAAACCAGCCAGAAATGTTTTAAATCAAAGTACGGTCAGTAACGAGAAAGATCCAGAGTGATAGTTCTCATATTTGGTAATAATAATAGTATGATAACAGCTGATAAAAGCAGGTGGTGCAACTTCTGCTCAAAGTGTGACGCCAGACTGAAGCCAACAGGAAGTACTCAGCAAAATAAAACAACAAAAAACATTGTTGTGCTGTTGCACCAAGACACAGATGACACAAAGAATGCACTGCATATTATATGACTTCTTGTGATTTTTATATCACTATTAGTTATTTTATGTTTAATATGAATCTTGAACAGTTTTATGCTTATGTTATCTGTTATCTGTTGCAAACATTGCTCATAAAAACAGAGGATGAATAAAAAGTCATCTACTAAACTTTAATTGAGGAAGTCAAATCTATTCAGATTGTAAATGGATGTTTTGACCATTTGGTAATTAAGACACTGTGTGGTCAGTTGAAAACATTTTATTTTAGTTAGTGACCAAAGAAACTTTTAAAAATGTTATGTTTTCTGGTGGGACTAAGGACTGGTGTGTAAGATTTAGTGCTGTCTATTGGCAGAACATGGCAGAAATGAAATATAATATTTATACGTGTGTTTTCATTTGTGCATAATCACCTGAAAATGAGAACTGTTGTGTTTTTGTTACCCTAAAATGAACTGTTTATATCTACAGAGACTAGCCTCGCACAAATACTGTAGTCACCAAATACATGAAGAAATAAATTACATGAACATGTTTTACTATATAAAGTATGTTTTTTCAAAAGTTAAATACAGGTAAATATACTTTATGTTGCCTTTTAGTTGATAGTTTACAATTTATAATGTGTGCTTCCATGAGTGTCGCCATTGTTTTGAGCCGTCAGAAGCCTGCTTCTGCGTGAAGTTAAAGTACAGCTGTTTTCTTGAACTTGGGGCAAACAACTTTGAGTTGTTCCAGTGTACTTTTTCTAGTGGGAGATCTGAAATCTTCAAGTTCTAAGTAGTCTGAAACGCAGCTTTCATCTCCCCCCAAAAAAATTGGTTGTTGCAGCTTTAACAGGTTAAATTAGTAGACTGTTCTTTTGCAGCTGCACAACAAACTAAAGCCGTGTTTCTGTTTCTCTCAGGGCCTCCATACATCGTCTCGCCACCAGAAAACGTCACTGTCAACATATCCCAGAATGCACTCTTCACCTGCCAAGCGGAGGCGTATCCTGGCAACCTGACCTACACCTGGTTCTGGGAAGAGGATAACGTCTACTTCAAGAAGTAAAGTTATGATCAAGTTTACTTCTGTACAGTAGCTGCAGTTATTCTCTGTAGGGAAACATCTTATTTAAGCACTCGGGTGAAGTTAAGACTTCAAGGCCTTTTGCTTAGAGGCTCAGTCATTTAAATCACCTCCACGCAGGCTGCATGAGGTGTTTACCCCGAAGCTTTTGTGATGTAACTGATTTAACAGTCTATGAGTCCTTTGCTGTGTGTGTGTCTGTATATGTGTGTGTGCCGGAGCCCTGTCCTACTGCGGCCCCAGAGGCAGTAAGAGCGAGCCTGGCGGGGGTCTGTCTGGACAGTGCCAGGCGAGTTAGTGCGCTCTGATGACAATATCACATGACTCAGGCCCTGTGTCATCATATGCGTCTCATGCAGCGATGATCTGAAGCGTAGCCAGGACCTCAGCGGGCTCCCCAGAGCAGGTCTTTAGGGGCTGAGAGGGTTTTACAGCGAGGCGAGTGACAGACAGAACAAGTGGGAAGGAAGAACAAGTGAATGGGAGTTTGACTCGCAGTGAAAACAAGTGTCTGAGGAAATGCACTCAAGTGTCCAATCTAATTTTAAACAGCTCTCATAGTGTCAGTCTTGTTTTTTTTTTTTCTTTCGTTTTGCAGGATAGGTTGAGACTTTCTGGAGAGAGTTGCACAAAATTTTATAAAGGTTGATGAGTTATTACTGTGGGAAGACCAGTGTAAGAAGTAGTAACATATCTAACACTTTTATTTTACTTTGAATAATATTACTTATATCATTTTATTATTATATTATATTCGATGTTATATCATGGTATTCCTTTCATTTCTATTATATATATATTTCATAGTATTGTATTATTGCAGTATAATGTGTGCATTATAACACTATGTAGTTTAAAGGGATAGTTCAGATTATTTAAAGTGGGGTACAAGCTACCTATTCACAGCAGCAGGGATACCGATGTAGGAAGCTAAGCAATGAACAACTGTGGACAGAGTCAGCAGCAAAACAAAATTATACCCACCTATAAAAGTCCTAAAAAATATCAATATTGGAATATTTTCATGACTTTTCCTTCATTAGCCTAATATCACTTTCTCCAAAACAACCATTGTCAACAACAGTAAGTTACACAATAACTCAAACAAACTAATTTTTGCCAATGGAGGAGGTGTTTCCTTTGGGTATAGCACAATTTAGCTTATTAAACAGAGGTTTCCTGTCAGAAAAAGGCCCCCTCGCCCCATTCAAATAGTTCCTTTATCTGTCTTTTCATCCCTCTCAGCCCTTAGCTAATTAATTTTCCCACACTGATCAATATTCCTCAGAAGTATTCATCATATATTCTTTTGTAATATAATAATAATAGTACATTTTGTTCATGGTGTGCTTTTCAAGATAATCAAAGTTGCTTTATATGATAAAGCATAAAAAAAGATCCCAAAAAAACTAACAACACACTCAAGCACAAGCGAGCGCATGATCTCATTTTATCTTGTCAGCTGTCAATAAATCATTAACCAGTGGTAGAAAGACTTCTGAGAATCTGTACTCAAGTAGTAGTACTGTTGTGGTCATGGTCACCTTTCTAAATCTGTACCTGCTGCTGCATTTTTGTCCATATGTTCACGTTTTTTACTGCCTCATTTTGCCTTATAGGCTACAAAAATGCAGATGAAAGGTATAGATTTTAATTCAAATTGTAGGGCCTCCTCGGTAGTGAGTTATGATTTTAAAAGCAGTTAAGTAGATTGCATAGTGTAATGCATACTTTACGTAAAATTACAGACTTGAAGAAAGAAGAAGTACAAGCACACCTAAAAAAATGACATAATTTGACTGATTAATTAGTCAATACATCTTTAAAAATCAGTTAAAAGCCATTAATAGGAACAACAGTTGGTTTTCTGAGATATAGCTCTCTGGAAATAATGCAGTTTTAAATGTGATTAATAAAAGCTTAATAAGTTGTTGATTAATGGATTTTGTGGTCATATGGTCCAGTCAGTTAAAGGCTTTTTTCCCACAAGCTGATTTGTAAATCTTTCATATGCTAAATGATTTATTAACCATTAATGAAGCCATTACTTACAACATATACACCCTTCATAAAGTGGGTGGCATTAGAAAGTGGTGCTATTTTATTTAAAGACATACTGAGTTTGAGTTTGAATTCTGTTTCATGATGAAGCGTTGAATTATTTCTGTGTGCGGACGAGGACAGCAGCTCCATCATGACTGTGTTTAATTTTAAATGGTGTCAGGGGGGAACACATGAAGGCCGTACCATGTGGCGATTATGGCAATTAGCAGATTTATTTGAATCTCCTGCTCTGTACTGGGTGTTCTTTGGATCCCTCTCACAGAGCTGAGCTGCTGTCTGACTCTCTGCTGCTCTCTTATGGCTCTTTCATGTAACTCATCCAAAAAAAAGAGAAAAAAAAAGAAGGAGAAAATGATGGCTGCCTGCCTGCCTGCCCTGTCCTGTGGTGTGTTTCAGTGTGTGACAGAGCGTCTGTGTCTTTCTTGCAGTGACCTGAAGCTCCGCGTGCGCATTCTCATCGACGGCACCCTCATCATCTTCCGGGTCAAGCCGGAGGATGCCGGGAAGTACACCTGCAGTCCGAGCAACAGCCTCGGCATCTCGCCCTCGGCATCGGCCTACCTGACTGTTCAGTGTGAGTGTTACCGTGGCAACAAAGTGGAGGGGGAGGGGCGGGGAGACGGCACAGCACAGCAGCGAGCTCGTGAGAGGAGGAGAACAGCAGCAGCAGTATGGAGGCTGCTCGCGCTGGAGGCTGCTGTAGTATTTGGCAGCGCTGCACTAACGCAAAGTAACCTTCTTGAATTTCAAGGTCAGGCATGTCAGAGAGCGAGCACGCAGAGCCCCTTTGACCATTTTCACAAATTGAGTGGATTTTAGTGATACAATTATTATCTATCCCAACCCCAGCTTCATTCCTGCGCACAAAGATGGAGACGGGCTCCATTTTTCCTGGTCTCTTTTGATCCTGGCTCCGCCTAAATGAAACCGTGACCTTCCTGTTCATCGGCTCTGACCGATGAGAGCCAAACGCCACTCCTGGCCATCTGACGTTTTGTCGTCCACCCCTGTGTGTGTCGAGCTAATTTGCTCCCAAGTTGCTGCTGGTCATTGATTACTGCGCTACAGTATGAGACAGAGCCGGGGGATTCACAGCACTGCAGGCACCGATTTCATCACTGGCCTCAAATACAGCAGACCATAATTAAACCAGTGTCCTGGATGCTTCATGCAAAACAAACTCAGACTGGGCCTGGATTTATCAAGCGTCTCAGAATCACTCACAGGAATTGTGCAAAAAGTTAACCTAGGACTAAAAATACTCAGAGTTGGACTTAAGAGTAATTTATTCAGCAGTCTGCAGAAGGACGACTCCTCGTTGTTGTACAACACAACACAAAGCCCAAATAATGTGCAGAAAATGTAGAAAACAGCCCACTTCTTAATGTTTAGGTACCAAAATGACAAGATGTATTAAAAGTCATATTACAGGGATAGTTTAGATTATTTAAAGTGGGGTTGTATGAAGTTCTTATCTGTAGTTAGTGTATTTTACCTACAGTAGTTAGCAGTCAGCATGTCCCCAGTATGGAGAAGCAGCAGGAGTAACAGTGTAGGAAGCTAAGCAATGAACTGATGTGGACAGCATCAGCGAAAGGTATTTTAGTCATCTAAAAAAAACTTGTGTAACAGAAGGCTATATTTATACATTTTATTTTCACCACTTTGCTGTCAGGCAGCCTTCTCAACAGGAAATCGCCATTATACAAGACAAGTATTGCTGTCTACAAAGCAACAAAACCCCATAGCAAAATCAGTAAATTTATCTAGTGAAACACAGGAGTCACTGGTCTCCCACTGCCTTGATCGGTTAGTTGGTTTATGTTATTTTAATGATTTCAGATTCACTGAAATCACACAATAACACAAACAAACTAGCAGACTAAGGCAGTGGTAGACAAACAACTTCTTCTTCGTCTCACAGATCACAGATCTAACTCTGCCTGAACTGCATCTCCTGGTAAATCCAGACAGATTAGGACACTGCTGGGGTGTTTTTATGTCCAAGACCAGAGCAATTTACTTAGATAGGAAATTTAAGACAATGGTTTTACTTCTACTGCAAAAAAAATAGGATTAGAAAATGTGTCCCTCTGAGACTGTTTAACCACTCTGTGTTACCAGGTGAATATGTGTCCTGGTCATTTCCGTTAATAACTATACCATATGTACATTTTCTGCTGGGAAATTATGCATCCAGCATCTCTGACACTTATCTTTCCATCTCCATCCAGACCCTGCCCGAGTGATCAACATGCCCCCGGTCATCTACGTCCCACGGAAACTGCCAGGCATCATCCGCTGCCCGGTGGACGCCAACCCACCTGTGACATCAGTGAAGTGGGAGAAAGATGGCTATCCTCTCAGAGTGGAGAAGGTCAGTCTGCCTCAGAGTTTAGTTTAGTGTCCTCTCTCTGTGTTACAGCACATTTACTGCTTTTACATTTAAGTTGGAGCAGGTGAGAGAGTTCAAATTTACACACTTTGTTCTAAGTCCCCTTATATAGCATTCATTAGCAGTACACTACTTGTACACAATACAGTGTAGTTACAAGTAGATATGAGGACATTTTAAGTGTTTATCAATCTACAACAATTATAATATTTTCTATATTCTATTCTGTAAGATTTGTTACTTTATAACAAGTGTTTTAATATATGTTGAGTCATTCCCTCCACTACATTTCAGGGGAATCTGACAGCTTGTTACTTTTCAGAGTAAGCTGTCCCTTTAAAAAAAAACAAAAAAACAAAAAAACATATGACTAGCTTTTAAAATACAATCTATTATTAAACCAGATGTCCCTAAAATTTTTGAGTGGTGACCTCTTTCAGAGAAGCAGGAGGAACTTGTCATGTTTTAGATGATCAGAGACTTTTCTGCTTTCTAAAGGTGACATGATCAAATATTTCTTTCTTAACTTTCTTTTTTTCTCCTGTCCTGCCCAATTAACCATTTCATAACATATACATATATATATATATATATATATATATATATATATATATATATATATATATATATATATATATATATATATATATATATATATATATATATGTATATATATATATATATGTATATACCATATCTGTGACACAGGCCCTTTTTCTGCAGAACAATACTTTAAATACATGTTGCTGAGAATATTTCTGTACTTTCAGTTTAAATATGAATTTGAATGTCAGACTTCACTCGTAATGGAGTATTTTTACATTGTAGCATTGGAACCACCAACCACAGTCCTTTTCTTTCAGTATGACAATTTTTGTTTTGCTTTGAAATAAGAAGAAATGAAAACCCCGGCTACAAATACTACTCTTACAGTTTTGATACCATTTCAGCATCCTCCTGTCTTTGTAAAGAATTCAGTCATTTACCACCTTGATACAGCATCTCTCTGTCTAGAGCGCTCTGTCTGTCACTCTGTTTATCTACTATCTAATCTTCTGTCATTGAGGTCACACAATATTTTGTGCTGCTGTCGAGGGCACATCTGCATTACATCAGCCTTCACTTCTCATTCATCTGATTAAAATTGAACTTGGGGTGATTTTTGTTTTTCTTGTGCAGTTCAAAAACATTTAGATGGGACCCTGAGATTTCAGGAAACCCCCCTGAAATCAAGCATTTCAGATGCCCCCCTTGTCTTGTAGTACCCCGGTTGGAGCCTGATGCCAGATGGAAGTATCCGGGTGGCGGAGGCCACAGAAGACTCCCTGGGCACCTACACCTGTGTGCCTTACAACGCCCTGGGTACCATGGGCATGTCCCCCCCTGCTACTTTGGTGCTAAAGGTATACCGCTGCTCAGGTTTGGTTCAGTTCTTGCACGTTTTGGCATCGACTGATGACACGCTCGTGATCGACTGCTGTTTGTGTGTTGATGCAGGATCCCCCTTACTTTAATGTGAGGCCTGGGGGGGAGTACCGTCAGGAGGCTGGGAGAGAGCTAGTTATCCCCTGTGCTGCTTCTGGAGACCCTGATATACCAACCATCACCTGGAGAAAGGTGCAGTAGACTTAACAAAGACAAAAGTAGTTATTTATAATTATTAAAATATCCTGCTTCCAATATATTTTTTTTGCACAAGTGATGTGAGTGTCAGGGATCATTGCAAAAAATGTGTTTATGTATATATTCTATTTTCTGTATATTATATTCTGTATAAAAAGAAAAATATCAATAATCGCTTCCACCACCTTATCAGGGTTTATTTTCCAATAATAACCCTCATTATTCCTTACTTGTTTATTTGTAAGGCAGATTTTTTTTCTCTCTGCTTCTGTGTATTTCTATCTATTATGTGCTGAAATATTTTTTGGCACCTCTTAATCATGTCTCTGTAATTTCTGTGTCCATTGTAGGTGGGGAAGCCAAGCAAGAGTAAGCACAACATCCTACCCAGCGGCAGCTTACAGTTTCTGTCCCTCAGCAAGGAGGACCATGGAGAATGGGAGTGTGTAGCCACCAACGTGGTCACAAGCATCACTGCCAGCACGCGTATCCTAGTCATTGGTATGGTCTTCTCTCTTCTCTTTATTTCAGCACAGCTCACCTTTCATGGTTATTTTGATTTCATTGCGATCCCACTTGTCTGTGTGGTTTGAGCGAGTTGCATGAAGTCATCCCTCAAACACCTTCCCTCTGTCCAATTTCCCCTCGAGCATCATTAAAATTTCATTAGATCTAATCTGTAAAAGCTTAATTTAAAGCCTGAATCTGTAACTACAGTGTGGTTTCCAGACATCCACTAAAGCTCTGTCACTGCAGCCTTTGTCTGTTCAGTCGATTAACCAAGGGCATCTTTTTAACTCTTAAATTGACTGACTGAACTGTCGACAAAGGCGAGCAGGGTTATGAAGTTTAACCAGGGACGTGAAGGTCCGGATGCACAGACGACATTGTTAGTTAGTTAGTGGTTAAAGTATACAGAGTAAAAGTTGTAATACAATAAGCACTTGAACTGAACTCTGTAGAAAGCCTCCTTTAATACCTGTAATGCAAATGGTAGGGTTCAGAGTTTAAAAACTAATCACAGTGCCCTTAAGTAGCCTTAATAACTGTAGTGTCCCCTGATTATACCCTTTGCTTGCTTAAGTTGTGTCTTTACAGCAGTAATAGCAGCCATTTTGAGTAGATAAATGCCCTGCACAAAGTTGTAAAACAGCATTCTAGAGGTGCACAGCCTCATTGATATATGATTATTATGGGAAATGATGCGAGTGATGTGAAATGTACAAATGCATAGTAATGAGAGGCACAAAACTGGTGTTTTGGGGGATGGTTTGTGCTGTCAGGCGTTCTTTTCACTCATTATACACACATTGCTCTTCCCTGCAGGAGCATTTATTAAATTGGTGTCTGTTGACTGCTGCGTATGAAAGGCTATGAAAGGTGGACATACAGTATATGTTTTAGATGTATGACTGCAAAATACAGACCAATTTTATATTTTTCTTCACCGGGAAGAGCACAAGGTCTAATTACCTTTACATAATATCCCCATTCATGACAACTGTATGGTGGATAACACACATAAATTATAGCTTGGCTTAAAGTTATCCATAGCTAAGGGTGTGTCCGCTTTGGGTGACAGGTGTATGATGTTATAGATGTCTAGCTGCATTTGGTCCCTCAGCTCCACCCACACTCCATTCTTTGCCCATTTTTGGATTAACCGGGAGTCAGATGGAGCCCACTCAGGACACAGTCTCTGACTTTCTACTAAGCTACCCGTTTTTAGCTGTAGCTACATATTGAGCATACAGATGTGAGAATGATATTTTCTTTTCATCCAACCTACACAAGAAAGTGAATAAGCGTATTTCTCAGTATTGAGCTGTTTCTTTAAGTCTGAGTTTTTGTGTCGTCGTCTGGTCTTTCAGATGTGTGCAGTTCACTGCGTGTGCCCCAGTGGCCCATTGCCCCAGTGTCTGTGGCACCGTTCTACTGTCACACAGCTGGCGGCGCTCAGCCTGCCTCTGTGTGACCGGCCCTCAGCTGACAGGTGTCACATCTGCGCTCCTCAGACCGCGCTCAGGTCTCTCTTTTATCCCAGTGAGAAGTAACTGGCTTCAGGCCACACGCCACAGCTGTTACGTGGGTGGGATGAGCAGAGCTGCAGACAGCATCGCTGCTCTTGAACTTGACCTTACACTGGTCACCACCTCAGCCAGCATCATATTATCCACTGAGAGCAGGCAGGAGCATGATGCCGCACTGCATTCTGGGTGTGACACCAATAAAATGCTCCTCACTTGACTTGTGGTGCATTATGTGACTTAAAATGACCAGCTATGTGAATAAAATGTTAATACTCTGTGGCTGGGTTGCAACAAGGATTATTTTTTAAACCTGATTAAGTTATGGTTTAACATTAAACAAAACTTTAAACTCTATCTTTGTTTGCTATTGCTAGTTGCTAACTTCAGACTTACATTTGAAGAGGTGTAACTTTTAAAATGGCTACCTGTTTGAGATGGATATAGTGAAATAATTATCTTCTGAGCTATCATGAGTAGGTTAACTGGGCTAAACAACTTTCTAGCTAGCTACCAAATAAAGTGACTTTTTTTTTTTTTTTTTTTTTTAGCTTTTTACCTTGCTGTCATACATAATGCTTTTTTAGCCAGCTAGCAAACAATGTTGTTTTGTTACCTTTTTAGCTAGCTAGCAAACAGTATAATGTTTTGTTAACATTTTAGCTAGCTAGCAAACAATGCAACTTTTGGGAGATAGGTCCCAACAGTGCTACAATTATTATAATTATTTTTTGTTTATTTCTGTTCATTTAAGTCAGCAAGAATCTCCATTAAACTCCTCAATTTCAGTTTTCATTGCTAAACTTGGTTTTACTAAACAGAGATTAATTTCAAATTGTGCAAAAGAGTTCAGCATAATTTTAAATGTGGATTTACTCACTTTAAACCTAGTTTTTCTGTGCTTATAACTAATCTTAGATTAAATTAATCTTTGATGGTGCAACCCTGTGTGCGCATGTTAAAGCAATATCTCTTGTTTCATTACTGTAAGTGATATTAAATGTTAATTGATAGTAGTTTTATATCCGATAAGCAAATTAGTTCTTGTGCTTTTTAAAATTTATCCCCTCTATTCCCTCTCTCTGTCTCTGTCTCTATAAACCACTCAGGCACCAGCCCACACGCTCCTGGCAATATCCATGTATTGCCCTCAACAACCTCTGCTAATGTGTCCTGGGAACCGGGTTATGATGGCGGCTTCGAACAGACGTTCTCTGTGTGGTACGGTCCAGTGTAAGTGCTCCTACTTAACTTCAGATCAATGGTAGCAGCCTGCAGATGTGGAAACACTACCTGCAGGTTATCGGCCTAGTTTGACATACACTTTCTCCCCTCTTTCACTGATGGTGCTAAAATATGAAATTCAATCAGAAGCTCACAGCTGAATTGTTTTGACAGCATGTTTTGTTTCCGGGGGTACTCAGTAGATGTGCATGTGCATGTTTCATGGTGCATGTTGGGAAAGTAATGGAGTGTATCTGTTAGTAGTCAGAACAATGAGCATTTTAATGCATGTGAGTAAATAATCTGCCCAGGTACAACTAGACTGACTATAAAAATGGGAAAAGGGATACTTCCGACTTTTCTCATGTGTGTAAATGTTTCACATGGAATTGAAACTATAACTTTTTGAGTCAAAGCCCTGTAATTACCTTGGTAAGAGATAATTATGTGCTAAATGCATTTCACATTGTAGCCCAGTGGAGTGGAGAAAAGTATTGTGGATGTAAACATATGGCTGCAAAGGGTAAAATACACAAAGAAACTAATTTTAAATTCAGTCTTACGTGCTATCATGTTAATGTCAAAATTACAGTTTACTATTAATTACTATTAGTAGTTTATTTTTATTTTTATCACTATTAGTTTACTACCAGTTAACATAAAACATGGGGACTTGTTAGATAGTTTAAATTTTTTTGAAGTTGGGTTCTTGCAGACATTTTTGTTGGGTGATCGACACCGGTGCATACAAGCTCGTAGGTAAAATCATTTATAGTGGGCTTTTAAAGGAAAATACGATCATGGCAACCTGAGAGCCGCCTTATTTTTTAACCTTGTTTTCCATTTAATTTTCAATCAATCAGTGACACGTTGTTTAAATAGCACCTTTCTAACAGGTTAATACATTTCAAAGTCAAGAATTTGAGTGACATGAGAAACAAAAATGATGAAAATGTCATAAAACCAATAAAATAGATTAAATAGAATAACAACTAAAGTACAGAAGATGCATGTAAGTCATGGATCCACTAAATGTGATGATTAAATAAAATAAATGATGGACTAAGTTTACATTTAAAGATTTCAACACTTCCAGCTGCTCTTAGATCCTCAGGCAGACTTAGTCGGGGACAGTCCAAATGAGGTGCTTTAAAGACAAGCTCAAGAATTTTAATCGAAAGAGAAAGAAACTCTTTTCTGTGCCTGACCCTTAAATTAACTGTAGATTTCCAGCACCAATCTATTGAACACTGTGATGTGACTAATTGCAATCAGGATGTTATTCGCTGTTACTCAGGTTTACCCTGAAATCATGTATAATATTTCTGTTTTTCTCTCATTTCTGTTGTTAGGTCAAAGAGAACAGACTTCGGTCCACATGACTGGCATTCGATGCCAGTTTCTGGTGCTCAGACCTGGTTGGTGGTGCCAGGGCTGGAGCCTGGGACAGAGTACCAGTTCAGTGTGTTGGCACAAAACAAACTGGGCACCGGCCCATTCAGCGAAGTTGTGACAGTCAACACTGCAGGTGGGCGCTTCAAATCAAATCAAACGTTTCTCTATCCATTTTTTCTGCTTCTTGACTCTACAATCAACCCACTGAGTTGCACTGAAACACTGTTTGTTATTTTTAGAGACCGTATGGGGGATACTGTGCTCTGGTTATGTTTAAATTAATGTATACGTGGGAGTAATTTCCACTGGGGATGAGGGGGGTGTCCCTGTCACCTTTAGGCTGATTATCCTTCCAAAATCTCTCTAAACATTATTTGCTGACTGAAAGTCCAGACCTGAAGAGATCTGAGTTGATAAAAATGTTAATATTCTCATCTCAGTCACCTTTAATTACATCTGTGTGCTCAGAGAAATAAGCTTAACAAACATGTTTTTTTGTTTGGTTTGTTTTTCCCTCCCCCTGCTTTTCACCTCTCAGGCCAAATAAAGTCTATCCTACCTTGTTGGTGGAGGTTGTTGGCACAGGATGGAGCTTGAAGGGAGCACCAGCAGACTCTATTCATGGCAGAAAAAGTACTGCCACCTCCTCCACAATAATAAATAGTATTTAATCCACATTTTAGTCAGGCACAGTTAAAATTCTCCTGAAAAGACATTTAAAGGGAAAATGTAACACTTTGCATCTGGATGTCTCCTCCTTGTTGGTGGTAAATGTATCAGTTGAACCAACATATTCCTCAGTGCGCACTATACTGATTCTAATACTGCCAAATCTGTTGTTCTTCCTGCATCCAGTGATGTCACAGTGATGTCACAGAATGCAGGAAGAACTACATACACCATTTCAGCTTGGATTTCTAGTCTCTGCCTATAGATGAGAATTTTTGTTACATGATGTTTTGTTTCGGCTAACAAAGTAACAGTTATAGGTTAGGGTGGTGATATACTGCAACATGGGCATGGGCGTCAAAAGCTTGTCTGCAATGCATTCTGGTACATGTAGGCACTCCTGTTATGGCTCTGTGAGCAAGACAACTAAGCTTTCCTGGTCAACATAGCACACACTGAGGAATTTATTGCTTAAATTGATAGGGCTTGGCAATATATTGATATTATATCAGTATTGTGATATGAGACTAGATATTGTCTTAGATTATGTGTATAATTATATTGTGTTATAACATAAGTGCTGTCTTTTTCTGGACTGCATTGCAGTAATGTAATTTTCTGAACTTATCAGACCATTCCAGCTGTTTTATTATTTGCCTCTAACCACTTAGTCATCATATCCACATCACTGATGATTGTTTCTCAAAAATCTCACTGTGTTAATAGTTTTTTAAAGCAGGTGTCAGTTGTAGTTTGATTCACAGCAATGCATCATATTCTGTCAGACCAGTTCACTACATTTACCATCAACACTGACTGGACATCCACGTTAATTTTTACTTTCAATCAAAAATGAGGCAGTAAGTAAAGATTCACATTCGAGATTATCTATCATCTCCATTAAGGAAACTAAACATGATTTTAGGGATTAGTGCACAACTGTTTGTAAATGCATTTTATTTTTCTCTATTTTTATTTATTGTTATGCAACCATTATAGAAAGTGTTCTAACCATTTTATTTAAATGTGATCAGAATCATGTTTATTGCCAAGTTAGTTTATACATACAAGGAATTTGCCTTGTGATTTGGTGCGTAAGAATTAGCATAGTAAATTGAAAAAAAATAAAGAAAGTTAAAAGACCAAGTAGACAAATAGACAATACAACATTGTCTAAATAACTGTACAGTCTTGTGCAGAAACATGCAAAATATTCACCAGGGAAGGCACAAAAGTTTAGTGTAACTAAGAAAAGCTACAGATTAAATGATTTATTATCAAAAAAACATGCAGAGCAAGAGAAGCTAAATGATTTAAGTGCATATAAATGCCTTAAACCAAACCTGAACCCTTGAATGTACAGTATATAACTTATTTTTTCTCTTTATCATCCACATCAAAGAAAGCAATACATTTGAACCAGATTCACACTTTTAAGCATCATCTTTTATATGCACAACACACGGCTTTAATTCCTTCCACCTCCATAATGCAGTGCTGGTGATTAAGACTGTTCATAAATCAGGGACTTCATGCCTCCTTCCTTGTTAAGACCATTTGTGCTTTCCTGTCAGGATTTAAGAGAAGAAACACCCCAAAGATTAAACATCAAAGCCACCAAATCATTCTGATGATGTGACAGTATGACTAAGCAAACAAGATTTCATCTGCCATGTAATGTATGTGCCTCACATTGTTAGGCTGCATGAGAAGAGAAGGTCAGGAAACCATTAAAGACACCAGCTGATATACATTTTAATGTGCTGAGCAATGCAACAGATAATTCTCACTGCAAATATTTTGAATAGTCGTAGCAGGTGTAACTAATGACATTAATAATGGCTCTGTTCCAGTAAGGTGTGCCAATAAACTATCATGCACAATACCAGAGTTATTATTGCTGCTATTAGTTTCACCTGTGTTTGACATGTCAACATGTTTGCCGTGAGAAAATATGTGTTAGTGTGAGGTTAGTCTGTGAGTTGAACCGAATGTGTTAGAGAAATCCACGGTTTGAAGTGTATTTACATCTTTGGGATTCTTGTGTGTTTTAATCCAGCTCATGCCTCAAGGGCATGCTGCCAAGTCAGGCTTTGTGTGCCGCCGCCTGAACAGAAACTGAATTAAAGGTGTACGGTATTTAAAATCAATGTCTCAGCAAAAAGAAAGGCATGAAGGGAGAAAAGTGCACGGCTGGATTTTCCACCGCGTAGCGGAAAGGACAAAGAAGGGAAGGTGTTGAATACAGGCGGCACAGATCAAGGCACACCCAATGTCCTCTGTGTGTGTACTGTGTCAAACCCATGTAGTGTAACTGTGGTACGTCTTGGAGGAGAAAGTCAGGTTGTATCACATTTCCTTGAAAGGATAGTTCAGATTATTTGAAATGGAGTTGTGCGAGGTATCAGTATGTATTTAGTGTATTAGTGTATTACCTACAGTAGCTGGAGGTCAGCATGTCCGTAGCTTGGAGAAGCAGGGAGGAGTACCAGTGGAGGAAGCTCAGCAGTGTACTGCTGTAGACAGGGTCAGCAAAAAATGTATTTTAGCCACCTAAAAAACATCCAACTAAAAAAATCAATATCACTTTAATCAGTTTCACAGCATTAGAATTGCTGTATTACTGTATTACTACGTTACTCATTAATTTTTTATTATTTTGGAATAATAAATAAATAAATCACATTAAAAAAGACATCCTTTGATGTGTTACACATGACTTTTAAAACTTACATAGTAAATAAAAAAATTCATAGTTTTTTAAATAGTTGCAGCTTATATTGCAATAATAATGTATTGTTGTCATAAAATCTCACGGCACACCTGTATATGCTTCACCAGTGTGCCTCGGCACATGGTTGGGAACCACTGATCTAGACTACCGTAGGTAACACACTGACTTTGGATAAGTACCTCTGACAATCCCACCTCAGCTAATCCAAACTATCCCTTTAAATATGGAAATCATTAAGTGACCTACTTACCAAATCAAACACAAAACCGATGAAATCAGTTATATGAAACTATTTTCTTTTGAAACAGCATAAGTCTTTAAAATCAAGAGAAATAGTAAAAACCAACCTGAGAATTTGTGATTTAAGAAAACATAATCTCAAAGACGTGATGACAGTAACCTTGTCAAAACACTGGCTTTGTTTCACACTGTGTATACCCAGATTCTACTACTTGTTGCCAACAAACAGTGCGCTGGAAAGTTTACCTTCATTCAACAAAGGTTAAATGAGGCTTGCAAAGTCCTGACCTAGTTCACACACTCAGATAACAGCCAGTGCTGTAAATGAATGGCAGTGGACAATAAGGGGTTTGGTTTACACTGTATGTTTCCTGTACATTCAGTGCCTAGTTCTGTCATACAATACTGTTTTCTTTTTGAATTATATGCAATAACAGATCATGTTATGTTTGTCATAAAGGGAGATTTCTGTTGGTTTGTCTGTGAAAACAAGAAATATACTGTACACCCTAGTGTTTGTGCTATTGTGATTTACCATACCAGTGATAAGATGGTTTGAGTGTCATAATAATGACATACAAGAATATTGATTTGGTCATGTTAGACATTTAAATTTTAATCTTGCATAAACAACAGACAGATCAGTGTATTTCTGTGCGACTGCCTTTGAGTGTCGCATCTATTTTTATCTAAGTGGGGGTATTTTTATTTGTGGGTAATTAGGAAAACTGTGTCAGGTCTCAAAGCTTCTTTTCTAAAAGAAAATAGTCAAAGGTTGCCACAAATTAAGCAAGTCTCAGTTAGTATTTGTGTAGGCAGCTGGATTGTAGAGGGAGACACTTAGAGGTCAGGTGGAGTAGGTCTGTGGTTTTATATTCAGAGAGGTAAAACCACTCTAATCTCTCAAGCTATATTTCAAACTGACTGACTCAAAGCACCATTTATATGATACAAAAGAGCTACCAAATCATTTTTGTAACATTCATCTCTGTAAACTCTTGGCAGTTTAGCCACACTAACAGCAAGGCTCTAGAGATGGCCATTTTGGTCTGTACTTAGATATGCTATGTTCGCAGCTTGTCTGTTGTTGGGGGACCTGTACAAGCTACATACAGTATATAGCCACATCTTAAGTTAGCTTAAGTTAGCAAAATGCTAGCAAACCAATGATTGGTGTAGATTAGCTACCTTGTTAGATAGTGTTTTTGCTATAGAGCAACATTCTAGCTAGCTAAATAGCTAGCTAATGATCGATTTATATTAGCTAGCTAGTGCTTTGCTAACATTTACTAACATGTGATTGTCACCAGGAGTTCAAAATGTTCATTTGTCTGTGAAACATCATGTGCTTGATGAAATGGCACATTTGGATAGACGTTCGTGGTGTCCAGACAATGTATTTTGAAGACTTTGGTGATCCTCTGACTTTGTGCCATTGTTTGATGAGAATGTTTTATGACCAAACCCCTGAAAAACTAATGGCGTTCTCCTGAGCCTTAACACTTTGTATTTAACAGTAATTAGCAAAAAGCATGCTAAGATGCTGAACTGATGGTGATCAGGGCAAAAATTACATTAGTCCTAGCATGTTAGCATCTTGTGGTTAGCATGCTGAAGTTAGCATTAAGTTCAAATCTGTGTGGCTGGAGGATCTTTATCTTGTTACTGCTTAATTTTGGGCATGGCTAAAACACGTTCTTGCTATGCAATGCTTGTGATTCTATCAGTGTCCTAGAAGCTGCTCTCCACTCTGCTTCAAATATGCGCCAAATTGTTTTTGATGGATGCACTTCAGTATTTACAAAGCAGATCAACTGGGCAGGAGGTCAGACACAGAAAAAAACATACAATCAATCTTCCAAAATAAAAGACCCTGTGCAGATTTACAATCATAAAAACACACAAAAAGGAAACTATTTAGCTTACCTACCCATGATAGAAGCACAAAAAGCAAGGAAAATCTAAGCAGGTCAACATAATCAGGCAGGCAAAACACTCCACTGATGAAATGCTTCTGAAATGCTGCTGGTGGGACACGCTGCTGTGCCGCACACATGCACTCAGTAGAATCAACTGGGTAGTCACACTTTGGTTTTCAGAGTATTTCACTACAAAGTGTTATTCAGGATTTTTTATCTGGGTCATGTCTGAATTATTTTCCTCTTTGTTAACTTTTTTGTGCAACATTTCTGGTCCACAGGCTCTCCTCTGGGTACCCCAGAACCACTGGTGCTTCTTACTCCACCACGGTGCCTCACAGCCAATCGCACGCAGCACGGTGTTCTCCTCACATGGCTCCCTCCGGCCAACCACTCCTCACCCATCGACAGATATATCATGGAGTTCCGCCTCGGGGAAAGGTGGGAGGTTCTGGATGACCTGATCCCGTCCACTGAGACTGAGCTCATAGCTCGAGACCTCGTTCAGGTCAGTTACAGTTTGATACAGAAACATGGCTGTGTGAGAGGTGGCATGGGGGTTAAGTTGAAGGAATAACTGACTGAAAAGTTAATTAGTACAGTTCATTTTCCAATCCAGTCTCTCCATTTGATTGTGTCAAGCTCAGACTGGAAATAATATTATTTTAAAGAAAGCGATTATTCTACCTCTATTCAGTCCACATTTTTATGATATGGAATGTGTTTTAGAGGAAGGACATTAATTTTTGCATTTCTGCATTAAACACCTATAGACTACAGTTTGTTAAAAATGACAAGAACTTAAATTACTAAAATAAGAATATGCAAACAAGACAGCTGCAAATCATAATTCTCTTATTATGCAAACAAAAATAAAAAGAGGGCGGCACGGTGGTGCAGTGGTTAGCACTGCCGCCTCACAGCAGGTCCTGAGTTCGATCCCCCGGCTTGCTGGGGCAGGGCCTTTCTGTGCGGAGTTTGCATGTTCTCCCCGTGTCTGCGTGGGTTCTCTCTGGGTTCTCCGGCTTCCTCCCACAGTCCAAAGACATGCATGCTAGGTTAATTGGTAACTCTAAATTGCCCGTAGGTGTGAATGTGAGTGTGAGTGGTTGTCTGTATATGTGTCAGCCCTACGATGAACTTGTGACTTGTCCAGGGTGAACCCTGCCTCTCGCCCAATGTCAGCTGGGATAGGCTCCAGCAGCCCGCAACCCTTACGGAATAAGCGGTTACAGAAAATGAATGAATGAAAATAAATAGAAAAAATATCATATATATCATTGTCATATACAGACCAAAGTGCTTTTTTGAACATACAGTACGGTGAGACCATCATAAGAAGAGTGTTTTCGGTGTTTCTCCCTGACAGGAGTCCTGGTATGAGTTTCGAGTGATGGCTGTCATGGATGACCTGATCAGCGAGAGCAGCAATGTAGTGGGAGTGTCGAGCACAGGTCAGTTTCTTTACAGAGAAGCATTACATATGTAGACGTACACATAGAAATGCTTGGCCCTTGTGAGGAGTAGATCTGTCACTGAACTTTTATTTTTATTTTACACACTTGTCTGCCCCTTCAGATCCCTTCCCCCCTGCGGAGCTGCCTGATGAGGGGCTGGCGCGGCCTGTGGTGGCGGGTGTTGTGGCAACTATCTGTTTTCTGGCAGCGGCAGTACTGTTCAGCACTCTAGCAGCATGCTTTGTCAATAAGCAACACCGTCGCAAACTCAAGCGTAAACCAGGTCAGTCTCCCTCTCTACTTTATTTTACATGTAGTACATAAAATGTAGTACTCATCTGACCATGGATGGATTAATGAATGGGCCTACCCTGAGCCCAAGTCAATTAAATGACCACAAAGAGAAAGACACAAAATGATCACAAAGAGACAAAAAAAACACATACTGGTGGACAACAACTACAAAGAGATGCAAAATGCCCACAGAGATACAAAAAACAACTACAAAGAGATGCACATGACCTTGACCATGATGTAAACAACTTCAAAGACACACAACAAAGAGGCAAAGAAATACAAAATAAGTATGAAGAAACAAACAAACGGACACAAAAGAACTACAGAGAGACCCAAAGTGACCACAAAGAGATACAAAACAACTACAAAGAACTGCAAAATGACCACAAAATAAAAAATGAATGACTACAAATAGACAAAATGACCACAAAGAGACACAAAGTGACCACAACACATACAAACAACTACAAGGAGACACAAAACAACCATAAAGAGACAAAACAACTACAAAGAGATGAAAAACAACCCCAAAGAGACACAAAACAGCTACAAAGAGAAGGAAAACATCTACAAAGAGCCACAAAATGACCACAAAAAGACACAATTATAAACATAGACATGTAAATAGCCACGTTATTGTAGCTGTTTTATAGTTTCTACTGCTCCTTCGTAGGATGGGTGGAGGCTTTCTATATGTCACAGGTGCCCGTTGTCTCATAATCCATCCATGTGTCTGACTGCTACTCGTAGTATTCAACAGAAGAAATGCTAAATTTAAATGTTTTTGTTCTCTCAGATCCTCCCTTGTCGGTGACACACTTCAGGAAAAGCATTGAGTCACCGTAAGTAACGTCAACATCAGCAGTCCCTGCAGTCTGCCAGAGGTGGCTACTACTGTCCATCTTCTTATGCACCTTCAGCAAATTGCACACTGTGACAAGGCATATATTTTTTAACAATAAATAACAGTAAAACCTTCAAACCTTGGCAACTGGAAATACAAAATCTTTTACAGCCTTGTTAATACACATAGCATGCTTTCTCTGGTGCATTTAGACAGGAGGTGTAATGGCAAGAGATAGTATATGCATTAAAACTTACACAATTAATAGGCGTGCATAAGAAGCCCAGGTGGATGATATAAAAAAACATTGATTATGTGTTCGGGCTTCTGGAAGAGTGTGGAGAAGCATGTACAGTAGCAGCCTCTAGCGGATCATGGGCAGATTAAGGAAAGTTCAAAGCAGCAGACTCAGCATTTTGAGCACATTACCCAGAGTGCCCAAGCTGCAGTATGTGTATTGATTTTTTGATCCATCTGTATTCTTTAACCTCAAACGCTGTCTGCTTTCTGCATGATTTCAAGTGTTAAATAATGCTATTTTTTATTTAGCTGCACATTTAATGTACAGTATCCGCTACATGTGTGTATTTGTCTGTCTGTCTGTAACTCTGTGTACATGTATGACTGCATTTCAATCTCAAAATAAGCTCATTTGTGACAATAATCTGTGTGAATCCCATTCCAGAGTAAATGATTCTTTGCCTGAGACTTGAGTATTAGATACCTTTTGTTTTTTTTTATAAAATGGTCCAGGCAGATCAGGGAGTTCACACTTAGTCCTTCCTGCAAGTGGCATAGTCAAAGATGAACCAGGCCCATGTCGTTTGTCTCCCATCGCAGGCCTCCTCTCACCCCCTTGCCAGGGGTAGAGCCCTGCTGGGACGAGCCTGCCAGGAGCAGTTTCTTGCCCCCGCCCGCCAGCCCCCTGTGAGTGCCTGCCTGCACCAATATACAGAGTGTGCTGCACTGCACTGGCTTGGCTGCATGGTTAATGCATTGCATAGAAATTATCAACTGAAAATGACTATTTGTTATAGTGAAGCCTACCTACCGCTGACCTATTTGCATGCACAGACCTTCACGCACCATGCAGGGATTAAATTTGCATTAGCTCAGTTGCATGTACAGTTCAGTACCGTGTATATGCACTCTTTTATAATGTATGTCTACCTGATGCATTCAGTGACCCAGTAAGTGTCGACGATGCTGCTCCTGGTGTGGGCAAATGAGGCCTGGTTAGATGTCATCTGCTTCCCTCACATCACCATTTGGTGCAGCATATGGAAATTGGTCTCACGTCTGCTCAAGAAGATGTAGAATCAATACATCTGTGATTCGGTTGTCATGGTTGCGTCGTTGGTTCTCTATCTCATCCCATCACTCTGGCTTGGTTCATTAGCTGCTGTCCTATCAGGATGCTGCCGCTGCCATAGACTGGTCATTATCATAATGCAATTCATTATGGCTGCCTTGATAGAGTGCTCTGGCTTTGTATTGTGTCATCTGTTTAGTTTAAAGGGATAGTTAGGATTATTTGAAGTGGAGCTGTATGAGGTACTTGTTGATAGCCAGTGTATTAACTATAGTAGATGGCAGTAGACACCCACCACCTTAGAGAAGCAGAGAGGAGCACCAGCACAGAAGCTAAGCAATGTACTGTAGTGGACAGAGACAGCAGCAAAATGTACTTTAGTCACTTTAAAACACCTAAAAAAAATCAAGGTTAGTTTAAGTGTACACTGTATTTAGAATATTTTTACCACTTCACTTTGACATGAGACATCCTTTTTCTGACAGGAAACCACTGTTATATAAGCCAAATACACCTTTCTTCAAGCCAACCAAACGCCATAGGCGGAATCAATTACTTTAACTTGCGTAACACAGGAGTTCTGGTCTACTGCCATGCCTCACGCTATCAGTTTGTTTGTGTTATGGTTTGACTTTGTGTTTTCAAAGGATTCACTGAAGTCACACAATAACACAAAGAAAGTGACAAACCGATGCAGCAGTAGAGAGGTGAGTCCTGTGTTCTGTCAGGTAAAATTACCGATTTCGCCTGTGGAGTTTGGTTGGTTTGGAGAGAGATGTGGCTCATATAATGATGGTTTCTTGTAAGACAGTGATGTCTGACAGCAAAGTAAAGCAGTGAAATAATTCTAAATATAGTGTACACTTATTGTATACAGTACAGATATTTTTTATTTCAGTAGACATTTTAAGTGTAGGTAATATACTGACTGTCAACAAGTACCTCATACAACCCCACATCAAATAAGCCGACCTCTCCGTTTGAGAGTGAAACTACATTCATGCCATTTACAGCATCAGAGATTTTTCTTTTGTTTTTAAACACTTAACGCACTTTCCCATTGGGTTTCATCTTGTATATGTTAAATTAAGCCAGAGCCTTGTGTCTGCATTTGTCATCAGGTTATCATCGGGGAAGATAAGTCCAGAGAGCTCCCCTCCATCTCGACCCCGTTCTATTTCCTCAGAAGGTTCCCATGGTCCAGGCCTGTACGTCAGGAAGCTGCCCAGCCCTCAGAGAGAAAAAGACAAAGAGCTCTCCTTCTACAAGAAAACCAAGCGTGCCATAGCCAGCAAGAAATACAGTGTGTCCAAGTACGAGGCAGAGGTCACCACGCCTATCGAGCTGATAAGCCGCGGCCCTGACGGCCGCTTCGTCATGGAGAGCAGCCCACCACCCCGCCGCATCCAGGGCTTCCCCTTCGCAGAGGAGTCTGACATGTACCCTGAGTTCCGGCAGTCCGATGAGGAGAATGATTTTGACCCCGGGCCTCTGCCGCCCATCATGCCCACGCTGCGGCCCCAGCTCTCCCCAACGTCCTCCAGCCTGGAGTCAACGCAGCCCCCCACCTACAGCCCCCGCCTACACAGGCCCATGGAAGGTATGAGCTTTGCAGAGGGCAGTGCACTTCACGCCTCAGGGCAGGCCCCGGCCTCCCGCTACAGGGGCTTTCCCCAGGGCCCATTCTATGGGTATCTAGGCAGCCGCGGCGAATCAGGGATTCCACCACCATTCTACATGCCTGACATCAGCCCGCGTAGCTCCGCTCTGTCCTCACCCCCAGGCACCGCAGAGGGGCCCTTTGGTTACCCCTCCATCCCCGAGGAGAGTGGAGAGATGGAGCACCATCAGTACACCGCCTCTGGCCATTCTCTGTCTCACACACACAGCCCTCCTCCTCGCTCACCTGAAAGCTGGCAGCCTCATGAGTTACCCTTCCTGGGTCTAGAGGGTCCACGGTTCATATACCCACCTCACCATCCCTTACATCATCCCCAGGACCTCCCCGACCCACCCCCATACCCTCCTCACTCGCTCCCCCCCAGTCGCCTGCACCTCCCTCCTCTAAAGGATCCAACAAGCCCTGGACTCCTGCAGCTGGAGGTCCCTGTGGCTCCCCCAGGCAGAGACAGGCCCCTGGGGCCTCCGGTTAGGCGTTTAGCTATGCAACAGGCCCAGAGTCTCGGCCAGCTCAGACACACGGCCCACGGTGTGGGTGTACCAGTGTTGCCTTACCCTGACCCGGCAGCCCGCGCAGGGAGCCCAAGCACAGCCCCCAGTAGTAGCCCTCAGTCCTGGCTCAGCCCGAGGGCGGGGCGCCGGGCAGACCCCAGCCTACCCCCGCTAGTACTCCAGCCCTCCCGCCTCTCTCCACTCTCCCAAAGCCCCCTTAGTACCCAGCCAGGTTCCCCAGATATTCTAGTGCGGCCCCCTCCGCGCCCCAGCATCCTCCGCACCTCTCGGTCTCTGGAGATGCCTGAGATCACCCTGCAGCCCTCAGCCACTGTCAGTTTCTCCCGGAGGTCCTCCCTGACCGCCTCTCCCACTCAGGGCGCCAGGCAACCCAGCCCCAGTTACCACGCCCACATGTCCTATGCCTCCACTGCAGCCAGTTACCCCTCCCAGTCCCCCTCTCCCCCTCTGGAGGGCAGGGATGTGTTCGGGCAGAGGCCATCCCAGAGAAGGACAGAGGAGGAGATGCTGCCCTCAGAGCCCTCTCAGCTCCAGATATCAGCCTCAGGGTAGGTGATCCATTCCAGTAGAGAATAGTCACATATTTATTTAAAGGGGAGACTCGTCTCCTCGTCTGCTCTCTATTCCAAATTTCCTCAGTATTTATCCACAGTTTTACTTTGATGTCTCCATTTAGACATAATTAAGATGCATATTGTACAGTAATATGCAGAAGGCATGTAATTGCATTTAGCACAGATATTGTATCAGTTCATACAAAATGTAGTAAATGACATTTACCTAAACCTAATGGCATGTGAAAGCTCAATTTGATTTTAAGATAATGTATTATTGTCTTTATCATTTGATAGCACATATTTAATTTCATAAAATACTGATCTTAATGTAAACTGAAGTCAACTTAAAAAAATAATGATTACAGGAACATTTAGATGAAACACTTAAGTTAAGAAAAACTCACGTTTACTGTTTTTTAAACTGTTTTTTCTATCCCCCACTTTGAATATTTGAACAGAAGAATTTTTTCACAGCTGAATATAAATTAAATTTGATCAGATTAAGTATTGAAAGTATGAAAGTAAAGTTAATGTGTGAATCACAAGTAGAGGTTATTTTTCTTGCTCAAGTTTAGAAATTAACTGTATATTTGATGAACATATACATACTTATATTACATTAAGCTACTTGCAAAGAAAAAGGTACTACGTTCTGATAATTCATCCTTTAAAAATATTTATAAGCTGTAACTACTGGCTTTATTAATGGTTAATAAATTACTTATTTAACACACACCTAGCCATTATATGAGTACAACTTTTGGGTTGCCAGGTTGTGAAAAATCACCATAGCTGTTACATTATTAATAGTCAAAAGTCATTAACAGTCATTAGTTAAGGGTAATAAACCATCAGGTGAGCAGTTATAAATGTTTATATACATAGATATAATGCCTCCTTAGCACTGCACAGAGAGAGAGAAACACTTATGTGGGTTGACAGCTACATAAAGTTCAGTCAGTCTGACATTTGAACATGTGTACAGTTATAGCAGACTAAACTTGCCATGTAGGAACAGTAGTTAAAATTTAAGTGTCCACATTAGGGTTGGGAATCTCTTGGCACCTCATGATCTGATCCAATTTCTATTCAGAGGGCTACGGTACAGTTATAAAAGAAATAATAATGCATTTTGATACATCAAAAATTTAAGTTTTTAAGCTAGGGAGTGCCGGTTGGAGTGCATCAATCTACAGTTGTTCATGCTTAGACATCCACACCAAAACTGATAAAGTAGCCTAGTTTAGGATGTAAACATTAACACATTTATGTCTGTTATGTTTCATCATTCAGTTGGTTCATCAATAAGGAACGTGCAGCTCTGTCTTACAAAATTGTTATAGGTGATCATAATTTTGAGCAGTGGGTTTTGATTTGACTTTTCTGCATTGATTCATAATCATTCTAGAGAGAATCACGATGCATCAAAAAATCAATTATTTACCCCACAGAGCATGCACACACATGCACACACATGCATGCATGTGTGTTCATCTCAAGTGTGTTCCGGTGCTTAAATAGCACTATACCTCTGTTTATATATCAGTGAAAAAGGTCAGCAAATTTCTCGCTTTGAAGATAGAAATGTTTTGATCCAAGTGCCCTGCATACCTAACAGGAACATAACTTAACAGAGGGTCAGAGTTCAAACTATCAGATGAATTTAAGAGCTACAGAAGGTAAATAATGTATCCTGCTGAAGGAGAATAAAAGACAGCCACAACCTGACATTCCGAAAGTAGTTGTTACGGCTTATAACAGTGTTGTAAAGCACTGATAAGTAACTTATTAACCATTAATAAAGGGAGCCCTATTAGAAATCTATTGTATAAAGATATAAACTCTGAGTTTAAGCCAGTTTTTCATGAAGAAATACACCAACAAATCTCACTAGAAGGGATTTTTCCCATGACACCTAACAATCTAGCAGGTCAGGGCCCCTGTATACAGACTGTGAGACATAAAGCAGGGAGTTTTATTCTTTTACACCCACATAAAAACATAGCTGAGACTCACATACCTTTATGCCCAATAGTATTTCTTTACTGTACACATTCCTGCGCCCCCTTACACCCACCTCACAACCCTAGAAGCTACAGTCATACAGTAGCTACAGCCATGAAGCAGAGACTTGCTCCTGCACTATCACTGGCCTTTAAGGGAAGGTAGCTTATAGGGCTGCTGCTGCTTTATAGAGGGTAAGGGTCTTACGTGATTTGTTTTTGATTGATCTCAGCTATCTGGGCAGCGTTGTGACCCGGTCCCCTACGCCGCAATAGGTAAGGGTCGGACCCATGTCTGAGAGGGGAGGGGTCAGCAGGGGGAGGGCTCTAATCACTCTCTCCTTTAAAGGGGAATCGCTTTGGGTTGTGCCTCTGTGCTGGATTCAAGTGAAGTACAACTAATGGTAATAATGACTGCAGGACACATTTGTCAATACACTTCCAAGGCACAGTAAAGCCTGCTGTGGCGTAGGCTGCAGTAATTAGGCTTGTGAGCAAGCAGGAGGAGTGGTTTTGGACTGTGGAGAAGCATTTTTGTCTTTTGATTGTTTGAATACAGACATGTTTCCCTGCACCAAAAGAAAAAAAAGCCTTGAATCAATAGAGGACGCACATGAATGATAGACTGGAGTATTCCCCTTTAAAGTTTTGTTCCATGTGCAAAATGCCATGCATGCATTCTCTAAACTTCTCTCTACGACCAAACAAATAACAACAATTCTCAAACTAAATTCTTTGTCACATTTGTTGTCCTAAGTGCTTTCGTTTTTCTGTCATGTGACTGTTTTTAATGGCCATTTCCTCTTCCTGTCATGTGACTTGTTCTTTAACGGCCATTTCCTCTTCCTGCCATCTCCTCCCGTCAGCATGGTGAAGCCTCTGTACGCAG
The DNA here is from genome assembly GCF_056507025.1 of Lutjanus erythropterus. Classification (NCBI taxonomy): domain Eukaryota; kingdom Metazoa; phylum Chordata; class Actinopteri; order Lutjaniformes; family Lutjanidae; genus Lutjanus; species Lutjanus erythropterus. Next base: position 37,871,660 of record NC_139320.1, read on the forward strand.
TGTTCATGTTTATGAAAGTGTGCTGTACAGTGTTCATGTCTATGGAAATATACTATATTTAATTAACACACTGTGGCCTCTGATAATGGAAATGTTCTCTATCTGTCCAGGACTGTTGCAATTCTCAGATTTGTCTCCCTCTCTCTGCTAATGGCTCTCAATCTCTCTCTCCACAGTGACAAGTGATGGACAGCCTCTCTAAAGCTTTCTGTTCCTATGCCTTTTGAAACAATACATGTTTGGCACAACAACTTGACTTAATGAGACGTTAAGTCAGGTTTTGAAGCTGTTTGTATTCAGTTCTTTGAAAGGCAAAGACATTGAGCCAACATTGAGCCTCATGAACCTTTAATTAAATAACACGTTTGTGAGGTTATTTGGACTTAAAGGGACAGTTTGAATTATTTGAAGATGGGCTGTATGAGGTGCTCATCCATGGTCAGTGTATTACCTACAGTAGATGGTGGTCGACATGACCCACTTTGAAGAGAGAAGCAGCAAGAGTACCTGTGTAGGAAGCTAAGCAATGTACTTAGCCACTTAAAAAAATGAATATCAGTTCCAGTGTACGTTATTTTCAGAATGGTTTTTCACTTTTCCTTGCCATCAGATAGCCTTTTCCTCAAGACCGCAGTTAGGGGCGTGAATGACCAGGGGAGAATGAAACAAAGTTAAATGAACATGATTTATGTTGGGGAAATAAACAAACAACAGTTTGCTGATGTTTCCTTGCTGAACTTTATTTCACTAAAATTAAACCTGAATCTTTTTTTTTTTTTTTTTACCTCAATTATTGTTAATGTGGGTTGAAGGGTGTGGACATGTGTTGGCTTCTGAAGTGGGGCGCAAAGTTTGGGAACCACTGCTCTAAACCAACCATAATTCATTGCTGAAATCATCATAATGTTACCTCGCAGAAAATGGGGGCCGCTGGTCTGCCACTGCTTCGATCTGTTAGTTTGTTTGTGTTATTGTGTGACGTCGGTGAATCCAAACTCATTTTTAAAACAGAAGTGACACAATAACATAAACAGAACGAGGCAGTGGTCAACCACCAATTCCTGTTTTCAGCGAGATAAAACTACTGATTTCGCCTATGGAGTCTGGTTGAGCAAGAGAGAGTGATATTTGGCTTGTATAGTGTATAAAGTCTGTCTGATGGCAAGATAAAAGAGTAAAAAATATTCTAAACAGCGAACTGTTAAACCGATATTGATTTGTTTTAGATGGGCCTTTTTAGGTGGCTAAAATATATTTTGCTGCTGACCCTGTCCACAGCAGTTCATTTCTTAGCGTCCATATTGGTACTCCTCTCTGCTTCTCCAAACTGGGGGCGTGTCAGCCAGCATCAACTGTAAGTAATACACTAACTATGAATAACACCACCCCTACAACCCCTCTTCAAATAATTCAAACTATCCCCTTAATTTAATTTTATTGCATCTTTCTATGAGAGATGGACAAGAAAACCTGAGTATTCGGTATGAGGTAAAACTACGTCTGAGACAGACTGCTGCATACTATGACAGAGAGGATACTTTAATGTGATTATGTTTTTCACTGATTGAACATTGATTATTTTTCATTAAACGTAGCATGTATCACTCATGAAATGAAAATAGTTCTTCAAACTTCAAAAAGAGCTTTTTAGGTTCTGTTTTGAAACACACCTGCACACAAACTTTACTTTCATTTTAGCAATAGGGCTGTCCTGACTGCCATTTTTAGAGGCTTCAAAGCTTAAGTGAGAATTTCCCATGAAAATAGACGTGCTATAATATTTTCCCCCAAACTTATTTACTTATATATTTTGCTATTATTGTAATTATGAGTTTGATGAGAGATGAGGACAAGAGGGGAGACATCATCCAGAAGAAATGCTTCCTCTCAAGGATCCTTCTGTGCGCTTTATCACGTGCGCCCGGTTTTTGTTTGCGCATCTTTTGAGACTAATTAAACTCCATAGACGAGCTCCATTTCTCGCTCTTTATCAGTCTTTTGTCTCTTTTTTCGGTTCTGCCGACACAATGTCTCTTTCATATCTTCAAAAATTCAAAAGCAAAACAAAAAAAAGACAGACAATAACACAAAACAAAACAAAAAAAAAAAACAAAACAAAAGGAAAACAAAGCATTGGAATACTGATTTGGACACTGATTACCATGGAAACAGTAGAAGCTTTGAAGCATCAGGTCAGCCCTAGTTAGCACACACACACTCATGCATTTACTGCATCTTGAAAATAGTGGCATTGGGAGACTTTAAAAGAGAAGCTATAAGAGATTATTGTTACAGGAACTCTAATTTTACAGTTCCAGAAATTATTTTCATTTTATGAGTTTTAAACAGCAAAGAGACCAATATTGCCCGCATTTCTGAAGCAGTCACTATTTAAAGACCCAAACCTGAGTGAGCACAGTAATACAGTATTGCAATTATTGTATGAACATTAAATGTGTTTCTTTCCATTTATTTTTCGCGGAAGACCACAAAATGTAACCTGATTTTGCAATTATGGGACCTAAAATTAGAGAACTCACCCTTAAAAGATAAACAAGTAGTCTGTATTACCATAATTCCTGTAAATACTAGACTGGGTCTTTAATGTATTGATTGTTTGAGAAGAAAGTTACTAGAATGAATTCACCAAATTCACTGCCACCTTAAGTCAACTATTCTTTCTTTCTTTTTCTCTTTTTCTCTCTTCCTTTCTGTCTTTCTTTGTGTCTAACTTTTATCATCCATCAATGCAGATAGAAAGTGGAAATTCATCATCTTTAGTGAAAGGGCTCTCAGTAGAAATACAAGAGCTCATCAAATCATACGATACTGGAAATAGCAATGCAAAAGTTCTGTCTTTTCACATTTGAGACGGGACTGAACACGACTGTTGGATTAATGCAGGACATCGTATGCTGTGCTGTCTCTCCTCTTCTCAGGGAACCTCTAGGTGCGTCTAGTGATCCTGCCGGGTCTGAGAGCTTACCAGCACTGCTACACCACTGTATTACTAAAGCCAAGGGAGTGGCTGCCAACAACAATAACAACACAACCTCCGGAAGGAGAACAGGTTCGTCTGACGGTTTTAAGAAGGATACAAGAGATTCATCTTAAAGGGACGGTTCACCCAAATAAAAAAAAATACATATATTTCCTCTTACCTGTAGTGCTATTTATCCATCTAGATTGTTTTGGCGAGTTGCAGAGTTTTGGAAATATCGGCTGTAGAGATATTCGGCATCTCTCCAACGTAATGGAACGAGATGGCACTCGACAGCGGACCTTGTTGTGAGCAGGAACTACATACCGTCGCCCAATCGCATCATTGTGCAGAAGACAACGTGCTTCTACTCATGGATGAGAGATTACAAGTCAGCCGAGGACACTATTAAATTTACCATGAAGTCAAAATTGATGTTAAAGTGTGGGCCGTTACTAATGAATGCTTTCTCCCTTGTGACACAGACGGAGCATAGAAGTCGAATACATCCGTACACCTTAGCAGACTTCTGTATTTCCTTTCTCACAGTACAAAAGCACAATTGTATATTTTTCTTCCCTGATGTGGGTGAAACTGGATTGTATTTTATGGAGAAAGTATTTTCTGGTTTCCCCTCTGATGTCCTTTGGCTGCTCAGCTTCAACTCTTGGTTATTTAATTAGTTTCTAGATGGACAAATAGCTTTAGCTTCCTTGTTGCAAATGTAGCTAACCCTACCTGTTAGCTGCCTTTAGCAACTCAACCAGGCTCAACAGCCTCCTAGTGAACATGACCGGACTGGAACCGGACACCTCAGAGACCGACAGGGAATTTAGTACTGAAATTGTTAATTAATTTTTCTGATGGAAAGATAGTTTTCATTGTTGCTAAAGTAACCTGACAAGAAAACCACCTCACTACTGTAGCCTATTCCCTGCTGTCAAACTTGAATGCTTTGGTCGGGTGTTTTGGTCCTCGTCTGACCGAGTTCACAAGCCAGCTAATAAGACCGTTCTCCTTAACTGCAGTATTCAGTTAGCACTGTGCTAGCCGTTTCATGGGAACTTCGACATTTACATTACGCTCTGTCACAAGCACAAGTCTCTCATCCATGTGTAGATGCACTGCATCTGCAGTCTTACAGAACATAGTGAAACTTCATGAAAGTGCTCACAACAAGATCTGTGGATTATTGTGAGTAACCAGGTCATGATTTCTGGAAAGAGACATCGCTGCTGAGTTTTTCAAATGTATTTTTTGGCACTTTCAGAACCACAAGCCAAGTGCCATCTACTTCCTACATCACCAAAACAGTTCACATCACAGCAAAACTATTTAGATAGATAAACAGCACTACAGGCCAGAGAAAATACGTATTTTTGATCTTGGGGTGTGCTGTTCCTTGAAAAAATGTGGATGGTGTGTTACTCCTGTGCTTTATCTCTGCCTCCCCGGCAGGTGCGTGTCCCTCTCAGACCCAGCAGCAATCTCAGACACCCCAAGAGGGCGAGGATCTCAGCCTCCACAGAAAGAGGAAAAGGCAAAACAAGAAGAACCCCTATCTCTATTTGACCTCCCTCCTGCACCGCAGGCGTTCTGAGGAGGACCAGACAGGCATTTTGGCCAGTGCAGACTCCGAGGGCCCAAATTATGGGACTCTACGCTGACCTGTGTGCCCACCAAGCCATTGGACTCGACTAAACTGACCTCCCCTGAGAAAAAAAAAACCCAACCTCAGCACTCTCTGCTCCCTGTTATCAAGCTAATACATTTCTTATAATCTCTAAAAGTTCATCGGTGTTTGGGGAGCAGGGGGGAAAACATCCAGCTGAACACCCACAAGGTTGGAGATCTTATTTGAAGACAAGAACAATGGCTTTTCTGAGTTGTCACCACCACTTGTCTCTGAGGAATTTCACTTGAAAAATGCTCTGAAAATATATAATGTATATAAATAGTAAAACAAGGGAATTAAGCTTCCTCCTACAGTAATAACAATGTGTTGGTTGAGTATGTCACAACACGTTAAAGATTTTTCACTCACTGGTCATTGAGGGGTCCATGATATCTTTAGGTTTTTCAGTGATACAGTGTACTGTGAAGCCTGGTGCGTCCTCGGACAGGGACATGAGTCTACCTTTCCTACAATACAAATAGTGTCAGTATTTAAACACAGGGTTCTTACCACAAAATATACCTCAGAGTAAACGCAGAGTTGCTGTAATTCTTGTGGTATACTGTACGTACTTGACCTTTTTACATATGAAACGTATGGATAAAAAGGTTTATATCACACACCACACTCATTCAAATGGATAATATGGCCTAACTTTATCTGATTTAGAAGCTTTTTATTATCAGTAATAGCTGGCATAATTGTGTTTCTTTTGATTTATGATCCGATGCCAACCATTTAAAGGACTGTCTTAATTTTTAGTGCTTGATGGCTCAGTGTGTTTACACTCATCGTTAGAGCACCGATTTAAGATTAAAGATCATAGCCTTCGTGAGAACTCTCTGAATAATTTGGGACGCTCAGCAGAGGTTGGACTTGTAGGGTTTTAGAAGAACAGGGTGATGAATTGTGAAGTGTACTGTAGTATGTATTTCATTATTAAGGAATCATTTGTGAAATGTGGCACGTCTCGAGGTGCCTTTTTTTGCCTTTTTCTCTCTTGTTTTTTCTAACATAAACTGCCTTTTCCTTCGCCTTCTCATATTTGTCTCTTCTGGGGGAGTGAGGGACTCCGATATTATGTGTGTTTTTTACTTTCTCTGCCAAGGACACATGCGAGAAAATGCTACAGGATGCATAACTCTTGTTTTTTTTTTTTTTTTTGTTTTGTTTTGTTTGTTTTTTACATTTATATTTCAAATGGGTACCTGCTTCAACTGTGTATATCCAAGTTATAGGAGAGAACCAGAATACCCATACAATTAAAAAAAAACAATGCCTGGTTGCACAAAACCACTTAGGTTGAGGTTTCCCCTTAAAATTTGATTTAAGGATGCCTTATGAAAATCGTGAGTGACCATTTTCCTCTGAAATGTTTAAAGGACCCATAACAATCCCTTACACGTAAAATAATTTGTGCAACATCAGACCATAGTTGAATTTATGGTGACCGAAGAAGAGGAGGAGATACCAAGACACATTTTTCAGGACAAAGAAAACCCACTGGACTGTATTAGCGATGCACAACTTGAGTACAGATTAAACGTTAGCACTCGCAACACTGTAGCTAGCTAGCCAAATGCAACCTAACTCTGGCTCACTATTAATGTTAGCGACATGTATAATGTTTTATTGAAACTCACCAGTTTTTGTCAGTTCCTGTCAATGTTTGGCTATCTCCTCTCTTGCTGTCGGAGTAATATTTTCATATTTCATTCATCATATCAGTTACTTCTAGTCACATCTGCTTGTGCATATTTTTTACGGTGTTATGTTTGAGTTAAACTTTGGATTATGTGCTTGTGTTTTCCATGTTCTTCTATGACAACAGCATTTTTATTTTCTATCCTGTTTGCCTTCTTTTTCTTTTTGTATTCTCTTTGTTGTCCATTTTGGAGAAGCTAGCTATCAGGCTAAGTAAGGGTGTTAGTTAAGCTAGCGGACAACTGACCCTCTCTAAGTCCCACCCTTCTTTGTTCTGTGCTCCAACAGTTGAGCAAGACCTCGCTGGACTTTCTCCTCTCCCATTTCCTGTACTAAAATTTGCTATGTGCTGGATTTTTGAATGTTGCTGGTAGACCTGTAAAAGCAACAAATACAGTCACATCTTAAGTTAGCTAATGTTTGCAAAACAGTAGCTAACTAGGTAGCTAAATATCAATGTAGATTAAGGAATGTTAACAAAATGCCAGCTAACTAGGCAGCTAACAATTGCATTAGCTGTCACATGTAACTAAGCTAGCTGTAAGATGTTTTGTTTTGATGTTTTATCGATTGTTTTGCTAACATTACCTAATTTAAAATGTGACTATATGTCACTTTTACTGGTCCCCCTGGAACATCTTTTAACGATCTTAAACATTTGGTTTTCTTTTCAATATAGATGAGCCTAGCACATATCTAAGTACAAGAAACAGGAAAGGAGAAAGTTGACCGAGGTTCTGCGAAAAGGGGTGGACCTAAGGGCTGTTAATACCAAGAACTAAAACAATAATTACAAATATCGTTTTAAAAATCTTTCTAACCCAAGTGGATAGTGGAAACCACACCAGCTATAAAGCTGTGGTCGTGCCATGCACTTGAGTTAGAACAAGTCTAAACACTTGGGCAAGGAGACAACATACGAGGCTTAGGAAAATGTTTTGCTTAAGGGACAAACTCTGAAACTTAAGGCGGTTTACGCAACCAGGCACAGAAGTTTAGATTCAAAAAAGGCAAATAAATCAATAAATACAAAAGTACAGAAGCACTGTACTTGAGTTTTCATGCAGAGTGAAACGACCAGTAGAGTATGGACGTTAATGTGTAACAACAGCTGTTAGAGGAGAATTCATTAAGCTTTTAACAAGCAATGGGAAATCTTCAAACAATGGCCACCCTGACTGTTTAACTTTAACAAACTGTATATTACTTGCTAGCTACTTCTCTGTATGTTTGTTAATTTTTTCGACACTAACCGATAATGAATGTATGTTTTGCTGTACAGGAAATGAATGTCCCGATGTCACAGTACATTGAATGACCCATTACGTTGTTTATGGTGCAGCTGCGATTGGTGAGACGAGCAGCTGGCACTTGAAAGTCCAAATTGTTCTTTACTTCTCTGTGTGTGCTCTGAGCCAAGCTCCCTTTAGTTCTGACGGCTACGACAACAACCGGTTTCCTTTTAGTTAGGCACATCAGATATATTTCCACCTGCTACCAAACAAATCAGTGGTTTTCTGACAAATACCCACATGAATGAATCGACTCAATGTCTGCTTACTGAAATCTCAAACTCTTTTGACGAGTGAGAAAGTGATGATTGCCTGAAAGTGAGCGTCAAAGTGCGTATTCTACTTTAACAAATTGGTTTCGTGTAAGATACGAGGAAAAAAAAGATCTATATTTGTTATGTACTATACATGGTATGTATTGTATTTGTAAAGATAAATCAAACCATGTTTTACAGGAAGACGTTCTTGTATGAGGATGTATGAAAAGACAGAAAAGGAAAAAAATTAGATTATATATAAAAGTATTTGCTTACTTACAGTACGGCTTTAAGTGGATAATGTTTCTAAAACATTTTAAGGTGCCTCATTTGTCATACTTTTAGCAGACGTTATTTTATCTGAGAAGAAAAAGAAACCTTAATGTTAGTACCGTACAATGTATTATTGCCATAGCCCGCTGGCTGCACAAGTTAAGTAGTATTTTCTCTGATGTGTAGTACGTGAATGCCCATTGGAAAAAGCTTTAGAAGCAGAAGTGTGTTGCCCTCTATAATAACAATATTTCTGGAAACAAAGTAATACTGTATTTTGCCCGTTCATGAGCACACATGTAGATTTCACTCCAGATCTTTTCGCCTTCAGGTGTCCAAAGCAAAATAAACTGAAGGAAAACATTTTTCTAAAGTCACACAGACATGCTATAGTCATGTACAATACGTGCTGTGGAGGAAAATTGTGTTTACATTAGTTTGATAAAGAAAAAGTGTGTTAGGGCATAGTTGCTTTGAACATTACGACTTGGTGCTATGTTTAACTTTGTGGTGCTGTAGAATAGAGGTCTAAAGATTTTTTCTTTTCTGTTTTTCCACAAGCAACTCTTTCGGCCCTGTGTGTTTGAGCAAACTAAACTAGCTCCGGTAGACACTATAGGTCCTTTATCATAACAGTAATCATGGTGTGATGACAGTGATAGACAAATACTGGAAAAATAAGTAGTATAACCTCAAATAATAGAGACTTGTGACATTCAAATGAACTCAAAGATGACCTGTTTTCTATCGTGTGTTTGCAATGTCTGTCTGTGCTTCCAAGGTACCCTCTCTAAAGTATATTTGTGATGATATTGAGAATATTAACCCAGCCTAAAAAGGAGAAACATAACCTGATTTTTAGATTAGTACACACACGCCACAGAATGAGGGGGAAATCGGGAGAGCATCGTCAGGTCATGAGGGGATCTTTTTCTACACACTTCCTCGTAGGTCTGCCATCTTCGGTTAACAGCACTGTTTTTCAAGCACACTACTGCAGGGGGGCGTAAACGTCTCACGTCATCTCACCAACAACACCGCCCACCGCGCCGCCGCCGACGCCAACGCCGTTTTTGACGGTAGAATTCCTACTAGTACTGTACAGTATAGCCATGAGTAGTCATCAGACCACTTGACGTTTGTATTTATTGCTGATTCTCCTGGTAGAAAGGTCTTGGGAAAGCTCATACATCCTCCTCTCCATGGGTTTTAACGAATGGATGTCGTCTTCCGGGCTCTTTTTTGCATATTCAACAGAAACATGTACAGTGTTTTAAGAGGGCTGCTTTGGACGTACTGTTAGCTCAATTTTTCTTTTATTTTCTTTTTTCCAATTTTTCTGCTTACAGCTTTTAGTGCATCACTAGGTGCTGGTAGGATGATACTTAGAAACCAATTTGATTTTTTATTGTATTAATCTTGCATGTAGAGACAATACAAAAAAACAAAAACAAAAAACAAACAAAAAAAAAAAAACACGCCTATTTAGCAATCATTCATGGACATCTGAGCTGGTTGTTATTGGACGGAAAAATAGAAAAATATGTAGTATTTTCTATATTCTCTGTTTTTTCATGTGTACCAGCACTGAGAAACTAGAATGTATTATTATCGTAGGCTACAATAAGCACTACATCGTTGACTGTTTTAGCTAATGCTCATACTCCAAGCAAACCAAGTAGTGCTTAAAAAGGAAGAAAATTTACAACATTTTCATGTCATTTTTCATCCACTGAACTCTGTGCTGTACATCACATGTTTACATTCTGTATTATATGTTGTTTATTCTGTTTTTTTGTACATAATTTGTCTCCATGATGTTCTTTTATTCAACAATGTTCATATGTAAATATTTCAAAGCAAAAACATTTTTTTACTTTTCTCTGTTTTAAAATGATAACCTGATGTTTCTCTCTTTTTTTTTTCCTTTGGGTCAGTTTTTTAGACTTGTCATTCTGTTCTGTCACTACATCAGGTATTACGCTTCACTTAACTTTTTGTGAGCAATTAACTCATACTGTATGGTGCTGTACCAAAGCCTTATGTATAATATTTGTATTACTTTTTTCTCTCGTTTGCCACTGCTGTCCAGTGAATTCTGTATCGTCTGAGATCATGTCTTACTCACTCTTCATGTTCAAACTGCCATGGATCTCGTTTATTTCTTGAGTAAACAGAAACCTGAACGAACTAAGATGATAAAAACACTCAACATGGCCAACATGTTACCAACACGGCCTGGATTTATTAAAAGTGACAGTCACCATCAAAAGACTTCATAGGGAAAAATGCACAGGCTCACACTCCTGGTGGCTCATCATGACGTAGACATGGGCCTAGCACATGATCTATGCTCTATCTATGGCATGTCTGTGAGAATATGAAAGCAGTGTTGTATTCATGTCACCATATCATTTCAAATGCTTAGTCCCATACGAAATTTTCCTCTCAAATTTTTGTATTTTGATATAATAAAAAAATCAAAAGAGGCTTTATTTTTTCCTGTGCTTTTGTCTGCTCTGATCTTATCTGTGAGGAAGAAGGTGTAGTTCATGTGCTGGACACAGGGTGTAAGTGTTGGGCAGAGAGTGGGGAAGATAGTGTGGGGGGGGATAGGAGCAGCTTAACTTAAACAGGTCAGGTTTTTTTTGTTTTTTGATTCTAGGACACACAGGCAGCAGCAGCCCATGAGTTAAAGAGCCAGGTTTAAAATAAAGTTTTTCTTCAAAGTAGAAAAATCACAATAATCCCTTAAATTTCTAGACAAATACAACCGAATTTAGATTTAAAAAACATCCAAGGAAAGATCAAAGTCTGTGTTTAAATAAATGCATGTTGTTCAATGATTAATACACTGACCCCAGCTCTGCTGTCTCCACCCAAATGTTAAGGAATGAATTGTGTGTCGGCTGAGCCAGAACAAGGAAAACAAATAACTTGAAAGAGGATGAGGTCTGTCAGAATGACCTTTGTGCTTTTGTTCAAATTCCCCCTGGCATGCTGGGAAGCAAACAAATGAGCAGCCATCTACATACACCTGAGGAACATGAAAAGTGCAGTTAATCCACTGGTCAAACACACAAACCTTCAGAGCCCTCATTGCATTATCTGGAGATTCTTTTAGAAATGAAGTTTAATTATTTCATATTTTTTAGCAGCCACTATATTATGTTTTGAGTAAAAAAAATATTACTATGAGTGACTTAAGTCTGTGCTGCAACTCATGATTATTTATTTATTTTTCATTAATTGGTTAATTGTTTGATGTACAGGGTGTCAAACTTTTTATTCCAAGCCACACCAGCATTATGACTGCCCTCAAAGGGCCAGTTGTATATGTAAGACTTAATGAATCTACATTTTATCATTTCATAATTGTCTCTACATTATGTTATTATTGTTTTTTAGAATTAAGTTAATAACCTGCTCTGAAAGCATAAATCTTGGAAAATAATGGCAAGCGGACGTTCAAGTGTACAACTAGTATCCTATTATTTATTTTTTAAGAATGAGAGATACAAGTTAGAGACAAAGAAGACATACTGATAAAATACAAACGTATTTACTTTCTCAGCTCTCATTAAGTCGCCAGGTTTGGTCCACGGGCCTTGAGTTTGACACATGTGGAAAGCCTATGCAAGATATCACAAGTTTAGAGCATATTTGAAATAATAGTTTGACATTTTGAAAAACAGATATACAGTATTCATTTACTCTATTTGCTTTCTTGCCAAGAGTTAGATGAGAAGACTGACTACACTCTGATAGCCTACTTGTCTGGTAAACATAAGGCTACAGTCATCAGCCTGTTAACTTAGCCTAGCTTAGCTCAGTTGACCAGGCTCCACCCAAAGAAAACAAACTTTACAGCACCTCTAAAGCTCACAAACAAGCACACTGTATCTGGTTTGGACATAAGCCAAAGTGTAAAAACAAGTCAAGGTTTTACAAGGGTGATGTACCACACAGATTTGTCGGACGGAAGTAGTAAGTCCTTGGAAACTCTCCCTGAGGATTTGTCACCCCTTTTTAAGTTGTTAGGCGACACACAGACCAGGATAATACCTGTTGTTTTTTGCGTTTTTTTAAAACAGGTTAAACAAACGATGTGTTAATTAGTGAGCTTTAAAGGAGCTGGTAAGCTATTTTTGAACTTTGGACAGAGCCAGGCTTTCACATGCAGTTTTTATGCTAAACCATGTTAGCTGTTTATGGACAAAATCAAAATCCTTCTGTATGGTGATATAGTAGGAGGTTGTTGTACAGTAAAAAAAAAAAGTTCCCACATGCAACTTAACATTCTGGAAAGAGACATTGCTGTTAAGTAATAACCTACAGGTAAAAGAAAAAAATATCTATGCTAGCATTTAATTTTAAAATATAAGTTTGACTTTTTTGAGAAACACGATTCCTTGTTTTCTTTCCAAGATTAAGAAAAAGATTGATTAACGCTACACTTTTAAAACTCTTGGGTAAATATAGGCTACAGTTAGCAGCCTGTTAGCTTAGACTAGCTTAGCAGAGCTGGCTTGGCTCTCTCCAAAGGTAACAAAATCTCCCCAACAGCACCTGTAAAGCTCATAAATAAACATACTTAAACTGGTTTGTTTAATCCATACCTTAACACAAGTGTAAAAACAACAAACCGAGGTTTTATGATGATTATTTTTCTTGGCAGGGAGACATTGAGGTTGCTAAGCAACCAACTGAAACATGGAAATTACAGTTACCTGTTGTGCTTATGGTTTTTGAACAAGCTAGATGTTAATAAGTGAGCTTAAAAGTTACTGGTAAGTAATTTTTGAACTTTGGACATGGCCAGGCTAATTCTACAACTTAATTTTTTATGCTGTCATGAGTATCTTCCCAAAATGTCTAGCTAGCTAACTGTTGCATAAAAGAAGCTGCAGCCAATGGTGTGTGCTTGATAAATTACATAAACCATTGTTGAAAAATAGTTAGAGATTCAGTTTATTAAGCTTTTGATTAAAGGCCTCCCCAAAATTCAGATCAGTTGCAGGGAAGAAAAGGTATCATAAATGGGTCTGCAGTGCCCCCCCTCCCCCCAGTGAAAAGATGCATAGCTGAATTTCACATTATGTCCCTCAGTGGACAAGCACAATAAGATGATATATGAGGATGAAGTGATTTGCACACCAGGTTTCACTCCTCTCACTGTTGCCACCCCACCTACACTACATGGTTATGTAATTCTGTACCAAGCATTACCTAACACCGCACAACTTGCCAGATGGGGCTCCTCGGGCGGCTGAATATCATCAAACAGGGGCTCCGTGCACGCTCTCACGCCTACCCCATATTCGGGTCCTTGACATTGAAAAGGTCTGGGAACCCCTGGGGCTAAAATACATCCGAGGCGCGGGCACGACATCACCGGTGCGCGCTCCCGGTGCGCAGCGAGTGCAGATCCTCCAGCAGCAGCAGCAGTCAGACAGGCAGGCAGGCAGACAGGCAGCCGCGGCTCTCCACACCGGGATGACTCCCACAGCCCTGCCTCAGCGATGTCGCAGCCCAGCACAGTTTTCCTCCTGAAAACATCTACCTCAGACGGTCAGCTGTAGCCGACATGAGCGCGCGTGCAGTGCGATGCTGACAACATGTTTCCTCGTCGAGAAGCTGAGCGCTGTGCAGCATAGAGGAGGCAGCGGAGTGGAGCAGCGCGGTGCACGGTTACAGGTAGGCTCCTTCAACCGGGATTCTACTGTACAGACATAACGCTGCTCGACCTGTCATATCAGCACCTGATCATTTCCTCAATCGATCAGCCGATCATCACCGAAGCACACAAATGACCGTGTGCTTCTGCACGAGGCTGACGGGTGATCTGTCAGGCCCAACAGGTCAGAGTACACCGGTGGTGGTGAACTTTTCCCAGTGGCTCCCAGTTGACTTCCCGTTCGGTTTAGTGGGCAAACTCACTGGTCATGTGTGGTTGATTGCATCACAGCAGGTTATGGAAACAAATCTCAGTTTATCTGCCGAGAGGATTTGGGGGCTGTTGTTTTTTTTTTTGTTTTTTTTTTATACGAATCTCTGTAATGCAGTGGGTGGGCACTACATGATAAAGACCTGTGTGATTTATATTGCAATACAGTGCAACAACCCTGAAAAAAAAAACTATCTTTGTGAAGCTTCATAGTGTCAGGAGTTTTATTTTATAATTTTAACATGTTTTAGCCATTATAAGAGCTCTTGATTGAACTCTATGGTAATTTTTAAATTAAAAATGTCAATTGATTACACAATCAACAGAAATATAGTGAATATTGAGCATCAATTAAACATTTAGATTATTTTTAAGCAAAAATGCAATTTTGTTTCTGTCATTTTATCAAGCAAACACATTTACTATTTATCAACAAAATAATCAGAAGTCTGATTGTTAGCTGCAGCCCTGCAACATGTTTTTAAGCCTGTACTCACAGTACTTATATTTAGGGCTGTTTTGCAGTTCATCATTGATTTAATTGTTGATTATTTTCTCTATTAGTTGTTTGGTCCATAAAATGTCAAAAAATGTTGAAAAATGTGTCAGTGTTTCCTAAAGCTTAGATGATGGCCTCATGTCTGTCTTGTTTTGTCCAAAACCCAAAGATATTCAGTTTATTGTCACTGAGGAGTTAAGAAACTAGAAAATATTAAACTGATAAACAAAATATTTGAGGATTAACTTAATAGTCCATTTACGATGATTAAGAGTTGGAATTGTACTTGTGTGTGTGTTGGAAGGTGTGGGGACAAAATAATAAGTATTAGAACCAAACTGATATATTGGTGGACCAGTATTATCGGCCCAATATTGGCAGCTATATTAGCATTGGTGTACATGTTGTTCGATGATGTTTTTATTGATCATAATGCAAATTAGTTTTATTATTTTATTTTATTTAAGTCTTATAGGCATCGTCTTATGTGTATTTGATCCTTTTTCTTAATTCAAGTTGTTCTATTTGTATTTTTTAAAATTTATTGTTATTAAAAATACCAGTGAAAGTTTAGTGTTGCTGTCATTGTGGATTTTACATATATAAATAAAGAGTATTGGCTGATATATCAGAATTTTTCCAACCCTAACTCTTGGTTGTAGCATTGGCCCCAAAAATCCAGTATTGGCCGGGCTCTAATAGGAATTTGTGAGGTATTTTATGTTGATGCGACACTACTAATCATGTAATCATTAGACTTAAAAATTAATCTCATCAGTGAGTATTTTGAATTAATTATTTGTCATTTGTCAGCTAAAACTACCAAATGTTCCACATGTTCCAGCTCCTTAATTGTGAGGATTTGCTGCTTTTCTCAATATCATTAATTGTTTGACTGTTAATCAGACAAAACAAAATATTATTTAGGGCTTTAGGAATTTTTTGGGCATTTACATTATATTCTGCTATTTTATAGAACAAATCATAAATCGCTGGATCAATAAAATAATCTACAGAGAACCTGAGAAATAATATTGTGATATATATTGTGATAATATTGTTATGCCGTTTCGCACAGTAAACAAAACTTGTTGTGTTGAGGACAAATTAATGGGAATATGTTAGGTATTTTATGTTGAGCTGAAGTTAACTCATTTAAAGCAACCATTATTACTGGCTCCAGCTTGTCATTTATGAAGATACAGTGCTTGTCTTTGTCATAGGTGATAATAAACTGAATATCTTTGAGTTTTGGATTGTTTGTTCAACAAAACAAGTGATTTGATGACATTATCAAGGACTATAAGAAATTGCCATGGGTGTCTTTATAGACCAAATGAATCATAAAGTAATGAAGAAAATAATACATTTAAAGACAGCTATACACTTTACTGTGATGCCTATACCTACAATCAGTAGTACTTGTATGTGTGTTGGAGTGTGCAGGGACATGTTGGGTATTTACTGATGTAATTCAGTTCAATATTACCACATAATCATAGACTGAAAGATGATTGACAGAGTTGAGTCAACATCTTTCATATATGAGCTTCACAAAGGTGGTAATTGTTGCAGGGATGTTGTCTTAGATTGCATTAGATTGGGCAGGTGGCTGCATGGGAGTTTCCGTAAGCCAATAGCAGAGTGGGATGGCCATATCCTGCTGAAATATTTGTCCCACTTAATAAAAATTCCCCTTATTTTTTATTTCTACAGTAATTTGTCTCTTTTAGAGGAAGTAAATTTGTGTTAATACCAGACAGGCCTGTACTTGACTGTAGGGCTTAGGTGACAGATCGGCCTGTTGATTAAATATTTGGGTCTTTGTTGTCTACAACTTAATCGCCCTGCTGTTCATCCCGCTCTCTGCCCTTCATCTGGATCACTGCGACTCTGAAGGTTGCAGGACAAAGATTGAGCTGTGACACTGACTCAGTGTGAGATGAAATAAAGTTAATCTCACTCTGCTAGATTTCAAGAAGATTATGGGATCATATGACCCCCCCCACCTCCTCCTCTTGCTCCTCCTCCTCCTCCTCCTCTTCCTCCTCCGTCCCCAAGAAGTGAAATGAGTGACAAAGCTGCAGAAAAGATGGTTGATTTGAAAAACAACAAATGTTCTGCATTGTGGTTCACTGAGTAGCAGCAGCGCACAGGGGGGTGTCTGGATCCTGCAAGGTGGAGGAGCAATGATGTCATCGCCTCAGGCAGCTTGACTGATGATGACAATGACGAAGATGATGATGATGATGATGGAGATGCTGATGGAGGTGGGGATGATGATGTGTCAAACCCTGTGGTCAAGGGTTTCTCTAAGGCTTCATTTCCCCTCCTCATGTTACCTCATCCTCAGTCTGGAGGAGCATCAAGTCACGGTGGACGGGAGAGAGGTTACCATGGCAACCGTGGGCCTTTCTCCACTGCGTCTCTCTTGCTGGTGTTGACTGCATTCCAGGGCTCACAATGAGAGCATGAAACTCAACTTTCCCCCACGTTGACAACAGGGTCCAATCACATCCTCCTCTGGGGGAGGATGTATCAAAATCAAGACATGTTAGAGGTGCAATTAAAGCTGCAATTACTTATTTATTTATTTATTTTTAGTTATTTATTTTTTAAATATTGATTCACATGACTGTAGAGGCTATAGGATACCAGAATTTTAAACAGCTGATACCATACTAGTATTAAAAATTAAAATTCCTTGGCAAAAAGGAAGAAAATTCTTGGCACAAAAAATAATACTGGATAATTTCTTTCCTTTTTTAGTCACTTAGTCGCTGAACAGTGTGTAGTTTTGCTTTGCTGCAAACCAAATCAGTCAGGACAATAAAGACCGGGCAGAACTGAAATGTCTAAAATGAGTATTTAGATCATTTTTAAATGGCTGTAATACATTCAATACTAGGATCGGGAAAACAATACAATATGGGGATACAGTATTCAATACTATAATTAATGGATCTCGTATCGCTTTAAACATGTGGTATCAACAGAGTAATAATACTTTTGGCAACCTTACATGTCTGTGCCTGAAAGTGATCATACTGAGAGGTTCATTGCTTCTTTCAGCTCATTGTTTTGGTTTCGAGCCTTCAGATTTGCTTTGAAAAAGCATCTAATTGCAATTATTTTGACTGGTATTGAAACTACAATATGATTTGATGATTTTATGGTTTGCAGACCAGGACATCTCTGCAGCATGACAATATTTAATTTAAATGTTTTTGACACAAATTTTGCCTTAACAAATTGTGCACCTCCTGCAGTTTGATAATTGTTGACAGTATTACAATTTTGATGACGTTTTGATTAGTTGGTCAGCCCTAGTGCAGCTGTCAGCTAAAAAGTTATCTATAAACTGACTTTAGTTTACCTTTCCACCATCAAACAGCAGACAGACAAAGTTAGCGACCCTCTGGTGAACATAGAAGAGCTTTTAGTAACTAAAGAGTAAGATACTTCCTCCAGAGAATAAAGATAGTCATGCTCTGTATCTGCTGGATTTGTAAATAAGCACCTGTTTCACCTGCTTTCAGCTTGTTTCTGTCATCTCATAACGACCTACAAATCAGTTACTGCAGATTAAAGTCATTTCTTGGCACATGGAAAGACTGAATGGATTTAAAATGCTAAGGTTTTCTCTTTCAGGTGCAGAAAGTTCTTCTACTTTGGGTTGTAACCAAATTCTCTATCGGTTTGAAATTGAAGGAATTCCTAATCTCTCCTCCGCATTCTGGTATTTGCAGCTGTTGTATTAGAAACGAGGACAGCCAACAGAGATAATGACAAAGCAGCCTTATTATTATTATTTTTATTCACCTCTTTAGCAGACTTTACCACAATACCTGCTCTAATTAGCTCGCTCATGTTTCTATTATGGAAATGTGTCTTTGTTATGTACAATTACAACATGCCAGAGGCCTTTTGATGTCACTGCAATTACTTAATCACCTGTAGAGGTCTGGAAAAGTACAACCAAATATCCATACATGAGCAATATTAGCAATAATGTGTGTGTTGTCAAATAGAAACAGGTGAAGTGACAGATTTATATTCCTCCTCCGCCTCCTCAGCCGTGCTGCTTCCTCCCTCCTCTCATATGAGAAGAAGTAGCTGTGACTCACTAAGGCGCATCTGCTAGCTACAAACATGTAGGCAGCCATTCTTCATGTCAACACACTTGCTGATTTCATAAACAGTGTGCAAGATTGTGTAGGCTGCCCTATTTCTTCTTAAAAAACGCCATGTAGGCCATCAGATACCAGGGCGACTTCCTCCTGTGCTGCTGCGCCAGTCTCCTGACATCAGAGCGTCTCCTCCCTTTAATTGTGACAGGTAGACAGCTTCTTTATTCTTGCATCTGGAATAACTTTGCCCGACTGATAGAGAAGTAGTGCAAAGATGATTTGTGCCTGATTTGCACCAGCAGTATGTGGGCGATGTTGATTCCAGTGTCAGAGAATTTGTGTTACCTGGTTTGACATTGTTCTATTTTTCTCGCCTGTGACGCTGCAGAAGTGTCGATGTGTGTTTCTGCCCATTTTTCTCTGCCATGGACAATGACACATACTGTACAGAGCAAGATCACCTCCTAAAATCATGACCCTTTTTTTTTTTTTTTTTTATAACAATCGTGACAGCCATGTCTTTTTATAGCCCAAGCTATTTGGGCCATTTCCAAAATAGTCTACTTTTCATGTATTGTGGTGCTTCTTGCCATAAGAACAGTCACTTTTTTGTTCATATGTTCTCTGTTGTTTTGAGCTCCTCTCCCACAACATCATGCACGTGAAAACAAAAAGCTTTAAGCGGCTTTAAAGCACCCAGCTAGCCAGCCTTCTTCTGCAGTGTGAAGCACAACGTGTTCCTGCACTTGAAAAGACTCACTGTCTGATGTGGTACAATCAGCAAGGTCAGTCATTGTACTGTGTACCGTGCAACATTTTTAATCACAGAATGCATACAGCCACAAGGAATCTCTGCCCTCCATTAGCACCACATAGCCAAAATATTGTGAACAAGGTGAAGATAATCACCATATCTTGGTGACATGTGCAGCACACTTTTGTTTTTGTGTTGCCTTACATATTAAAAGGGATAATTCACCCCCCCAGATAAAAAAAAACAACACATTTTTCCACTGGCCTGTAGTGCTGTTTATTCATGTAGATAGTTTTGGTGTGAGTTGCAGAGTTTTGGAGTTATCAGCTGTAGAGGTGTCTGTCTTCTCTGCAGTATAATCAAACTAGATGGCAGCTCGTGGTGCTCAAAGCTACACAAAGATGCATTTGCATACACTCAACAGCCGTGTGTCTTCCCAGAAATCATTATCTGGTGACTCAAGATAATCCATAGACCTTGTTGTGACCAGTTTCATGTAGGGACTATTTCTACAGACCTAAACCTGCCAACCCTATGATTGCACAGAAGGAAGTGTGCATCTTACTCATGGATGAGAGTCCCTCTCGGTTGAATAGTAACCTAGACAGCAGATCAGTTAGTGGACGGAGCCACTGTGACATCAATAATTACTACAGTTTTGAAGCCTCGAGTTTGGCATTGAGGGGGTTGCCATCTTGGATTTTTTGCAACCAGAGCATGCACGGCACCGGTAAGATCAGTGGAGCCGGTGTGTGACATCTGCGACTTGGGCGCTGTTTGATTTTGGCTCAACCATTCAGCAGGAAATAATGTCAGCCTGCCTGGTTGTGCAAAATATGCTTCTGAAAACATTTTAGGTGAAAAATAGGTGTTGCAGTAACAGAAACTTGATCCAGATTTGATCAGCACTGCCTACTTTGACAGCTTAATCTGAGTTTAATGAGCCCTGTGTGTTGCACCGGAATGACTTGTCAA
Organism: Lutjanus erythropterus; assembly: GCF_056507025.1. Lineage (NCBI taxonomy): Eukaryota > Metazoa > Chordata > Actinopteri > Lutjaniformes > Lutjanidae > Lutjanus > Lutjanus erythropterus. The sequence goes on from NC_139320.1 coordinate 37,892,146, forward strand.
TCACACAGTAGACCCACCCCACAGCATACCCTGCTTTATTTCGGTTTCTACTGTACTTCTACTTTAATAATTTACAAAATTAGCATCATGCTGTGTAGAAGAAGACTTGAAACTAGCGATTCAGACCATAAACTATTTTGGAAACTGTTTACTAAGGTCGTAAATAAAATGAGCTACTGGCCATTAGAAAGACAGCAGGTTTAAGATTTATGCATTGGCTTTGCTTTACAGACCTGGAAGCTCTGTCCATTTATTCCTCTAGACTGTGGATTATCTTGAGTAACGGTGATGATTTATGGTTTTGAATTTTTCAAGAGCATTTTATCTATGTTTTGAGCAACACAAGCCAAGTGCCATCTAGTTCCATTATATTCAAGAGAAGAGAAACATCTCTATGGCTAATATCTTCAAAACTGTGCAGCTCACACCAAAACAATCTAGAGAGATAAATAGCGAAATAGATAAGATAAAAATAAATGTTTTTCTGGGTGAACTGCCTCTTTAAGATATACTTAGAGGCAATAATTATATTACAAGTACTCCTCATGCTTCCAATTCTGGGTAATTCGGTGACACACAGCTCAATCATATGACTTTCCAAACACTTTTTCCTCAGCTGACCTCCATGAAACGACACTTAACGTAACACATTCAACAGTAAATTAATTTGCTGTGTGTGTAATACACTGGCTCTCCTCTGGCAAGGCTATGGCGTCTATTAGAGGGGAGATACAGTATGAGATGTGGATAGAGTGGGGCTCGATCTGGCCTGTATTCCTGTCTGCATGCTCGCATTCTGCTGAGTCATGAGGTTTTGTGGAAGTCAGTCAACAGCAACTCAGTGAGGCTACGGGCCAGAGGGGCTGGTGGGAAACTGCTACTACAGCAGTGGTCGGGCCTGATGAATCTACTCGTTACGTTGATTAGCAGTCCTGATTAAGGAAGAATAGGTAAAACTGCCTTGTGTTAATTGAAATGACTTTTTTTTTAAAAATGCTGTGCCAGGACCTCTCAGGTGTAAGCAGGGGCCTGTTTCGTGCCCCCATGCTTAAAAGTTGTTGTTTAACGTCAAGCACCCGTATGCATGTGGAAGATAGTTGTGGGAATATTCTTGGGGAACATGAGGAAGAGTCTAGTTTCACTTTATCAGGGCTTTCATACATTCCATCTGTTTGTTTACAGTACAGAAAGAGAGGAGTAGTAAAGAGCAGGAGTGATAGGGGCCAGCATCAATCTTCTCATGAGCTGATTATTGTTAAAGCACATGTAGAAATATTCATGAAAAAAGAAGAAAACCATGGTCTAAAGTATTGGAAAGCGTATCAAGGAATGTGGTAATATAATTAAAGTTTAAACAAATCTCCCAAACTATGAAATACTACCACAGACCAAAGGTATTAAAAGCATGTCCACATATGTTGTTCTTTACGTGATGGAGTGCTCCATGGCCCCTGTTTCTCTGTTTGCCTGTTACTTGGCACATGTGGCCCTGTTGCCTCACAGAAAGGCGGTCCAAGGTTTGGACCTGCCAGCTGGAGTTAGCGTGTACTTTCTGTTCTTGCATGGATTTTCTGCGGGCACTCCGGTTTCCTCCCACTGTCCAAAGACATGCAGGTTAGGTTGATGTGATACGATAAGTTCAGAGCCCAACTGATGTGGGATTTTTGAGACCAGCGATTGCTGATGTGGTGGCCGATAAAGTGAATTTTGAGCTAGAATGAAAGCAGACCTTTTGTTACTGGATTGTGTAGTGATTTTACACATATATGACCATGCAAAAGTACGTGGAAGGCTGTTTTCTTAAACAAACAACTTTATTAAAGAACGTTTTTATTTTTTAGCATGTTAAATACAAGGAGTTGGCGATACAGCTTTAAAATAATATCACAGATTTTCAGGATATTATGCAATAATGATATTCTTGACAATATGAGAAAATACTGTAAAATATTTTGGTTTGGAACTTATAATAACTGTTGAGCTCTCTTCACGGGATCTTTAACTCTCTTCATACTCATCCAAGTGGTTCTGCCTAATCAAACCGCTTCCACACCACTGAAGTTGCTCTTCTTTTTGAAACTTAACTCACTGTGAAGCCAGTAATGTTATTTTCACTTTCAGCCATGCTTGTTGCTTTGTTATCACAAAAGATCCCAGTATTAATTTCCTTAATTATGAAAAAAAATATAATGATATATATATTGTGAATGCTATGATATGGCACACCCATATTAAATGCATTGTTGGTCTATTGTAAAAATGAAAATAAAGAATAAAATACAAAAAAACAAAACAAAAAACTATGACCAGTGGACAAAAAAATTTTCACCCTGCATGGATGTGACTGTGAATAGTTGTCTGTCTTTATGTGTTAACCTTGTCACAGGCCATTGACCTATCCAGGATGCACCCCGCCTCTCACCCAATGTGAGCTGGGATTGACTCCAGCCTCTTGGATAAAGATAAGCTGGTATAGAAAATGGATGGATGGGCACCAATGGAGCACCATGTAAACTCAAGGTCTAAACACTCAGTTTTGGCCAAAGGATGCAGCTATAAAGGAGAAGGCCAAAAGATTAGGCAGTAATGCAGGGTTCACCCTATTGATATTTAAGCCATAAATCAATTTATATAAAACACAAACAGTGAACCAGTTGTTTTGGGACCTTTTTAGATGTATGTTGATTGATTTTTTTATTTTCATGTCATGCCCTTCTCTCATGGGTTTATAAGAGTGTTCAAACATTTCATTACATTTCTTTTCATTACAAAAAAAAGGTTATTTTACAGCTCGATGTTCAGCAAAATATTCTGCTTTCTCTCTCAAGCTTGGCAAATAAAGTGTACTACAAAAAAGGTTCCTCTCCTGTAGTTTTTTATCATCATCCAGCTAAAAGACATCAGGATAATTGGAGGACATCCTAGTAAAAAAAAGTACATCCCTTGTATCCTTGTAGACAGGACAACAAAACAAAAAATGAACAGCAATTCAATTTCACCGAGCCGACACAATAAACAAAGTCTGTCCTTCTCTGGACTTCTGTTGTAATTGTAATTTTGATTTATACCATATGTCAACAGACCATTTCTCTCTATACATGAGGAACATTTTGCTCCTAGTTTCCCAAATATCACAAGTATCCTGTTTTGGAAATGACAGATAAATCGTTCAAGTGAAATAAATAAGGATTTCAGCTCATTAGCCCAGGAATGAACATGCAAAATGTCCCAGTTAAACAAATCCAAAAACGTCTATAGAACATAGATCCTGGATTTTTTGACCCACTTTTAGATAATTACATTTGTATAGAGAAACGTGAGGCACACTTTTTCCCTTTTGTTGAAAGAGAAAGAAACTGACAGCATTGGATAATTTGGGAGAAAGCTGGAGTTGGCCAAGCGATGCTAACTCACTGTGTGTTTGGTGAACAACGTGAACTTCAATGGGTTTGTTGCCTTATAGGGATTGATCTTCATTTCATCGCAGACTATCCTTATCCAAATAAATAGTCCCAGTTTTAATTTTTTATATAATGAGAAGAGAGCAGAAGAAATGTGTGTTAAAATTACAACTGACAACCCTCAACCTGCATATGTAATCCAAGGACATGTACTGAAGCTGCTGTGACAATCTTTCCTTGGTGAAGATATGAGCGTGTTTGTGTCTGCGGCTAAAACCTGTCAGTGCTATGCTAAAAAGGAGCTGATATTCTCATGAAAAAGCATCCCATGAATCCTCAGCCTGACGTGCATTATCAGTGAAGCAGCTCGCAGCACTGTAGCATGATGTCATCGCAGATTACAGTCTGGGCTCTGTGGATTGTAGCCTTGAGAGTCGCGCACGCTGCAGCCTCAAGTGGGTTGACGTCTGGCGGCTTCATTTCATCGGACTCCTCTTCCTCCACCCCTTCGCTCTACTCTGCTACCCACCCACAAACCCACCCTCACTCGCTCACTCGCTCTCTTCTTTTTCCCTCCCACTCACGTTTCTCTACAGCAGGCTGTTGCAGTCAGGCAGCATCATGGAGGCTGGATGTGTGGTTGCCGCGGTGATTGAGAATGCTGCCTCAGGACCCCAGGGTGAACCAGGAAGTAGTGACGTCCTTGAGGGGTGAGTTACTCTTCTTTATCTGTGCTCCATGTCAGCTGATGTGAATTATGTAAAACCGTATATGTGTGTGCACTAAGAGAAGTAATGAGATGCTACATGAGTAAATGCAGCGGAATAGTAAAGGGCTAAAACGTGACCCTGTTCTCTGAGGGAGACGGAGAGAAAAACTGCTCCTGTTTGTAGCTCCGTCAGCTCCACACAACACTATGTCTGTGTATTTATTTATTGTTTTTTTTTTGTTATTATATCATGTGACATTTAGGCACCATAAAGATTATCATCATGTAGGGGTGGCACAATTTTCCAAATGCACAATTTGATGTGACTTTTGATTTTAAGGTCACAATTCAATTCATTCTTTTGTTTTAAACAATTGTTTTTTAGCACTGACGCCTAAGCCGTTGTTAAAATATCAAGCTTTGATTTGTAAAGATGAACAGATGATTGGTTTTATGCCTCGACAACTGTCATTTACATTTTTAAATTCTTCTTTAAAAAGATAATCTGTGTGATATAATGACCAGTAAGTTACGCTGTCATCTTTGAAGTTTTCTTTTTTCATTGGAAACTTGCTGGATGCCGCAAGTAGAGAAAAAAAAGAATACTGAGAGAACTGTAATTCTGCCTTTGATTTGGATTTGTTCATTTTGATCGATTTTCGATTTAATATTGGAATTGTGACACCCCTTGCCATAGGCCTGACCCTCTCAAATATGTTAACAAAGGACATAGGTAATAAAAAAAAGTTTCTTTAAAATGTCTTGTATCATATTAGCTACAAGAGGGCATTTCTTGTTGTTTATAACTTCAATAGATGCCTCGTGATGGGCATGATCTTGGGAACCTCACTTAATCAATGTGAAAGATTTAGAAATGCAAAATCCATGTCCAAGATCTGAATTTGAACATCTACCAATACGATATTTTTCTTCATGTTTATTATTATTAGTAGTAGTAGGGATGTTCCTGTCAATTAAATGCAAAATTTAATTTAGACCAGTCAACTAGTCTGACAGCAAGAAAACACTTGCAGTTGAAACTGAGCACAATTCATTAACTGATAATGTTAAACATGGTCCGAAAAAATTAAGAACCATTTGAAACCATCAATCACAGTCAACAATCGCTGAATTGCATTTTAAATGCCACTGAAATGCGCGTCACTTTGTGCTGTGCAATACAAACATTGCACATTAATGTACAAAACTTGACAACTCACTAAATGCGTCAACTTTTCAGACCGAAGAGGATCACAGTGTTGGTGGGTAAATGACCCAGAGCTGACGTTAGCTGCCAGCCTGCTACACAGTGTGGCTAACGTTAGCAGTGCTAGCAGCAACAGCCTGCCCTGCTTGCAGGTTAACGTCCGTGGCTGTGCTGAATGTGGTTGCATGTTGCTTCTGTTGAGCAATTACATACCAGTTTATTCTGTCATAGTCTACATTGAACATTTTTTACATTTTCTAAATTAAAACATTGCCCAACCGCGCTGGTTTTCCAAGCTGTCATCTGTCCGACTTTGCTGATAAGAACAGCTGGGGTTGTCTGTGCCATCAGGGTACATGTGCTTATGGCGTATGGCGAGAGGGGCTGCCGTTTGATGGGGCCGCAGCCCCAACTAGTGGCAGGTGGCTGCATAACATCTTAGAAGCAACAATTAATTGACATTGTGCATAAATAAAATATTGATAAATAGCTTAATTGACTAGTAATTCTGGTGCCGACTAGTGAGGATGGCGACATTTAATCGTGTAGCTGATTAATCATGCACATCCCTAAGTAGGAGTAAGATTAGATGAGACTGAAACTGAACTTCAGTCAGGAAAGCTTGTGTAGCTTGTATATTGTAATGGCATCCTTCAGTTGTTGTGGGGTGCTGTGTGATTCTTTCCTGTGACATTCACATGTGTGATTTCTCACAATGCATTACTGAGAGTTTAAATTTGCTATTTTATGTTCCAAAATGCGAATTTTAATGTTTGCAATTAACATGGTGGGTTTTGGTGGTGGTTTCTTTTTTTGTTGGTTTATTATTACACCATGAGTGAACTGGCTTGTAGATTTCTTCACTCCAGCTGTATCGTAATGTTGCAATTTGAAACTTGTTTCTCCTAAATTTCATATAAATATAAGTGAGAAGTACCATTTAACTCTTAATTTGTCCAGCTTTAGCAAAGTGTTTCCAAGTAAAACATGTGGCAAACATGTGATATTGTGGAATTATACTGGAATGTGGATCAGTGTTGCAAGTCTGATCTGTCAGTATTGGGCCCTGATGTCGATAGTGGATCGGATCGATCATCTCTAGATATGTCCCTGTTAGAATTAATTGGTTGACAATCCACTGAACTTTGAGTTTTGTCTTCATAACATAGTATTATATTAATTGAACTGATTGGTTGTGTGAAAAAAAATTTTTTTTCAGATTCCTGATGTGTACAGACACAAATAAATAGATGTTTAATTGTTTCTTCCTCAGTCCTAGAGAACTACCCATAAATCTTTATGAGTTTGTTGGTAGCATAGATATTATGCACTATTTTGTAATATACTTCTTTCATTATATTAGGAATAAGAAATTCATATGGGAGAAGCCAGGTTGTGTCCCAGTGAATATTAGGAACTATGTAATTAGTTGTGTCAGTGTGGATCACTTAAATTACACCGTGTGTCAGTGTTGGCCTCACGTCCTGATCTCATCAGGCTGAATCACTGAGACAGATCCAAGGCCCGTCTCTCCCTCGTCTCCTCTGTCTTTGTTGCTCATAAAAGTTGAGCTGAATGAACCTCACCCTCCACTCCCGAACACATTGAGTCACATTTCAAGTGAAGGTTTTGTGAAGCACTCCCTTGTGGGTGGATTGCCTTTATGGCTCTGTGAATAGACAAGCTTTGCTTTCCTGAGTCCACACAAAAGACACCATGGCTTTTTGTTGACCCCATAATGTGAGATGCTACATTTTCTCATCTGCAGCAAGGATTTGTTCCCATGTAGATCTGAGTGGTATAGATGATTATTTTGACATGTTTTATTAATGCATTTGCCTCTGATTTGGACACTACGGTGTTAGTACAGCGTGTTTCTTGGGCCATCCTGCTGCAATGTCTTGATTTGAGCCCAAGCCACATATTGTGAATGCATCACCCGCACTTGCTCCCTCTGGTGTATTTTAAAAAAACTACAAATCTTATGTAGACTACATGGATGTTATGATCATGACATGCCACCGTTCTTGTGTTTTAATCCTTTTCTTTTTTTTTTTTGTAAAATATTTAGTTTATTTTTATAGCTTTTCCATAATGGAAAGCTCATATAAACACAAATATACAGGAACAGTCTGTTCAGTATTGTTACAACCTGTTCTAAGATCATTGTGGTGAAACAAAGAGACCTAAATTCTTTTTGCAACCAACAAATATTCCTATTCCTATTCTATAAATAGTATTTTGATTCTTCTTGTCACACTTTTGCTTGTGGGATTTTCTCTGTTTTTTTGTTTGTTTTTTTTTTTTTTTACCACTGTCATTATTGCAAATTTATTTCTCAGCAACTTTTATAGCAGAGGTGGCCAAGTTCTTTCCTATGAATTGCCAAAAATTTATCTTGATGGAGGGCCAAAAAATAAACGTTGATGTCATGTGAAATTACATTACATTAAAATATACAATATTTTCTAGAAACTTTACATACTAAATCTAAAATAACATTTCAGAAACAATTAAAACACTCCTCTTTAACCTGCTTAACTGTTACTGTATTCATTTGTAGAGATGAAAGACTAATCCTACCATGCTACTGTAATGTTATGTTATGCTATTATCCTTCATTTTGTGAGCATACATTTGAAAGGAAAGACACCTTTCTGACAGAAAGTGCATAAGGAGAATAAAAGAATGAGGCTGGCAAATACCATGGCGGGCAAAAACAAAGGGAACCCCAGTTTGTGTGGCCCTGATTTGTAGATTCTATTCCACATTATCTCCCTGGCATCAAGATCTGTTTGTATGTTACTGTGTTTTTTTATGTATATCAAGCAGCTCCAACAAATTGTCCCTAGTGGGATTGCCCTACAACTAATAAAGTTCTACTGAATTGAAAAAAAAAAAGATCTGGATTGACCTGTCCCTATAAAACCGATTTGTTCCACTGACATATTTAGTGGTTCAATCCTTTTCCTGCCATTGACATGTAAACATCGTCCACTTCTTCCATTTCTCTCAGCATTTTTCCTCTTGAGGTCATATCCTTTGAGTCAACTGTTTCATATGGTAGATTTCATTCACGATTTTCAGCCATTCATTATGTGCTGGTGGTTCTGCCTTGTACCATCTCCTCATAAATGGCCTTTTTTTTTTCACAAGCGTCTAACAAGATTTTGAGCAAATATCTGTTTTCTCCTCTCACACAACATCTCCTCTTATATTTCCAATGTATAGTACTATACATGGCACAGCATTTTGATAATTACCAAATAAACATTCCACCAAAATTCTACAATTTCAGGACAAATTCAACATGAGAATGTCCTTCATTTATTGCCCCACATTGTCCCCAACATGCCCCTTTTGGAACCTTGGTCAACTTTCTACCTTTCTTTTTTCCTGTACTTAGTGAAGGAGACTAAAGGATTTTTTTCCCTTGTACTTAGATATGCAAGGCACATCTATGTTGAAAAGAAAACCAGATTTTGAGGATGGAAGGAAAATGTTTTCTTGTCAACATAGAGGAGCCTAACACATAGCCTAGCATATTTAAGTACAGGAAACAGGAAAAGAGAAGGTGACCAGTGTTCAGCTTGGTAAAGTTTGCACAACAGTTATTACAGCACAGAGCAAAAAGGGGTGGGACTCAGAAAGGGTTGCTTGCAAATATCTGGTATCATGTTGGTTTAATGTATAGTTTTGTTTCTGCTCCTAGAAACACATGACATTCCCATCTTTTATTACTGTACGTAATGCTGTTATACCACTTGGGATACAATGTCTGTCATAGACTATCCATTGAGCCAGTGTCCTATTCAAGTACGCCCTTTGCTACATCTCCAGTCTTGTGTATGCGTCTGTTGTTTCTATAGAGATTTGCTACCGTCTACTGACCTGGACAAAGACAAAGATGCCTTACCTCAAGCCACCAACAATAATCCTCCAGAAGAGAAACAGCCACAGGAGACATCCACTGCCATGGTACACACACACACACACACACACACACACACACACACACACACACACACGACTCTGACTCATCTCATATATAGAAAAATATATAAGCACACATATTAACAAGTGTGTCTGCCCTCTTCTGTGAGGCTGCACCAGTTATGTAATGGATTCACATTATGATGTCACTGAGGTCACATGCAGTCATGTGAGCGTCAGCAGTCGCTGCAGTGAACAGGTGTAAAGCTGCAGTCGAGGATGTCTTACCTCCAGGATGGGGATGAGAGTGAGGTGGTGCAGGTGGTGTTTGAGAGCAGCTGAGGTTAAGGTGTTCAGATGCCAGTGTTGTCACAGACACATGATGTCATCACCCCTCCTCCTCAGTTTAGTTCTGGTTACTCCAGTTTTTCTTATTTATTTAATAGGCTTCCCCAGCTCCACCCTTATTTACATCCTCATCCCTGTAGGAGAATTTCACTCTTTTCATAATCTAAGTCTCTTGGATGAGTGATAAAACATTTTTAGCATTTAAGTTGTACTTTAATTAAAGCCAATTATGTTTTATGGATTTATTATTTTCTTATTTTCTAATTTTATTTTGGTTTTTCACATTGTACATCATCCTGCACACCTGTCACGTCTGCAGACAAAATGACTCAACTGCAAACTGGACAAAACAAACACAACCATACAAGGAAAACACAGAGAAAGACATGTCTTAAGAACAACCTTAAAGGTAGAATAGGTAGGTTTTGTTTGCTACACCAGCTGGATAGTGATTGTTGGGTCTCAGGATATAAAATACCAATGTTTTGAGTTTGCAAAGTGTCCTGAGCACAGCAAAACAATGAGAAAATAAGAAGGTACGGGTGGAGGGTGGGGTCTCTCTGTGCTTTATTTTTTGGGAAAATCCTACAAAGGTTGCTTTAAATGTTCACAGATTTGTTTATATCAAATAATAACAAAACACAACGTAATATTACAGTAGCACAAGATAGCATAACATAATATTAGCATAAAATAACATATAACTTAATACAGCAAAGTATATCATAAAATTACAGTAGTATAATATAACATAGGCATAACATTGGCATAAAACAGCATAACATGGCATAGGACAACAATATTAGCATAATAGCCTATAAGCAAACATAATATAACATCAGCATAGCATAATAGCATAGCATAGAATCACATCATGAAACATTAAAGTAGCATAAAGTAGCTAAACATGGCAAAGCATATCATAACAAGACAGTAGCAAAAGACAGCAAAACATCAGCATAAAATAACATAACACACCTTAACATAGCAATGCATATCATAGCATTAGCATCACATTGTTATAACGTAACATAACATAAACAAAATATAGTATTAATATTAGCACATATATACAACTTCACAGATTCATTTATATCAAGTAATGACATGACCTAACATCAACTCATAAAAACATTACATGACATGACATAACATGACATAAAATCGCTTAACACAACATAGTATAATATTAATATAAAGCGGCATAACATAGCTTAAAATACCACAACAACATTAGTATAATATGGGCAAAACATACCATAATAAAACTTAAGCATAACAGTAGCATAAAGAAGCTAAACGTAGCAAAGCATAGCATAACATTACAACAGCATAAGTTAGCATAATATTTGCATAATATAACATACCATACCTTAACATAGCAAAGCATAGCATAACATTGTTACAAGATAAATATAATATAGCATAACAAAACCACAGATGCACAACTTCACACATTAATTTATAGCAAATTATAAATGTCATGTTGACCCATCATAATATAACATAACACATTATTAGTATAAAATAACTTAATATACATATAATAACAATATCATAAGACAGCATAGCATAGCAAAACATTACAGTAGCATAAGATAGCATTACCCAAAATTATCATAAAATAACCTAATATTGGTCAGCATAGAATAACATTAGGCATAACATAACATAATATTAGCATAACATTGTTATAACCATACTATAAGCATAATGTAACATTAGGATAACGGCAAATATGTACGACTCACAATGTTCTTATAGCAGACTTCTCTAAGTTTGTGTCCTGCATCCTCTGCTGCACAGTCACTGTTTTATGATGATCAACATAAGTGTTCTCGGCTGTAATCACTTCCCCATCAGTTGTCCTGTGACTGACTGACACTTATTGATGTCTGCTTCCTCCATTCGGCAGGTGAGGAGTGATGATATCACAGAGCTCCCAGCCGAGCCCCTCCTGCGCTCCTGCGTCAGCACCGCTAGCATGAAGGTCAAGAACATGAAGAAGTAGGTGCTCTGTGTGGCTGTGTTGCTGCTATTATGGGCTGTAAAACAGGGCTCTTATCCAGGCCAGTGAAACGAGGACCTATAAAACGATGGGCGCGGCTCAGACAGACGAGTCAGCCTGCTGCATCTCTAACCCTCTTCCCTTGCACATCTCTTTCTTTTCCCCTCTTTTGCTCTCTTTTGCTTCGCTTTGCTGTTCTCTCCATCATGGTGTCAGTGTGTTGAATACTGATGAGGTGCTCTTGTGCTGGGTTTTTTTTTAGGCTGACGTTCCCCAGGGGTCACTTCCCCAGGTTGGCAGAGTGTGCCCATTTCCACTATGAGACTGTTGACTTTGGCAACGTTCAGGTGAGTCCTGAAAATACTCACACTGTGGCTTCTGCAGCAGAGAGTTACTATGTTTAGTAATTGTGTCTTTGGCTCAAGTTCAGCGGCCCTTTTTAGCTGAATTGTTCCAAAAATGCATCAGTCTTCAAATGCAACGTGGCAGTCAAATCAATATCCTTGTTTGTCTTTCGTGGACAGTCCAGCCCTTATTACTGCATTTCCTTCTTTTTCCTGAAATGTCACACTGGAGTTGTTAATGTGTCATTTTATCATGAGAGCTACAAAATAATAATTTGTCCAGAATGATTTCCCGCCATACAGAAATCATTATGTTTTTACTACTACAGATTTTATTCCTATTTAAAGCCATGATCCGATTCCAGCAGTGTGTTAATCCTCTGTATTACACTATATTAGTGTCACACTCAGCTGACATCTGTAAACCTGTGATCCCACCTTATTAGTTTGACTTAAGCACATGATGTCAACCAGTGAGTCAATGAGAAACAGTAGTTTCCTGGATAGACAGCCGAGTCTGTCCAGGAATTGTAAGAGATGACTCATTTTAAGTGAAAGTGAAAACCTGTTCCGACAAAAACAATGGTGGGTGTGAGAAAATATGGTAATAGTTAAATGTAGCTGCAAGCACAGGCTGTGCTGTACGCTACATTTTCACAATGTTGTAACCAAACCTTTAGGGGATTTTTAGCCGTGTAGTTTTGTGGATGGTTAATGCCACTCTGCCTGTGTGTCCTGCACTTTGATGCAGACTGAAATAACTTGACAACCACTGGATAGATTCCCATGATTCATTTTGCACAGACATCCCCTCGGGCTCCAGAGGATGAATCCTAATGACTTTGATGATCCTCTGACTTTTACTTTAGCGCCACCACAAGGCTGACATTTGTAGTTCAGAGAGAAATGGCTCAGTAATTATTTGATGGATTACCATAAATTTCAGTACAGATAAGGGGTTTGCAGATCTGATATTAAGCATTTTTGCCATTATCGATAATCAATGCAAAATTATTGTTGACAAGTTCTATTTTAAAAGAATTTCAGTACATATTTTGGCACAAATGTAAGTTTTACTAGTTTGATTTTTTACTTAATTTACTTATTTACTTATCTATTTTGATCATGTATTTATTCAAATTTTCAGTTCAGAAATGCTGCAGGCAGCTCCCTTTCTTTTTAAGATCATGTTGAAAAGTTTTCATTTAATTAAACATAATGCCAAGATTTTCATTTTTGTTGCAGATGTTCAGTACCATTCAAAAGTCTGGGCATACTTTACCATTCACTTAAATGACAAGTGCATCTTAACTTTTGACTGGTACTGTATACTGGTGTCAAATATCGGTTAGCAGTCTCCTTGATTATTGATAATGGGTATCTGCCCTGAAGAAAACATACTGGTCAATCCCCAGTACAGATATGTATGGTGCCATAATGGTTCCAGTCACCCCCAGCTGTACTTTATAGTTAGTGCTTATTAGCAAATGTTAGCAACAGTAAACATTATACCTGCTAAACGTCAGCATGTTACCATTGCTATTGTGAGCATGTTAGCATGCTGATATTAGCATTAAGCTCACTGTGCCAATGCATAGCTCTACTCTTGAACCACATTTCCACCACAGGAACTTTTCCCAGGGACTTGGAACTGTGGGAAGAACTCAGTGTGTGTCCACCACAGGTACCCGGGTATAAATTGATTTACGGGAATATTATTCAGCCCCCAAACGGTCCTTGCTTAGGGGGTACTTAATTTACTTAATCATCTTCACTCCTTGTGGAACATAAGGCCGTGACTGTCTGCTTCCATCTGGTCCTGTCCTTTGCCCCACCCCAAGTTAGCTTCTGAAGTAGTACATTTTAAAAGTGCAGTACAAAAACATTTGGGGGGTGGATGGGGCTTGCATGCCATATTGGTAGCATACTTGTGGCATTTTACTTCGGCCACTACAAACCAGTTTGTTTTTTGTTCATTGTGCTGCTGAGTTACAGATGAGACATACAACAGTAAAGAACAGTTGCAAACATTAGCTGCAAAGACTTAGAGTATCCTGTGGTCATGGACTTGTTTATTATGAATACAGTGACTCATCATCAGCCAACAAATAATTTGGACTTAAAGACTTAAGACGGAGCATATTTGCAGCAGCGATAACGAGAAGCACTGAAGCACTGTGGCTGCTCAGTCACGTGTGGAAGAGGCTGTTAGCTGCCTGGTTGACCTCAGCGCAGTTCAGTTTTCCTGCCAGCAGAGTGCAGCAGTCACCTCCCCACAACCAGACGGAGCCAAACACAAAAGGGTGCATGAATGGTGCGTGCATGCTGTAGAGCAGAATCCCTGCATGTAGCGTTAATGGACTACAGTGAATCCGGCTGCACAGGACTTAAATCCCAGGATGCACTTGCACTCACTCTGTTGGGTGAGCATCCTGCTGCCATGACTGTGGTGGCTACATGAGCAGAGTGGAGGCAAGTGAAGCAGCACAGTCTCAGTGACCTTGAAAAGCTCCACAGGGAGAAGGAAAGCCGAGACGCTGAAAGCTGTCTACACTGTCCACACAAACACACAGTTGGATGCAATCTGCTGTGATTTATTTCTACCTCTGCATGTCATTCTTCAGTAATCTCTCAACTTTGTCTGAGAGATGAATCTTTTTTCTTGTTGTATCTCCCATGATGCATTTCACTGTCTCTATATTCCCAGACGGTGGTGGCAGGAAGGGAAAGGGAGGGTGCTGATCAGGTCTCATGTATCCTAATCACTGAATAGCACAAGGACAGCAGAGCAGACTGGCTCTGTCTGCAGACTGATTCCTCCCCAGATTAGCTCCCGTCTCACCTTGAGAGTGAAATGAATGAGGATTGTTTTGAAATGAAGAAGGGCTCGTCTATCTGTCTCGGGCAGCTTTGCCTCTGTATGATGGATGAGCTCGTGCATCTGTGTGTGTGCCGCTTGAGCCCGTTTACTGCCAAACCCCCTTTTGTCACTGGAGAAAGAGGAGAGATGGAGACGGAGAGGAGGGGGGGAGGGGGAGGGCGATGGAGTACAGAAGTGGGAGGAGGGGGAAGAGATGCTGGCAGCGAGGGGGGTAAGAAGACACACAGTGGGAAGCATCCTCTTTTCATATTTTCTGCTTTGAATGGAGCAGCGAGCGTGTGGTGATCCAAAGCCCTGTGAGTGAGGGGAGTATTTTATTTACGTAAGGCGGCAAACAGGCGAGTTAAGGAGCAGCATTTTAAACTCTGCTGCCTTCAGCCAAGATTAGGCTGGTTGGAGGAGCTTACTGAGGGTCCGGGACTGCGGCTGCACACAAAGAGAGAGAAAGAGAGAGCCACCTCCTCCAGCTGCGGATGGATATCTGAGACGCCTTAGTGGCAGGTAACCCGAACGTGTATTAATTTGAGCTTCTGGTGCCAGATTTTTGTCAATAAATGGCATAATGCAGGTGTGTTTCTGTGCAAAGGGTTAAAGTCTGAGCGGTGTTAGCATGTTTTATTTTGAAGGGAGTAGTCTCAGAGGCGTGAGCATCATAGAGGAAGTGATGCTTCAGCATGCCTTCAATGCAAACTTTCAGATTTTTGCTGGGTTGTTTCATCATTTAAATTTTTATAAAGCTACGATGTTTGTTTATTTGTAATTCTCTATTTCCCATCATGCATTTAGCTTCCTGCCCCCTCCTCTCAGTACTTAATTCAGATGCTTTAGTTCGAGCTATTATTTCAAACAAATCCTTGCAGTGAATAAGAGCTCTTCCATCATGACTTATTCAGGAACAAATTTCTCATTGCGCGCTCCTTGTCAGTCTGCTCTGCTGTCTTAGTGTTGAGGAGTAACTAGGTCGCTGTGTGTTGTGTAACAGTGTATCTGGATGAGTTGCTGCTAACAGTTATAAATAACCAGAACTTCCCTCAGCTTCCAGGCCTTTGAAGTCTCTTCTACAGTAATGTCTGTCAATGTATTCCCAAACTCCTGCGAGGCTTTGATCCTCCCAGTTTTGGGGGCATATATAGGAGGAAGAGGAAGAAGAAGAAGAAGAAATCTGCACTAAATCTACACCGCCTTCAAGTGCTAATATCTTATCAACTTATGTATTATACATTTCATACTGCGGCATTTATGATGAAGTGAGAATATGAATCGTTTCCATGCCGCTGGTGAAGCAGATATACTGCAGTTATTTCCCAAATAAACTTTAAAGAACAAATTTATGAGAATTTCTAAAGAAGTTCTTTCCACAGAATATGTCTTTAAAAATTGCTAATGTGCATCTTTTTTCAGGGATTACTCCCTATAGTCCATGCTCTTGTATTTCTGCGAATCTATAACCACAAACTCCCAAATTATTTGAAAGAAAGTAAAAGCAAAGTAAAACATTCAACTGAATACAGTACAAAGACAAGATATTTGGTGTTCAACCTGATTAACTTTATTGTTTTTTGTAAATACAGACTCATTCTGAATTTAATGCCTGCAACATGTGATACATGTGATACATCATGTTTTCACACTCAGTAAGTGTTTGGGAACAGATGACACTAATTGTTGAAATTTTGAAAGTGAAATTTTTTCAGTGATTTTCAGCATTAGTGGGCTCTTCACAGGTGTGACAGTTACCCATAATGCCATTGGCACTAACACACCCCCATACCATCACAGATGCTGGCTTTTGAAGATGGTGCCGGTAACAATCGTGATGGTCCCTCTTATCTTAAAACGGTTTACCTTTTGAATGCTCCAGATGTGTTTTTGAGCTTTCCACAACTTTCCCAGACTTTTACTGCTCCTGTTTCAACTGTTTGGAAACATGCTGCAGGCCTCAAATTCAGAATGAGTGTATCTCTACAAAAAAAACATTTAAGTTTATCATTTTAAATATTAAATATCTTGTTTTTGTACTGTATTTGATAGAGGTCAAAGGGGATTTGCAAATCACTGCATTCTGTTTTCATTTAGGTTTTAAGCAGCGTCCAAACTTTTTTTGGAAACAGGGTTGTGCATAAATATCTTTGATAATTTCAACTAAGTTTTGTAATATAGACTGTTGAAGCTGTAACCATTTTTTAGTTATGTTTTTTTTTACTTGCAGCCAAAAATATTTACTTTCTGGTAATTGGCCTCAGTGTATTACATAAATGTAATCTCAGTATATCAGGTTCACTGTCCCAGTCCCAAAAGATATGATGAGCATTACCATCACAAAACCACATTGTCTCCAGCAATAGATAATACACTTTAATGATTTCAAAAATGAATATATTTGTGACCACTTCTAAAAAAGTTCTTCTTTCCATAGAAAATCCTTTAAAAATGATAGCCTCCATCTTTTTTCAGGCTCCCTGTAGTTCTTTGCTGCTCAAGTGCTTTAGGTTTCTACACCCAAACCCCCCACTGAGTGTAAAAGGGATTTTACTATTTAATGGAGGAATAGAGTTGGACATGGTGTTCCTCTTGTACAGCAGGTCACATACAGAGAGATTGTTGTATTATACGCATCCATTATTTACAGTGTGGGCCCTCTCAATATTCTGTCTCTCTTTTTTTCTGGGTCTTTTCCCTCTATAGTTGGCCTTCGCAGAGGGGCAGAGCGAAGGACTGAAGACTGGTCTGGACTCCAAAGAGCTGGTCTTTCTGGTCCAGATCACCTGCCAGGTAACATCGCTCACTACATTCGGAAAATTAATGGTAAATATCTAATATTACTTTGTACTTTTTGCCTCATGCTTACAAAAGTTTTTTTTTTCTTTTTCTCTTTGTCAGGGTAAAAACTGGCTGGTGAAGAGATCCTATGAAGACTTCAGAGTGCTGGACAAACACCTACACTTGTGTATCTATGACCGCCGATACTCTGAGCTCACCGAGCTGCCAAGAAACGACACGTTGAAGGACACTGTTGAGGTACCACTGAGCTTCATCGCCATCTCTATCTCAAATTTGCAGAGATGTGGAGTGAAGTCATATTTGATGATTTCAGACTCGACGTGACAAAAAATGCCTTGCAGCTCCACTTTAACACTCATGACTTCACTTCCTTTTGACTTGAGAATACTTGATACCTTCCTCCACGCCCAAAGATTAAAAAGTATGTTATTTAAAAAGTGTGTCGCAAACCAATTTATTTCCTGAATCAACCAACCGGGTTCAAAATACACACCCACCAAGCCCTAAATGTAGGTATGTTTTTCTTTTTTGGTGAATAATATCTAAACAGCAATGATCATGAAGGTTGTTTAAATTGGGAAAGTTTCTACTTTTTTCTTTTCCTTGAAATTCCTTCCTTCCTTGAAATACATAGGCCTACATTCATCATTACTTTCTTTATAATTAGATGCTAAAATCATAACAATACCCCATTCAATTCTACACTGGTATACTTTTAAAATTCTATTTTAAAAAATGTAATTGAGTTGTTAAGCAATACAAATACAATATTAGTTTAATGTTCAACTTGCATACATTTTTTTTGTTTATCTACCATTCCCTTTGGCTGGTGTCAAAGTTAATTCTGGAAACCTAACATTATTCACTTCCAGAAAATCGGCACTTAATTCTTCAGATGCATTTGAACCGTATCAGACAGCATCCAATCAATTTGCAGGAGAGAAACAACATACTGAGCTCCAGTTGTGAAAAATGATACCAAGGATAATTCTGTTTGTGTAGAAAAACAGAAAAAAAGCAGTCAACAAGAAAAGAACTGTAGCTTACGAAATATGTGGGTTGAAACAACATTTGAAGTCGCACAAAGAATGGCAAGTCAAGTTGAGGGTCAAGTCAGTGAGAAGAGCGCATTATGACTTGTTAAGGAGTCAAAACTCAAACTTTAAGACTTGGGAATTGAGTGCAAAGACTTGAGACTTACTTGTGATTTGCAAAACAACGACTTGGTCCCACCTCTGCTAATCTGTGATACACATTACACACAGATTAGATATTAAGCTTCATTAACACCTAATAAAACATGTCCATTCTGTTTCATGTTGTGTGGAAAACTACTGTTTAGTTATCAGACTTAACCAAAGCTTGACAATCTTGTGTCTCCATCCAGTCAGTAGCCAAGATGTTGGCCACCTACCTTTCCCGCTTCTCTGCCATCGCTGACAACAAGATCAACTGTGGTCCAGTTCTCACATGGATGGAGGTATGTTCTCATCAGCTGTTCCCTCTTACACTCACCATCACTTATTCACTCTCTAGAAATGACCCCATTAAGTTAATTCAATATTCATTTCCTCACTATTAATATTTAAGTAAGTTTAAAGTTAGAGGAACAGTCAGACATTTCAGTTTGAGTCACGCAAAAACTGAAGGGCTCACATTTAACACAAATGTGTGGTGGTTTGGGATTAGCTTTGTGTTGAACAGCTGCTGGGCTTCATCATAGTGGTTTCGGGTTTGTGCACAACACAGAGGCTGTGCAGAGGTGGGTTTGTGTGGGTGTGCAAACTCCGAAGTATGAAAATTAAATGTTGAGGGGTTATAGTGTTTATTTTTTATTTATTTATTTTAAATTATAATGTGGGAGGATATGGAGTCATGGGACAGCCATAAAAACAGAATACATCTGTAAAAGAGTAAGAAGTGGAAATATAAGCAGAAATAAATAAAAGAATAATATTTAACATTTTCATTTATTCTAACATTTTATTTGTGAATGTATTTCTGTATATACTATACTAAATATATATGTTTAAAACTATACTACTCATACATAAATAGATGAGCAAATAAATGTGAAAATAAACGAAAACGCTTATGATTCTTTTACTTATTTTTCCTCAATTATTGATTTCTATGTATATTTCCACATTTATTTTTGTATTATTCTACAGATTTATCTTTTATGGCACTCCTATGATGCATTAGGATGAAGTTTAAATACAAGTTTGTAGCTCTTCTTTTTTCTACATTCAAAATCTGACACTATAATTCTTTGAGTGGCTGAAACATACCAGGAGAAAAATTAATTGATTACTTTAATAAACCCATACTACAGTAACATATTGTCTCGCTGCTCGAGTTAAAAATATCAGCGTTGTGCCTCGTTTGTCTCCTTCTGTCACTTCAAATGAAACAAGACCAGCTGCTTCTCTCTGCTCTTTTAAGCTTGGCCAAAATGTCGAACTCAACAACAAGATGGTAAAAATGTATTTCTCTAAATGTCAGGATGTTTGTAACGTCATCATTTTGTTTTCCAGATCGACAACAAGGGCAACCACCTGCTGGTGTCTGAGGAAGCCTCGATCAACGTCCCTGCCATCGCTGCCGCTCACGTCACCAAACGTTACACGGCCCAGGCCACAGACGAGCTGACCTTTGAGGTAACCTCTGTTGTCTCGGAGATAAGAGAATCACGTGATCAGAATTTATTGTCATCGTCACTCTCTGTGTGATCCAGGTGGGGGACATTGTGTCAGTGATAGACATGCCTCCTAAAGAGGACACGGGCTGGTGGCGAGGGAAACATGGCTTTCAGGTGAGTCGTCAGCTGTACTTCATTCTTCTTGTGGTCGTATCAGGAGGGCGATGAGCTTGATATTCATTATCTTTAATGGAAGAACAACTAGTAAAGCAGTGATTAAAGTCACAGTGAAACAGAGGTCGGAGCGTCTTTATCTTCTGTATTGTGATATATTTTTAAATGAAACAGGAACAATTGGGAAAGAATTTGATTTGAATGTTGAAAAGTGAGTGTGTCATAATTCAGTGTACTGTGTTATTGCTAGCAAGACAACTAATGATTCTTGGCTCTGTGCAGCTAAAAGTTGAGGACAATGCCATTATATATTGGTTGAAACTGGTTGGTTCTAACCCAGGTGAGCACATGTTTTATTTTGTTTTACAGAAAGGAGACATGATTGGATTTTCCTATAAAAATACAAAGAAAAAGATTTTTTGTATTTTGCATTTTTTGTCATATATTGTTAACTAGGTGCGCCATATGATGGGGATGTGATCTGAAAGGGTTAAAGAGACATTTTTCATTTAATCTTGACTTAAAGAGAGAGATTTAGAGGCAATTCTATTGATTTGATTGGAACACTCAGGCTGTAGAGAGATACAGAGGCAAGAAGGACTGTTTGCCTCCCTCATCCTGTGTTGTTAAACCAGAGGGAGTAAGATAAGGCTGAAATAGATTAATTAGACCACAGCCACATTATTTGGAAGTATAAACAAAGTTTTTTCCAGCTGAAAACCAAACACAAACCTCCTAAAGAGACAGTGCAGTTTAGGCTGACCAGGTGTCCCACTTTATTAGGGACTGCACAGAATTTTTATCCTTTGTCCCACATCCCACATATTGAGACGATGTCCCACATTTAACATATTAACATTACTGTAAATATACCACAGTTAGCCAAAAGACTAGTTTTTATCCGTGGCAACTTAAAGTCAATATAGAAATTAAGAATTAAGTAAGAAGTTATATCAACAATTCTAAAGGCATGTTAATTACAGTAAAAGCAGAACACAGACAATATTAAGCAGAGAACAGACGTGGGCAGCAATAAAAGCAGAGTAATAAAAGCGGAGCAAATCACAGTTCAAAAAGTCGAGAAGCAAACAGCACAGCAACACAAGCAAGGTCAACAAAAACAACAACAAACAAATGCAAGAAAGGACGGACATGAGGGAAAAAATGAAGAAGAACTTTGCAAAATTGGCCAGCTGATTGGCTCTAGTTTTCAAAAGTCAAACCACAACAGACACTTTTCTAAAAACGTGGCTTGGTGAAAGCAGAGGAGGCTGTCATCACAGGGTTGTGTTTCATGTCAATCAAACTGCACACATGCAGGTCAGGTGCAGGGTAACCTGTCACTGTGATTGCTGCCTACGGTATGCTCAAGGGAAGAAAATGCGAGTAATCACAAAGTCACTTTCCATCATATTCCACCTAAACTGGTATAGCATGTACCACAAAGAAACAGAGAAACAGCTACAACAAAGACTGTGAAGTGGAGGGAGATTATCAGAGAGGGTTTTTTTTTTTCATTATTGAATTATTTTTGAACCTGTAACCTGCATAGTCTGCCATGTGCTATTTAATCTACCAGAAGGAAAAACAGCTAATGACCAGAATAGGAATCTTCAATTTTTTAAGTTAGAAAAGTATTATATCAAAATTTTAGACTACCCATCAGCATGTCCCACATTGTCTCACACAAACATACTCTTGGTTTGTTGTGATCTGGTCGTCATAGTGCAGTTTGATATGATCAGCAGGGTTACATATCACCCCAAATCACATTTTATTGAATGTATGTAACAGGAAAAACAAAACAAAAAAAGGATTTTGATGTAAAATACAACAAAAAATGATGAAGAGATAAATGAATGATCAACACAGAGACACAAGATTGGAATTTGGAAAATGTATTTTTCATTTGCTGCATCTTTCAAATGTTTCTTTATACAAATTATATTTTAGTGTCTAGGGAATTCATGCTGCGAGATAAAGACATATTGCTTGGTTTTAAATGTGTTCATATTAAGATTTTATTGATGTAATCCTGTTTAAACAGGCCTTCTCACTGGGATCGGGATAGTTAAAACATGCACTCGCAAGCGCTTTAAAATGCTGAAATGAAATAAGACTTCATACTTGTTTGGAGCTATTTTCATTTGTATGTACTATAGTATCTGAACCCACTTCAATGTAAACAGGAGGTACAGCAAATGTCAAAATGTCTTTTAACCAGGCAGTGAAAATGCAGCCAGAGAGCAGTGGTAGTTTTTGCAGTAGAGCCTTATAAATAAACAAGATACAATGCTACTCCCTTCTATTTGTTATGGAGGACCATCCCAAAGAAAGAAATGTGTCGCTTGATGATGATGAAGTAGAGTCGAGGGGTTTCAAGGTGAAGGGAGAAGCATGCACAGACAGATCTGCAGGATGGACTGTGTTCTTTTGCCCATCAGAAGAGAAACATCACTTGTTTCTATACAGAAATACAAATTTGACCTTCAGTAGCCATCTGGTATGCAGCCATTCAGATTATATGAGCTCAGTTTAAATCACAATAGCAGAAAGAGTCTACTTTGTCATTGCGGTTGAGCGACACCCCGCTTCAAGATGCTTTGGCAATAAGAATGCAGACCAGCTATTTTGAGCCTGAGGCAGATTGTACCCTCATGCTTACTGACCTATTTCTGCACCTTCACCCAGCGCTGCACACCCCCCACTGGTCCTTTGAACTTCCAAGTGTTATCACCATCTCTGCGTCTCCTCTTTACTCTCCTCATCCCCGCCTCTCTGCTCGCAGGTTGGTTTCTTCCCCTGCGACTGTGTTGAGCTGATAAATGACAAGATTCCCCCCAGTGTTCAAAGCTCGGTGCCTAAGCCAGGTACTCTTCACTGTGTGTGTGTGTGTGTGTGTGTGTTCTGCTCGATGATTTATTTAAGAGCTGCTCAGGGGATGTGGGACAGATTGATTTAAAGTGGCTGTTACGTGTGTGTGTGTCATCTTAATCAGTGTGTAAGAAGCATGGGAAGCTGGTGACGTTCCTGAGGACTTTTATGAAGTCTCGACCGCCGCCTC
The DNA here is from genome assembly GCF_056507025.1 of Lutjanus erythropterus. Classification (NCBI taxonomy): domain Eukaryota; kingdom Metazoa; phylum Chordata; class Actinopteri; order Lutjaniformes; family Lutjanidae; genus Lutjanus; species Lutjanus erythropterus. The sequence goes on from NC_139320.1 coordinate 37,915,637, forward strand.
AGAAGCTGCGGCAGCGCGGTATCCTCAGAGAGAGGGTGTTCGGCTGTGACCTGGGGGAACATCTCCATAACTCAGGACACGAAGGTAAATTATGTCTACAACGGCCTCTTTTTTTTATTTTCCGTCGTGTAATTCTCACCTGCTGGCACTTCACACTGGAATGTTTCACATTTTCAGATTGTAAATATCCCGAGAAGGGATTACCCAGTGAATCTGCTGCCTGTACGGTGGATTTGTGATACACTGTGGTGGCGTTCGATGTGAATTGTGTCAGTGGTGTGAATGACTGTTTTCTGTTTGCCAGCAGGACATGTTTCTGCATCCTTGTAGGTCTGCCAAAAGCTGTCTCTGTATTTCTGTACTTTCAGATATGTGTTTAAATTTTCATGGTATGATAGAGGCAAAGCTCAGATTTTTTCATTTTTACTGTTCATGTCATGTCATAATCGATTGGTTGAGCTAAAGAAGGTTTGATGCCAACTATTTTGATAAAAGATTAATTGTTTCACTCATTTTTCCAGCATAAATGTCAAACATTTGCTGGTTCCAGCTTCTTAAATGTGAGGATTTGCTGCTTTTCTTTGTCACTTATGACATTTCTGTAATTTGTGGACTGTAGGTTGGATAGAAGAAGCAATTTAGAGACAATCGTAAATGATTAATCAATTTATCGTGAAAATAATCAGGAGATGAATCAATAATGAAAATAACTGTCAGATTCAGCTTCCCGAACTTGTAACCATGGCAACATTAAAGAGCACAACCGCCAAAGTTTACTCATTATCAACTGTGACAAGCTGAGTTAGCAACATGGTAAACTAACGACTGGAAAGGAAAAGACAACAATGGACGATTTTAACATTTCTTTCAATCTGTTTGGAGAATACAACTATTTTTGAAGAATGGGACGCAGCAGAGGAGACACAAATGGAGAAGAAAAGAAAAAAAAAAAGATGCCCAAAGGCCTTAAAATGATAGAGGAAGAGAAAGATAACATTAATACAAAAAAAGCAACAAAAATGTTCTCTATTTAGTTGAAAAATAAGGCTGTGTTTAGCTTTTTAGTTTTTTTAGCTCGCTAAAAGAACTGATTCAATGACAGCACAGTGAACGTAGATCAACACATCTTGTGTTTCAGCCTGTTGATCAGAAACGTCATGTTTCCGCCTCTCATGACTCTCTGCTGTCTCCTGTAGTCCCACAGGTTGTTAAGAGCTGTGCTGAATTCATAGAGAAACACGGAGTGGTGGATGGGATCTACAGGCTGTCTGGGATCTCCTCCAACATCCAGAAACTGAGGTCTGAACCGTTTTTATTCATTATATTGACGATGAATTTAACTCTAAACAATGTGTGATAGAGGATGCTTAATTGTTTAACAAGAGGCTGGTTGGTAAGTCAGTTCTGACAACTGATTAAGAAGCAATTTGAGACAGAGAGTATCAATAAAATAACTGTAGCACTCACTATCAACACGATGCATGCTGCTCTCCAAGTGTTGTTATTTTTAGCTGCTTCTTCTGAAACCCATCAACTACAATTTGACTCAAGCTGTGCAGTTTGAAGAGGCTGTAATGATTTTCTCATCTATTTTATGTTTGCCAGGAGGAACTCATGAAACAAACCACCATTACTAGATAAACTGGGAGACACACGAGCTGATGGGCTGTTGGCAGCCAATCAAAAGGGATTTTCTTGTTGACCGCTGCCACTTCACGTCTCAATATCTCAGGACTTGTTGATGATTCTCAGTTTATACTCATTAAGTCTATTGAAGGGCTTTCTTCTCCTGCTCAACTCTGTTGAATATATCGGGTTTTTTTTAGTTTGGGGAGTATCAAAGATTTTTAGCAGTATTACCAGAGTTGAGACTTGATTGAAGTTCTTACTGGTACTACTACTCTAGCCTTCATTGTTTCATCTTGTTCTCTCAGCATCCCCGGCTTGCCTGCATGAACACATGCATTCATTTTTTCTTAAACTGGTATGGAGTAGAAAGAACATCACATATAACAAATTATTTATTTAAATGCTGTAACTGCCACAGAAAATGTGTGAATGTTGACAAAACTGACAAAATTAAAAACATAATTTATTTTTGTTTTACATTAGAAGACAATTCCAACTAAATTTATCTACAGCAGTTGCACTGTTTACAAGCCTCTGCCTTTGAATTTTCATAACACTGGAAAGAAAAAAGAAAAAAAAGAGATGAAAATTAGTCAAATGTCTTGAACAATGTGTGCACTAAAATGGGAAAACTTCCAAGCATTTTTTCCATCACTACCATTTGGTTGTGAAAAAATCAAAAGTATGAGAAAAACAAATTATAATAAACATATATATATATATATATATCCCAATTTATGGGCTTAGGACTATTTATCTTTTTTGGGTGATGCTGAGAAGGTATTGAGTGTCATTTCTGTGTTTTTTAATTTATATCTGATATACTGTGGCCTTAAGGTTTGCCATGACAACTGTAGCTGTCATTTAGGCATAATGGATAGACAATCTATTCTGGCTATTTTGGGGAGGCAAAATTAGATTTATCTTCTCTCTGCTTCTTTTTGTTCATGAGATGTGCAGATAGATTGGTGTTGTGATTGTCAACAGCACTATACACAGTATTTTTACTGTTTTTTTTTTTGTTGTTTTTTTTTTTACACAAGCGTAAAAAAAGAAAATGAAAAACAAAAATGAAATGCACCCTTCCAGGCACCACGTGAGTTCATCACAACATATTTTGTCTGTCATTTGCAAGAAACAACTGTCTGCCAAAACTGCACAGCACTCGATATCAGACAGTCGGCTGCAGCAGAAGCTGATGTTAGAGGCAGTAACTAAACCGTTTCAGAAAGGCAGTGGGGTTTCCTCCGGCATGGATAAAAAAAACAGGTCTGTGCTGGGCAAAAACAAACTGCAACAATTCAGAGGCAATTTATTAGAAAACTGAATGTTGTTTATGTTGATCCAACGTTATCAGATGTGTTTTTTTGTTGGAATTGTGATCGCGACTGGTTGTTGAACGTAGGTTTTGATGGGCAGCTGTCATTTCAAATAACTAATGCACAGAGCAAACTACCTTATGGTGTTAAAATGTCCTCATTGTCATTGTGTTTTCATACTGGCAGATGGGCAGTAGGATGACTCCTACGCTGTTCTATATTTTCTTCTTCTTCTTCATTCTGTCATCTAGGCATGAGTTTGACTCAGAGCAGATCCCGGACCTGACCAGAGACACCTTCAGACAGGATATCCACTCAGTGGGCTCCCTGTGCAAGCTGTACTTCAGAGAGCTGCCCAACCCGCTGCTCACCTACCAGCTCTACGACAGGTTCTCAGTAAGGAGCGGAGCTGTGGAATTGGGGCAGGGATTTATTCTGGGGATAAATATGGAGATGGAAACTGGCATAGTGGTTAAACATTGTGAGGAGAAAAAGCTTCAGAGGACAAATGTCCCCGTTACTCAGTGAAGATCAAAGAACTGGAGAGACAATGTAAAATTTTCAGCTCAGTTTTAAGTGCTGCTCAAAATGGGGTCACCGCATCGCACTGAGCTTTCTAGGAACAGCAGGGGATCTGCACGCTAAAACCAAATAGCAGATTAAGGGAGCCCAAACACACTGGCTGCTCTGAATATAAAAGCGGGAAAGTTAAGGCAACTCCCTCTGCTGTGATTATGAGCCCACTCAGTGATGTGTGTGCTTTATCTTCACAGGAGGCCGTGTCTGCTGCCACAGATGAGGAGAGGCTGGTCAAAATCCACAATGTCATTCAGCAGCTGCCTCCGCCACACTACAGGTCAGGATCAAAGCTCAATGTTGCACCCTGGTGGCCTCAAGTGGAACTGTTTGATTTCTAGAACAGGGAGTGCTGCTGCATCGGAAACACCACAAACCGTCAGTGCTGTGACTGTGTGAAGATAAAACCCGTCTTTTTTACTTAAATCTCAACCACATAGAAAATCCTGCTCTGAGGAGTGAAACTCAGCTCTAAATAAGTGCCACAAATGTTAGTCTGGTCGCTTCTCAGTATGGCAGGAATGTCGTGGTGTGCCCAAGTATTTTCTAATAATGTCTAAGCAATGCTACATTAAAGGGTAACTTTGGTGTTTTTCAACCTGGACCCATCTTTTTGTGTCTAAGTGACTAATGGGGACAACAATTTTTTTTATATCAGCCCAATACTGAGGCAGAGTGCTGCAACCGGCAGAAATGAAACTGAGCTGCAGAGTAATCCCTCCAGGCAACTGCACTCCTTCAAAGTATATCCACTAAAACTGTTTTTGCCACTAACAGGCTCAGATTGTTATTCAAAGTGTCTGACGGCATTATGTAAAGGATCGCCACAGTGACACAAATAAATGGCAAAACTTTGATATACCTGACTATGGTCCTTTTACTGAATAATAAAAGTTAAGAAAAAAATTACATACCTGGGCACCCTCAACAGAAAGACAAGAGAACTAGGGTGAGCTGAAACTGTAACACAGGACGTATTTCGCCATCAGTTTGAAGAGGCTGAGGAGTAAACAGTTCTCGCTGTGTGCAGAGTGCATTTGGTTCATCCATACTCCTCCACAGAAGAGGAATCAACTGGTTAGGAGGCTAAGCAAAGACATTTTACGTAGGCTGTTGAAGCTTGATTTACACACCATCATCATACTGAAGGTCATGTGCTATTCCTCTCTCTTCCCTTGTCATACTAAATGGAATTCTCTGAATCATGCAGTTCATCATGTTGAATGTTTTGAGCATGACTTCGTCAACAGCACGTGATTTGATTGGTCAGATGTGTGTCTGTCAGAAGTGAAACTTTACTTTAGTCCGAAGAAACTAAACGCTGCAATATCACTCAGAAAAATGTCGTTGTTGATGTGAAAAGCTAGCATTGGCTACAGGTATGAAAAATATTATTAATATGCAAATTGCATGGAATAAAAATGCATCTGGTGTGAAAAAGCCTTACAGTACTTTTGGTTTAACCACAAAAAGCTGCTGCTTTTGACAAACTAACCAGACTCACTTTGCAAAAGTGTAATGAAATTTTTCAATTTCATTCTTGTCAACTTCATTCAACAGAAACAATATAAAACTCGTCAAAATGTCTCAGCTTATCTTTCCACAGTTCCAATAGTCGCCAACTTTTAAACCATTAATTCACTGTGTTAGATGGAAAATATCAGGAGAGGAGCGAGAGGGAGGTTGGCTCGCTGTGACCCACGATTTACATTTATGATTATTTGAAAAAGAAATATTTTAAAAATTAGCAGATGAAATACTAAATATTTGCCTTTCTTTATCTACAGGACTCTGGAGTACCTCATGAGACACCTCTCCCACCTGGCCACCTTCAGCTCCACCACCAACATGCACACTAAAAACCTGGCCATCGTCTGGGCGCCTAACCTTCTCAGGTGACTCTTGAACTATCATTCTAGATGCACAGCTGCATGCAAACTGTTAAAGTGGCACCATTAATGCCAAACTTGCTGTTTCCTTCCTGTGTTTCTGTGACAGTGAACTGGGGCATGTCTCAGTGGTCCAGAGTTGGGAAATAGGTTGTTCTGTTCTGTAACTGTGTTTCAGGTCCAGACAGATTGAGTCGGCCTGTTTTAGCGGCACAGCGGCGTTCATGGAAGTGCGTATCCAGTCGGTGGTGGTGGAGTTCATCCTCAACAACACAGAGGCTCTCTTCAGCCCTAAACTCAACGCCATCATACGGGAAAGCACAGGTAATTCAAAACGGAAACAAAAAGACACGTAGCATCCATTCAGAGGTTATCTGCATCTGTAACGCACTCTAACACCTCACCTTTAGGTAACAACACCTTATCCAGACCCAAGTCCCTGCTGGTCTGCTCCCCGTCCACTAAGTTACTGTCTCTGGAGGAGGCCCAGGCTCGCACTCAGGCACAGCTGGGCTCTCCGGCCACCACCCCCTGCCTCACCCACAGCGACTACATTGAGGTTGGGGAGGGACCCGGAGCTCTGCTGGGCAAGTTTCACACAGTCATCGAGCTCCCGATGGAGAGGTAGTGTTACAGACCGTCTGATCAGTCCTCCTTTTTTATTCTTTTGCTTCATGAGCACTACACGTCATTATTTTTTATTGAAGTTGTTCAGTCATAATGCTTATTAGTCTGTGTGATTAGTCAATTTTTGTAGCAGTGTCACAAGCTAGTCAGCTCAAAGTTCAGGTTCCAAAGATTAAAATGAACTATTTGACAGACAGACAGAAACTTTATTGTCATTCGGTATACACAAGTGTACACAGGACGAAATTGCGACTGCACCTGGCTCAGCACAGGATTAAAATATAAAAAAACGTAAAGAGCAAAAATAACAAAAAGTGTTAATAAATAATGTTCATGTTCGTAGTTCGCAATTTCATAATTTTTTAGATAAGTTCGCAGTCCTTTGTTTTGTTTTTTTAAAAATTAGTTTTAAATAGAATCTCCTCCTACCAGGGATGCTGGACTCTATATAATGATGTCATACAAATGGAGTGCAATATTCATGACTTTTCATTCATCTCTATAGTTATTAACAACTATTTATAACAACTCGAGAATGTACTGTTGAAATTTGCAACTGGGAACTCAGAACTCGTCGATTTCCCAGTTCAAACTGAATGAACCATAAAGTATGAGAACTGCAAGGAGGATTAGAGGGAAACAACAAGAGGAGACAAGTTTACTACCAACAGAGACTCCAGTCTGCAGTGAAGCCTCGCTCATACACTTCAGGCTGCATGGTCAAAAAACATTTTAGGCCATATCATGTCTGCACTTCTGTCCATATTTGCATGCTATCTCTCCCTGCTTTCTGTATCACACTTTTTGTATTCAACTGACAACATCAGGCATTCACTCTCTCAGGAGTAAATGATGTTCACATTCATTAGTTGGACACTGATCTGTTCAGTTCACCATTTACCAAAAACACAAGCATGTTCATGCACAACACTGTTTTGTAGACCTGAAATCTAATCATTTGTTAGATTAGATAAAGACTGGAAGATTTGCTGATTACAACTATTAAAATGTGTGAATTGAAAATTTGCTGCTTGTGTGTTGGACTGTTGGTCGGATAAAACAGTTCACAGAATTTGAAGGGAAACTTTGCCACTTTTCATGTGGATGTCCAGTCAGTGTTGATGGTAAATGTTGTAAATTCACGCAATAAATTCCTCAGTGCTGCTATATTGACCAAGAAAGATGAGTTTCTGCTCGTGGAGCTGTGCAGCAGTACTTACATACATGAACCAGGATGCATTTCGCATGATCATGTGACTCCCATCACCATCCTCGCTTATAGCTATCATGCTGTTAACCAGAACATAGAATTAGGTGAAAAATGCTAATCTAGCACAAACCCTGGCTACCCAGAGGTGGAGACTAATAACCCAAGCTGAAATAGCCTTTAGTTCTTCCTTAATACCAACATCGTCACTGTGATGTCACTGGATGCAGGAAGAACAACAAATTTTGCAGCATTAGAGCTCAGCTTTCTCTGTCAATATAGGACGTGATGACAAATTTACTGACTACATTTACCATCAACACTGACATAAAAACACTGATGAAAAGTGTGGGATTTTCCCTTTAAAGGTGTTACCTTTAAATCTGAGAAGTAGTTTTTCTGACTTTTTGTCCACTAAACAATTTATCAGATTAAAACGTAATGAAAATAGTCATTAGTTGTAGCCCTGATGTTCCGTTTTTGTCATTTTTATCTGTTTCTGCTTGTGCGAGCTAACTGGCCCTCTTGTTAGTTGAAACGGGGAGAGCTGAAGATGATTTGTTTCTGTGTTCTAGCAGCAAGCGGCCTCCTGCTAAAGCTAAGAAGTCTCCTGTTGGGAACTGGCTGTCCTTCTTCCACCTGGGCAAGTCCCAGTCTGTGTCCAAACGTAAACTAAAGCGACACCCCAGCGAGCCTAATGAGATAAAGAGCATCGCACTGCCAGGTCAGATCACTGCTGCTGTTACACAGCCAGAAAAGATAAAGAACTCTCACAGCGTCCGTTTCTGTATTGTTTCATGAGCTTCAACAAATCTTGACAGTTAGATGTGTTTAAACATTTTAGTGTCAGAAGAGGTAAAGATTCATTTTATTCTAAAAAATTGTTTGCTCTGAAAACATTTGCAGGTGGAAGAGGAGACAGCGGCACGTTGCGCTCCACCAAAAGTGAGGAATCTCTCACCTCTTTGCACAACGTGGAAGGTAATTATTCATTGAAATCGTACGTGTTTCTACTTGGCTCCCACTGGTTTATATTATCTGTGTTTTTTAAGAGGCAAAATACACGTGTTTATTTCAATCCCAGGGGAACCTCCGAGTTACCGCCCCCGCAGACCTCGCTCGACTAGCGAGGCCATTTCTGCTGTCAGTAGAGACGACCTACGCAACACCAGAAGTAAAGACAACCACAGAACCCATCCACAGAATGAGGGTCATAATGGTGCTGATCGTGTCCGCACCACAGCGTGTATTTCACCTCCGCACCAAGAGGACGATCTCGATCTCTGTCCACCAGCTGCGGGCATCTCTAGTTTGGACTTTGACCCCATGTCTTTTCAGTGCAGCCCACCCGCAGCGACCCCTGGGATGCAACACAACCAAGATGGAAATAAATGGAGGAAGAGTGCAGGGTGCTCCAGCGAATCGGAGCCCATCTCCTCTCCGAACAACAACATCAGCTGCTCTCAGTCTCCAGATATTAGCCCGGTTCTCGCTAAAGGTGTGAGGAAGGTCAGCTCGAAGCAGCTCTCTCCTAAACTCAGGAAGAAATCTTTTAAGACACAAGCAGATGTTCAGAATGCATCCACCTCTCCTCCGCCTCTTCCCTCCTCCTCTCCCCCAGTGGAGAGATGTGAAGCCGCGCTGGCAGATGGAAAGGTGCCAAAAGCGCCCTACCCACACTGCAGCCCACTCAGCACAGCGAGCCAGGCATCAGCCCTGACTGACCTCAGTCAGTCTGCACAGAACCTGCCTGATCCAGGTCAGTACCACTCCTCTTTGAAGGGAGAGCTTGGATTAGTTGAAGTGGGGTTGTATGAGCAGTATGTCGGTCAGCATGCCCTCACTTTGGAGAAGCAGAGAGGAGCACCAGCACAGAAGCTAAGCAATGTACTGCTGTAGACAGGATCAGCAGCAAAACATATTTTATCCACCTAAAAAAAACCAAAAACAATATCCATTTAAGTGTACATAATATTTAAAACTGCACTGCATCAGTATCAGCTTGTTGCAGTAAATCCCATTAAAACATTTCTTCTTTTTCAGTTCTTTCTGTGTTTGCAGCTGTATTACTGCTACGTTTTAACCACAAATCCATTTTCTTGTTTTTCGTATGTCATTCGAAACAGAAACTGGCTTCCTGCTCACAGTGAACATAACTGCGTTTGTTGCTTTCCTCTTCTGTGAGGTTTTACGGCAGTTAACATTGCAGTGAAAATAGGACAATTACATATAAAATGGGGTTTAATTTAACTTGCATTCACATTTTTATTGAACAGTGTTATTATTCCAGGAATTATGCATGACTGATGTTTTTAAAAAATATACTTTTAAAAAGCTCACTTAGCCCCTGCAGTAATAGTACCTCCCTTTGAAAAACACTGATTTTGAATATTTTCAACGCTAACCTAAAGTTAAAGTATACGCTATACTTAGAATATTTTCACCCCTTTGCTTTGCCGTCAGACAGCCTGTTTAGATCTGAAACCACTGCTGTCTCTCACTACACCAGACTCCTTTGGCAAAGTCAGTAATTTCACCTTGCAGAACATGGGAGTTGCTGTTTTATTGCTACCTCCTTGGGCTAGTTTGTGTTTTTGTATGACTTCTGTGTTTTAAAAGGTTATTATTAAGACTCACCAGAGGCACACAATAACACAAACAAACTAGCAGATTGAAGCAACAGTGGACTGCTGTGTTCTGCAAAGTAAAATGACTGATTTCACCACTGGCTGAATGAGAGAGAGTGACATTTGGCTTATATAACAGTGGTTTCCTGTTGGAAAAGGCTGCCTGATGGCAAAGTAAATTGATGAAAGCATTCTAAATATAGTGTAAACTTCAACAAGAATAACAATAATAACAACAATAATGAAACAGACAAAAGGCAAGACAAACAACTAAGAAAAGACTGAGAAGTCCAATGAAAGAAGTCCATTTGAACATTTTAAGGACAGATCGAGATACAGTAGTGAGACATGTATACTGGGGGGAGGGAAATAAAGACCATAACAACAGCTGTACAGAGCAGGGGATAAAAATGACTTGCACTGAAAAAAAAAGAAATTGAAAAATCTGTATCGGATCAGAGTATCGGCTCTGCAAACAACATTTGACATTAGATATTGATTTTTTTTTTTAGGTTGACCAAGTGACTAAAACACCTTTTGGTGCTGACCCTGTCCACAGTAGCACATTGCTTAGCTTACTGCTTCCCCTGGGGGAATGCCAACTGCCATCTACTGTAGGTAATACAGTGGATAAATACCTCATACAACCCCACTTCCACAAATCCTAACCATCCCTTGAACACCATACATAACATTTACTGTATATAGTTAGTATCTATTTAAATAATAATAATGCACTCTGTAGTTTCTTATGAAAGCTTTTGTGTCTTGTCCCATCATGTCTTACCATAGCTTTGTTTGTCCTGTCATACTGTAGCGTTGTTTGTCTTATCCCTCCCCAGGAACAGATAGACTTATGAGTTCAGTATCTGTTCTCCCTCCTCACCCTCCCCTGACGAGTGCTGCCCGCAAGTTGGCTCTTGCTCTGGCCGAATCTGCCCAGAAGGCTAGCAGTGGCTCCCAGAGAAGACACAACGTCCCATCGCACCCTCACCAGAGACAAGAAGCTCCTCACGGCCAGGACAGACCGCCCCGGCCCTCCGTTCTCGATCTTAAAGTGTACCCTGAGGATTACTGCGGCCCTCAGTGGCAATCATCAGCGCATGGCCCCGTGGAGAGCCACTGCTGCCCTCATCCTGTTCATTTCCTACCTGCTCACCTCGGCTCGGAGCAGGTCACTGATGGACAGGAAAGCTTGTGCAATTTCACACCTAATGTGAGTCCACTCGGGTCAGGGAGCTTGGACGAAGGCAGCGCTGAGCGGAGGGACCACAGAGAGGAAAAAGAGCTTCAAGCAGAACCCACCTATCAGAGTGTTGGTGTTTCAACACCCACCCAACCTGTGTGCTCCACTCCGACTTCTCCTGTGTACGTGAACACCGACTCTATCAATGTATTTAACTTCCGCGCTGTTCTGGCGGAGACCTCCATGCCTGCCTCGATTGAGGAGGTCCTCCCACATCCATCCTCAAGCCACCATTACAGCCCAGAGGAGGACCGACCTCTAGGGCTAGTCGAGGACATCTACAGCAATCATCATCATCATCGGCCGATTCAAACGGGACGAATGCCTGCACCTCACTGCCATCGGCCTGATGCTCTGCCACCTCACCTCTTTGGGCCAAGAGGCTTGTACAGGCAGTCCTCCGAGAGCCGCTACAGCAGTTTAGGGTTACGCCACCCTTTGTCACCTCAGTACAGACGTTACCATAGAGATGAGCACCTTATCGGTGGCTGCCACCGACAACAAGTCCCATGGCAAAGGTCAGACGATAGAATAGGTGGGCACCCGGCCATCCGGAGGGCTCGCTCCTTCCATGCCCCGCAGATAAGTCACTATGAGCTGGCAGAGACAGAAGTCCTGCCCCCTGACACCATGTTTTATGTTGAGCAAAGTCAGGAAGCACCATATCAGAGGCTGATCCAGACGGGCATCCATCCTGTGCGCCCGCAATTTGAGAACCCACGTGCCGAGTATCGCTATAGCCCCTATTCTGATATGAACCCGTCTATAGAAGGCTCCCGCTATTACGTAGAGCCCTGCCGGCAGAGTGGTATCCGGCACAGCCAGTCTTACACTGTGCGTTCCACGAGGGAAAGTGGACAATCAGATTACTACAACTACTCTCCACGCCATGTCCCTCCTGTCAACAGGGAGCTGTACATAGAAAGCAGGGACACTGTTGTTTACGAGGCCAGAGACGCAGAAGTCTTTGAAAGAGTCGTATATCAACCAGTCAAGCAAGAGAGTAAATCCAGACGTAAGAATACATGTCCAGCTGTGTCTCCCGAGAGCCCTGTCTCGCTGACTGACATGACCAGCAGAGACATAATGCACACAAGAAGCAAGTCAGACCCTGGAAATGCCTGCCTGCTCTCCGCCAGCAGGACGGATAATCAGGATGTTGTGGTTGCTACATCCCCAACATCACAGTGCGACACTGAGGTCGCCAGGCAGCAGTACAGTCACAGAGAGCCAGGACCATCCAGGCGGATTCAGATCAAGCAGCAGCCGCCGCTTCGCAAAGTCCCCTCGCTTCCAGAAAGGAGTGGCCCCCTCAAGAATGTGGAGCACAATAACAGAAGCCATACGCGAGGAGGTCATGACCACGATTACTTAATAATGACCAATGCTGTCAACAGCTACGCAGGAGCTGTGAAACCCAGCATCCTCAGGAGACCAGGGAGGTCACAGAGCACCAGAGAGAATCGTCACCACTATCATCACCATGCCAAATCCCCTCTGGATCCCGAACATCTGGGCTCCTTTTCCACTCAGCCCAACAGAAGGACGCAGAGCACTAAAGTCAGGCCCACACAATACGACCACATGGAGGGGTATTACGCAGCGCCCAAACCTAAACCCACAAGATCCGGTAAAGCTGTGGCCGGATATTTGCCTGGCCAGGGCTGCATGTCTCCCCGCGGGCAAAGACTGCTGTCCAAGGCTCTGGGTCATGAGGCTTTTTATCATGCTGCACTGCGATCGGAGGCCGGGGTCTACGAGTGATTCTGACCACTGGTTTTTATCTGATTCCACATCGGGGCCAAAGGAGAACAGCACTTTATCCTCTCTGCCAGACCAACAGACTGTTGTGTTCAAAGTGTGTTTGTTTTAACCTTCAGGAGCTGCTAAAAAGTGTGAAGTGAGGCTGTTGCTGGGGATCATACTGTTGCTTTCATAGACATATAATACGTAGACACCACATGGATGAGAGCAGATATACTTCACAGTCCTGTCTTGAGAACGACCATGCCCCCCTTTGGGTGGAAATTACTGTCTGTTGTCTGTCAGTGTAAAGCTAAGCCTGTTATCCTGTAAAACAAAAGCCCCCTGCTACGGAAACACACACTTTGGAGTTGGACTTAAGTTGCTGCTTGTCCTACTGCCTGTCAGACTCCATTAACATACTGCTCAACTTAATTATCAAACATTTACTCCTTAAAGATTATTACTGATTTCTTATGACTTATAAACAGACACTTATTCATTTGGCAAACATTTGGCATTAATCTGAACTCAAATTAACATGATACAGGCAAAAAAAAATAACACACGTTAGGCACTGGAATAGTATTTCTACTCAGCATGTCTCCTTCATTTCTAATGACATATCATGGTCAATATATGATTTCTTTCAGTAATATATTACAGATTTCTCCTTTAATGATGTTACTGAGTAAATGACATGTGCACTGATTTTTCAGATTTCCTTCAATCTACAAGAACAGAGTCTTTTTGATGGTGTAACTAAAAATTTTGTTGTAAAATATATGGCCCTACCATAAAACGCCTGTTTTTTGAGTGGAGTTTGGTTCAGCAGTACCAAAACAACCAAACTGAAGTGTCTTAACGAGTTACAGATGTCTGAAATATATTACCTAAAGATTCCTAAGGTAGCTGTATATGTCAGGTTCGTACACTTTGATGGAGGCAGACTGACAGGACCCCTATTTATTAAATTTTTCTATGTAACGATGATTGGCAAAGACACAGCATAATTCTCATTCTCATTTGACTGGCCATACAATTTGGTTTCCTAGGCTTTTCTCATTTTATGCATTTACAAGGGCAAATATCTCAGAAAATGTGTTAATCGACAGTCAAATTAGAGTGGTTGTTTGCACCCAAAAAGTACTTAGATGGGTTGCTTTCATCCATTGACCGCTTGAGCCTGTTGCTGTGATACATCAACAATGCCACCATTCTGGTCTGGTCAAGACTGGTCTGAGAACAAATCCATGTTAACAGGGGAGCTGCATTTTTTTCTGGATAAAAAGCTCTATAAAATTTGAATTTCCCAACTGAAGGACTAATGTTATATTCAAGGATCTGTCTATTCAATTACATTTTTAGAAGGGCCAGAATCGAAAGACGTAAAGTGCCAAGGGGCCAGATGTTTACATTTCCTGCAACATTAGGAATTTAAATGTGTAAAAAAAAGTTTTATTTTTTCACCACTTTTAAGTAAGTTTAAGTAACTTTCTCCATGTAGATCATGAATCCTTGAATGTATAACGGTTTAGTCTGTTGAGAAATGTAAACATTTTAGTACTTTTTAACCAAAAAAAAAAAATGTTGCTCCCCTACTTGAACATGTTTACAGGCCAGTCTCGGACCAAAACGGCAGTGAAGTTGACGTATGATCCAAAGGCCAATGTGGTGGTGTCTACGTATATACGTCTGTGGTTGCCATCGCTGGTAGTTCCACATTTTGCAATGGCTTTTGAGGAAGCTTAAAGGGAACGAGTGAATCATATGCAGATATTGTCTTAAATTTAGAGGTTTGAAAGTAACAGTTAGGGAGGCATGTTTGAGAAAACGATGGCTCATATATTTTATTTAATGTCTAAACAACAAGAGATGAGAAGCTAAAATTAACTGGTTTTATTAATATGATTTCAGTATAGGAATGTGTATAAAATAACATTCATTTTAAATGTATTATATTTATATAAATAACACACCGCTAACATGTGGCCAACGTACTGTACATTTTGTTTTCTATTCTAGTCTGCTCAGACTTCAACAAGCACTTTTGAGGATAACTGTGTATGAAACACACTGTCTTAATGTGGTGTACATGAAGCCTCTTGATATACAGTATATATATTTTTTTCTGTAACAAAACAGCTTGCTTTGAATCATCGTTAAATACTAAATTAGCACTTTTGGGGGGTAAAATGGAAAATAACCTCATGGTTTCTAACTTTTCGCTTTTTTCTTTTCTTTATCACACATTGTATAATGCAATCTTAAAATAACAATGATGATTTCTGTTAAGGTCAAAGCTACCGTGGCGAAATATGCTAGACATACAGTCAATGCAAACTAGCTCATTCAGTTAGGTGAAAAAGTGTATTTTGTATGGCATTGTGGTTTTGTCACAACAATGAAAATTTTCTTTCCTCTTTTAGGGAACTTTTAACAATGTGGTGTTTTACATAAATTATGATGTTGTTTTATTCATTAAAGATGCTATTTCAAATCCGAACATGTAGATGAGGATATTCTGTTAAGACATGTTAAATGCGTTATTTTAGTGAGAGTCTTAAAAAATAAAGATATATTATATCAATGATTACAGTTTGTCAAACTCCTTTGTCATCTGTAGCCTGTATTTTAGAGGAGAGGACTGGAGATTGGAGAAGAGTCAAACATAAGAGAGGAGGAAGAAATGTCAAGAATAAAATTGAAATGCCCACAATAAAATAGAACTTTAAATTTTAGCACCAGACAAAATTTTTCTAAAAATGTGAAAGATGTTTGGGTAGGAGCACTTCCTGGACTCAGAGTTTGTTGGAGGTGCCCTTTGGATTGGGATACATGTGTACAAAAAACTCCAAGGGACTCTTGTCAATTAAAATGCCGTCAAAACTCTCCGACAAAGACTTGTATGCCGAAACTTGTCAGAGGTTGTTTGTTTTAAGGTCCAACATGACCATGCCAAGGCAATAAAGGCATTTTAAGTGGTTGAAAGGAGAGTGCCTTGGAGTTTTTTGTGATTTAAAAGGAAAAATAATTCAGACAGGAAGGTTTTTTCTTTTTTTGAGAAGTTGAAATGTCATGAATTAAGTTGAAATACAATTTTGAGAATAAAGTCAAAGTGGTATTTCAACTGTATATTTTGACTTTATTCTTATTCTTGAAATGCAAATAAAAGAAA
This sequence comes from Lutjanus erythropterus, assembly GCF_056507025.1. NCBI lineage: Eukaryota > Metazoa > Chordata > Actinopteri > Lutjaniformes > Lutjanidae > Lutjanus > Lutjanus erythropterus. The sequence goes on from NC_139320.1 coordinate 37,931,678, forward strand.
ATCTTTCTTCTCTGATTCATTTTTACTTATGCTTGGCACTAATACTGGAATTTGACTTAATTCCTGACTCTATTCTCATAATGAAAATTTATAAAACAAATCCTTTCTTTCCTTTTGATTTTTTAATGCCTGGTACTCATTCTGAAAGTTTGACTTTATTCTTGACATATTGACTTAATTCTCCAAATGCTAAATTTAAGAGTTAAGAAGCTTTATTGTCATTGCAAGGGGTACAATGAAATTCTGTTTGGCAGCATCTCTTGTAGCAGCTACAATGTCCTGGTCATAAAATATAATATAATGTAATATAAATAGTAAAAATAAGTAAGTAAACAAACATATTTTAACACATTTGTTTAAAACAAACAAACAAACAAACATAAATTGTTAATGTGGCCCTAATAGGCCATTATACGTGTCAAAGCAGTTGCTCCCAATCTTTCTGCATCATCACCCCTTTAAAGAAAACTCCACCTCAGTAACAAGTCTGCAGTGGTCACTTTAAAAAGATAAGATTTGGTAATGTTTTTAGATTTTGTCGAGACTGTGATTTACCCATTTGAGGCTCAAAGCATTCTGGGATATATTGTTGATTGTTTAGAGTGCATTATTTATTTATTTATTTTACTCTGTTTTGGATATTGTAGTGTTTCTAATATTTTTTGTATTGTCATTTATGTCTTATTATTTCACATGGGTAATGTTATTTTGGTTGCAGACTAACAACCACTTCATATTTAAGATGGCACAAACTTTGCCTGATGATGGTTTAGTACCAAAATCTCATACATAAATGTAACATAGCAAGTTAGCTAGTATGCAGGAGTTCATTTCTGTGAAAAAAAAAAAAAATCGAAATCGATGCAGCCGAGCCAACTATTTTTTTTAATTCCACCTGGTACCTTCATTACCCACTATGCAACTCGACCACAACGATTGGTCAGAGATGTAGGTATTATGCTAGTAGCGGCTAACGTAGCCTGGAGCTGCTAGCCTGAAGCAGCGAAAAGGAGGTCTAGTAAGCTCCACACCTTCAGATTTTTTTAGTTTAAATTCAAAACTTGCTGACTGACGCTGACTCACGCTACGTTACTGGAGCCAGTTTATCAGTTTTCAGAAAAGCAGCTCTCTCTGAAGCAACAAAAGGCATCGTAGCATAGTAGCATCTCATGCGTTACCACAGCTTACATCCGGGTCATTGACGTAATCGTCCGTTGCTGTAAAAGATTTTCAACTGGCGTTTAAAAACATATAAACAACTTCTGTTTTAACAATATCTTCTCTTTCTGGATGAAAACAAAAAGAATTTAACCAATTTCCTAAGTCGCAGCTCAGCTCTGTTTCAAGCCCACATTGCTGGCGGGCAGCCAGATTTGGAAACCGGTTCAACTTCTTTTAAAGGGTTAACAATAAAATTGCATTAAACTGACAGAATAGCACTTCAGCCAGATGGTTTGAAGAGTCTTTGGGGACTATGTAAATACCTTCAGAACGGTAAGTATTATAAAATTACCTTCTGGCTTACAACAGTGCCAGTTAATTATCTTCTAGAGAAATTGATAGGAACCTCTGCATTCATTCACTCGTGCAATTCATGAGCAGAGCTGGTGAACAGAATGGTTTCCCCATCTTGGATTGTTTTATTCTAGTATCATTTAGAGGCCTTAAGAGGAAAAACTGGTAGACTACACCTAAACAAAAAAGCAAAAATTACTCAAAAGATAGACAACACAACAAAAACAAGACAATTTTATCTTCTTTTAAAAATCCTTTTCTGATAATCATTTTGCACGTTGACCTGAAGGTTGAGAGCTAATGTTTTATGGTAGGAACTCATGATTATTTTCATTATAGACGAGTCTGTTGATTATTTTCTCAATCAATCAGTTAGTTATTTGATTCATAAAATGTCCACGACCCAAAGATTCAGTTTAATGTCATTAAGGACTAAAGAAAGCAGAACATCTGAGAAGTTGAAAACTGAGAATTTGGACATAAAAAAAAAAAAAAAAGATTCAAAACTATTAACTGATTCTCAAAAAAGTTGGTGATTACTTTAATAGTTGATAAATAATCACTTATTTGTTTCAGCTCTAATATTTATTTGTTTACAAAAGGCTTCATAGCCCAACAATTAATAATAATAGATTTTGTTCTAATCTAACAATCTATAAATCACAATAAATATTTTACATGTATATTTAAATCTTCTTCTCGCCAGTCAAACACACATTATGCATTAGTGGTGGAAACCAGCTCACGTTCACATAACTAAATAGAAGTGTAAAAGAAATGTTATGTCAAATTATTCCATTTTTTATCATGTCCTTTGGCTGGGAATAATTGAGGACCTCTGTCACAGAGGCTTATGCTCACCACCAGGTGGCACTGTAGCACTGCTTAAGTGACAAGACTCCTATTGCATGCTGGGGAGATCACAGACTTTGATTTGCTTCTCAGACACTTCATATCTGCTCAGAAATATTGCAGAGGATTCTGACTATTTTATTTTTATTTTATTTGTGTTGCTTTTGAAGTTTTAGTGGAGGTTATTATAAGAAGTACATTTATTTGATGTAGAAACATTTATTCAGATCCCTCAAGTTGTCTGTAGTAGTGACGCCACCTACTCTGAAAATGACTCTGAGGCTGTTCCTCACATAACATAAGGTTGTTGCAATAGAAAGCCCATTCAATCACGGTTTAAAGTGAGTTGAGTGGCTGGAGGATAATCAGAGGGAATCGGCCAAGGTTGTCCAAAGTGCCTTGGGAATTGTTGCTTTGTTAGAAATTATTAAAGTGTTCCCCCTCAGATCAAAACAGCCTCCCATTCACAGCTGACTGAAAGGCTTGGTCTGTGGCAAAAACCATTAAGAGAGCCCATGGACTCAAAGCAATGTCTCCTGGCAGCTCTGCATTGCTCCTGGAGCAGCGAGCCATTGTTTATTCATCGCCGCATTGGCATTCAAAGTGCATCCTCACTGTTCTCTCTCATAACCAACAAGTTGCAATTTTTATGCATGTGAAGGTTGAAGGCAAATTATTTATGGGAGACTGGACCTGAGGAAAGAGAACGGCCTCTAGCAAAATGGTTTACGTTGAGAGCAATCCTTTTCTATAGGCTATTGAATTCGCTGGATCACAGCAAGATATGCATGTATTATTCAGCATTTCAGAGAAAAGAATTGTTGCCCTGCGAGACAGCCATCTGCTTTTTGGACATTGTGATGCATTTGAGACATGCTACCTTTCAGGATCAGGTTAAAGTCTTATTTTTCAGCGGGGGGCAAATGAAATGAGTGGGGGAAAAAGGCTCTCCAGCGTCCCTCCCCTCCGGGTTTTCCCCTTTCTTTCACTGCAGTGAAGGTTTTAAAGTATAAAATATCCTGTGTGCACGTGCCTTGATGTGTCTGAATTGGAGTAAATGTAGCTCAAGTTGAGGTTCAGCTGCAAAGAGAAGGAACTTTCACCTGTATGAGAAATTATTCAAGAACATCTGGCGTCATTAAGTGAGGAGCAGGCTATGATAGGGGTGTGCCATATTGTATCATTCATGATATATAGGCTAATATCATTTTTGTGTGTTAAAAAAAAAAATATATATCGTTATGATGGCAATATTAGGTCAAATTCACCACAATGACCTGCTCATTGTACATTATCATGCTTAATACATAGTTACTTAACAAAAATAACATTAATTTTGACACAAAATATTAATTTAAAAAATTCATGGATTTAAAATGTATTTTATTGCTCTTATGATCAGAACTGTGTCCATAGCAATGGTCTGTTATACAAAGCAGCTGTCTGCTATACAGAAATAACAGACCTTAGAATGCTGCAATCATAATCAAGTATTTAGCTAAGCTTTGTAATAAACCAAACTAGTTTCACCACCTCAAGCAGAAGCACCTGTCTGAGTACGATAAGAGCCAAAAATCCCCCAAGGAGAACTTAAAAATACTTTTAGTTTAGAACTCACAATAGCTGTTAAGTATTTTGTCATATTGTCATATTGTCAAGAGTATTGTTGCCACAAAAAAAAATATTGTGATATTTTTTAGGGCCATATCATCCATCCCCAGGCTATGCCATGCAATGGTTTTGAACACCAATTATTCCAAAACCTCATCAATCTGAAAAAATGTTCCTCTGATGACAGGCAGTTATCCCCCCTCCAACAAAAGGTCATTCCGCCAAACTTACATACATATCCTAACTGACTAGTTTCACAATGTTTAAATCACATGTTTATTAATTAGTCCCTCGCAGGCTTTTTGGGGGTTGTTTCACAGCAGCTTTTCTAAAAATAATTGTGATACATGTTTCTATGTTTTATACGATGAAATTGTGGGAGCAACTGAAAATTGCATAAATCATTAAAAAACAAAGGCAACATGTTCAAGATAGAGGGAAACTGTTTGTTTTAAGTACCTTACCAAAAAAAGATAACAAACCAATAAAGAATAACAACAATTCCAACAAAATATACTTTATTTGTAACTGACGAAGTGTGCCTGGGTGGTATGTCAGTGACGCACAAACCTTATGTTGTTTTCAGTATCCGCAGAAAAAATAAACATCCAAAAAATTGTAAATAATTGAGTTGGTTCATTGAGACATACATGGGGACTGCTATGACTGATGGAACTCTATGACTGAAATAACGGTGATTGGTTAAGATCGGATGGTCACTTGACATTTATGTGTCAAAATACACTAAGTTATTACAGGCTTTAGAGCAGTGGGCTTTTGATTTAGGGATAACGGGCTGTTGGACAAAGGGGCTTTCAGTCCGATGGGACATTTTTTTTTTGGATTATTGGGCTTTTTGAAAAGCGGACTGTTGGAACAACAGGCAGTCCCCTGGGCTACAGAGGTCTGTTTTGTTTTTTTGTTTTTGTTTTTCAAACTAGTAGTATTTAGCCCTAACCGATGCTGACTCATGTTAGGTTCTTGAGGCAATTTATCAGGATTCTGGAGTCACAAAAGGCTTTATACAACCTTTTTATCTGTTAGCTCTTTGTGCTTCTCATGTGTTAGCATACACTCAGGTCACAGAACTGTTGCTTTTTGGACACTGTAATGCATTAGTGACATGCTACCTTTCAGGATCAGATAAGAGTCTTATTTTTCAGCAGGGTGTAAATGAAATGAGTGTGGGGGAAAAGGCTCTCTGGTGTTCCTCCCCTCTAGGTTTTCAGCTGACCCCCTCCCTCTCTGTAGCAAAGGTTTGAAAGTAAGAAATATGAGCAGACATTGTGTCTTGATGTGTCTGAATTGGAGGAAATGTAGCGCAAGTTGAGGTTCAGCTGTGAAGGGAAGGAACTTTCACCTGTATGACAAATTATTCAAGAACATCTGGTGGCGTCCAGATGCAGAGATGGGATGTGTGAGGCGTGTGGTGCCAAACAGCAGCAGCTGCAAGGTGAAAGGACTGTCACCTCTCCAGGGGCAGGTGATCTGCAGGGTAATAGTTGCCCCGTACACTTGAGGAGATGATGCTTTAGAATTGAGCAAAATTGTGCATTATAGACTCTTTACATTCTGCAGGAACAATTTAATCCGTAATGGTTGTGACTGTGGCTGCAGACTGCAGATCTATTAGTAATATAGCACATGGCAGGAGCTGTGTTTCTCTGGTTCACGGCACTTTAGTGGCTCCATAAAGAACCATTTTTGGTTGTTCATTACAGTGTAATGTTCCATTACAAAACATTATTGGAACTTTATGAATGTACACTTTCTCGTTGTTTCTCTGATGGATCTTGACTGTGAAGTGCAGAGAATATTTAAATAGTATAAAAGGTGCAGTAGAAGCCTTGAATTCTAAAAACTTCCCTTTAAAAGGGTATGAATCCTGCTGAGGCTTATTTTGGAATTCATATCAGTCTAAATATGGCTTGATTTATTTTGTTTTCCTCTTGTGAATATGTATTAAGAAGTATTGTCTTTTAAAATGCTGCCACTGTATATAGAGGGCACTGTGTGATGGCCTGAAATTGTGCCTTAAAATAGATGTTTTAGTGAGCACATAAAGCAAGCACTGCACCTTATTACAAGCTAAAGCTTCCATTTTTGGTGCTTTTTCCTTGTTCGTGTGTGACAGAGGAAAAGTCTGATCCGCGCTCTGCCTCCCTGGCTCGGTGCCACATTGTCCTCGGTGTTGACGTTTAGGAGATGAGTTTCACAAGAGCTAAACAAGTAGATGGCAGTTTCTACTTTTAGGCATGTTCCTGTTATCTTTTCAACATCTCACTGATTATAGAGTTATAGGAGAAGCTGCTGCCTGCTGTGCTGCAGTCACCATGCAATGTATTTCTGTGGCAGGCCCTTTTAACATTTGATCAGTGTGGCTTACTCGAAGCAATTTAGTTATTCACTAGATACCATTAAAACAATTTTTACACTTCATGTAGTCAAAACTGACTTACAGATATCTAATTTAATTATAGATGTCAGTAATTCCCTTTTCACTAGTAACAATAACAATTACAGCTATCTACAATTAAATTTCCATATTGAAAATGCATTGTTACTGGAGAGATATCAACAATTGCATTTCTAATATGCATGACATATCAACCAGCAATTTTAGATGTGTCTAACTAGCATATTAATTTGGGATATTTACATTAAATATATCATTCTTCACCATTTTCTGACATTTTTCTGACATTTTATGAACCAAACAACTAATCAATTGATTCAGAAAATGACTGACAGATGCAGCCCTTGTGGAAATTAATGTTTAGATACCTACAATTCAATTCTGACTAGTTAGAAAAGGAATTGCAGATATTTCAAATATAGGTGTTACAAATAAAAATATATTTTTCACTAGTTGCAGTTGCATTCCAGATATCTCAAATTACATTCTTACTAGTTACAATTCCAAGCCAGCATGTCAGTAATTTATTTTATCTGGTCAGAACTGAATTGTAGATATCTAGAATTCCATTTATGATATCTGTAATAGAACAACATTTGGATATATCTACTATGAACATGGCCACTATTAAGAATTGTGTTGTTGATGACAACCATTGGCATTTCAATGATTTGAATTGCATTTAGTCAAATGTACATTATAGATATCCCAACCTTGAATTATAATACTTGAAAATTTAATTATAGTAGTAATTGAGGTGATGCAATGTTTAAAATGAGTTGCAGCTTTAGTGATGGCAGTCTACTTTTGTGAATCACAACTTGAAAACTCCTCCTTTCCTTAACCTGCTTTATTTCTTTAAAAGCGTATCAGTTAGTCTTCTCTTCTCTTCTCTTCTCTTCTCTTCTCTTCTCTTCTCTTCTCCAGCAGTTAATCCATCATTTTCTCATGGTGGCTTGGAGCGAAGGTAAGTGTAATATGAAACAATATATCAAACAAAGAATTATGTCAGATTTAAGATAATTCACCTCAACTGGTTAAATCATGTTGTTTAAGTTCTCATAAACTCACTGAACCAAATAATAATAATAAATAATTAAGTCGTTTCCTGGCTGTGAACAAGCAGTATTTACTTTTTGGTAAAGCAAATAATGGAGTTTGAAAATTGGAAACTTTCAAGTACATCTAACTTAGAACAATTGTGTCCATCTAGCTTGTTGAAAAATTTGATCCATCTGTGTGTCATCAGTTGAAGTAGATTTATTTTTAACCTGTTCCAACAATTCTCTTTTGTTTCCAGTGTGTAGTTGAGATCAAATAGATGTCAACAGTAAAAGCTGACTAGTTGTAAGTTACGGATATCTATAATGAACATGTCCACTTGTAAGAAATTAATTATTTATATGAAGAATTAGCATTTCAGCTAATGATATCTGAATTGTAGATATCTTTTATTAGAATTACTAGTCAAAATTACATTATGGACACAAAAAGCAATTGTTAATACTACTGATTAAATGTTAAAAGGGCTTGGCGTACATAGTCACAAGTGTATTTCAGGTTTTGAATAAACATTGTATCTACAATTCCAACATTTCCACCAATAACGATTGCATTGTTGATATCAACAATTGACACTTTCAGTGAGTTCTAGGTATCATTAAGTAGAACAGCTGGTCACACAACACACAACATGCATATGTTGACTTGGAAATATAACATGTTGAGGTCGATTATAGGGTATATATCTATAACTGAGCTAGAATAGAAGTCAGTGGTAAAAGTTGACCAGTTGTTATTAGAGATATATACAACGGACATTTCCACTATAATTTTTGATACCAAGAATGAACAATCAATTAATTGACTACTGAGAAATGAATTGTAGACAAATTAAGCATTATTACTGTTAAAATCAAGAATAAGTTGGCTTGGAATTCTGACTTGTCTCAAAAGACATTGTTGATACCTACAATTGCTGTTACCACTACTGATTAAATGTATCACCATGTATTTCAGATTTTGCATCAATCTAATACAGGTTTGTAAGATGCATTGTTGCCACTGATAAGACAAAGAAATATCATTTATGGCTCACTTAATTACCTAGTTAACATGACAATGGATTCTAATTTAATTACAGCCACCAAAAGAACCTTGTTAGTACTTGAGATAACCAATTAGGTGCTGGCTTTGGGCAGAAATATATATTTTATTCAAGTGTATCCATGGTTTTTTGAAGCACAAAAAAAAATCTGCTGCTTTTTAGAGAGAGCAGCAGAGGAGAGCAGGGACGCAATGTTTAGTGATTGAATAAGTGATTAGACGTCAGGTTTACACAAAAGCTCCTCACTTGCAGTAATGGCTGCCTATTAGAGTTCAGTTTTTTAATTTGACATTCACATGCATATCAAAGTGACTAAGCGGCTAGACGACTGTGTGCTGCTGCTACATACAATGTAAGGCTCAGTTTGTGTTGCAAATAATGCTCTTGACCTTTAACTGATGAATAATAGCCTGAGAAACAGAATGTAATTATCCAAGGCATTACAGTTGGTTCAAAAGGTAACCACCAGTTGAATAAGCTTTAGCCATGTGAATCCATTTGGGGGCATTTACTTGTGAATGATACATCTGTTATTTTGCCTCAGCCGTGTTGAATACAGTTCGATGATTTTGAATTTAGTTAAATTTAAAAGCATAAGGCATTACTAATGAGGGAATATGAACAAAAGACAAATGATTCAACAGGTTCCAGGTAACAGTGAGTGGGTTTTATCCATTAAAAAAAATAAAAAAGCCCCCATCTGGATCACTGAGCATTAGTGAAACCATCAGATGAGAGGCCAAAGTAAACAAGCTCACGCTCACTTGCCATGCAGACTCAAAGGATTCACTGCTGCCACTGCAGGTGGACATACTGTACTAATTTACGGTTGCTCATTGACCCTAAAGTCAGACCGGTAAGATACCATGCACACATATGGGTAGGAAAATTATGCTAGTAAGGAAGCTTTTAACTGAAATTGCAGAAAAGCAATTACATCCATGAAGTCATTTAACCGAGCAGAACAGGGATCCTCACTCGCTTCAGGCTCCACCTTCGTCAAGTATTTAATTTATGCATTTAAGACCTCAATTTAATTTCTACGTTAAGAAACAAAGCATGCTCAGAAATAATTTATCTTTCTGCCATGCCTTTTCTAAATTGGACTAAATCAAATATGCTTTAGGGTGGAGGCGGAAATGCATTCGGGGGAAAAAAAAAATCTTTCTTACGGTCTGAACAACCATTTGCATGCTCATGTAACAGGTCATATGGTTAAAATTAAAGTAATTACAGTATACCTGCCCTCTCTGTTGTTTATGATCTGTTCTTTCCTCAGTATGTGGATGAGAAAAATGACTGTGGTGAGCTTGTTTTCCAGACTTTATCTTGATGAATTAAAGGAATAATTTGGATTATTCGGAGTGGGATTATATGAGGTGCTTATTGCTAGTCAGTCCTGTTTTGGACAGGGTCAGCAACAAACTTGAGCCATTTAAAAAAAAGGTCAGCCTAAAAAAGTCAGTATCACTTAAAGTGTACGCTATATTTAGAATATTTTTAGCAATTTACTTTCAAATCAAACACCTTTTTTTACTCAGTCTTTTTATTGGTATTCAAAGCCAAACAAAATGCAATAAATTGCAGATATAGTTAGATTGACACAATATATCCCTCCCCCATGTTTCTGTTCCCTATAACAGTTTTACTGTGCCATGTAGTAATCAAACTGTTCATTTCATAAACAATTACATATATGCATATAAAAGAATTCAGTGGGACAGAAATAATAGACAAGATACATCAAAACAAGAAGAAAAATAATACAAATAAATAAATAAACATGTAGAAGAAAAACATGCAGAAAATACAAATTAAATTTAAAAGTCACAAATAAATAAATAGTGTATATGTAACCTTGGATCTGGACTATAAAACTCTGGGTCAGTGGAGTTTTTTTCAATATAGGTTTTAAAAAAAAGGTTTTCATACAGCATAACATTTCTGAGCACATACTCTTTTAGAATAGCATTTTTTTTTCCAGCACCATGTGATGTATAAGATTTTTAAATCCACATCTTAAGGGCTGGAGGAAATTCCATTTAAGGAGTACAAATCATCTAAATAAAAAAATGTGAATGCTGTTGTATTTTTAGCCTGGCAACTAATATGCATCAGAAGTTTCTATGGGTAGCTCCTTTTTTAAAAAAAAATATTTTGGGGGCTTTTTATGTGTTTATGACAGCTGAAGATATGACAGTGAAGGAGGAGGAGGGGGGGGGGGGGACCACACACAGCAAAGGGTGAATGCTCTACCAACTCAGCTACCAGGCCACCATATGGGTACTTCCAAAACGTCTGAAAAGGTTTTACATATTGACTGTCAGAAAAGTGGACAAAGCCAAAACATGTGGAAGGGCAAACAGCTTTTTTCTGAAAGGAAACTGCCATTATATAAGCCAGATATGACCAGCCAGACACCACAGGCGAAGTCAGCAATTTTACCTCACAGAACACAGGAGTTGTGTGGCTGCTGCCTTCTCAATCTGTTTGAAATATTGTGTGACCTCGGTGTTAGAAAATGTTAGTTCCGTTTCACTGAAGTTGCACAATGAACCCAACAAACTAACAGATAACCTTTAAGGTAGAATTACAGATTTTGCCCATGGAGTTTGGTTGGTTTGGAGACATTGGTAGTTGGCTTGTATAACAGTGGTTTCATGTCAGAAACAGCTGAAGTGAAGAAGGTCCATCTAAAAGGCAGTCTTTTGAGACACCAAAGTAAAGTGGTAAGTATTCTAAATATAACACACACTTAAACTTCTAATGATTTCTTTTTTAAGTGTCTAAAACGTGTTTTGTTGCTGGCCCAGTTCACAGCAGTTCATCGCTTGGCTTCCATGCTGGTGCCCCTCTCTGCTTCTCCTAACCGGGGGCGTGTTGATCGCCATCTACCGTATGTAATACACTAACTATGGATGTGTACCTTATACATTCCCACATTAAATAATCCAAACTCTCCCTTTAATGCTCTAACAGTACTTATATACAATCTCTTTGGCTACTAATCACAGGTAATAATGCAAACATGAAATGCAAATACAGAAATGCAGCAAATTGCCACAAAAAAACAGAATGTTTCTTAATTAAAGACCCAAAACAAACCTTTAGTGTCTTGAGCGGAAAGTGACTGTCTTGAAGGACCTAATGATGTGTTTAAAGGTAATTATCAACATAATTGGAGAACGTTGTACATCCTCACGTTTGTTATAATAACCTCAAGGCCTGAAATAAAATTTCTATGAATAACACAATATTCTTGGCACTACTACTATTCCTCAAAATACTAATTAACTGTTGCAGAAAAGTGTGTTCCATCTTGTTTCCATTAACTTGTCTCTTTTGTTCTTTTCTGTACACATTTTTCTTGTTTCAGTAGCTCAGTTTTCTTTTGTTCACATCACAATGACATGGTAAGAGTGCGCTAACACTGGGTACTTACTACATCTCAGGCTCAGGCTTTCATGTCTTCAAATGAATACCCAGTGATAGCACAAGAATTATGCCTTAGATGATGGCTTTCCTCATCTCTCTCACCGTGGTTTCCTTCACTCTGCATCTGTAGCTACAATCTTAACTGTCGTGTGGAGAGATGACCACACAGACAAACTGGATAAACAGCCCTGCTCAGCGTTGTTTTAGCAAAAACTGAATCCTTTGCACAGCTGAACAAATGAAACGAATACCAAACATTTCTCTGTATTTGTCTGTAAACCTCCAGGCTATATCCAGCATTTCTTAATCTGTGCTGGCCTGCAAAGCCAAAACACTGTCACTAGACTTTTTATAACTTGGCTATCATAAAAATAGAAATGTGTCATTTTTGGCATGAAAGAAATCACGAAAACATGAAATAGTAGGGTAAACACAGGCATCACTAATGATACTAATTACGGTTCCATTCCATTCAGTCCTTTTCATATTGTGCATGTTGGCTCACTAGGAAGACTCTGCAACTCTAAATGGAACAGAACCTGAATTAGTTTCATTGGTAACACCTGTGTTTACCCTTCTGTTTCATAATAATATGGCTGCTGTGAAAAAGTTTTTTAAACCTAAACTGCAGTGATAACACTCAAGCAAGTTAAGGCTAGCTGGTGAGATAGGTCTAAGCTAAACCTCATTTACCCGTTTCCTTGAAGCATAGTGCTAAAAAGTAACAAAACCTAGTTACCTAAAGTCGACCAGCCTCTGTTTTAATGTATATTATTCAAGAATAATTAATTAAACTAGCTGCTTAGTAAAACTGGACAAGAGCTGATTGACATTTTGTTTGTAGATGTACTTAATTTTGCCTTTTAGATGTGCAATATCTAAATGTTCTTTATGTTTTGTATAAGATCTGTGAGAACTGTGAATGATCTGTAAAATTAAGGTTTTATAACATTTAGGTCTATATCTATCATAAAGTATGGCTCAGTACCTGACTCTAGGGGAATTCATGTGATAAACTGTGATGTGTTAAATTACCTTTAAATAACATTTGATGCATATAATCTAAGATGACAGTGTTGCAGCTGTGGATGTGAAGGGTAACTGTATTTTTATATCGTCGAATCTGAAGTAGCCCAGGCTGTGCCCTTTTGATGTGCTGTTATGCTTCTTTTTTTTTTTTTTACCTTGGCCTGCGGCAATTATCTACTTTGACCTCATACTGATCCCCCCATGACACTATGTTAAATGTTGAAGACTATTTAAAAAAAGGTTTATTCATCTGAGCCCTTATGTTGCCACCAGTTTTCAGCACAAAGTAACAACTTTGACATCTCCTTAGTATGAATGGACAAGAGTCAGGGGGCCAAAAAAAAAAAAGAAACAAGAACAGATTTTGTTTGTAGGTTCTGTGGTTTGTAGATAGAGTGGTCTGTTTAAGTGATTTCAGGTTTTATGTAAGGTCTGTGAGAGTTATAAATAATTAACTGTTTTATAACTTGTATATCCTTTATATAGTTTTGCTAAGACCCCCATCATCTGACTGTAGAATAAAAAGGAATAAAATGAAGATTTTTACAACTTGTATCTTTGTAAAAATGGACAAGAGTTGAAGAAGAAACGAGAACACATTTTTTTCATGGTTAGCCTGTGTCATTCTGTGTCATTTAGATGTGTGTAGTGGCCATCTTAATGTTTTTCTGCAAGAGTCAGTAAGCAAGCTGTAACTGGGTTTGTTAAACCACGTAGATAAGACAGTTGGCCTTGATATGTCTTGAGTCATAATGGTAAAAAGGAACAAACTAGGTCTGCCAAGAGCTAACTAGCGAACAGTTAACAGGCTAGCTTAGCCGAGTAGCCTCTGACTTGTCTGGAATTTATGTGATTTCATATAGTTATGCTACCTTTTAAATAGCATATTTTTATGTATGTAATTAAAGATAAATTATTCTTATCCAGGTTGTCTATTTGCATCCGAGAGAGAATAGTCACATGGCAGCTATTCATTTATTTACACCTGTTACCTAGTTTATGCAACAAATTATTTAGGTTTAAGTAAAGATCCTGGCTTACCTGTAAATGGCCACTTTGGCTACACCCAGGGTGCAAATGGCATTGTTGGCTGCTTACACCTGGATGCTAATAGCATCTGCCTATTATTTAACTATCTCCTTGGTACACATGGACAAGAGCTGAAGAAGAAACAGGGCTCAACAATGAGGCTTACCTTGGGCAAATAACATGCCATGTCGGGCAAGTAAATCTGGCAACTCACTCGTCCAACTGGGTAATTTGTTAAAAAAAAAAAAAAAAAAAAAAAAAAAAAGAGAGATAAACTGTTAAAGTATTTTGGTAATAATGGTCATTTTCATGTGAAAATGTCATAAAAATGCTGTTTTCCGCCTCTCAAATAGGTAGATTTCCTGATTTATTAAACACTTTTTTTTAAACACATCACCTTGGACAATGAAAAACTGAGATAGACGCTCTTTACTATTTTCCAACATTTTACAGACGTTTCAGCCCTTGATAATAGAAGATCATTAACTGTAGTCTTTGTTGTTATTTTATAACTGCTAGTAAATAAATCAGTTTGTACAGAGGCAAATAAAAATTGACTTCAGGCAAGTAGATTTCAAGTGGAAAAAACATTAAAACACAGTATCTATACAAACAAGATGTGCTCTTGTTTCTCAGGGTTCAAAGTGAGATTGTTTAATCGAAAAGCACAGTGACCTATTTTTAAGTGTTTTGGGTTTTGTATATAAGATCCATGAGAATTATTAATACTTACTAAACTTATATATCTGTTTTACAGTTTGGCTAAGAGCCTTCAGACAATTTTTTTTAAATCATCTGACCGTAGTCTCTGCTCTCTGTCTTTGTAAGCTGGTGCATTGTGTTACAATCTCCAACTCTTGTTTGAAAAGAGAGTGACTGCAGCGGTTACAGAGCACGAAACAGATAAAAATTTTTTTAACTTATCCACATCTTCCTAAATGGAATTGAAATTAAGTTCAAGCTCATTCAAGGTGATGAACTTCATCCCATGATGCCTTTCTTTCCCTGCGTTTGAATTCAATGCCAATTTAATTAAAACATGTAACTTTTAATTACCTAACTGATTAATTTAATAAGTGAAAATAGACTCAGAGTGATAAATTATTGAGGTGGCAATGTTCCTGCAGCAGCAACTCACCGACTCGCTGAGGCTCCCTGTGACTGACTTCAAGGCTGTGTACAGACATTTTTTTTTAAGACTGTAACAGGCTGTCCCACAAAAATAGAACACTTTCATATGCAGACAACAGAAACATACTCACAAAACATAAGTGAGAAAACATCCATCGAGGCGTTGCAGTGCATCAGAAGGAAGCCGGGTGACTAAATAAACTTGTAATGCAACAATAGCATTTTCACAGCTATCTCAAAAAGATAATCACGAACAGCTATCTAAGTGTTTCAAATTAAAAACCTACTTTAAATGAAAATTAATTATGCATCAACAATGCTAAATATGATAGAAAGATTACACGCAGACTTAGCAGAATAAAAGATAAGAGGAGGAGATTGGGAAATGTTTGCCTTGCTTATTGTATCTGGGTGGTGGCTATGAAGCAGAACATCAATGTAAATTTGGCAAAAAGAAAACTTCTTTTTCGCTTCTGCAGAACGGAGTCACCTTGAGATTTGGTTGAGGGAACTTCAGAGGATGCTGCTTGAAGCTTAGGCTCAGCAGATAATTACAGATTTCCAGTCTGAAACACTTAACCTTTTTTGTTTTGGGTAGAGAAGAGTTAGACGAACCTATTTTTTCACAGCTTTTTCTAATTAATCACACCTAAAAACTTCCACATCAACATCCAACACATTTCCTCCCTCTGGTAAACATCAATCTCTTGATTAAGTATCAGAGTATTAAACATCAAGCAGCAACATCGCTGACATTAGAGCCCATAGTGCTGTTCGCAGCATCTTTCAGGTTTGGAGTTAATCACCTCACAAACACACGTCTCTTCTCCCTGACACTTTCATACAGGATTAACAGGCTGGTTGTGTGTGTGCTTTAATTAATGCAGATTTCTCTGGGTCATACTGTAGCAGTCGGAGATAATTGTGTTGTGGTTATCACAGGCTTCAGGTGCTTGTCCTTCATCATTGTTTGAAACAACTAGCTCATCTGTTTCATGGAAAATGACTTGGCATCCCCCCCAACGTTAATGGTTATATATAGAAGACACTTTGAAGATGCAGAAGAAGTCAGATGATGTTTTCTACACAGCTCTGTAGCTCAGTATGGCCTGAGTTTCTTAGATCAGGATTTGTTTTCAGGCTTTTTTTTGTTCCTGCTGTGAAGTTCTCTTACAGTGTTTTACAACTGCTTTGGCTCAGTTTTCACTGTGTGTACAATTTAAAACTGACCGGCTAAAATCTTAGTTTTAAATGCACATTTCTATCCCTTCAAAACACAAAATCAAATGCTCAGTAAACACTTTCAACTTTTCACGTGCAAACTAAAACAGTTTTTGGGTTTGTGGCAGTGCATCTTTCAGATGATCCAGTGACTTTGTAAATTGTTTGTTTGGCATAAGTAACAGGAGAACTGTCTACAGTCTTTCAGTTTCATCCAAATATTCATAATCACCATATTTGGACAGCGACAGTATGCTGTGTGCTCGGTTTGTCTTTGTTGAAAAGAGAACCAAATTTTGGTTAAAAGATGTTGTTGAAATATGCTATATATAGTCTGTAATCTTAAATTAGCTTATGTTAACAAAAGGCTAGCTAACTAGCAAGCCAACAGTTGATTTACATTAGATTGTTAGCTAGTGTTTTGCTAACATTAGTTATCAGATGTAACTAGCGAACAATTGATGTAACTTAAATTGTATCTATATATATGTGTTACTGAAGGTTGGGCGATAGGACAAATGTACTGCCTGTCTACGATGAGTGGAATCCATCGCCGTTTGTTTTGGGGGGGGGGGGGGGGGTTGGACGATTTTTGGGGGGTGATAGATTTCATTATATTTTGCTAATGTTGCAACACACTCTCCTCCAGTAGCACAATACACACGCACTCAGCCGGACCATGAGTGTGCTGAGCTGGGTGAGCAGTGATAGATAAACAGCCTGCAGAGCCTGACTCTTTGCATTCTTTTCATGCAGAGAATTAAGGATTTAATTTGCCTAAACCAGAGTTGGCGATTGTTGGAACTCACAGCCTCAGTACGGGAGCGCATACTCCACCAAATGAGCTACCAGGCCACCACTCAGCAATTTCTTTTTTTTAAAGCTTCTTCAGAATTTGGTTTTCTTCTCAGCTTGGATGAGCCTAGGACATAGCATATCTTAAGTACAGGAAAGAAGAAATTTGACGGAGGTAACAAGCCTGCTTGACTAGAGCACAGAGCAAGAAGGGGCAGGATATAAGAAGGGTCAGTTTTGGTTTACTGTAAGATTACATGCTGTCCAGCATCAGTATGACTGTAGTTTACTGCATTTTAAAATGACTGATGGAAAGTGACAGAAATATTTAAGGAGAATAAAAACATTATGGATGATATAGAATAAAAAAAAGGCAAAATGCAGCGCAGTGCAATACTATCACAATCATTATTTTGCTCTAATGCAGAATTTATTGTAAAGTCTCATCTAGGATATGTTTGGGCTGGTAAATCATATTTTCATCTATCACAGTCTGGACATGCAAGATAAACACATTGCAAAAGACAACATGCAGTCATACTCCGAATGTGAATATTTGACCCGTCAGATGGAGCCCTGGATATGTTGTCCAAGCATTCACACCATTTGGCCAATCAGATGAAACCCCAGCTAACTGTCAGATACCCTCAGAAGTGTGAATATGGTGACGAGTACGACTGTTAGCTAGCACGATGGGTGACTAACATAGGTATAGTGCTACTGTAGTGCTCTGGAACGACAGTCTGACAATATTCGCAGCTCACATAATGTGTTTATTTAAGCGCGTGAATATTGACTCATTACTGAAGCATATGTCCCTGATCAGGGAGAGGGTGCAGTTTTTGCAGTGAGAGGCATCTTTTTGCAGTTGTTTTCTATAGCTGGTAAGTGTTGCTATTACAGCCTGGGCGCCTCGCCTTTTAGACAAGAGACCAGAATGATTGAAGGTCAAAGTTAAACTGACATTAGGTCTGTAATGGTATGGATTTTTTCTGGCTGCCGTGACAAAGCAACATATCACAGGAAGGCAGATTACCGCAACTGCCTTAATAATTAGATTTTAAACAGCAGCGCTTGTGCTATCTGGAGTTATTTTGGATTCGGTAGGGACAACGTGTGGCACCTTTCAGAAGAAATAAGCTAACATGCACACTTCAGTTTGTTCACTTATCACAAGTTACATAGTCATTACAACTCTGAACAATGTTACCGCAGTTCAGATTTTCCTCATTTTGTGCAGGGCTAATATTTACACTAGTGGAAGATATTATTTCCCAACTACATCCTGTGGTGTTTGGGGGCACATGGAATATAAACAAGTTGATATGTCCAGCTTGTGGCAAAAGTACAAATGTAAAATTACCCAGACCAAGCTAAGCATTGACAGGTCAATTTTATGACACAATTATTGTAACAATATCCACTATTATGTAATCAGTAATGATGCAAATAAGAGCTTAAAATCAATTCAGATTGACACAGTGCTGTCAATAAAGGGCTGCTTGAGTTCATCAGACAGGACTGTAGAGGTCCATCTGATAAAAAAATGACTGTTTGACAGCAGTATGTGCTGTAGCAAAGACCATTTTTATCTGAAAATGTAGTGATGATTAAAATTCAGTGATGAAATATATAAAGTGCTGTGATGATCTGCATGATGTCTCACCTAATGTGACAAAGATGCCTTCATTTTGTTTTGCTACGGGGCCAAAATTAGGAAACTTTTTTATAAATCGAAACCCAGAAACCCTGAATAAACCATTTCTCTGTTAGCAGTCATCATGTATTTTTAAGGTAGAGGCATTTATCTTATATGTAAAATGGTCTAAATCTTCTGAATAAATAAACAGCAGCACAAAAAGCCCTTGAGCTATAAGGAATAAAAATGTAGTTTAAAGAGCGCCATACTAGAGGGATTTGTCCTCTTGTTAACAGCTAAATCAGCCAATAAATAAGTAAATAAGAATCATGGAAGTCCTTTAGTGTGTTTGTGCTGAACAGGAGCGATACAGAGGCAGATAAGTGTGTAGACAGAGCCTGTTGCGTTTGCCTTTGTTCACCCGCAATTTATTCCCACATCATTTAATTATACCTCAGTCAAGCCAAGTGCTACATGCCATCAATCTCAATCAATCAATTAGCCAACTAAACAAGCCATGCTCAGACATTCGTTCACTCTCAATTTCCCCATTGTGCTAATTACACTTAAACATGTCATTCCAAATTAAAATTGAACATTTAAATAGGATTAGCAGCATCTAACTGAAACATCACCCTTCTACGTTCATGCACTGACAGCCGGTCTACAGCCGAGCAGCAGACACTTGTAGCTGCTTCTTAATTCAGGTGGTTTAATTTCAAGAGTTTAACCTTGGAAAAAAAAAGCTATGAATATGGAGACAGAGCCCACAATTTGTCATCTTTACATTCATTTTGTCATGGAGCCCTGGATACATGGGACATACATCACACCAGTGTGAACTTGGAGGCAACTAACAATTATTTTTATCATCAATTAATCTCTTCACTATTTTTCTCAATTAATCAATTAGTTGTTTGGTCTATAAAATGTCAGAAAATGGTGAAAAATGTTGATCTGTTCAATGTTAATGTAGCGCAAGTTGCATCAGAAATCTAATTGCCTTATGTCAGTTTTTACTGTCCCCTGTACAAATTATTTATTAGAGATAATCAAATAACAACAAAAGCTGAAGGTAACTGTCATGTTAATTCTAGGACTGTAAGCTCTATAAAATGTCAAAAACATTGTGAAAAATATCTATCCCAAGTTCAAGGTGATGCCTTTAAATGTCTTGTTTAGTCAGTCTACAATCCAAAGATGTTAAGTAATAATAATAATAATAATAATAATAATAATAATAATATGATAATAAATGGAGAAAAGCAGGAAATATGTTTGTGAGGCTGAAAACAGCATATTTGCATTAAAATTACTTTAACCATAAATCATGCATCATTAGTTAAAATAGTTTAATTGTATAACTCTTTTTTACCACTTGGCCAGTTGGGCTAACAAGTTACTACATTTACTTGCCTGACATGGCATTTAACTTGCCGTGGGCAAGACTAATTTTTAAACCTTGCAGTATTTCCCAAAGCCCAAAGTGATGTCCCACTATCATAGAGCAGTAAAGAAACCAGAACATGTTCACTTTTAAGAAACTGAAACCATAATTTTGACTTTTTTTTCCTTCAAAAATTACTCAAATGGATCAGTCCATTATTAAAATAAACAAGCCGTGCTCAGACATTTGTTCGCTCTCAATTTCTCCATTGTGCTCATTACGCTTAAACATGTCTTTCCAAATCAAAACACACCCTTCTGCATTCATGCACTGACAGTTGGTACAGCCGAGCAGCACACACTTGTTCCTCCTTTTTAATTCACAGTTCAATTTCAAGAGTTTAACCTCGAAGAAATTAATAATATAAAAAAAATTCCGATATTTTGTCATGTTTTAATAGAAAATCAATAGGCAGGTATTTAATGTTCCTTGAGGGAGGCATTATAATTCAATGATTGTATGAGTAAGGCAGAAAAGTGGCTGGTTTCTAAGGTTAAACTATTCCCATTAAAGTTTGAATAATGTTATTGACCTTTACCTGGGATGGATCACTTAAAGTAATGGGAAATGGTGGCACTGACAGAATTATGATGACAGAATTGCTTATGGTTATGAACTAGGTCTTGTTCCTTGAAAATGCCTATCAATTTGTCAAATCACTAACATCCACGTGTTCAGCCGGAAAGCTTAACAGGGGCCCCCGAGCCTGTCGGTGTCAGTCATCATGTCATTTAAAGCGTTTCTCGCCTCTATCTATACCACAGCGCATGTGTCAGTCACTGATGGAGCCTCAGATTGCTGCTGCTGCTGCTGCTGCTGCTGCTGCTCACACACATCGAATCTATGCATGTCGGTACAGTATTTTCTACTCCCACAGTTTAAGATGTTTCTTCTTCGGGAGTTTGACAAGTATCAGCAGCTCAGGATGAAGTGAGCAGGTTCAAATCCAGCTAATGTATTCAGCACAGAGGGAATATGACAACAAACACGAGTTAATAAATTCCTGCCGTCTGTGTCTACAGGACAGGACTTCACAAAGTGAAGCTTTTTTTGATCAAGTCATAAAAACAGCACGGCACTTTTAAACATTGATATCTTTTTATTAAGACAAGTACTCTTCTGATTTTTTTTTTCTTTTGTAAAAATGTTGGTGTGAACCAATACAAAATATGCATGGTCATATGAGAAACATCCTCTTCACTACACAAAAGAAAAAAATGTCACCTGGGTACAGAGAGAAATTTAAGATTCAACAACAAAAACAACCATTTTTCAGGGTAATAAAACAACCAAACCCCTCCCCTGTATGCCATTCCCTCCCTCCCTCCCCTCCCCAGGCTTTAAAGGAATAGTTTGGATATTTTGAAGCAGGGTTGCACAACGTACTTATCGATAGCAGCTATAGTGGATGGAAGTCAACACGCCCCCAGTTTGGGGAAACGGAGAACCAAACTACCAGTGGGAATACCAACACATATTTTAGCCACCTAAAAAATCTGTTTACATCACTTTAAGTGTATGCTATATTTAGAATATTTTCACTGCTTTACCTTGCTGTTACAGTTTTCTCTGATGGAAAACCGATGCTGTATGAGCCAAATAGCGCTCTCCCCAAATCAACCAAACTCCATAGTCAAAATCAGTAATTATACCTCTCAGAACACAGGAGCTGCTGGTCTACCACTGTCATGATATGTTAATTTGTGTTAGTGTGTGACTTTTAAAAGGTTTTAAAAGGTTAGTTCCCATTCATTCCCTCTATTTATATATCAGAAAATCCTCATATAAAGAACTAAGCAAACCAACTATGAGATGAATCATGACCATAAAAAAAAAAAAAAAAAGAATCGTGACCATTGAACATTTCAAAGCTACAAGACCGTTGTTTTAAGAGTGAACGAACTACAGGTCCCATAAACCTTTGTGAATGGGATCAATTCTCAAATGTAACTTTTGCCATTATTATAGTTTGTACTGTTAATAACGGTGTCTTGTCTGTGGATATAAATTGTATTCACTGGGGCATTTCAACATCGGTGCGAGACATGTTAGCTAACTAGTCGGCCTGCTTGTGGAACAACCTGGTCACAGGCGCGTTAATCGTTTCTATGGTAACAGCGAGCGCCACTAATCAGAGACGTCACTGTTATACTTTTAGGATTGTGGGTGGTCGTGTTTCTACATGACCTCGCAAACAAAATGTATTTGTCTTAAAACAAGGTTGACATCATAAAGCCTCTATGGGAGGATCTACCATTGTCTCACAATCTCATGGCTGGCAGTCAGTCTACCTCGGATGGTTACGACATTATGACTAATAATCCAAATTCTATATCCAGACTAATGCAAACAAACTGATCATGGCAGTTGTAGGTTTAAGAGCTAAAATGACTGATTTCTACTATGGAGTTTGGTTTATTTGGAGAGAGCAATATATGGCTTATATAACAGTGTTTTTCTGTGATAAAAGGCTGTCTGGCAGCAAAGTAAAGTGGTGAAAATGTTCTAACTGTAGTGTACACTTTTTTTTTTTTCTTGGACCTTTTTTTAAGTGGCTAAATTACCCTTTTTTTGCTGACCCTGTCCTCAGCTGTACATGGCTTAGCTTCTGTGCTCGCATCCCTCTCTGCTTCTGGGGGCATGCTGACTGACATCTATCAACAAGTACCTCACACAGCCCCACATCAAATACTCCAAGCTGTCCCTTAAAACATGAGTTTCATCCAAATATCCAAGACATGTTACAGATCATTCATAAAACTTCATGTCACAGTAAATACACCATCTTTTCATCTATGGAAATGTATGCATGAATGCAAACAGATGCTTGATTGACTGTCTGTTGTCACACATCCTATAATTACTAAATAACCAATACTGTATAAGCAAAGTGTTACGGTGGAAGAAGAAGAAGAAGAAGTAGTTTCATGAACATCATTGTGATTCTTGTTGACACTGACTGTACATAAGTTTCGTCTGCTTAACAAATCTAGTTTTCTTTCTTTGTGAACTAGGTCTATGCAAAATAATTAACGTTTACTGTAACAGTGCACCATATTAAGAACACATAAACATGTACAAATGAGAGAAAAACATGTACATCTTGTGATTTCTTCACTTCTTGAATAGCTGTGGTACTACAGTATATACTTGGGGCCTTAAATTTGCATTCTACCTGAGATGCAAAAAACACAACTATTAACACTCATGAACCTGAGAGAGTGAAAACAAACGTACTAAATATATCAAGTATTTAAAACAAATCAAGAACTGGATTTTGAATGACGCCTCCCACAATCTTTTTGTTTTCCTCGATTAAAAGCAGCAGCCACTTTATAACCATTTAAGACAAATATCAAACCTCAAAATAGAAATTGTCATGCTTGTTAACTGTTTCCATGACACCTCTAAAATCCAGGAAAAAAAGCATACTTTTATTGTAGCTTATCATAGCTTTTAGTACTGTATTCCTCTCTGGTATCACTTCTGAGCCTTGTCCTTGAAGATATCCAAATAAATAACAAATGAAGTGAAGCAGAGAAAATAATTACGACCAAATTGAAATCGTTTTGTGTTCACTAATTAAGACAATAAATACTACATCCTGGCATACGACATTCTAGTCAGTGGAAGCTGCCACAACCACCCTGATAAACAAAGAAATACTTTTTTTTTTTTCAACATTGAATTCATTCCACCTTTTTTAAGGGACAGTTCACCCCAAAATCAAAAATACAAAATGGCCTGTAGTGCTTTTTATCCATCTAGATTGTTGGTGTGACCTGTCGAGTTTTGGAGATACCAGCTGTAGAAGTGTTTTCTCTTGAATGTAATGAGACTAAATGGCACTCTGGACTGTGGTGCTCAAATCATCAAAAACTAAAATACATTTGAAAACCAGTCTCTTTCCAAAATCAGCCTCCAGAAATGTAACCTCGTAACAGCATTTGTTGTAATTATGCCTTTTTTTTAATTGAGTCTACATAAATTTCCAAAATTATAAGCAAAATTACATAATGACAGCCATTTTATATGCAGTAAGAAAAGTGAATGTACTTTACTGTTACATCTACAAAATAAAGTATTTTGGTATGTAAACCAGCATTTTTAATTTAGCCAAGTGTCCTGCTTCATTGATACATGTCAGTCAAAAATTCAGTGATTGATGATTTTAAATTGCCTCCTGAGGCTTTCGTGCATTAGGAGACACAGCTGCCCTGCAGCAATATGGCAGCTACATTGCAAACTCATGAAGTGACCAAGATGCATTTATTCTATTGGTTGGTAGAAGTTAATTTTGTTGCAATACTGGAATTTCTGACTTCAATACCATACCTTTAAAAATATCAATATTCAATACCATTTTCGATACCATAACAGAAAATTGAGGGCATAAAATTTTAGATTGTTATTGGAAGATAAATATAACAAGATGTGATAACGAGAGACCTGACTCTTTTACTTTTTTCTCATTTAATCAGGCCTTTAAAAATAATTTATCTAATTAACTTATCTTAGAAATTAAGTGAAGTTAATGGTGCCAACTTGCTGTCGGAGAGAAGAGAGAGTGAAAAAGCGCAGCTGGTAGGTGTATCAGTGCTCCACAAAGTGAATATGAAACCATTTCAAATATTGAGAATCCATACATATCCATAAATAGATATTTCTGACAACAGTAGAAGTGAGTATTAGCATCTAACACATCGTTTGTTTTAAGCTGATCATTACAAAGCAGCTACTCACTCAAGGTCAGTCACCACACACTTTGAGAGTTTGCTCGAGTTTGCTTGTCTTGTACGGAGGGCTAATGTCTTTCTAAACTTAAAAATGCAGTTTTTCTTCTCTAATTAGCCTCCAGAGCATTTTATTACATATTATGTAAAATTATATAGTTATATTTACAATATATTGAAGGGGATAACTGTCAAGTTTTTTTTCCAGAAAGGTTGCTCAAAATAATCCACAGAATTTGCCATGTGCAATTTCATGTAGGAACTTTTTTTTTTTTTTTTTTTTTTTTTTACAGTAGGAAGAAAGTAGTTCCAGTAGATCCTACTGCAGAAAGAAAGAAGTGCTCACACCAAGGTCTGTGGAGTAACTGGGTCATGATTCCTGGAAAGAGACACTGCTGTTGAGTTTTTCAAATGTACTTTTTTGCCACCTTCAGCACAAGACCAGTGCCATCTAGTTCCATAATATTCAAGAGAACGCCAACATCTCCAAAACTCAGAAGCTCACACCAAAACTAAGCAGATGGATAAATAGCATTACAAGTAAAAGGAAAAATATGTATTTTTGATTTTGGGGTGAACAGTCCCTTTAAATGCTCTAGGTCGTAATTGTGATGCGAGTCTATGGTGCGTGAATACAGACAACGTGTATCAGTATTGGCCCTGTAAGTCAGAAAGGACAGAAATATACAAGATATACTGTAAGAGTGTACATGAGGATACTGTACGATATTAACCATATGCCTCAAAATCAAAGAAGGCACTAAATTAAGTCCTTCAGTCTTTTCCTTTATAATGATATAAGTATCAAGAGGTGGGTTTAAGGCAGTGGTTATCCTTTTTCATAATACATTTACAGGTTTTTTATTCTCTTATTCAGGCAATATAATGAAATCACTCACTAATTACCAAATACTCTTCTAGCCGTGACAGAGTGAGAGGCATGAAGCATGCATGGTGTGTGCACACTGCGTCTCTGTCTGCGAGTGATCGAGCAAGCGTAGGGTTTTCTGATTTGTGTCGGTGAGGGGAGAAAAAAAAATTGTAACAGTAGACGGCTCCTCTGTGAAGGTTTGAGGCTGCAAGGATGACAGTAAGAAAATGATCTTTCCCAAACCAAGTCTAAAGCTCTACGCAAATCTTTGATAACTTGTAAGGCCGAGAGCCCTTACAAGTTATCAAAGACAGCCCAAAGGTAAAATGTCTTTACAGACAGCAAGGAAATATAACTGATTCATGTTTGCAGTGATTGAATGTCTTTTTACTCGTGTATGGGCAAGGGCAAAAAAGTGTGTGCAGCAAGGATTTCTAAGCCAGGAAATAAGCAGTAAAAAAATGTATTTTTCACTTACTACCGGTATTCACACAGACATACCTTAATACTGTATAACTTAACTATTGAAAGTGTGACATTCTTTCTATTCCTTTAACACAGCACAATTAAATAAAATGATTTCAAAGCCTTTGAAAATAAAGTAAACCAATGTCCTTGTAACATTTCCAGTTAAATGGTCAGTATTCTGCACTATTGGATTAAAAAAATCTATTATTTAGAGAGGAGCACTCTGCACAGACTTTCAGCCTTTGTTGTATACGACGTCAACCATGTGGGCGGTGTGAAAATGTGAAGAATTTCATGTTTAAACCAAAAGCACACACAGCAGGTTGTATCAATGTCTAACAAATAATACATTTTAGTAAGAATTTATGATCGTTGCAGCAGGATCAGTCACTCTTTTAGATACTACAGGGTATATACTCAACGTTTGAGTCTAAAACCAACAGATGGGAAGTCTTTTGGCTCTGTAATTACTGGAGCAACATTTTCTGCCTTGTTTTTGGTCCATCCATCCAATGGATGATTGAAAAAAGACAAAAATGGTCATGAAAATCATTCTAAATACAATGTTTTTAAAGGAGTAGTTTGGCATTTTGGGAAACACACTTATTTGCTTTCTTGTTGAGAGTGAAATGAGAAGATTTATCTTGTCAGCACACTAAACATGAAGCTACAGCGAGCAGACGGTTAGCTTAGCTTGGCACACAGACCGAAAATTGGGGGGAAAAAGTGAGCCTGGCTCTGTCCCCAGGTAACAGTGAGCACCGTCAAATCTCACCCATTATGTTTTATCATTCATTCATTAAATCAGTAAAAATCCAATGTGTAGGACAGACAGGGATTAAAGCTCTCAGTGTGGTGGCTCTGGCTGTCGCCATCTCGGAAGTGCCTGACTTGGCTAACTCCCTCCTGATCCAAAAATGGGCAAAGAGGCGGAGTGTGAGTGAAGCTGAGGTGACTGAATGAAGGGGCTACCTAGTGGCTAGCCACCTATGCCCACCTGCGACTCAAAGCAGTGATGCTCTAAATTTTGCATAATTTGAAGCCATAATATAATTCAAATGTCTGACTTATATAAACATTCACCCCCATTCAGTTGTCATGAATGGAGAAATTAGCCATAGAGACCAAAACTGTGTTTTGAGCCGGGCTCTAAACATGTTTATTTCTGCTATAAAGTTGGACATTTTAATATGGGAGTCAATAGGGACTGACTCACTTATTGGAGATATTGAGGAACTGCAGTTTTTTGCACTTTGCGTTGGCCTCATTTTCAGCCCTGGTTGGTAGTTGTAGTTTTTTACTTTTGGAAGAGTGCCAGGGTTCGAAGTCAATTTGACATTGTGGCCAAACTTTGTTATGACAATGTCATGTGAAGCTTTGAGGTCCATATGACCTTTTTCTCAGAGACATAGTGCATTGTGAAAGAAGTGACTGTGAAACAGTGGATACATATTTTTGAGCGTCACAATCCCAGAAAAATGACTTGTGCCACTCTCAAAATTTGATTGATTTGGTCCAGTAACATGTGGGAAGTCAAGGAGAGGTGCACGATTAAATCATTTTATCCACATTCAAGTTAGCGGAGAGCTAAGCCAGCTGCTTGGCTGAAGGAAGTTTCTACTGTGCTGGCTCTATGGGCTGCACAACGTAGAAGTATTTATTTACGGAATTTACAGAAGATCTTAGCCGGAAGTCGGCTTCATGCACCACTGAGCAGCTCTTATGGGAATGAACGGAGGCCCGGCTCCAACGATGTATCCAGTGGCTGTAGCATCACATTTAATGTACAGACCACGAGAGTCGTGTTAATCTTCTCATCTTAACTCCGGCCAAAAAAACGAACAATGCATTTTAAGATTTTTTTAGAACCAAAAGTTCAGCGAACGATAACAAAATAGAAAGCAAATGACAGTATTCGATGTCTGCTGTTGTTGATTTCCCGTTGTTCTCTTAATCAGCAGAACAACCTGATTTAAAAAAAAAAAAGTTTGATAAAAGAATTAGTGGTTCAGATTTTCTCTATAGAAACTTTAACTCTATATCATGGCACATCACAGCTGTCAGTATGTCTGAGACTGGACTCCACAATACTCTAATCAAATACTAAACTGACCTCACATCTACTAATCGTCAGATTTTTTTTCTTGACACCAACGAGAGACCAGTTGTACTCTGCTGTTTGGTGTGAAATGATACTTAAGTCCTACTTCACTTTCAGGAACAAATACATTCTATGATGAGCATGATTACTCACAACTGTTAACATTAGTAATCAACACAGTGAACCTGACCTCAGTGGAGGGAAATGTCGAAACCAATCAGACTGGCATGTATAGGGGAAAAGTGGAGAATCTGCAGGGGACACAGCAAAAAAAAGAGTTTTGAATCAAACGCAGACTCTTAAAGGAGAAATCTGTAATATATTTACTGTAATAAATCATCAGATGACCATGAAATGTCATCAGAGATCAAAGGAGTTGAGTGAAACAGTCACATTTCTGTCAACAATGTTGCAGCTGCTGTGTCCTTTGAAATTTCAGTTCCGGGCTGAAATAACTGTTCTTGTTTGCCTGTTTCACATTAATTAGAGTTCAAATTATTGCTGAATGTTAGCTGAATCACTAAGTGTCTGGATAACTGTTAAATTGAGCAATATCTTAATGGAGTCTGGCAGGCTCTAGGTCACTGAACTCAAACTCCATGCAGCTGTGTGCAGGATGGATCAATGCTGTGGTGCAGACTCGCCCTCAGTGGAATCATCCAGTTACAGCACAGGACACATTTTCACTTGTTATTGTCAAATTACAATTTTGCACTCGTGCTCCTGCAGTGTTCCTGCAGCCTGTCTGAGCTTCCTCGAGTCTAGAGAGGAGGGGGCAGGGAAAAACAACATGCCTCAAAGACTTTATATTAAATAGGATTCAGTCTATTTAATATAGTATCTATGGCGCCAACTCACTATTTAGACTGCAGTACTACTTTTTCATGTGCATTTGCTACACATTGCTCCTCTGTGTTTTGAAATAAACTCAACCGACCTATAATCGTATGAGATGATCCACATTTCTTCTTTAGAGTTAGTTGAATCTTTTAGTTTTAGATACCCCTAAAAATTTGTATTTCAGAAATTGTTAAGTGAGCTGTGAATGTGTAATTTGTCATGTTTGGGTGCTTGAACAAATGCTTGCAAGTGAAAATATGAAATTATTAACCATTATTTACTTTCACTTCAGTGTTTATTGTAAGAAGAAAAGTAAATTATCTCAACAAAACCTAATTAGTTTGTAAAACTTTGTCAAAACTCAAGAGTCTGAGTTTGGCTCAAAACTCAAACATCTACTGCAGTAAGTTGCCTTGAAATTTTGTGTTCTGTCAACTTTTTCATCTTAACAGTGCTGTTGGACTTTGACCCAGCAGGAAGAAATGTGTTGAAACTGTGTTCTGGTTACCAAACTCTGGAGATTACTCAGAAAAAAAGAAGAAACACTGGGGATGAACTGGCGCCTCAGATCTGGGTATATGAGCTATAAGCACACGTAGACAAACACCAGGCCCATTTAATCTCCTCCGAAAGCCAAAAGCAACAAAGGATCAGGTGGAGTACATGAAAAAAAAAAAATCCAACAAGCATGTGAAGGGGGGAAAACAACAAAATAAACAAAAGAAATAGAACAAGGCACAAAATTGTCTGTAAAATAATTGAACTGTACAGAATAGGCCCCAGCAGTCCAGGAAGGGTCGGATAGGAGACTCAGCAATGCCTTTTCTTCTTACCACTTGGCCATGCCAGTCCTACTTTCCACTTTCCTCTCTTTCTTCCTTTTTAAATCTCGCCCTCCCCGCCCCCTCAAGCCTTCTCGTAACCAATCGGAGTTAGACATAATGCTCCTACAGCACCTCCACCACCACCTCTACCTCCACCACCACCACCATCAACAGCATCCCCACCCGTCTCTCCTGGCCTGTCCAGTTTAGATATAGTACTCCTTCTTCTCGTCTGTGTTGTTGTGTCCGCCCTCCGCGTTGATGATGGCCGTGTCTGCGTCAGCGGCATCGTCCGCCCCTTTGGCTTCATGTGTGAAGTAAGTTCCTACAAAAAAAAAAGTGTGCAGACCATTTAGCCACACGTCGCCTCCTCCTCCTCCTCTTCCTCCTCCTCATCCTCTCATGCACTTCAATCCTATTGCACTCCACTTGCAACAAAAAACACTTGAACTCTACGATGTGTTCATGATCAAGTATGATTGCACTGTCGGTGCTTTACCTTTGTGTCTGGCAAAGTATCGACCAAGAACAATGAGTGCACAGAGGATGGCAAACATCACCACGGCAACCACTCCTCCAATGACAGCATGGTCAATTTTCTGCGGTGCCCCCTCGCCGGCTCTGGAGTCTGAAAACAGGACAATAACTGTAAATAATTTCATGATCAGTAGACCCTCTCAGCCAGTCACAAAGCTAATACCTTCAGACAGACATGGACCACACTGGAAGCTACGGCCATTAAATCATTAGACTGCCAAAATAAGCTAAATTGGTTTGTTTTCTCTCAAAGCATTTTAGCATGACCCAACCACAGAGGAAACTCTTCAAAAAGGCTGTTGAGAAAAAATGCCAGCTTATGCTGTTTACCAATAAAAATGAGATGATACCATGGCACAAGGTGGTCCATGGAGGATGGTGAATGGTTCACAATTTGGAACTAGACATCCCGTAAATAGGCTATTAAACCATGTCGTTCTTATTTACTGACAAATCCTGCAGACCACTGCCAATAACTCAGCTTTACAATACCCAGAATGAAGCTACTAACTAAAACGTTTAATTTGTTCAGCAATTTCCTTTCCAGCTTTATGGACAGCGTTCTTGTCCCATTGTCCATGAGACAATTCAAATTCAAAACTCATTTAAGTCTACAAAATCTGGGGTAGGCAGTTTATTTTTGGCATCATTGGGCAAAATTTCCATAATAACCTTTCAGCATAATGTAATTCAAGTGGTCTGAGATTAAACTAGGCTTCTGCTCTTCTTCCTGGCTCTGTGTTCAGGCTTTAGAAAATCTACCCTGTGATGGACACTTTGACCAATCAGAAGTTCTCCAAAGTGAGTTATTGCACCTTTTTAAAAGAGTAGTTAAACAGTTTTTGGAAATACACTGATTGGCTTTTCTGCTGATGGTTAATTGAGAAGATAAATACCACTCTTATGTCTGTTAGCTTAGCATAAAGACTAGAAACAGCTAGTCTGGCTCTGTCTTAACGTAAGAAAAGTCCCACTACCACATGACTAAACAGCTGACATTAACGTTATATCTTGTTTGTAGAATCCATATAAAACCCAAGTGCAAAAACAACACATTATGATTTTACAGGTATTGTGTGCCAGACTGGGCCTGGAATTAAGTCATTTTTAGGGCAAGGCCACTTCAGACTTTGATTAATACAAATTTATTGGGGCACTGTGGCCAACACCAACAGTGCAGTAACAATAAGTGATAATTACATTGTATAAGAACAAAGCAGTATTATTGTGATTGGCTGATAATTAGCCTGATGTAAACCATTAATCAAACAAATCAGTAACCACAGTCAGCATAAGACAACCTTGTTATACTTTAGCAGTCATCTAGTGTTTCTGTAGCCTCATGGTAACAAAATCTTAAAAACAAAAAAAAAAAAAAAACAAACAAACAAAAAAACCCTATATATGTATACATACATACATACATACACACACACACACACACACACACACACACACTGTATTATGTTAGTTTAAATTAAACATAAGCTCCCTGTGGTCTTACACCAAGACTTTAAGAAATATGACATAATAACAATTCCTTACATGCCCACAAAAACACAGACTCTTCAGGCACAAGATAAAAGTTGTTGTATGATGATGGTCTCCTTGTCAATTCAGCATCAGTATCCATAAAGATAAACTGCCCCCTCCACTCATTACCAGCCTCTGCTGGTTATCTGCACTAATTAGTAGAGATGAGAGAAAAATTCAGTTGTCTGAGTTAGGGTTGCATATCTTAAGCACTTTTCTTAATTGATCACTGGTAAAGATTAATGATAAATTAATCAATCGTTATAAAAAAAAAAAAAAAAAAGTGCTTATACCAAACAAAACAAAATGCATTTTTTTCCTTTCAGTCAAGGCTTTATTTTCACAGCAACATGCTGCATATTTTCTGACAACATTATGAAACAAATAAAGGCCTACAGGAATTCCCACGCTAATGGAAATTAACATCACGATCACTGCAATATTATCTTATCAAATTAAACAATTTCCTTCACATATAGAGTCATATAGCTGTCTATTAGTCTGGTTTCAACACTGCTTGTACCACATAACATTAATTATTAGCTAATGTTTGTTTGTAACATGTTTTTCTGTTGCACATGGAAGAGGGAGACTCATGCTACTGTTGGGGAAACTTGAGTTTGTTTATTTACTGTGTTGCATGTTGTTTGAAATGATGGAATCTACAACTTTCTTTTACGGACACAATATGACATGCCAAACTAGCAGTGTGGGTAGTTAATTTAGAACTGGCATTACAACCACACTCCGAGGCATCTACAGCACTGTCCATTAGGCCAGATTATAAATCCTGCCCTGGAAAAACGTATCAATTTTCTCATCTGACTCTTGGCAAGAAAGTGAATTTGCCAAAATGCCTAAATATTCCTTGAATAAAAACAGTATCTATGTCTTGAACATGTTAAAATAAAGTCTGATGTCTCTCTAAGTTATAAACCATACATTTATAATGTTATAATATTGAACCCAGCTCGTTATACGAGTGCCTCATGTAGCTGAAATCCCTGCCCGAGCCTCTTGAGTGAGCGATGTTGAAAAATGTTTTAAGACAGTTATTTCACCATGAAACAGTAGACACCGTCTGCAATTTCAGCGAGAGTTCACACACTGTAAAATACATTGTGATTTAAGAGGCCATTTCTGGAAGTTATAGAGCTCAATCATCAGAAATAGACACAAGTCTGAAGATAAATTGGCGCCTGGTGTCCCCATGCAGAGAAATACGTGGCTGCCTCAGGTGTCACAGAGTATCACTGTCTAGCATTTAGCCAGATTTATCCGTGCACCACAGAAGAACAAGGCAAAATTTGAAGCCTTTAAATTTCCAGTCTGAGAATAGTTCAGAGGCGTTTATCAATAGTCTATATCTGTGCACATTTGGACTGATGGAGGAGTGGCAGGCGAGGGAATGGCTGCACTGTTCTTTGCTGCATGAGAGAGCAGCTCAATTTTCCATCAATCTCACTAGTCATGCTCTGAACTTGAATGATTTTGATAAAAGACGAGCGGAGGGTGCAGAATTTCTCGACACTGTGAGGGCGTAATAAGTCGGGTTGAGGGGTCCGAGACACATTCACATCTCAAGCTAAAAAAAAACAAAAAAAAACCCCACCTCGCTCAGGTAGTTAGCGCGACGACATCTTGGAAGAGGAAACTAATTAACGAGAAAAGTTTTGTTTCACTTGAGCGCTCCCTTAAAATGGACTCGTCTGCACGGAGCAAGCCGGTCTTGTGCGTCGGCGTGTGTGAAGCAGGGATGTGCGAGGCGCCGTTTGTTTACTGTATCGGGGATGTCAGATAGCACAGCTCATTCCCCCGAGGAGAGGGAACAGCCCATGCTCCATGCTAATGAACATTCGCCCACTAAATGGCCCTGTGCGTAGTCCTGTCTCCTCCCCACTCCCTCACCTCCCACACCTTCCTGCCCTCACCTTGCTCCCCGCTGTCTTCCGTTTGACACATCCACGAGGAAACATGCAGGGTCTCGGCCGCCTCTGCACAGCGAGGGAGAGTTTTATTTAACAGGTGGAAAAATTCGCCCAGAGTAAAGCGTTGAGACTCTATCACAAAAATGTCAAAGAGAGACTAAAAATCCCATAACACCTACAGTATCAACAGTTCTGGTTGGTTGCATATCATGTTGCCTACATTAAATACACTGCTCAACACCGGTTTTCTGTTATTTATTACAGGGGAGGGCCACAAAAACATGATCTCAGATTCAATAAATATCACTGTTGTGCTCATTTTCATTCATTTTGTGGTGTTACTGCTGCAGCCTGCTTTTATATTATAAGGAGATTATGAGATATGTTACATAAAAGCAATGTGATCCAGAGGTCTAAAGCGTATTGTAAGATAATTTAAACATTAAAGGTCACTGGTCGTGAGCAACAGTTGTATAATGTGTTCTGTGAAGCTGAAGCAAGATTTTCTGAAGTAAAATAACCCCTGACGATGTCATTAGTGTTATCTCAGCTTTACAAATGTTTAACAGAAAGCCCGTGTTACCAGATGGATGTATAGAGTTTGAAAGATGCAAGGTCGTAACCAGGCAGGGAGGACCTCACAAAGAGATGCTGATGTATTACAGGTTTATCCAATGTTTTCTGGAGCTTGTTGATGAAAAAGAACATAGAATATCAACAGACTTCAAATCTAAATGATGCTTAAACCTCAAAATCTTGAAATTGTTTTAAGTTCAAAGATTTTTGTCAAGAACAATCCATTACTCATGTAATGAACCAGATTTAGCAACCCACTATCACACCTAAGCATGTAACAGACCCACCGATCCAGTAGCAGATGCTGTGTCAGTGTCATGTTTTGCCTCACCTAGGCATGAAAATTAGCAATAATAAATATGCAACATTCAGTTGCACTTTCAAAAGAAATCTTGCTAAAATACTTTTCAGGTGACAGCTGCACTTTGGTTAGGTTAAGGCATCAAAACTACTTGGTTAGGTTTGAGAAAAAACCTAGTGTAGTTCAAATAACTACACTTACAGTGCTCATTTTTGAGTTTTTCCTACATGACAACATAGGCCTGGGCAATAAAATGATACTTGATAGTTTCATTTAAATGCACTGAATGCAAACCACCATGAAAGCACAAAAAAAACTATATCCCCACTCACAGAAAACTCAAATCTCCTGATAACAGAGCATGCTATGAGCAACACATGAACAGACAATCACTTAACAGACAAGCCCCACCTGTGCTCCCTCCCTAGCTTACAAACAGCCTATCATATCCCTCGGTGCTACAGTGACATGGGATCAGCCAATCATTTTATAGGCATGTTTTCTGGTTTCCCCGTCGACACGTCAGAAACAGCGTGGAGTTGCACGTGAGAGGAACAGAAACAGTGACAAAATGAGCGCAGATGGAAAAAAACGACAGGTCAGCTCAGTGGTGTGGCAGTCTGTTGTTGGTTTTTTAAATCTGCCAGCACCAATCAGAGGGAGGCTCATTCATATGAATGGAGCTCGGAGTAGAACTGCTGGTCCTTCATGCTGAAAGGAGCCAGATGGCGTTGCAGAGTGAGAGTCATATCGTGCTCAGTCTACTGCTATCACGACTCAATCGCTGCTAAATGGAAGAAAAGGGACGGATGGTGGGACCAGCAGTCTCAGAACAGTGTTGTGTGTAAACTGCAGGAATAGCATCCTGATCAAGACTGGTAATAACACGTCACAATAATTATCGATATCTACCGATATGAAACTTCACTGTCATGACAGACTTTTCAGGCCTATGACAACATGCAAAAAAATAATTCTAAAATTACTCAAATTTAACTTTTTTTATTTAACTCCCATGATACTTTGCCTCACAGTGACCTGTCATGATGGGAAGGAGAGTAATTTTCTCTTAATGTAAAAGTAGTCTCTTTGAAGTTTATGACAAACTCGAGCCAACAAGATGCAGCAGCAGAACCTCAGGTTATCTTATGTAGTCACTCCAACAATAAGAAACCGTCTTACCTGGTAATAGTGACATTAAAGTGATGTAATGCCCCTTTTGAGTGGGCCCTTGGGGAGGAGTAAAATAGTGCAGCTGTCTGTTCAATTACTTTATATTCATGTCATAAATATACAAATGTCAAGTAGATGGTAATCTGCATGAGAAATAAATAAAGACAAAACTATTTGGTTACAGTAGTTATTAAGAGGTTTCCACTGTACCCTCTTAAAATAATCATTGTTGACTGTTGGTTTCATGCAGGAAATTAACACTGGTCTCCTGCGTGAGACTCCTGTGTTTGACCCACCCATTCACCCCTGATGTTCATCCTTTGCTCCCATCATTGTCGCCCCCTGCTGGTACTGCGCCTTCATACACGTATGTATTTTTCACACCTTGGCGAGGCAAAATGTG
Source organism: Lutjanus erythropterus (assembly GCF_056507025.1). Taxonomy (NCBI): domain Eukaryota; kingdom Metazoa; phylum Chordata; class Actinopteri; order Lutjaniformes; family Lutjanidae; genus Lutjanus; species Lutjanus erythropterus. The sequence continues at coordinate 37,968,193 of NC_139320.1, forward strand.
ACATTCATCAGTTATCCCCTAGTGGATTGCAGGCTTATTACATGCTCTGTGATACTTCACTGTATTAGGGACTAAAAAGGACTATTTTTTAACATTCCATACCGACACGATAATTACTCTGTCTCTAAGACAACAGAGCAAATAGCATTTGCAAGAGCGCCATGAGATGTGACTAAACCTTGTAAATGATCTTGTTATAATCATATTTAGTCTCATTCCCACATCATCACATACTGACAATTTGTCACTGCCTCTCCACAGCTCATATGGACGCAGATGTTACCTGTTCACAGCTGAAAGTGACTTTAATGTAAACCCATATGCAGCTGAAAGAGATGCTGTGGGCTGTTGATGTAGTATGAAGAAAGTTGACACATGGAGGATGTGAGGTGGATAGATGGCTCGAGCAAACTCAGGACTTTTACCCAACAGACTGGGGTTCATGTCCCGTGTGAAACCGAAGTTATTAAAAGTTGTAAGGTACATAACATTATGTTACTTTTTTTATGTGACTTTGGTTCTACAAACTGCTTCAGTAACATTTGACGAACATTTATTGTAACCCCAAAAATGGTCTTATCCTAAACCTAACCAAGTAGTTTTTGTGCCTGAACCAAATCAAACTGTGACTGTTTCGCAGCGTTAATCATGTTAAAAAGGCTTTGAATCAGATACAGCACAGATACCTTGTGCTTCCTTATCAGACACTGTGGGGTGATGACAAATCATCTGTATGTGACAAGTTGGGGTGAGAATGTGTTTTTTTTTTTTTTTTTTGTTTAGTCAAACACACTGACTACTTGACCAGTAGTAATGTGTGGATCGATACTGAAATATCGATACCTCCAACACCAGATCTTTATGCTCTAAAATCGATTCTCAAATCAAAATATCGATACTTTTGATACTTCAGTCATTTGAGGTAATATATATCATTAACAGGAACACAGTGGAAAGTAACTAAACTGTTGCGATCTTGTCTAAATTACATGCGGTTGGTGGGAACTACTTTTTCTTCCGCCTGGGTAAGTGCATAATGCGTAAGCACAGCGGCACACTGCTCAGTCAGTCAGTCACTCAGTCTCAGTCTGTAGACACAATGGCAGAGCGTAAACGGAGTCATGTGTGGAGCTTTTTCAGCTCCACAAACAGCCTGTTTGTGATGTTTGTGGAAAAATGGTAAGGAGTTGTGGCAACACAACAAACCTTGTGAAACACCTCAGGTTAAACAACAACACAGAATACGAGGCATTTATGATGAGGCAGACAGAAGAGGATGGTTATGAAATAAGTAACGAAATAAATACATGCTTCAACAAAGAGCTGCATGAGTTCAGCTTGGAGTAATAATATGTGTATCACTGAGAAAATCTCACATAAGCAAAAAGCCTAGATTTATTCAGGTAAAGTTTCCTAAAGAATTGATCATTTAAAGTGGATTACATAAACTAGGTGTCATTAAATTATACAGAGCAATTGCGATAAAACAGCCATGGTGAACTTATAAAAATATATACTAGAAAAGATGGATAAAAAATAACATTTTATCTATAAAATAGGAAATTGGTGGTATCGAACATCACTATTGACCAGTTGCGGACACTGTGATTATTGGATGACCTACTTTACTTACTGAGCTACAGCCGCCCCTAAATCTGTCATCTGTGAGTCCCCCAACTTTATGGACCATAAATTACTAGAGCATCCTTTTTATGTTCTGCGAGGTATTATTTTTCTCACAAGGTGGACAAAATAACGGGAACATCCTATGATGTGATCACAGTACCAACAGCACAAAATACATGTTATGTTGAAACAACACCTCCATCTGTTGTGATTTTGTCCACTTACTGCATTCGGCAGCAGACTGAAAAGGTAGATTTAGGTATCTGTATTTGACCCTGATCTCCTGACCCCTTAAAAAAAAAACATACTTTCTTTATAACATTACTATCATTTCCTTCCTCCTCATGGGTAGATTAGTTTGTCATTCGGTGTTCTAACACACCCAGGATCAGGAGTGTTATCCCTTCAGGCCATCAGTGTTCAGTATGTATGCATTCATAATACTGCAAGGTGCTTAGAATAGAAAAAAACCTCCAAATGACAGACAGTGTTATTACAGCAGCCTTTGTGGCCTCGCACTTGAAATAAGTAGAATTTGATTATGTCTGTAATGTGGCTGGTGTCCATTCCGTCGGCACACAGCTCTGCTCTGCTCGCAGCTCCATCGGGGAGTGCTGACATGCCCACACCGGCGTCCTGACAGGATGTGCACAGCCGTGGGGATTTATGGGGGAATAAAGAGGATTTGCAACTGATGCCTGTGTCTGCGTGGCGGTGAAATCTGCTCCGCTGAACTCCACGGTACCCGCATGGTTTACAGTCGCACACCTTTCCAGTCTCTGTACTGGAATGACTAATTGCCACTGTGGTCAGCGACGGAGCATCTGTCAGCGTGGAGATCTGAGCTGCAAGCTTGTCACCGGACTGATTACATGGAATATAATTTCAGTTTTCCCACCTTTTTTTTCTTTTAATAGTTTTCTCCTCTCACACACACACAAACACATTGCAATTTATAGATGTAATTACATGGATATAATTGAAACAATGACTCTCTTGCATTGATGGAGCAAACCCTGAACAGGCTCTCGCTGTAACCCTTTCCTGGACAGAGGCAGGACAATGCTGCAGAATCAACTTTAGGACCGTCAATAGCCATTTTGCAGCATTGAACTGCGAACATCCGTGGCTTTTGTATTTGTTGCCGTCTGTAAAAGGAAATGAACGTAATGAGATGAGCACACATCCACAGTCTCCACCAAATCATTTTTTTTTTCTTGTATTACTGTTGTAGCAGACCATCAACAGAGCACAATATAGGCCTCAGCTGAATTCCAATGCCACTGCTCGGCCGCTAAATAGATTTCCCGAGTCCTTTGTAATAACCCAAACAATGATTTGAAGATGTACAAATACAGCTGTGACATTTAACGGAGGTGCTGGAATACAAGTGAAGGTCTAGCAACAACTAATAAAATGGCAAATGAATGGAAATTGTGACAGTGAACTTGAACTCCTCAGTGGCAGTTTATTGTGTCTTTTGAGATTGGCAAAATTCTCGGCCGCAAAAGCCGCCCGCGCCCACTTCCCCCCTTCAACATGTTTTTTCCTCCCTCCAAGTGCAGATCAAGGCGAGGGAAAAGGTTGAGAAAATAATAGAGAAAAAAAAATCACTATTTTCTTCCCTAAAGTAGCCTGGAGTAACGTGCCACAAAAGTACACCTCATCAGCTGAAAATGAGGACACAGTGTGAGTTCATTGGCACATAACATTCAATCTCTAAAACCTTAATGTGCTAAGTAGAGCTCTCATAATCATTTACAACTGCTCCATGAAAAAAACAATATTATTGCAGCGTTATACTCTTTTAACTTCAGGGTGGGCTGGCATTACTAGCCTGTTCCCTAGAGACCAATTAAAATGGACCATTACAATATTTTCTTTCTTTAATAACTGTTTAAAGGAAAAGAGGAAAAAAAAACCTGCAGGTCAGAAAAAAAACACAATTTCGACTGGGAATCAGAGTAAACAAATGTGAGGGGGGGGAAACTAATTAGCATTTCTAAATGATTCTTTAATTTTTCCAATGAAATACTTCAAAGAGAAATGATACATGTGAGAGTTAAAAAAACAACGCTGGTAAATGTTTAATGGCTAATTATGTTGAATACTAAATCCACTCATAACAGTCTTTGTTGAAGTCAATAGTGTGCACAGAGTTGAAGCTTGAATCCCAAGACTCAACAGCAGTGGAAACCTGCCAACACCTTACATGTAGCAGTGCCGAGGGAGGTAACAGCAAACAAAACACATATGAAAACCTGCCAGAAATGGATTCCTGAAATACCATCTGGCGCCAAATCACATGATATACGCGCTTGGAGAGAAAAAAAAAATTCCATGTGTTTCTTGGAACAAAGAAGTGGGAATAACCCTGAAGTCATGTATGTATTCTGTGAACCGCATGTTAAAGTCATAAGGATACAAATCTCTGACGGCTCAGCCAAGCAAGCAATAAAAGCTATATTATATTATCAAATCTAAAGGGTGCAGTATAGAGAGCAGACTCAGGTTCATGTATAGTGTAATGTTTGCTTGCAAAGCTCTTATTGGCAGTTAATTTAGCGCTTGTACAATCCATAAAACACAAGGCTGTTGACCTCAGAACACCCCTTTAACTCATCACACCCCAAAGCCTCTTTAATGTTTAGCTCCTGAGCTTTTGTATTCCTTCAGACCATCCAGCAGGGGTCCATCTGTAGCATGCTAAACAACAATTTACCCTGGACCACAGATCTGCAGAAACATAGGGCCTTTTTAATCAAGTCTACAACATAATTCCTTGTTCCGCGTCTTCCCTCTGGCTCCTCTCGACAAGCTGGGGAAGAGGGGGGTTACTGAAGGCTTAGCCAGGATCTGATGTCCCTGCCTTGGATCATCTCTGAGCATCTGACGAGCTGGAGCATTATCGCCACAGACTCCCTTTATTCCTCAGAGCTGGGGATTGTGGGTAAATTCTACCCTTGGCCGAAAAGAAATACAACCACTGACAAAGAACTTGTGGAGTGCTTTTTTTCCCCCCCCTGTGATCTACTGACCATCTTGAGGATGATATTCTGCTTCACTTGTACTGAAATGTCTGATTCATACTACTTTATTTAGTGTAGGGTTGTACCAATGTCATTTTTTTACATGCAAATTCCTATTGAGGTTTTTGAATGAAGCTTCAAGTGTTTTTCGCAATATTTTTATCGTAAAAAAAAATGAACCCAGTGAACATTTTTAATTTGAAAAGGTGTTTAAAAATGGCTGAGGTCACTGATGAAAAGACATTCAGAATTGGCCAATTATTTAAAGATGCTGATTGAACGTTCACATTTAGACCATATTTCACTTGGATTTGTGATTAGTGAATTTAAATGTAAATAGAGATTTTAAACTATTTTTCATCCTCTACAATGTGCAATAATCATTTTGGACCTTAACTAAGAAACGACATCCAGATTTTTCAGTTGAAATCCAGAAAAAATATGCCTTACACAAATCCCAGTCTGAAAGTCCTGTTTAAGCCATTATTCCACCACATCTTCCTGGCTATAGGAGTGACTATGTTTATACTACGTCACTGAACTTCCTCAAGCCTTTCTGTGGGAAACATTTTCTGGAGTATCTCAAATCAGGTCTTGAGATGGATGTGTAGCAAATTCCCCAGAATCAAAAGTTTCTTTAGGCCAGTAATCCAACACAACTCAGACTAGTGCGCCTGTGGAGAGTCTTTTTAGCCTAGAAAGTCTCGTCAGATGAACTGAATATCTGACATATCTGTTTTAAAAGACAGTGTAAACTTTTTATAGTTTGTATGTAGGCAACGTCTTCATGAGTTGCATACTGAAAATGATGTATGGCATGCTATTTGAGCCTTATTACACAGCTTTGTTAAATACTTGATTATGATTGATCAATTGCAGCATCCTAAAGGTCGGTTATTTCTGTATAGCAGGCCGTTGTTACATACAACAAATCATTGATATTAACACCAAGCCATTGCCCATGGACTCTGGAGGAATAATAAAATCATTTTTAAAATCAATATTTTGTGTCAATTTATTGATTCATTTTGGTAAGTAACCATGTAATAAGTGAGATAATGTACAGTGAGCAGGCCATTATCATGATATAAACCACTTCAGGCTGATCATCAGGATAATATAATCAATATGCACAAGGATTGCAAAGTGGTTTTCATTCTGAGTTATGCAATACTTGTTACTTTTCTCAGTAGCTAACAGCGTAACATAAGTTACTTCTTAATGGCAGTGATCTTGTTACTTTTAAAAGTAATGTTCCCCAATGCTGGTAGTTAAACATGTATGTTAGGCTTCAGCTTTTTTACATTCTCCCACTAAAATGTCCTGGAAGCTTTTTATAGTCTTCAGTTTATAGCAATAATTTCCAAAGCGTGGGTCCCTGCAGGTGGGCCTAGAGAGGTCATTTTTTTATTTAAGTTTTGAAGTTTCAATTTTATAAGTTTAAAATTACCATAAAATATTTATGACTAATTTCTTTAAAAAGTAATGAGAACTAAGTCTTGGAATTTAAATTACATGTTCTTGGTTTATCTGACTTCATTTAACAGGTGTTACACTGTATTTGGTGACTTATCACATTAACACCCAAACATATCTTATATTTTGTCACTGGTACAATTAGTCTTGTGTGTTGAGCCGAGATTGGACCAGGACATTCTTAAGTTTGGGGATGGTTGGTCTGTAGTTTAAACGCTTCATAGTTCTGTATTTATGACATTTTATGGAAAATGTTCAATCTTTTGATGTGGACCAGTGAAATATGACTTTGGAGAAATACCTGCACACTTATATCATCTCTCTTTCAACCTACAAGTGAAGAAATGATCAAAATGAGTAATCAAAGCTGTGTTTTGCAGCATATTGTTGTAAGCACATTTTAGCTCGTTGAAAATAAGATGGAAAGAGGTTGTTCAGACCGAAACTAAGCCAGTTCTTGACTACATATCAATGTTGGTGCTCAGTGGGAAAAATCTTTGAACAAAATCCTTAATTTGAATAAAATGATTAATTGGATTAAATTAGTCTCTCTTTTATTAAATCAGCCTTTTTTATTTAAAATGAACATAACTCATCAGTTTCGTCTGCATAAAAAAAAATGTAATTTATATTGCCGTTAGATTGCAGCTAGACCACCTCATTAATAGGTGTGTGCCCCCTTTTGTGTGTTGAAAGTGCAGTTATTTCATCTCAAGGGTGTGAAATAAAGAAGTTCACACGTCTGTCAACTTTTTCTTGATATAAATCGTCAACTAAAAGCTTTTTGTTTTAGTGTAAACATGGAATAAAAACACATGGAGAGAAACAAGGTCTTTAAACTTCCAAACACATGAAAGAAATGTTTGTATGAAAGAGTGACTTATCTCTCCCATGAGGTCTGTGCATACACCACACACACACACACACACACACACACACACACTCACACTCACACTCTCTATTTCTGCATCAAGACACAGAAAGACCTGACAATATGAACTCTTGTGAAACTTTGTGAACATGAAACAGGATAGAACACAAACAACTGTGGGATGCTGTTCTTTAACGTGGCATTTGCTCCCCCACTGCACAAAACCATATTTAGGCTTTGAACCAAGGCTTCAGTTTGCAAGGCTACAACAAGAGATTTTTTTTAATAAATAAATAAGCTAAACAAAGAAATGAAAACATAGCATGTGAAACATTGCATTTTGGAAATTCAATTCAATTTTGTATCTATTTTGAACCACAAAACCAGGAGGTGATGGGTTAATACGAATCAGAAAACTCCTCACATGTTTTATTTCTTTCTAAAGGAGAAAATACTGTGACCCTGTGATACCTGCTGCTTATGTGGATTAGTGACTGACAGCAACTTGAAAGCTTAGTGTATTAATATAGTTCATCCCATCATAAGAACATTGTAAAATACTCGATCGGGGTGGAGGTTTTAAAATACAGGACAGTAATTGACTTTTAAAAGGCACAATATGTGAGCCAGATGTAAAAAAAAGGGAGGGGAAACTAAAAACTGGGCTTTTAATACCAACAGTAGACAAAAACTAAATTTACGGTATGTTTGTTTATTTTATTGGAACTCTGTAAGCTTTTGCCATTGCAGTTGCTAATTGTCCCAGGGTCCACACATTAAAACTGTCCAAATAAAACGTTCTACAATAACACAAACACAAACAAAAATAAATAAGTAAATTATCATAAACTTCACAAAAAATACCTTCACACTAATCAGTTTTGTCTCTTTCAACATATGACTGAGCACCTTATCAGAACGATTAAACAGAATGATTTGTGTTTTGTGATACACTGATGTTGTAATCACATTTTAGCCAGTTGAAAATAAAGCAAACAGAGGTCTTTTAATATTGCTTTATGTTCCTTTCACATTTTGTCTTGACGCTCTTGATTCTTTTTATATTTTATGTAAAGCGCTTTAAATTACCTTGTTGCTGAAACACTGGTTAACTCAATTTAATTTCCCATAAATTCTTCACAATAAAAGTCCCCTGATATTTTGTTACCTAAAAGCTTTTTTATGAAGCAGTAAAATGACAACATGCCAGGTTTTCATCAGCATCTAAAGGTAAAAACAGTGGCACAGGAGAAAAACTTAACTTCAAACCACAGAGATTCAGTTAGAAGTTACAAAAGTACTGAGAGCTGAACACACAGACTTTTAGAAATGTCTCTCTCTGAGCTACTGCATGGATGTGAGTTAAGTCAAAACTTAAGGTTAACCACGGTGAAGAGTTCCCATCTAATATATGATTGGTTGCATGAAGAAAGAAATGGCGACGACACCTGCACCCTTCTGAAAAGTTCAAAGATTTTCAAGGCATTCAGAAAAAAGACAATGAGCACAGCGCTTTTTCTGCAGGTGGCTGCAGACACTCTTGCCTCATTGGGAACAACTGAAAAAAAGACGCTGGCACAAAAAAACACCATGTGGACACAAGTCCTTACAGTTTTTGTTTCTGTACTGTATTTGTGCCTTATTATTGCCCTGACCCCAAACTACTGTATATTTTGTATTCATCACAGTATTTTTTTTTTTTTTTTTTACCATTTTTGTTTTGTTTGAGACGGCATGTGCTTTAATGTGCTAGCAACTTTTAGTGATGATCAGTTGACAAACACATAAAATGATTTTTTGGGGGGTTGTAAACTCAATGAAAATGTGTTTGGCTCTAACTGACATTTATGCACGCAAAAATGCACTGATTGGACCTTTAACATCAGGATCATATACAGTAGTAGTTCCCTGATTACAACAGAAAATCACAGCTGGTGCTTCCAGCATCCATGCCAATTCACACATCTAATGAATGAATAAGAAATGGCGCTGTATACTTCCTCATTCGTGAGAGAAAATACTATACTGTGCTGTTATGCTGATTAAGGTAGTGCAAAGCAATCTACCGCAAGCCAGCTTACCATTGCCCCTGTGACAGGGTATTTAGAAGAGTAGTGAACTGCAAGAAAGCTCAATTACATCCTCCCAGCATGTACTGCATAAATCACGGTAAATCCTCTTTCAAGCCTGTCTTTCGGAAATTACTGGAATGTTTCAGCAGAAAACACGGAGACGGCTGCATCAGTGCAACTCCGAGGAGGAGAGCTTAGGGGGGAAAAACGCAGAGTAATGCACACTTCTGCAAAAGCAACTTCCTGCTTTGACTGAGCCACACCCCGAGAGAGCCGAAGTGAGGCTGGAAGCATGCAGCATGATCACTGGCATGCTGCTGATAACTTCATTTGAGAGGGGGAAAAAACAAGAGGTTTGAAGTGGAAATTTCAAACATGAAATGGAGAAGAGCTCCGTCACAGTGTACAGAAAATAAAACCCAGAAGACCTCACTAACTACAGATCCTATTTTTAATAAACAAACACGTAATGCACAAACTATTAAAAAGCCAATTGTTTGATCAAATAAATGTATAAATGAACGATATCTGAAAGCGGCCACATTAGAATATCAGACCTTTTGATGCAGTCTCACACTGAGTTTCAAACTTATTATGTGTATATTGCCACTCCACATTTTTATGACCGTATGAATTGTATGACAAAGGGGACCAAAATTGCCGTATCTCGAAAGCAGCTATTGATAAACCGATCTATTCTTTAAAGATAGTTTTTTTGTATTGAAATGTCACATTCTGGCATATCCAAATGTCACCTCCCAAGGTTGCCTCGCCATCTGTCTAGCCTTAGTGGTGCTTTTGAAATAATAGCGATTTTTCTTTTAAAAAAAATGGTTAATATTGGAATAAATTTAAGCAACAGAGCCAAATCAAACTATAAAATAGTGTGTACAGAAGATGCCAAAAGGTTGCTCTGCTATAAATGCCGCAAATGAACTGCCTTTCAGTCATTTCATATGTCTTTGAGAAAATAGTTATTGATGTTTTTCGGCCTCGCAAAGACGAAAATGTGACTGGCATTTGTAGGGGAGATGTAAAGGGCATTATAATATGATGGATGGGCCGGTTGAGATATAGCTGCAGATGCTGATAAGATAGCAGAACAGCAAAGCAGTCTGTACGTTTTCTCAGATCAAACATGTGACTGGAAAGGACTATGACAGGTGTCTCTGACAGCCCGCCGCTGCCTGTCCTCAATGTCACCTATCAGCAGCACTATCTGATTAGAACTGGCCATCCACGCTCTCTCTTAGCCTTACGTACAAGCCCTAACTCCTCTCCCCGATCACCTGGTCACACGTGCATGCAAGCTCACACACACACACACACACACACGCACACACACAGACACACATTGATGATTGCTGTGAGGGACAGTAGTGGGGGCATACAGTACCTTGCGTGTTGACTGGGTTGGTGGTGGGTGTGGGGCTAGTAGTGGGAGCATCTAGATGAAAAGAGTAAAAAAAAATAAAGAACATGTATAAGAAATAAAGGAAGACAAGAGTAAAGAAAGAGACAAAAGTCATTGAAGATGAGAAGCTCAAAATCATACGAGAGCGTACCTATGTTCCCAGGGTTTTATGTTCTATGCTAACCCCAAACCCACTCTGTTCCATAAAGAACATAGGACCCTGAAAACATAAGACCTGGGGAAGAAACCAAACCATGCACATGTTTTAGCCTCTATGTTAAGTTCCCTTTTTAAAGGTAAAATTTGGCACTTTTCATATTGAGTGTCCAGTCAATGCTGAAAGTAAACGTAGTCAACTGAAGCAAAAAAAAAAAATCCTTAAAATGTGCTATATTGATTAAGAAATCTGAGTTCTCCTGCTGCACAATCTGTTGATCTTCCTGCATTGAGTGATGTCACTGTGATGTAATTTGTGTTAAGGAAGAACTACAGGCTTATTCAGCTTGGATTTCTATTCTTCACCTCTAGGTAGCCAGGTGGTGTGCTAAATTAGTATTTTTGTCACCTAATGCGATGTACATGGCATTAGGTGAAAACACAGCAACATGGGCGCGAGAGTCAGAAGATCGCACACAATTCATCCTGGTACACGTAGGCACTGCAGGACAGTTCCATGAGCAGGAGAACACAGTTTTCTTGGTCAATACGGCAGACACTGAGGAATTTATTGCTTCAGTTGACTACAATTACCATCAACGCTGATTGGACATCCACATGAGAAGTGCCAAAGTTTTCCCTTGAACAGCTCATGCTAGCACAGCGGTGCTTTGAGCTAAATGCTAACATCAGCATAACATGCTCACAGTGACAACTAACATGCTGATGTTTAGCAGGTATAATGTTTAACATTGTCACTGTGTTAACTCAGAGTGTTTGCATGCTAACATTTGCTAAGTAGCACTTATTAGCCAGTGGGAATGTTATTAATTTAGCAGGCATTTGTAGTATTGGAGAAGTCCTGAAATGTTTTTGACCTGATGACAGCATTGGGATCACCAAGTTATTGCATTTCACTGTGATGGGGACATGAGTGTGTCAAATAGTTAGATATCAAGGACAATACCAGAAACCATCAGTCTCATGAAGGTGCTACAGAAAATAAGGGGATCACCATTAGATTATTAGGATTCATCCTCTGGGAACCACGAATGTCTGTACAAACTTGTGCTAATCCAACATGTAGATGTTTACTAAATAAGTGAAAACTTTGACCTGCAGGTTGCTCTAGAGTGGGCCAGATACAAAATAACCACAATGCATTCTGCTGTCCCCCCTCTCCATTCTCTAGTAGTTATCTGCCTGACTCTCTGATCTTTTATCTGACTGGGGTTTGTGACAGAATCTGTGGCCCTGACCATGGCTCTGAAATATCAGTAGCTTGAGAGGCAGTTTCTACGGCTGTATTGCATTACGCCTTGATACCACCAACCACTAGTTCTGATCCATCCTCCTGGCAGAACATTTGCCCTCCTGATCTTTTTCCTTGGTTTTGGTGCTTCCTCCATGGGTAAATAGGGTACATAGTTAAATGGTTTATTTTTTTTATCTATATTTATTTTGAAACTTTACTTGTGTCTGACTTTCTGCCTAGCTTTACCCACTCTATGCAGCTCGCTGCGGCTTCTGTCAAAAAATAAATGCGGTGCGTATTCTCCATGGAGCAGAGTGGAGGACTGCTTCTGGGACGCACTGCGGCGCTTCTGTTGGAATAAGAAGCATTGTCTAGAAAGGCTGCGATCAGCTCCAGCACCTTCGTCACACCCATAAACACGACACAGCCGTGCTCAGTGGAATCAAACTGCGGTGTGTAAATCCAGGGCGCTGTCCATGGCGCTGAAGTAGCAGAAGGATTTGTAATTGTGCTTTTTTCCCTCAGTCCCGCCCTTCTCTCAGTTTCATCTCAGATCCATGATGTTTGTCTAAAGTCCATACTATAAATCAGTCCCTCCACGAAGTTCAGATTGCAGCAGTTAACACAAATTCAACATATGCCTGTGAACTGTGCACAACATTGCAATTTTCCAAAATCACTGTAACTTTTCTGCAAATGTGACCAATCATCATGGCTCCAATCACAGCAGTCCCTAGTGCAACATCATACACCCACATCTCAATGAACTAATTTTTATTATTTACTATTTTACTATTTTCATCTTTGTTATTGACATTTATCAATGCTATGTGCACTTTTTATTTTATTTTCTGTTTTGACTGAGTTTCAGCTCCAAAAAAAAAAAAAGAAAATGCTGCAGGTGCACTTCTACAAATAAAGCATATTTTGTTGGGTTTTTGTAAGGTTAGGAGTGAGCTAAGGCAAGGTTACTTTGAACGCTCAGAACAGAGTCTGGTCTAATTCCTCCTGGATAAGTTGCCTTTGATTTTTGATGAATTATACAAAACATGGAAAAATGTCACAACTTTTTCTAGGAAGTTTCACTTGCTCGTGCAATTTAATTGCAAAAAAAAAACATCCAAAAACATTGCAATGTGCATCACAATTTAAAAAAAAAAAAAAAAAGCTGCCATGAAATCAGGCATTTTAGGCTGCAACTATCAAAAAAGCCAGCAAAATCCTGAAAGGAGTAATAAATACAACATTCTATATTGCCTATATATTCTAAAGTATGACCCTTGACAAGTCGCAACATGTAGTCAGGTAAGACGGAGAGGACTATAGACACACACTGACTGTTGACCTGTAGTATTTTTTTTATAATAATCATTCAGTAGCCTCTTTGAATGATTATTATAGAAATACACCCCAAGGCCCATGAGGGTTAACCCATCCCCAGTGGGAGGCTTAGGGTTAGGCCATCCCTCATGTTACAAATTAACAAATCAAATCTCCGACTGTCTACAGGTGAAGTCAAGAGGTGAACAAAGCTGACAATTCATCGGGTAAGTGTTACAATATTTAACTAAAACCTAAAATGTCAACCTGTAGGTGGTGCTAGAGGAAAAGTCGGGCGATCAACCATTAATGTCTGGTCATCCATCTAACAGATGCTAAGATACTTAAGTCTGGGCCAACGCTGTGGACAGACGGACCTACAGACAAACCATTCACAGAGCCACACCTGTTAGCATGGCAAAAAAACAACAACAAACAAACAAAACAAAGACAAATACACTAATATTTCTCTGTGCAGGGGTTGCATTACATTACATTATGCTACGGTATTGTATTTCCCCCTTTTTTGATACATTTTCTAATTAACTGTGAATAATAACGTCTGGCAATCATGGAAAGGCATTGCTATTTTCCACAGTCTCTCTCAATAATTAAGTCAAACTGCAAATTAAACCACTCTGGTGGTCTCCTGCTGCAGCACAGCGGAGCCCCCGAGCAGCATCCTCCGCCCCACACTGTACTGATTAGGCCTGTCACTAACCCCCAAACAAAATAATCAGAAAGACAAAATGGAGGGCAATTCAGGTATGCGACGGTACTAAGGAGGGCTGAAAGCATCCTCATCAGGGGAATGTATGCCTGGCTCTGGTGCGGGGGAAAGATAGCACGACCCCTTGCTGTGGGAGAGTCGCAGCAGGGGAAATTGGCTGGCTGTCTCCATGCCTTTACTGTCTGCACTCCATCAAAAGACAGCAGTGGGGGACCACACACTCCCAAACTAATGATAAAACATCAAGGACAGCATAATGTTGCCGCCGGGGATGGAGTGTATGGCGGAGGTGGTGTTGATGGTGGTAGGGGGGTATCAGGGTATCAGGGAAAGATTCTCCTCTGACAGTATTTGAGGAGAGGGGTGGGCTAGATTTCTTTCCCTGTGACCGAAGGCAGTCTGATAGCTGAAATGTCAGTGTCTGGAAGAGGGAAATTGGCCATTCAGGGAAGAGGGTCTTCACAAAGGCCGGGATAGGATGTGGCACATATAATATCCAGGCGAACAAGAATTCTCCATGGGCAATTTCCAGGCTGGATGACTCTGGGGCTCAGCATTATGAGGGCTGAAATATGAGTGTATTTTGGAGAGGCCATATTTTCAGGGAGCATTTGTATCAGTGAGGAATTTGATATGAGAAAATTTAACCATAAAGTGAAACAATGTAGGAGAAATTGTTTATCTATGCCTGCTTAAACCTGCCTGCAAACACGACAGCAGGGAAGAGGTTTTGTTTTTTCTTTTGTCTATTTCTTTCCTCTTGCTTAAAAGTTACTTTTGCAGCAAGTTTTAGACAGGTGATCTTCAGAAACAGGGAATGTCTAGAAAAGAGATTGTTATAGCTTATATAGTATAGCTTATACAAATAAATAAATAAATAAATAAAAATAAAATAAATAAAAAATAAAATAATGGCTCAAAATATTAATTTCAATGTGAATTTTATTGATTTAAACATTAGGCAACCCTATGTGCCCTTGGTTCAGTACAATAGCACGTTCACTTTTTTTTTAAAAAGACTTATATGATGTATTAGTTACAGTTGTTTTAAATTTATTTTCAGTTTTAAGTCACAATTTGGTTAGGTTTAGGAAAAGATCATAGTTTATGACTAAAATAGACATTGTCACAATATTGGAAAGGCTTTCACAAGACAATCAAAGGGACACGTTGAAGCAACAGTACAGTATTAGTACCCAATCACAGCAGATTAGGATGGGACTAGTACAAATCGCAAATCTCGCGTTTCCTTCTAGACACGACCATCTATGATCAGAACAGTATCCATAGCAGCAGTCTGTCATACAAAAAATAACAGACCTTAGAATATCGTAGCTGACCTATCAGAATTGAGGATTTAACAAAGTCGAGCAATAATTTATTTAATTCTGTATTTTAATCAGTTACTGTAGTCAATAAAATCATTTTCAAATTTGCCAGTTATTTTCAATAAGTGTCAGATGATTAATTTGTTTTTAAGTAAGTTGCTGTGTAATAAGCAGGATAATGTACAGTGAGCGGGTCAATAAACCTGCATCACCCTGTCAGGGTGTATTTTGCGAGAATGACCTGTTCACTGTAAATTAAGTCTCATTTCATGTTATGTCAACTGAAAAGCGCCTCATAGTCTATGTCTACAACTTGGCACTTCTTCCTTTAAATTTAGGTTGTGTCTAAAAGGGAACCCTAGATTTACAAGATTTGCAAAACTGTGTGCCTTCCCTCAGGCTGTGGGTGTTTCCCAAGTGTCTTATTGCATTACACCATAAAAATAATTCATTTTTATGGCTTATTTATTCATTTAGTTATATAATTTTGTTCTGTGAGTAACATAAGGGGACTACAATGGGATTTTGTTGTACAACCCTGTGTTATAAAATGAATACTAAATGAAGCTTGTATTTTATGACATGTATGTCTGCAGTGGTGGAGTGTTCTGGTTTCTGTTATTATAAATGTTTTCTTTTTTTTGTAGTGATATAGCCTACTATTGCTTATTTTTGTCTTCATGTATAGTCTAAGAAGATGGTTAATGTAGATACGTAACGTACTTTAAAGTAGACACGGACAAAACCAATAAAATTAGTCTTGGTGTCATCCTTGAAAGACTGCTGATACGCTTAAAACTCAGCGAGACAAGAATATTTAAAAGTTGCTCTGGGAGCGTCTCCCGGCAGTCTAGTGCTATTGTGCTGAATCAAGTGTGCGTGCACAGGAGTTTTACACGTCTATGGTTACCTACTAGACACAGCACTGAAATTTGCCGGTGGCTTGTCTTGCCAAATCCAGAAGAAGAAAAGTCTCTGAAGAAAGCTTACTGGTATGCTTGATCTGCAGTGAGAACTTAGCAAACAGCAACAAAAAAAGTAATGTTGACAGACATTTCCAGAACAAGCATTCTGTATTGTTGAAAAGTAGGCCTGCACAGTTCTTTATAGCCGCTCTATTGTGAACACCTGCCAGTGGATCTCCACTAATGCTCAGTTTTGTGGGGGGTTTCTTGGTAATTGCATCCCCCAATAAAAATAACAAAAATGTGCAGTTTTATTTATTGTAGTTCTATGATTTCATAAATGCAACAAAGCTTTGCATGAGTCTAATCGAAATGCAAATTTCAACTACAAAACTCATAAATAGCACACTGCAGAGTAGTCACATGTGGTGAAACATATTAATGAGTGCTCATTTACACCTATTAGTAATGTTGATAGGCTAATTTAGACTTAATAGGCTACGTTACCTTCATTATAAAACTCATATGTTTCGTGGCTCCAGATGAAATTAATTTTATTATTATTTTTCTTTATCTTTTGGGCCAAAAATGTCTCTTAATAATAAAGGTTGTTGACCTGTGGCTTGTAAAGTTTTATGACAAAATAATCTGCAAGCTGATGTGTTGAAAATTGTTCCTCACTATGTTGCACATTTTTACGAAATCAGTGTGATTCACAAGGACAGTTTCACAGCAGCCTTTCGTAAGAACAGGGAGACCCATGAGTCCTGTCTGCTCATGTTATGTCAAAACCCTTATAAACCCCAAATTTCCAGTGGCTTGTGAATCTTTGAGTTCTCGTCCATGCAAGATTTATAGGTCAAAGAGTCAACTGTGGGCTAAACCGTGGCAGTAAAAGGCAGCATTGTTCTCCTGCCAACAGGCAGTGTGTGTGAGTTATAGCACCAGGTAACCTCTGTGAGAGAAAGGCCTCTCTCTGGCCAGCTCTCCCCCACGCCGCACACCAGCCAGGGGGCACAATTCACAGCCTGCTGCAGACACACCCGCGTGGAGAACAGCATGACAAGCCTCTTTCTCAGCCTTTTCCACCGGCCACATACAATACACGCTCCACAATAGGACTTGATTTGACGTGGATTTACATCGGCCTCACACCTGTCCGGGCTGTCGCACAGTGAAAGGTCATTAGTCTTTTTGAAATAGGAAGAGCCCGAAGGACTAGCACTACTGGAGGGTGGCAGGCAGCAGGATGAAAGAGAATTGATGGACAATCCTGGCTCGGCTCTATCAATAACACTCACGAGCAAATATTTATCAGCAACAAAACAACTCATTAAAATAAATCTATTTGTTGCATGCAGTTGGCTAAACAAAAGGCACATTTTTTTGACAGGTGTGTGATGGCTTTAACTGGAGCAAGAGCTCATATGTTACAAAACAAAAGCATTAAAAAGGCCAGGTACGAGAAGGAAATGGTTATTTTGTGGAGAAATGTGAGGGTGAAGTTAGTGGGTGGGATGTGAGTGGTGCACTGGTGGACAGTTTCCTGAAAATCTGCACAAAAACAGCACAAAGTGATCATGCTAGGACCGATCCATGTTGCAGAAACACACTAATTAAGCCACTGTAGCAAGCATGATTAGTCTGGGACAACAAACCCTCACATGGACCACAACATGATTTTGTCTGGCATTAAATCCTCCAGAAAAGAGGAGTGGGAGTCGCAGACATAATTATACGCGGTTATGAGCACCTTTTACCAATCTCCTGTGTCTCATTATAGCCAGCTGAAGTCATAGAGCTTCCAATGCATGTACACCAGAGGAACGGTGTTTAATGGAAATTGGTAAAATATGTGGATAGGAAGTTACTAATTGAGGACGTCATGGCCAACGGCACAAACATTGATGATACTGTAGGTAGGAAAGGAAAGTTGTTGTTTCTGTCTGGCACAGAGAACATATTTGCCTCCCATTGCTTTTCATTCATTCATGCAAGCATCACGGGTGCAGAATGAAGCAAATGATACATGAATTTAACAGCAGCACAGACGCACACATCAAATGCCTGCAGGCAATTCAGTGAATACTTCTGAACTATTAGAATATTATATTGTAACTTTAAAGATTTGAGAATAACAAGCACGCTTTTCCCTATTAAACACCACATCCAGAGAGAAGGCACGGTAAATCTCAGTTTCAAAGGCGTCTTTACAGAACAATTAGGAATTTAGTCATCGCAGTAGCTTGAACAAGTCTGCCTTGAGTGAGCTATTTGCCGGCATATGCTGTCCTTTTGTTTGGGAGTGATCATTATGGGCCCATTGGGAACAAGCAGATGTCATCATCTGCCTGGCAGAGCACAATGATGAATAACCATGGGGCGGCGGAGTTATGAGAGTCACAGGAAACCTATGTCACAGTGACAAAGTCACATGTGTCAGCTGGTGCAATAAACGCATTTCTGTTCAACATCAACCGACCTACAGAACATCAACAACAACATCAAACATAAGGTGACGTAAGAAACTGTGTATGTTTCATTAACTGCATGCTGGGAGTTGTTTTTTTTTTTTCACACAATTGAAAATATTTCTGCAATGAAAAACTGGAATACAGGTGCTTCTCTGAGTGCCTGAGAGATCTGGATTAGTGAGGTCCTACTGTGTCCAGCCCAGTTTAGAAGAAAGCCTCACATGGCTATTCCTCCTGAAAATTCAAAACATCAACATCTGCTAAATCATTAAAGGGGTAGTTCAGATTATTTCATGTGGGGTTGCATGAGGTTTAGGCAGCACGGCCCCAGCTCAGAGAAGCAGAAGGAATAACGGTGTAAGAAGCAGAAACGTACTGCTGTGGACAGGGTCAGCAACAAAACATATTTTAGCCACCTAAAAAATTAAAAATAAATAAATAAATCAATATCAGTCAAGTGTATATTATATTTAGAATATTTTCACTGCTTTACTTTGCTATCATACAAATTTTTCTGACGGCGTAAGGCTGATATTGCTCTCTCTAAACCAACCAAACTCGAAATCAGTGATTTTACCTCACAGAACATCAAGTTGCTGGTCTATCGCTGCCTTGATCTGTTAGTTTCTTTGTGTTATTGTGTGACTTTGGCCAATCTGAAGTATCCCTTTAAAATACCAAAGTCACACAATAACATAAACAAAGCAACCTGACTGAGGCAGCAATAGAGCAGCAACTTACACACCAACCAAGCATAACATTATGACCACTGACAGGTGAAGTGAATAACACTGATTATCTCTTCATCATGGCACCTGTTAGTGGGTGGGATATATTAGGCAGCAAGTGGACATATTGTCCTCAAAGTTGATGTGTTAGAAGCAGGAAAAATGGACAAGCGTAAGGATTTGAGCGAGTTTGACAAGGGCCAAACTGTGATGGTTAGACGACTGGGTCAGAACATCTCCAAAACTGCAGCTCTTGTGGGGTGTTCCTGGTCTGCAGTGGTCAGTATCTATCAAAAGTGGTCTAAAGAAGGAACAGTGGTGAACCGGTGACAGGGTCATGAGCGGCCAAGGCTTACTGATGCACATTTGAAGCGAAGGCTGACCTGTGTGGTCTGATCCAACAGATGAGCTACTGTTGCTCAAATTGATGAAGAAGTTAATGCTGGTTCTGATAGAAAGATCTCAGAATACACAGTGCATTGCAGTTTGTTGTGTATGGGGCTGCAGACCAGTCAGGGTGCCCATGCTGACCCCTGTGCACCGCCAAAAGCACCAAACAGTGGACACGTGAGCATCAGAACTGGACCACAGAGCAATGGAAGAAGGTGGCCTGGTCTGATGAATCACGTGTGCATGTGTGTCGCTTACCTGGGGAACACATAGTACCAGGATGCACTATTGGAAGAAGATAAGCCGGCAGAGGCAGTGTGATGCTTTGGGCAATGATCTCCTGCCATCCATGTGTATGTTACTTTGACACACACCACCTACCTAAGCATTGTTGCAAACCATGTACACTCTTTCATGGAAATGGTATTCCCTGATGGCTGTGGCCTCTTTCAGCAGGATAATGTGCCGTGCCACAAAGCAAAAAAGGTTCAGGAATGGTTTGAGGAGCACAGCAATGAGTTTGAGGTGTTGATTTGGCCTCCAAATTCCCCAGATATCAATCCATCTGTGGGATGTGCTGGACAGACAAGTCTGATCCATGGAGGCCCCACCTTGCAACTTAGAGGAATTAAAGGATCTGCTGCTAACATCTTGGTGCCAGATACCACAGCACACCTTCAGGGGTCTAGTGGAGTCCATGCCTCGACGGGTCAGGGCTGTTTTGGCAGCAAAAGGGGGACCAACACAATATTAGACATGTGGTCATAATGTTATGCCTGATTGGTGTATATTTATAATATGTAAATATAATACAATATAACCTGGGTACAGAAAGAATTGAATGCAAATTTTGTTTGACTGGAGAAGTTTCGATAATGCTTGGTACTTTGATATTTCAATTGATACCTTAAAGGTATTGAGAACCAATACCCAGCTCTAACTATAGGTAATACACGGACTATAAGTACCTCATATGACCCCTCTTCAAAAAAAGCAAAGTAATACTTTAAGGAGGCAGGGATTTCACAAGTTTTTAAAGTTTCCAGGTGTAGAAAACCTGCATTAGTCTTGCACCCACAACACTCCCTGTTTTTCTCCTTTAATTTCTCTGGACTCTGACAGCTTTTCTGACACCTCTGCCCAGGACCTTGTCCCTCCATTAAAATCCTATTCACTGCTTGCCCTACAATTGGTGAAATGCTGCTGACGTTAAAACCATTACAAATGCATTTATTCCCATAAATGCACATTTTCAGCAACTGCCATAAACATTTGCCAGCCAGCCAAAATAAAATATGTTGCATTGCTGTTCTCTGACACACAGTTCATGGCTGTCAACACGACCTAAACAAGCAGACTGAGTGATAATCAAAACAATATCGCCATTCTGAAACCTGCAATTGGCTCTCTCACTAAATCCACAATGAGCCCATTTTCAACAACAGCTTTGCTTTTAGCACAACACTCTGCACCTCAGCTCGTCTCCTCGTCCCATCCTGCTGCTTTGGGCACATGTTAGCTTCAAACATGAGTGTTGGTTTCACTGGCCAAATCTGACAATCTGCATCAGTGTGTGATGAATCAGATGTAATGACGCGCTTTTGTAGCTTAGACTAACCCACCAGGGTTTGGACAAAGACAGAGATGTTTTGTCTTTTTCTGGTGTGACAATGTTTGAAAGGTGTACAGACAAATTCTATTGTTTCATTTGACTGTTGTCATTGTCCTCTGAGCAGTAGGACTCCTCACACCTGGCTGAAACAATTAACAAAAGAAGTTTACCAGTTCTGGTAATCCAGTTGGCTCTAAAAGTTACCGTAAGTGTGTATTTTTTAAAAATTGGAAAGGGACAATGAACTCAGAAAACTTTGGGGATTTATTGCCAGAAAAATCCCCACAGACGTCCTCTAACCTGCTCTGAGTGTCAGCAAACAGGCTAAGCTGCTGTCTCTCAAATGAGGGCTCTAATGCCTCATGGGGTACTTTGGAGTACTGCTTTGGAGTACACGAGATTGTTCAAAAATATCAGTAATGCATAATTCCTAGAATAATTATGGTATAACAAGTTCAATAAAAATGTAAGATTGATTAAAGCACATTTTATATTTTAAATGTCAACTGTCAACTTAAAACTTTTCAGAAGAAAAAAAGCAAGAAATGCAATCAGGCTCACCGTCAGCAGGAAGCCAGTTTTTCTATCAAATGATGAAAAAAATCCATGAACATTGATTCATGGTTGAATCAAAATAGTGGCAGAGTTGAAAACATAGGGAAAGTTGACACTGATGGTGCAATGCTGTATTATACGTCTTTATATAGGCACTGATTTTTTTTTTTAATTAAATATGTTTAGAGCCAGTCTGGGGGTACTTGGCTGGAAAAAATATTTCAAAGGGGAATATTATTATATTATAATTATATTATTAATTATATTATTATTGAAAAACAGTTTGAGAACCACTGGGTGAATCGAAATGTTGCTTCTTTGAAAAAAAAAAGAAAAGAAAATGCTCGTCATGGTTCTATTTTTCACACACTTGCTTCACCTCCCACCTATTTTCTTTGGTCAGAATCAACACTGACATGAAGAACAAAATTATTGCTTATTAATAAAGAACTTAGAGATTTAAGTTGCAACGCAACTCACAATGTCTCTGGATAGTTTTTGAGCTCCATCTGCTTACTTGTTTAGATGTCAGCTATTAAATTAATCATTAACAATTTTGATAATTAAGCAGTTTGAGTAATTGTTTTTAAGAAAGTCAAATTTCTCCAGCTTTAGTCCTCTATGACAGTTAAATATCTAATCTAACTAAATATCTTTGGGTCGTGGACAAAACAAGACATTAGAGCACGTCACCATGGCAATTTTCCAACGTTTTATAGAGCAAACAATTAATTAATTGTTTAAATAGCCAACAGAACAATTGACAATGAAGATAATCATTACATGCAGCCCTAATATTGAGATGCACCGATTGATCATATCCTAAAGATCCTCTCCAGACATGTTTAAAGACATAAAAATACTTAAATACAATATTTTTTCCCACTTGTTAAAAAATCTGTATTCTATGAATGTGAAAATATTCCAGGACCATGATGTCTCCTGCTTCGCTGCATCCTCTGTGGACACAATTTCTGCACTAGACGCTTCAAGTTTCCACATCAAGTCTTGTTTAAGTTGCATATTGGACCACGATTGGCTTCCAAACTCATGAAATCATGGTTGCACATGCACGTCTAAAACTCTGACTGAAGGTGAGGACGGAGAAAGTTTCCCTCTGCAGCAGATGAATGTGAAAACAGCTTTCTAGTGTTGAAATGTACATGCATCATTCTGCACAGTGAAGGTCAAACATCCGAGTGAGGGAACAATAAGCAAAACACAGTTCTTAGTGGTGTGGGATGTTCCGGGCAGAAGTGCCGTGATTCAAAAGACTCATACACAATATAGTCAGTTATTGTAGTTTGTTTGTTTGAAGAAAACCCTACAAATCAATCTTCAAGAAATGTTACTATTCATCATACTGACTTTTGTTGAACATAAAGTTTTACAAGCAACCAAGACTTTTAACTTGCACTTGATTGAAATGTCTAAGTAAAATACATCAGTTTTAACATATTACAATAATTATATCTATAAGTTTTGTACATTTTTTTTGAGAGTTTGTAGAAAAGATACACTTGAGTTTGGTCACTGGCAGGCAATGTTCTTGGCACGCAGGCAGAAACAAATTGAAACTTGGGAGTGAAATACAAAATCCTCTTCTAAACAGCAGGGAGCAAGCGCTCCAAGGAGAGAAAGCTAAACTCACCAACAATGGCTGCACCTGCTGCAATTTTATTTTCCCCTCGTCCTCATCACCCCTGCCAGCCACCAAAAATAGGAAATTAAGGTCCGAGGAATGTGTACTTCACTGTTGTTGTGTTACATGATGTCTAAACGATGAAGTCCTTCTCCTTTTCAAAACTTCAAACAGTTACCTCCTGCTGTTACCCCTTGGGGATTCAAGTGCAGAGATGCCCGGTGCACCTTTAAACAGCTGAGTTGTTTCCAAAAAACTTTTTTAGATTATGTGTGATTGCTGCCAAGAGAATTCACTGGCAATGGCCTCCTTTCTGTTCAGTATTTGTCTTTGTCTATTTTCTCTTTTCATTTATTTTATGTATTTGGCTTTATTTTGTGTTCTATTAAGTGTTGTATTGCAGATTGGGATATGTTGGAAAGAAAAACCAAAAACAATGACAGTCATATTAAGGTAAAAAGTGGAGAGAGGTTCAAACCGAGGGGAACAAACTGCCTGTTGCATTTAAAGTCAGATCCTGAGGGAGAGAGTCCCTCAGTTGCCCTTTACTGGTTGGCTGCAGAACACATTGAAATTCCACCCACTTTAATGTAAGTAAACAGAACCAAAGACCATCTTTAGTGTGGAAATATGAAGTTCAATTTCTGCTACGAGACCTAATAGTCAAATCCAGCAGTCGCAGTCTTGCAGTGTTTTTGTTTTAAAAAGAAATACTTTGACACTTTTGCCATTCTTGTGAAGAATTAGTTGAACCTGTCATACACACCCAGCAACAGGCTAGCTTAGCATAAAAACAGGAATCAGAGGGAAATAGCTAGCCCTCCTCTGTCCAAAGGCAACAAAATCAGCCTGCTGACCAAAGTGCTTTACACAGAAATTCAAAATACAATTTAAAATCAAAATAAACTGATACATAACTGCAACAGACAATATTGTCCTCATATTGATGATAATAATTAATGTTAGCTGCTACTAGCATAACACACCAGAAACTTTGACTAAACTGTTGCAGATCAAATTGCATTGTGGATAGTGTAGGAGCCAGGTTTTAACAACGAAGAAGAGTGTGTGGAATTAGAAAGATGATTACTGGTTCTGTATCGATTTTTATCTTTTTTGTTGTCTATTTGACCCTTCCTAAGTCCTGGCCCTTTTCACTCTGTGTTCCAATAACAGTTAAATAAGGTTGGTTTCTCCCTTTCTGTTTCCTGTTCTTAGATGTGCTTTGTGCTCAGCTTGTCTTCGTTCAAAAGGAAAACACATTCTGAAGATGGTTAGAAGATTTTGCTCGTGGATCTTGCTGGCAGGCCTCCCCACATGCATGTTCAAACCTCCACAGATGATCCAGAATGCAGCGGCACGTCTGGTTTTCAATCTGCCAAAAGCAGCACGTCACCCCACCGTTCACATCACTCCACTGCCTCCCAGTCACTGACCACATCAAATTCAAAACCCTAACACTTGTCTCCCTCCCACTCACTGTGCTCTGCCAATGAAACCACAACAGGGCCCAAAGTCACAGAGTCCCTCTCAGTCTTTAAGAGAAGACTGAAGACCCAGGTTTTTTGTGAATATGTATATATATATATATAGATAGATATAGATATAGATATAGATATAGATAGATATATATAAGATTGTAAGACCTGTAAAAGCAACATACATAGTCACATGTGATCTTTGCAATGTTAGAAAAACATTAAAAAGGTAATAAACTAGCTATCAATTGCTAGTTACATCTTATAGCTAATGTTAACAAAAGCTAGGTAACTAGCCAGCTAATCTACATCAATGGTTAGCTAGCTACTTATCTTTTAATGTTTTAGCTAACATCAGATGTGACTACACATTCATGTCAAGTCCATCAGCAACATCTTCTAACCATCTTCAAAATTTGTTTTTCTTTTCAACATATGCGAGCCTTGCACGTAGCATATCTGTGTATTGGAAACAGGAAAGGAGAAAACTGACCGAAGTCCGCTGGGAGCAAAAAGGGGCGGGACTTAGGAGGGGTCAGTTGCCCATAGGGAGTCTGAAAGTGTTACAGGGGAATGAACGAAGAGTAATCTTCAGACATTCACAGAAAGAAAGTGTAATGAGACTTCTTCTGGATCCGCTGTAAGACCATACAGTAATACTTTCCACCATAAAAGGTACGGTCTGCACCTATTCTATATGAGAAGAGTAATGCCAGTCCAAAGTCAACTCATCATGCATTAATAGTACAGCGGCAGCTCAAATCCCAAACCCAAATTCAGAACTCTGTGGATTTGTCAACTGCAGCCACCTTCTGTGATTTTAAGCTCCCTGTTCCCTGCAATAATGGCTTACATCCATATATGTTTGAAATGTGACTCTGTTTATTGCACAAATGCTGCCGCTAATCCCTATAGTTCCAATACAGTTTCAGTTAAGTCAATAAAACCTTCCTATATCAGCAAAACAGACTGAATCTGGTGCAAAGGAACATCAAATACCTACCATATACATAGAGGATGTAGTCGTCGTAGGCCTCTCCCACAGCATTGGACGCCACGCAGCGGTAGGTGCCGTTGTAGGACTTGTTGAGGTTCTCGATGTAGAGGTCGGGGCCAGTGACCACGGCGTGAGGTGGCACGTCCTCGTCTACTCTCAGCCAGTTGATCTGATGGGGACTGGAGAGCATAAATACCACACACATCACTCAGCCGCTGTCTATCCATGCTAGAAATCTGAAGTAAAGGTCAAATCTGAGATTGTCTGAGGAGGGCCATCGGCAGGCCCTGTCTAATGATGTGTTTTATTCAGCATGCTAACAACTGGTAACATTTAAATGGTACAACGAAATGTAAAGGTTAAGGGGGTGCTGGGATGGCTGGAAAAGGGTTATACAGTGGAAACTAAACAGACATTTCAGTGTGTTCTCAGGTGGTGGAAGCGCGTCCATCTGCTTGAATACTCACTGCGGTTTTCCTTCTGCGATACATGTCAAGTCTAGATTGTCACCCTCTCGAGTTAAACCTTCAGGATATGTCACCACAATCTTCACTTCTGGTTTATCTGAAAAGAAAAGAGTACTCACTGTGTCATAAATGATAAAAAACTGCCTTTTTCCAAAGCAAAAGTTAAATGATTATTGAACTCTAAAGTGAAGCGCTGAGAGAAAACAGACGTCTAAATGAAACAGAGGAGGATGAAATGATTATCCGATGTGCTCAGTAGAGACATTCAGTCGGTCTATAGTACCTTACAGCTAAATGTTTTTTTTTCCTCTTATCAATGCTAGCCAAAGATTACCAAAATGTCAAGCGGTTCCAGTCAAGCTTTCTCTTTTTCCTTGAAAGGTCAGACAAAACAGTTGTCTACCTGAAAAAAATTAATATTCTACACAGACTACAAAAGGGTACCTTAACCTTTCTTCGACGTTTAACAGTGTAAGGCAGCCTGTATTACCTCTTCAATCAATGCACCGTTTAAAGAACACCTAAACATCATTTGACATCTGAACAAAAGTTTTTTTTTGTAGTGACTGTCTCAGGAGGCTGCAAGACTAAGAATATCAGGACTGAATGATCTATTGATAATGGTCAGATGACACACTGAGAGACGCCTGAGTATCTTAAAGAGATGGTTCGGATTATTTGAAGTTTAGTTGTATGAGGTACGAATCAACAGTCAGAGTATTAGTTATAGTAAGTGGTGGTTGTTACGCCCACAGTTTGGAGAAGCAGCAGGAGTACCGGTGTAGGAAGCTAAGCTACTGCTGCGGACAGGGTCAGCAACAAAATGCAATTTAGCCACTTAAAAAATAGTTCCAACTAAAACATTCAATACCAGTTTAAGTGTGCGCTATATTTAGAATATTTTCACCTCTTTACCTTGTTGTTAGACAGCCTTTTCCACCAAGAAACCATCTGTTATATAAGGCAAATATCATATCTCTCTCACTCAACCCGACTCCAATGGCAAAATCAGTAATTTTATCTTGCAGAACATGGGAGTTGTGTGTGTTTGTTCGTGTTATTGTGTGACTGTGGTGTTTTGAAACGTTAGTTCAGATTCAGCAGTTACACAGTGACACAAACAAACTGAATGAGGCAGTTTTAAATGAGAAACTCCCAATTTCTGTGAGCTAACCTAATATTTGGCTTTTATAACAAATGATTTCCCCTCAGAAAAAGCTGTCTGACAGCAAATTAAAACTATGAAAATATTCTAAATATAGCATGAACTTAAACTGATTGATTTTTTTAAGTGGCAAAAATACATTTTGCTGCTGACCCTGTCCACAGCAGCTCACTGCTTAGCTTCATCCACTGGTAACCCTGCTGCTTCTCCAAACTAAGGTTATTATAGTTATAATAATAAAACTAGGTGTGAACAAAACATTTTATTTAACTGAAATTAAAATTCTAACTAGATTTAACTGAGACTAAAATAAAAATATGAAGGGAAATGTCTTTAGTTTTTTACTGAACTTCCAAATACCTGCCATTTTATAATAAATTTTAATTTAAAACAACAATTGAAAACAAAATAAAAACAAAAACCAATAAGTGACGTGATGTAGTGTTTTCCTCCTTTCAAAATGTAGTTCACTGTTACTCTTTAAATACAATTCTGGTTCAATTCAACCTGGAGTATTTACTATAAATGTGACCGTTGCAGCTCCATGGGTCATTCTACCTTCGTACTCGCCACCTCCACAGTTACTTGGGGAAATGAAAGTGTAGATCCTTACACTATTAGCTATAATGGGCATTCCAGGTGGCTACTTTCCAAGCATTTGAAATGATTCATGTGAATCATAAATGTTGTTTTTCCCTGAATCTCTACAATGCAGGTGGCGAATGAAAGGTTAGCATGTCCACTGAGTCACAAAAGCCATATTTATGGAAAATACGACACTGTTCAGAAGTTTGGAATCGCCTGCCACAGAAGCTTGATTCTGTACAATCAGATGGCTGAAAGGACTGCTTTATATTTTTGAACGGCCTCTCATGCTTTTATGCTGTAGAAAGTCCTCTTTACAAATAGATGTTATTTTGTATGAAGGGTTTGCAGAAAAGGAAATGTTTTGTACATGGAGAACAAAGTGCTGTACAATGGTTCAACCAGACTGACAATTGAAAGGGCAGAAAGAGAAAAAGACACCTCTGATAAACAGTTAAATGATGATATTAAAAAAAAATCACCAGTCACCGAGAAAATTATTTGGAAGCTTAACATCAAACTCTGCTCAGACTTGAACAGATGCACAATAATGCCTATAACAAGCTGGAATTAACAGACGTGTTGCTTTAGCAAAGCTATTCTTAAAACTTCAAAGTAATGATGTGGTTAGCACGGCTGGAACTGGATCACAGAATATCAGCTGAACATACTATGAACTGACAAATCACACTTTAAACCTGTTCCATCGGAGCAGTGAGTAAGGAGAGATGGCCCAAATAAAAACGGGCCAAATTGCACTGTTGTGCTTCAGTAATGATTTAGTGTCACTTAAGGTTTTATTGACTAGAAAAAAAAAATTAAATCAAAGGATATTTTGTGTGCAAATGGTTATAGCAGTATTATTCACTGTAATGCAACACTGTGGGGAAGTTTTAATCACTTACTTATTCTTATTTTGAGGTTTAAATCTAAATAATACATTTATCATCTCAATTTCACTGTTTTTATCTTCATTATAATAACCATTGTTGAAGGAAAGAAAAAGTCACTGCAGTTATACCCACTGTGTAGAGTGGCATTCCCAATACATACTAATACATTTGATTTCCACAAATCATGACCTTGTTGTTCATGTATGAACTACTTCCTTTTTATTAGAAAGAAAGTAGTTCTGGTAGATTCTACTGTAGAAAGAAATTAGCTGCATGAAAATGAACTGCTCACAACAAGGACTGTGGATTATTTTGAGCATTTTGGAAAGAGATACTGCTGTTACGTTTTGAGCACCACAGGACTAATATTAACTAGTTTCCTTATACTGGAGAGAAGGCATAAAGCCGATATCGCCAATCGTTTTCAGCTCACACCAAAACAGTATATATGGACAAACAGCACTACAGTCCAGAGGAAAAATATGTTTTAGATTTTGGGGTAAACTGTCCCTTTAAAGGTCAGTTAAGGCAAATTCTAGGATGAAATAACCAAGACTCTGATGTATTTTTTCTGTTGACATAAAGTTGTGACTGTTGTCTAAATAACTTTGGCCTTGGTCTCGTCTTTAGGCTTGAAAAAGTACAGCTGTAGGTCACTCACACAACACTTCCAAGTGTCTTTGAGCCAGGAGGTCCTTCGCAGCTGGGTGGTCAATGATGCAGTCCACTGGCACTCCATCATCCTCTTTGGTGACAGAAAATTTTACCCGGCTGGTGACAGTAAACATCCTGTCATACGTCTCCTCGACTGTTGCCTCACCTGGAAAATCATCACAAGCACAAGAGGGCAAAAAAGTTAACGACAGGGCTAAAGCGCTCAAAAACGAATCAGCAGCACCAACCTGCGCTGACCATATAATGAGCAAATACTCATCGCTATTAAGTGCACTTTACCTGTCAAAGTGGAGCGCTTTCGAATGGCATTTACATTTAATTTATGATTGGGTGATGTGGTGCCCGAACGAGACTTTAGAGGATTGAGACGGGCCCGGGGCCTTCGATTCCTGACGAGAGCAGCGAGGAGCGTCTGGGTCATATAAGCCTGATAATGAATGCTTCTGCAGCTTGAGGGTTGAGCATTGTTGGGGCTAACCCTGCAGTAATCTGCTGCCCACAAGGCCCTGGGCTGTCAGAGGGGCATTCATTTAGAGAGCATTACAATGCCACAGGGGCATCGCATTAGCTGCAGTGCTGAGTGTGATGGTTTACTCGCACTTAATGAAGTGAGGAAATAATTACAGCCCCACTCTGACCTGCAGCACACTTCCATTTCAGCCTTGTCACAGGGGAGCCTGGCTGGACTCACGGAGGGCAAAACACTGTTGTTCCACAGTTGATGATCACCAACACACACGTATGTGGCCTCTTGATGGATATTAACCCCGCGTAACACACACCCACCCACCCAAGACCTGCCTACATAAAATTTAAAGTAGTGGGATCAGTAAGTGGTCAGCGCACTCGAGGGCATTAAATTTGACCACTCTGCCAACTGCCGTGAGAGAACAGGCTGTTTGAAAAGCACGCTGACCGGTAGAGGAGAGAGTCATAACGGCAGCATAATGACAATAACCGCAGGAATAAAGAGAGTGGCAGTGTGATGAGAAAGCATAAAAATAAACTGTTATTATTTTGCTACAGGATTAATCAGATGGGAAAGATTACTGACTGGCAAAGAGTTGATTAATTAAGCAATAATACACGAGAGGATGTGCTTTAATGTGATTATTAGCATAACAGTGATGTGGTCAGTGCCTCGGTCTGTAAGCATCACTGAAGTACTAATAATCACATTAAACCTCACTCTCAAGAGTAATATAACAATTACACAACAGTTTGTTAAAGACAAACGAAAAGATAAAATCAAGATTTATTCATACTGTGCGAACTTTTTGCTGGTGTTATCTCCATTTCCCTGGAAACACACAGGGTCTGACTAATAACTGAAAAACAATCAGCCAAATCATTAGAACTCCTATGTAATGAAACCTAATTTACTACTCCAGCAAATAGGCAGACCCATAGTAATGACATCGCAAGAGAGACGATTTCTAGTCCCTGTTGAGTCAACTTAAAGGGATAGTTCAAGCAAAAATGAAAATTCAGTCATTATCTACTCACCCTCACACCGACTGAAAGTTGAGTTTAGTTTTTTCGTCCTGCTGGAGTTTCACAGGAGAACAGCACTGCAGAATCTCTCAAACAATTGAAGCTAATAGTGACCCCCCAGCATACAAAACTGACTTGAAAGACGTCATTTACAGCATATTTTTAGACTAAACCTTCATTGTAGATCCTTAGCTTGGAGCCATGTTCATGTACGTGTGCAAACCGTCTGAACTGGGTGGTGTTTTGCGACAGTGTACGCACGCAAGTGAACGCCATGTTGGGGCTTTAGGAGCCTTGTATTACACCAGACAAACAGTATGGAGGCATTTTATGTTTTTTGTTTTTGTTTTGTAAACTCCAGCAGTGTTTTGTGGACTAAAAGACTAAACCTGACCTTCAGTTGGCATGAGGGTAAGTAGATAATGGTAGTATTTTCATTTTTGGGTGATCTATGCCTTTAAGTTGGCTGCTGACTATCCCTTTAAGCTAACGCTTTATAGAGACTGTGAGATTTCCCAGACTGAATAAATACCACACATACAAACACATAACTGCTTTGTCAGCTCATTCTTGCTGTAACTAAGGTACTTGCTGAAATTTTACACAGACATATTTAGCTACTACAACCGTAAACTTCACATGTATTTTTAAGCTAGTAGAGCTGTATCACAGACTCAAAGCTGAATGTTTCTATGTGTGAAACATTTTCAACAACTCCAGAGTGTCCAAAGTTCAAAATTACAAATGTATTGAAAAAACAAAGATTTCCAAAAATCTTGTCAAAAACAATATTTTCATTGTGGTCACAAAACTGTTTGCTCCCCAGCTTGTCACACACAAGGGAAGCAGCACCTGTATTCATATTTGCCAACTTTGAGACCTCAAAAATCGGGAGGATTTTGATACTAAAAAAATCTGAGTTTCAGAAACTCTGCTTCCTGCATTCTTGTGACTTTTAAGGAATGAAAATAACAGCATTTTTATGCTGAATATATTAATTATCAGGAAGGAATACAGAATAATTTGTCCCTCTAGCATGAACTTGTGTAAATCTTTGCCATAAATTAATATTCATCAGTTTTATTTCATTTATTTTTTGCCCCTGCTTGTAAAAGACAGTTGATGTAGAAGAACTGACAAAATGCTCCTTTCCTCTAAATCTTTCCTTAAGATAGAAGGATTCTTCCTTTGGTTTAGCTGTACAATTTGTCTGGGTGAAAACAGTAAACACTTAGAGTCATTTAGGGCTTATGGACGCCGTACAATGTCAGAAACAGGTTGTAATAATGAAGTGAAAAAAGTGTTAAAATTTGTCATAAATTGGGAGAAACAGAGGGAATTTGTGATCCCAGGAGAAAATAAGGAGACGTAATGAAGAGCAAAACAAAAAAAACAGCACCATGAATTATTTTCATTAAAGAAAGTTAGATTATTCTATGAATGTTACTTAAACAGATACAAGAAATAGTCTAACAGGAGGTCATATCCCTTTTATAGGCCCATTGTGGTTCATGATTTATTTTCATAAATAAAAATGGTTTGAAAACATCCTTCTGGGTGGCATAATATTTTTAGTGATGACCATGGTGTGCCGTCATGCTGTAAATAACTGTAAATGATTTTTGTATTTTTTCACAGCAGTATTACTGTATTGAAAACCAATCTAAATAAATGTGTACCTGAATGAGAAAAATAGTCACAAACTTCATCTTCAAATGGAAAGCTGTCCTTAAACTGAGGGTAATATTTAGTTTTTATCATAAGTTTAAACATCAGAGCTCAGGACATTTTCCTTGTGACTTTCACTTCAGACTCAAGGAGGTTTGGTCTGTTCTGTCGTGTCATTGTGTCTGTCTGCTGACCTGGCACCTACTTCATCATATCTGGTGAGTGGTGAATCTTAAAGGGACAGTTCAACCACAAATCAAAAATGCATATTTTTCTCCTGGCCTGAAGTGTCATTTATCCATCTGTATTTTTTGTTGTGAGTCGCAGAGTTTTGGAGATATAGAAATCTGCCTTCTCTCAAATATAAAGGGAATAGATGGCACTCGAGCACACAAGGAAAAGAAAGTAGTTCCAGTGGATTCTACTGCAGAGAGAAAATAGTTCCTACATGAAACTGCTCACAACAAGGTCTGTAGATCATCTTGAGTAACCGGGTAATGATTTATTTTGATGATTTTTTTTGGTGCTTTGAGCATCACAATCTGATTTAGTCCTGTTATATTTATAGATAAGACAGACGTCTCAAAACTCTGCAAAGAAATCTCAATAGATAAATAGCACCGAAGGCAAGGGGAAAATGTATTATTGTAATGAATACAGTAAGTTATACAGAAGCACTGTAAAATAAATTTCAGTTACATTTTCATAACAGTCTGTTATAAAGTATTCCAAAAATAACAGTATAGTACTTTATCACATTTTACAGTATAACAAAAACTACTGTAGTTACTGTTATGGTAATTTTACCATGATATACACATTTTATACACATTTAGTTTACGGTTTAAAGAAATATTTAATGGCACAGAGCACCAGCCCCTCTTTCAAATAGGAAATGTTTTGCTGCATAATATTGGACTAATGGTCGTTAATGAGGAACTTTCTGATCATGTGTCATTTTATTTACACTTTATTTTCTCAGTTATATTATATGCTGTTTTTAGTGCTATTATTATTGATTTGAGCGGAATGAACTGACTAGTTTTATTCATAATATAATGTTAATGTAGTCATTGGTGGTTTTACTGGTGTTGATTTTGCTGTTGATCGGTTATTGTAGTAGTAGTTGTTGTTTTGTCTCCTTTTCCCTTGAATTTTAAAATTGTTTTACATTATGATGTAGTATTTACTTGTGTGGACCCGAGGAGGAGAAGCTGCTACCTTGGTAGTGGCTAATGGGGATCCAAACAAATAAACAACTATAAATACAGCAAATACTGGACAATTTTTGCTGTTGATTTGACAATAAACATTTTACACAGTAGGTAGGCAGGTAGGTTTTAATTAATCCCTGTGGGGAAATTTCAGTCTCACAGCAGCAGAGATATATAAGGAAAACAAATAAAAAATAGTAATTAATAAGGAAAAACTGGGCAATAGAATAAAAAAAATAAAAATACTAACAATACTAATACTATTGTGGGATCAAGGTACATCAATATGGATAATAAAGTATAAAACTAAGCATAAAAAGTGTAAAGCAGTGCAAAAACAGTCCATATATAGAGTTATAAAATGTCAAATGTTTAAAAACAGCACAAAACCCCCTGGAAAACAGTAAAACGATGTCCACATGTATGCAGAATATATAATGTATATCTAATGTTACACAGTTCTTTGCCCTCCGTAAGATATTAACTGCAGTCTAAGTAATTTGGCTTCCCCCGAAAAAGCTGCGCAGGCATTAATGTGACACACAGCAAATTAGTTAATCTCAACCATCTTTAGTTAAAGCAGAGTGCTGTGATCAGCGCTAACACTCCACAGAACAATGGCACCTTGTTCCTCGCCAAATAACAACAGGTTTTTCACATTAAGAGCCCTATTGTCATCACGCAATCACAAAGACCAGAGCGCCGCACGGGGTCACATTTGTAAGGTCGATGAGGGCGTTTCCAAAGAGTTGGGTGAAGTGGAGTATGAATTGGAGGGGGGTGTGATGATGAGTCATTATCCTCTCAGCCAGTCACAATAATTGTCTCATACTAATCACAGCACTGCATTACTAAAATGACTCAGGGAGAGATGGCAGAGAGCAAACGTGGTGGTGGGGTTGGCCGAAAAGCTGAAATCATTATCACAAATTTATTTACGGGTAATTTTCTAATAAAGATATATATATTTGTGTTGTCATTCATGGCCATGACATTAGAGAGGTCACTTCCTGCAAATATTGAGGGGTCCACATTGATATTAATCTGGCTTATCTGGTGGCTCATTTTCCTTTTTCCCTTTTTGGAGCCTCATTTATAAAATGGACATATGAGCAGTTTTGATCCTAAAAAAAAAAAGCAACGCTTCAATCTTGATGTCCCATAATTTCAAGGTAAATTGGTGGTAATTACCAAGTGATATATTTGAAATTTCTTAGAAATAGCCACAAATTACCTCCAAATTACCCACAGATTTCATGCTTAATTATGTGATAATTATCAAGTATCATTTTCATGTAGTTGCTGGTAATTAGCAACTTATTTGAAATTTCTGTGAAACTGAAAATTACCCCCACATTTTATGGTAAGTATGTGATAATTATAACAAAAGTGTTGTTTTCATGCAAGTAGATGAAGAGATTAAAAGCAAAACGACACTTGTGAATTATCACATACCATGAAATTTGAGGGTAATTTGCAGGTAAATTCAAAGAAATTTCAAGTATGTTGCTTTGTAATCACCACCAACTATATTAAAATTGTACTTGCTAATTATCACATAGTTAACTACAAAATTTGTGGGTAATTTCAAATATGTTACTTGTAATTACCACCGGTTTACCATGAAAGTACAGGACAGTGTTACCAAAACCACACAGAAGTAGTTATTTAGATTTTTTTTTACTTTGATGGGGATGTGATCTTTTCTCTAAGCAAAGTCTAGACTTGATGTAAGTGATCTTCCTGCTGGTTATGTAGGGGTACTGCGATGCAATGCATTTTTGCAATTCGTTGCAATAAGGCTGTTACATTACAATTTTACTGCATTTTCACCACTGGAAGAAGTGCCCCTGTCACTGGAGGACATCACAGGTGTGTAAGTTAAAAATGGGCCTCTTACCACCCGCGTAAGCAAGATTTTTTATGCTCAGATGCTGTAAAATGACAAATAAATGACCTAAACCTAAATCTGGCTGAAACCCCAGAAACTGGCTGTGATGTCTGCTGTTCTTTTACTGTATGTACTGCATGTATTTTACTTATATCTTTACATTAATGGACTTTACTAGATTCATTACTTCGTTGTTCTTCCTGTGAGAACATAATATTGATCTTTCTGACACGAAGCACAGTGCAACTAATTTGACAGCTAGTCTTTAGCGAATCCAGTGGCCTTGTTATTCATTTTTACAATATCTTTGGACTTACTCTTGTTTTTGGAATCTCATCATTTTCTGATTGACGGTTGCTCTCATTGAATTTGTTGTCTGATACTGTTTTACAATTGCTCCCAGTAAAAATCTGCGCTCTTCAACATGTACTGTGTTTTATTTGCTGCAGCTGTTCACAGTGAGTGCAGCAGAGGAACATATTTGACTTTCTAATTTTAATTTTTGTCTCTGGAGTTACTGAAATGTTTTCCCTTCATAATGTACAGTTACTGTTTTTTAAGGCTATAATAAAATTTGTAAAATGGAAGTAAGAATTAAAGTAGCATCTTACATTTGATTAGATTGGGTTCTGTTTCTTGTAGGTCATGAGTGCCCTCTCTTCAGTGGCAACTCAAGTTTGCTGCAAAAAACAGAGCTGCATCTATGCAATGTCGAAGAGGCAGTTTTTACCAAAATAGCACCATCATTTCTTGAAGTCCCATGATGTTGTGTCTCTACTTTGACCTCTGCATCATGCAAAATACCAAAGGGACAAGCAAAACACATTTCAAGGTCAGGAAAACAGTCACTTGTCTCAGCGCTGTCACTGAGGGAAAATAAAAGTTCTTAATTTGACTTCTAGTATCAATTATTTTTGGTCATGATTCTTCTTAGAAAATAATTTGAATATGACAAACAGTTTGCAAACTTGTGAAAGTTCTGAGTCATGCTTTGAAGATCAGACTCATACAGACAGAGCCATTATCATTGTACAGGCCGGCCAACGCTTGTCAATTATCAGTGTCATCCAAACCCAGATGAGGAAAACAACTGTGGATCAGGTCACGGAAGGACTCGAATTTGAATGCAGAGGATATTTGAGTGTTGCAGCAGAGATGTCAAATCAAACGCTCTTGTGAGCATCAACCACTGATCAATCCCAGCGCAATCAAGCATAACCTCCTCTCAGGGTGACATTTTCTTTCAGTCAGTTTCTAACCCGAGTCTTCTGCCTGCCAACACGCTGAAAAGCAGCCACTCATCAAGCTGTTTGACTGCGGCTTCGACAGTCGAGTAGCTCTGGTATTACCATCAGTAAAGCAGGATAAAAAATAAGATGATATAGATGTTAAAGCCGCTGGAAACTCTAATCCACAATAGCATTTGAAACATGTAATTTAGGGTCATCAGTGCATAACAGTACAGTCTACATATCTGTAAAAATAAAGCATAGAGTTTATTCATATATATATATATATATATATTTATATTCTATTCTATTTTTATTCTTATTTAACTATTTCTATTTATCAGTGACTCTTTTTTCTACTGGTACTTTGCTGCTATAATGTGAATAAACTGATATTTTATCTCATTCCTGTCTTATTTATTTGATAATTCTTTGTAAACATGCTTGAGTCTTAAATATAAATGCACCTTCTGAGGTTGATGCAATTGCAATTTTGTTGTGTCTAGACAATGGCAATAAAGTTCTTGAAACTTGAATGTATTGTAGCTTTTAAACCCTTTAAAGAGGAGCCTTGTTAGAAAAGTTGCAACAATATTACAAATACTAAGAAAAAACAGATCTCATTATCTGAATATAACTTTCTCAGATGTCAGCTAGCTATTACATAAAACTTTTAGGTTGCCAAGTTGTGGAAAAAAAACTCCTCCGTTGAAGATCAGGATGAATGAGCCTTGAGTTAAGAATATTTATTCACAGGTGAGCTCAAGAGTAAAACTACGCTGAAGCTCTTATAATATTCAAACATACCAAATTCAAAATAAGAATTACAAAAGTGAATAAAGCTTCAATTTGATCTGATAAGATATTCCCAAAATATTTTATTGACAGAATATTGATTGTTGCCAAAAGCAACAATGTTCGATGCAGAATGTGAACTGGCAGCAGGAGTATATCTTTAAATATTTGGGTAAAAAGCATGAAATTTTAAGCTGTTTTGCACCAAATAAGAACTAAATATATTTAAATGATTTTAAAAAAAGGTCTACTAACTTTTCAGAACTCTGATTAAGTCTCATGATCATGTACGAATTTTAAAACACATGATTTAAATCCATCTGTCTGATCTCCTCCGGTACTTTAGCAGCCGTTGCACAGCACCACCAGGCTCTACTACATTTAAATAATATTGCAGCTGTCGTTTATGCTAACAAGCATTTTGCCACCTTGTGTGTTGAGCCTCTCTCAGGCCAGAGCCCATCAGTCCCCTACCTGCCAGCATGATAAATGGTTGCAAAACCAATTCGGCCAAAGTGTGTTTAAATTAGGCGGCAGATTTCTTTCTTGCCATTACGGGCTGTCCTGCCCGCACGCGGACGTTACGACAAACATGATCACAGAGATTCTATAAAACCCAGTGTGATGCGTGGCTTTTAATCTCGATGCATGCAGGAGCTAATTAATTGTTTAGCACGTCCATAATGAGCAGTGATTTGTGTTTCCTGGGGTACAGGAGGACGTGACTCTCTGGCTCTCTTTATGTATCCACTGCCACTATGGATTAGCCTCGCTCAGCATGTCAGTGGCATTTCGCTGATCCAACCATCCTGTTGTCTCGCCCTCCCCTTACACAACACTCGACAACTCATAAACAGAAATTGACTTCGACTCCTGTAGGGAACACTGGAGGCACAGATGGCATTTAGCTTCAGATTCGCTCTTGTCTAAATATTTCATCTCTCAACAAGCCAAATGAATCCTCTCCATTCTAATACATATATAATTTGACAACAAGCTCAGAGATATCCACTCTGTGTAAATACGATATGACTAAAATGAATATCTCCCCCTTGCTGTACAATAAGTATGTAATGAATAATTGATGACCCCTAATCATAACTGAGAGGTAATAAGGATTTTTCCACCGCCTCAGATTATATACCCCTCTCTGCTACAGCCTGCAGCCGGCTGAAGACGATGAGAGGTGGATCAAATGTGCAGATACGAGCTCATAACCATGTTTACTTTGTATATGGATGATTTAAAGCAAATGAACATTTAGAGTTGTCTCATCTTGAAAACACAGAATTCCATCAGCATCAACTAAATGTTCAAAGGAAATATTTAAGATGTTTTAAACCTAAACAAGCATCTCAGAAATTAAAATTACAATATGAAAAGTGCCTTCAAGGCAGATGCAGACATGGTTGCAGTTTAAAATAATACACAGGCTACACCAGGTCTATCCCATCACTTTCTTATAAGGGGCAGAGTTGATTTTAAGTAAAGTGCCAAGACATTTACATTTCCAATGTCAGATCCATTGACAGTAGAACAAGTGGATGGAGCGTTCAGGTCTGAAAAGTGAGGCCAATGCATAAGTGCCTTAAACCTGCAGTCTTTCTATTGGTCAGTTGGGGATAATGCACTGGTTGCAAAAAGAGGTCTAATTGTATGTACCTTTATGAGAAAATGACCCAACTTTTCACTTGATTTATGACCTCAGTAAACAGTTTCCAAATGAGTTGATGGTCTCAAGTCCTCCTCAATGCAGCGTGATGTTCATTTTGTAAATTATCATCTTATTTAGAGTAAAACAGAGGATAAAGCAGAGTATGCTTTAGGGCGGGGCTACTGTGTAATTGACAAGTCAGTCTCAGTGAGTCAGTCCAGTGCAACACACAAGGCTCATGAAACTCAGATCAAACTGTCAAACTAGACGGAGCTGAAAAATGGATTAATAATCTACACTGAATATTTTCCACTCAAATGTTTCCAGAGACATAATTTAGTGTACTGTTTAGTTGTAATATGAGAATAATTACAACCAGGCAGGTTGCCATTATTTCCTGCTGAGTTGTAATACAAGAACGTCCAGGGATCCACGGCACAAAGGCGGCTGCCATTGTGTTCCATGTTTCCAACAGAGCCTCCCGAAATTTAGATCAAACTGTAAAACTGCTAAAACATGGATCGAGAGTCTGCTCCTACTTTGCCTGTTTCTTGCTTATAAGATTTTTGTTTACTGTTTAGCTATAATATGAGAAAAATCTCAACCGGCCGATATGAAGCAAAACCAAACACCATCCAAGCTGCAGTATCTCAGCCATCAGCTCCACGCCCTCCTTGGTACTGTGCCTGCTGTGGTTGCAAAATATTTTGTGTTGCATTTAACATCTTGTTTTGTTCAGAGAAACCGTTTCTCTCCTTAACAACAGACATAATCAATGAATGATCTAATTAGCCTACTAATAAAATGATGATCTTCTGACATAAACACCAATAAACTTGGAACATTAGCAGGTTATTTAAATCCTTTTTGGTCATGTTTATAATGAATAGGCTTGGACAACACTTATCAAAACTGACTCTCAAAAGTGTTTCCTGCTGTAAATTCATCCTGTGACTGGAGTGAACAAGCACTCGGTTCATTAGCACACATGTTTTGGAGCTGCCCGAGCATTGTTAGTTACTAGACTGAAATATTCCAAACTCTGTCTGAGGCTCTACGCGAGCATCTCAAATAAGCCCCAATTCTGACAGTGTTTGGAGTGAAAACAGCTACAGCAGATCAAGCAACAAATTTAATATGATACCTTTTGTGCCATTGTTAGCTTGAAAACTGATTTTTTGTTGAATTGGAAACTGAAAAACCCATCAGCCTACTTGACCTTGCTAAAACATGTGATGAAGCACTTACAGTGCAATAGTGCAATGGAGAAAATTTATTTTTCTCTATTGATGTGGCAACCTTTTATAGACTATTTCAATAAGATAAACCCATGAGCTGATAACACAGTGTTATTTACAGTCATTTGTTGGGTTTCTTTTCATGTGTATTTGATTTCTTTTTGTTCTTCCTTGCACAAATAAATGTACAAATTATATGCATTTATTACACAACTTTGTTAAATATTCATTTCTGACATCTACTAAGGTCAGTTTTTTTCTGACCAACAGACTGTAACTATGGATGCAGTTGCATTCATAAACTCAAAAGGTGCAATAAAATCAGTTTGAAATCAATAAAAGGATTTTTTGTGTCAAATTATTGGTTTTAGCCATGTAACAAGTAAGATACTGCAGCCTACAGTAAGCGGGTCATTACTGTGAGATAAACCCCCTCTCCACCCTGTTGGCGTTTATTTTGCAATAATAATCCACTCACTGTGCATCATCTTTTACATAAGATGTGTAATTGTATTGTAAGAAAACCCAATATACAGCAGCTTAAAAAAAAACATATGTGAAAATATGTGAAACAGAAACTGAGCCTGGATTGCAGTTCTTGGAGATGTGAGTGCAGTGTTTGATCATTGCATACTGTAGCTGAGTAAGCAGCCCAGGCATATGGACACTTTTTTTTTTTTTTTACATACAGAAGAGGAATGCACTGCTCTCCTCCAGCTGCATGTGCCAGGCGTGATTATCCTCCATGATACTCCCTATACATGTCAGTAACATGCTTTAATGAGTACAGCACGCATTAATGTTTTAGAGGAGAACTACATTTTGTTACACAGAGGAAGCGCCTCCAGAGACCAGGACTTGTAGAGAAGTGGACAGGCCTGGAGCATGTGAAGCAAACTGGGGGAGGCTGTTATTCTACTGACCTGTCAGTTCTTCCTCCCCTTTCATCCATCTGATGGAGGCAGCTGGCTTGCTGCCAATGGCTGTGCAGGTGAGCTCCGTCTCGTTCCCCTCGCTGACCACATCCTCGCGGCTCTCGATGATTGGGCTGCCTGGCGGGACTGACGCATAGAAATGACAGTGACGGTCAGAAAGACACCAAAATAACAACACACACATATGTATATATATTTTTTTTCTTTCCATAACAAGACTTCATTCACACTAATGGAAAGAAAATACCCAAAATACACATTTATGTCATGCAAACTGGAACATATATAATTAGACAGTGCCTCGTTTGCATATTTAAATGCACAATATGTTTGTTCTGATGCTATGGATCTCTCTGTCATTAAATAATGACAAAACACATGTTGTAATGCTTCTTAAAAACTCCACTGGACCCTGTTGATACTGATGTTGGGCAGATCTGTTTCCTCTAAGAGGAACAATAATAAGCGCCATATTTGTACTTCATTTCAAAAAGAAAAGTGGCAATATTACTTTAAAAAAAAAAAATTGACCTAATTGATTTATTTACATGTTACAACGGCAGATCTTATAATGTGAGGAAATATTCTGAAATTAACATTTACTTACTTGATTCTGCTGCAGCTTTTGAATATACCCCACAACTTTAACTAACTATGTTTCAGAAAGTTCTGGTCAATGAAGAAGAGTGTGGGATCCTGCCAAAAGCTCAGGAAAAACTGGTGGATGTGCCTTGACTTAAAAATATTTATTTGGAGATACACAGCCTCAAAGGTAATAAAGCAATAAAACTATGCTCAAGCTTTTACAATCGTCAAACATATCAAATTAAAACTAAGACTTAAAAGGTGAATAAAGCTTTTATTTGATCTCCTAAGAGATTGATTTCACAGAATATTGATTGTTGCCATAATACACAACCTGATTAACAAATCAAGAGGATTTCCACTTGCAGCCTTAAAGCAGAAAAGCACCTGCTCATATTCACTTTTAGTGAATAAGAAATACATGAATACAAGGAATCATTTGCTAATTAGTATCATGACTTAACTTGAGGGGTTACAAGTCGAATAACTTGTATGAAATGTTGATCTCCTGTGTGAAATGACTGTAAAGTAACAATGAACACTTCATGTGTCTCATTTATGCTAACTAGTGAATTTATTGGGTAATTTGGGGCCCTTCTGTTAGATTTAACATGTCTGTCCATTTTCCTCTGACTTGTCAACTCGCACCTGCTGGATGCTGTTGAGGCTTGTAAATGAGACATAAACAAGGACTGCTGGCTCGTCATGCAACGACGTGTAGATGTTCACATTTCACTAACAGTTTGATGAAAAAGGTATTGTTCTGCTTTCAGACAGGCTGATCAAATGTGTGGGACTGAAACGCCGTTTTCTATGAAACTGGATTCCAGCTAATTTGGTGGCATAAATTAACATATGAAGTGACTGTGAGTCTACAGTCACACAGGCAGTTCTGAGAGGCTGTACTGTCTGTGCTTTGAGCTAAATGCTATGTCAGCATGCTAATGGCGACATGCTGATGTTAAAGAGCTGCCCCCTAATAGTTGACTAAACCATTAGTTGGTGAGAAGAGTTTAAGTTAACAAAGTTTTTCTTTTTATCTGCTAGTCGCAGAAAAAAAACTCAAACTCCATTTGGAAGATTCTCCTGTTATGAGCAAGGAGGTTATTCTATGTTGAAATGAATTAACAAAATGTTCCTTGCAGGTTGTTCTGACACATTCACAATCGGCATTTAACAGAGGGTTCGTTTATGCCACTTGTAATTTGTATTTTAAAAGCTCAGTATTGTGGTTTTGAATTTCTCTGTAATGTAGCATGGTGTTAATAATGTTACTCAGAACATTCCCTTCAGCCATGAAACAACCATTTCTGACTCCACAATTTTTTTAAAATCATTAAATTAATATAATAGTAGTTAACTAGTAGTCAAAGAAGTAAAGACTAATAAAATCTTTCGTAAGGGGCAGCCGACTGTTTTATCTTGAACACACCTTTCACGAATTTAAAATATCTCCACTAGGGATGTCCCGATACAACTTTTTCACTTCCGATATGATACCGATATTGCAGCCTTGAGTATTGGCCGATACCGATATCGATCCGATACGATATCAGCACAAATCATACATACTTTTATTACTTATTTTGTAGTGTGGAATGTTAGAAAAGGCTTGATCAAGTGATGTTACTCAAACAGAGAACAATAGTCAGCAACCAGAGTCACCTATAGATAGAAGTGCCGGAGCAGAAAATGGACTGCTTATCGGAGCGCTTATATTGGAGATTTTAGATGCAGTCCGATAAAATTCGATACTCATTTTTTGGCTGATATCGGACCGATATCCGATATCAATATCGGATCAGGACACCTCTAATCTCCACCTCCTTTCCAGGATGTCCCAGGGTCTGTAAATTTTTCAAATGATCTTGACTCAATTCACGACAGGCCTAATGCTCCTGACCATTTTTAGTGCCATATTTGCATCACCTGTTACCTTTACATGTATTATTGAAAACATTTACATGCGTTAA
Source organism: Lutjanus erythropterus (assembly GCF_056507025.1). NCBI lineage: Eukaryota > Metazoa > Chordata > Actinopteri > Lutjaniformes > Lutjanidae > Lutjanus > Lutjanus erythropterus. Next base: position 38,012,712 of record NC_139320.1, read on the forward strand.
ATACTTTATAAATGAGAAATAAATGCATTTAGGCTGAGTTAACAGACCAACTCATTGTTTTTATTTCCTCTCATCAGGAAAACCATATAGGACATTTTAGCCTATGCCATAAATGAGACAAAATAACAGTGTTTAGACAGAATTAACAGGCTCTCATCTATTTGCATTTAAAAACTGTCTGGGAGATTCTGCAACACTGTTTTCCTGTGAAACTCCAGCAGTGTTTTGTGGACAAAAAAATTAAACCCGGCCTTCAGTCGGCATCAGGGTGAGTAGCTAATGACTGAATTTTCATTTTTGGGTGAACTATCCCTTTAAAGTTGATCCTGAGGTGCTCGTCAATGTCTGTACAAACTTTGACGTCATTCCATCAAACAGATGTTGAAATATTTCAGTTTACAGCACAGTGGTGGACCTCCCATCAGCCCATTCTCATCCCAGCTTGTCAAATACAGCACTGCTCTGTCACGCCCCTCGGTGTCTCACACTGATGAAGGTAAACTTTAGAAGCTATATGAAATGCTGCCAGAAAGCCTTTTTAACAGATGGTTAATGTTGTGAAACAGTTGCAGTTTCATTAGGTTTAGGGATCAAAACTACTTGGTTTAGGAAAAGATCATGTTTTGGGTCACTGACATAAATAAAAGATGGTCGCTGCGTTTCTACTTCCTTGCAACGTACAAAACTGAAGCAAAAATATTCTGGATACGAACGCTGCCATCTTGCGCTGAGGATGTCATTTGGAGCCGTGGTCTGTGCAGTAGCGTTCAGTGTTGGAGCCACGCCTTTGAGCAAAGCTCAGCTATCAATCACGGCTTGAAACCCCGCTTTTATATCTTCAAATAACCGATTCATACCAAACTTATGAGAAAAATAAACACTTGAACAAACATCAGCATGACAGGCACATTGTGTATGTTGATGTTTTAGTTTGGCCCATTATGACCTGTACTGCAGCCAGCCACCGGGGGGCAATAGAGATAATGTGGCTTCAGTTTGAAGAAGCCTTCATGTTGTCCATCTCTTTATATATAGTTTATGTTTTTAATTAAAATAAGTACATTACATATGTCACATGATGTAAATGAAGCAAGCCGCAAGATAAAAGTCACATGACACAAGTCTTGTGATGCATGTAATGTTATGTACCTTAAAACTTTTGGTAACATTTTAGTTTCACGTGGGACATGAACCTCAGTCTCCTCGGTGGAAATTAACTCCTCTTTACATGGTCTTTCTCGCTCTTTTGTCCAAAGCCTGGTGCGTCTCATACAACAGCTTTTGCGACTGTATGAGTCGTCTAATCACGTAAATTCAAAGTCATTTAATCATTTCTTATATGTGAGCTAAAGGAAGTCATGATACATCCAGTAATTCTTGCTTTAAATCATTGTGAGTCATACATTAGTTATGCATTAATTAAGCATGTATTTTGCACCTCTATACCCTGAAATTCTCTGCCAAAGTTATATAAATATATGTGATTACATCCTATGGTTACATACACAACATAAGGCACCGTGGTTCCTTGTCCCTGTCATTAGTCACTGCAGCAAACTTGCTGAACTCCAGTTACTTGAAAGCAGAAAAGTCAGCGGGGTGTTTATTTCAAGGACTCTTCAATGCAACCCTTGGTTCAGAAATACTGCAGCTAGGTTTCAATTGTACAACTAGAGTAATTACTTTAAAGTGCTTTTAATTCCTTTCAATCCCCCAGGATGTCTGCATGTATAATAAAGCTTAACTAGAGTAATTTCACTCCAAAGCATCAAAGTGTGGCACAGCTGACTCTCAATAGGGAATCGTTTGGAGCAGCCAAGTCAACATTCACCGGGATTCACAGAGTCAACACAGCTGCCAAAACCAACGTGGTCTGAGCCATCAGTTTCAGCATCTGCTCCTTTTCGTTATGCTGTTGAGCACCGCGAGAGCCTAATTGGCTGACATTTTGTTTCAGTTGCTAAAGATAACAGGATCAAAGATTACTATTATTTCATATTCGCTATCTTATAACGGAGAGAAATACAATAAGAGTGTGTGTGTGTGTGTGTGTGCATGTGTGAGGATGGGGTGTGATAGCTTGTGCGAGGTTCACACATGCACCCTCGCACCTACCCAGGACAGTGATGTCTGCGTAGGCTTCCTGAGGAGGATCTGTGTAGAGCTGGCACACATAGCGTCCCTCATCGGAGAGTGACACATTGGACAGAGACACCCGCAGTTCGTTGTCAGAGAAATTCACCAGCTGGAACCGGCTGTCCTTCAGAGCTGTGGGGATACATGTGAGACAGAGACAGTGAGGGTACAGAGTACAGGGACACAAACGTGAGACATGGAAGAGGGGGAGAAGAGAGAGGGGGAAGAGCGCGGAGGGAAGACAAAGGAGACGCGAGGAGAAAATGAGACAGAGATAGCGAAGGGAGCAGAGTGCTGCCCTTTTGTGGGCTTTCTCCTTAATTGAGTAAAAGAAAAGTGGGTTTCAAAATGATTCATACAAGTTGATTTATAAAGTAGCTTTACAGTCCACGGAGCACTCGCAAAGACAGGAAAGTGTGAAGAGTGCTCATGAGGACTCCTAACAAGCTGGGAACTCTTAAAATGGACTGCTGCTGGTCATGGATGGATGCATCAAACTCACATATTCCAGAAAAAGGAGAGGCATTCAAACATACATAATGAATTAAATCACAGCACAGAGGTAGAGAGGGGTTGGATGCCTGAGAGTCGAAAATCAAAAAAGTAGCCAGGAATCTGTGTACTAATGCGGGTATAGATTGGCTGAATTTTTCTTTTAATGTCGTCAAACTAGGTTAGCAGTCTCCCTCGGAGTTTTTTACTCTGCTTTTCATTTGGGTCAGCCCTCATCCCTGAGCGCTCTTTTACATAAACAGCTTTGGTTGATTTGATTGGGAGCCCTTTTGATGTTTTGACCTGCCTTCTTTATCAAGTCCTCTCTGCATCTGTCAAGCTAACGAACTCTATTCAGCCTCCTGTTTTAAAAATGCGGGGAGTTTGTTATTCCCTCCAGGCTTTACACTTAGCATCGTGATCATTACCTGAGGTCTCAGGGCAGTGTCAACATGAAACCTCACCCCCCCCCCGATATAATTTGAGAGCTCTTTGGAAGTCTCTCCTCAAAGGGAAACAATGACACTGATGCACTTTGAGAGCCAAAGCACCTGCTAGGGAGGGAAACCCTTCACTTCTGAGACGCCGAATATAGTTTATTCGAGGCAGTTTCATAACTGGCTGACTGCTTACATAAGAGCATGGAGGGTGCACAGTAGTTATTAGTCAGTGTTTGGGCATAGTTTCGCCAAATATACCCACATATTAGGGCGGCAATCAACAATTATTTTCATTAGAGGTTAATTAGCGTATTATTTCTTTGGTTAATCATTTGCTCTGTAAAGTAGTCCTTCACAGTTTCTCAAAGCAGACTAACAATTCGAAACCTGCAGATATTCAGTTGACTCTCATGGACGACCAACAAAACCAGTGACTAGACAGTGACAAAGCCAGTGAATCTTTCATAGTTTTTGCTTTAAAAATGTGTAAAACAATTTAAATAGTTTTTCATTAATTTTCTCTGACTCGAGTTTCCAATTAATCAACTATTTGTTTCAGCTTATGTTGTGACTTTGCCATCCATGAAGCTCTAAAGATCCAATGGAAGAAATTTATCCACCCATATTTTCATGAAACAATATTTTTTTAAGCAGCTACAATTACTATTTTTATATGAACAATGACAATAACTATAACAATATATTTTTGTTTTTTGGCCCACAGCTTTACTGATTTGGTTAGGGGCACATCTGTGCACCCAGGGTCCGTTTTTTCCTGGAGTCCTATGTTCTGTGCTAACCCCTAAGCAAGTTATTACCAATTATGTGCTGTACAGAGCTGGGAACATAGGACCTTGACAAAGAAATGACCCAATTTTGGTTAATTTTCATGTCTTTCATAGCATCACATAGTATAAATTAGCTTTTACCTGGTGAACGCATGAGATTTAGCAGCTAAAGAACCAGATTCTTCCTTCAGGAGCTGGTGGAGACCAAAAACAGAGCTACAAGAGTGTGAATATTGTACTTAGATTTGCGAAGTAGTGATAATGATGATTCCAAATTAATAATGCTGCTACTCTATTTCTTCTTCACGTATTTGCTAACAATTTAGTCTAAAATGTGATTTTATGTCAGCATTGTGTTCACAGCTTGTTTACACTCAGATATGGACAGTATTTCAGATAAAATAATGAATTTAAAGTATGGATTTACTTATTTTGTAATTTGCATTTTGCTTTTGACAGAAAGAACAAGATGTAATTTGCAAAAAAGTACTCTGAGAGTATGTACGTGTGTATTTGAAATACTTAAACTACAAATATTTAATATGCTTGTATATGTTTGTATATGTTGTATAAATGCATTTAATGTGAGATGTATTTTTGTTTTTTCAGATTACAAATAACTTTGAATTAAAAACAATCAAACAAGTACTTCATATTTGGTTTTGATACATTTGATGAGCTAGTATTTGTAATTTGTTACTAGATGCTTGATGTATATGTACAGTATTGTTGGATGGAGAAGTGAAAACTTGTCACTACTGAAATCCAGTGAAACCAACAACACTGACATGAAATTCAAGTTGCACAGCTGCTGTTCTATAATATACAGCTTATTTTTTTTACTTTATTCATGAAGGAACATTTTGCTGTCATCTTTTAAAAGCCTGCATTGGATACTACATGGTATCACTACTACAAATTTAGTAGTGCTCTTAGTTATTTCACATGAGAGATTTCAAAATCAGAATCAGAAACACTTAATCGATCCACTAGGGTCACATTACAGATGCTCCGATTCAAGAACAGAAAAACATATAAGCACAGACAATTTATAAGAACATAATACATATGCAAAAACATGTAAATTATACTACAATATAAAAGAGATAGTATAGCAATAATAAAACAAATTCATTAAGGAAAAATATGCATTATTCTGTTAATTAGATATATAAAACCAACAATATATATATAGAAAATAAGAAGAAATAGAAATAATGAAGAATTATGTACAAGTATGTTCATAATGCACCTGTATGTGTTTTTATTCTCGATTTTCTGGTTTGAAGAGGGCCAGGTTAGTTTCACACCTCAAATGAACCAAACACATGATTGGTAAATTTATTTCAATGCACCTATCACAATTAAGGGACATTAGAATCAAATGTGATGACAGCTGTGGGGTTGTTTGCTTATATTGCTGCAATCAAACCTGCTCAAACAACGCCTACGTACACAGTCCTAATGAAGCAGATTAGCTGAGTGTTCAACTCTTAATAAAGAAAATCTGAAGACGTTTTTTTTTTTTTTTCAGGCTTGAACTGTGATGTTACAGACATAGACGTTATAAAAGAAATACATCAGATTTGAAGACAGGTTTCCAGGGCCTTTTTAACCTACGGGGAGTGTAAGTATTTGATGCTAAAAGGAAAGTCTTTTGGCAGCGTATCGCTTTAAACATTAAACCTTTGTAACACAAAGTCAGACAACTTCTGAGGAGCGATGCAGTGAATAAATAATGGTGTGATATTGCATCACCATCCATAGAGGTCCACCTCCGCTGATAAAAGCTCATTTTTCCCATTTCAGATGACAACTCCGCCAAATTGCATGTCATTTCGCATATATCTGGCAGAATAAATGGCTCGTCCCAACAACACTCTCTCAGCCTGCATACCTATGACATAATTCATCTTTATTTGCAGCAATAGAAATTTGTTTATTTGGCCTTCGCTGGTACTGTAAAAGCTGTTATTGTTTTGGTATTTGTGTCTGCTTCTGTGGCTGCTGCCGCTTGGCTTGTAGCGGCTGTTCTTGTGGCTCCTCGTGTGTCTCTATGTCGCTGCTGTTTACTTCCTTGTATACAAAGATCTGCCACTGTGTCGAGCGGCCCTGTTGACAGGTAACAATGCCACTGGCTGAGGGGGGTCCCCACAGAACCAGCAGTCCTCTAGGAGCACAGCCTAGAATAGCGCTGCCATGGGGTTCACCAGACCCCAGTACAAGGAACACAAACATGCAGCCCAGTAACACCTCAGCCAGCTGTCAGAAATCTGATATATATTCAGATCTAATTGCAGATAAAGAAAACCTTTTTTGTGTTTAGTAGCTGACAGTAAAAATGCATTGACTAAAGGCAGAGGAAATGACATGTTTACAGGCCCACGTGGAACAGATTAATAAAGAATGAAACGAGAAAGGCTCTATTAACCTTGTGGAAGGGTTTCCTTAAAGGGATAGTTGGGATTATTTGAAGCGGGGTTGTGTGAGGTACTTATAAATAGTCAGTGTGAAATCCACAGCGGAGAAGCACCAGCACAGAAGCTCAGCAATGAACTGCTGTGGCCAGGGTCAGCAGCAAAATGTATTTTAGCCACTTAAAAAAAGGTCCACCTAAAAAAGAAAATCAACATCAGCTTAGGTCTGAGCTATATTTAAAATATTTTCACCACTTTACTCCGCTGTCAGAAGGTCTCTTCTGGTGGGAAACTGCCGTTCTACAATCTGAAAAGTCATTCAGGGGACATATTGCCATCACTTAATTAACCCCCCTGTGCACTACTACTTTGTGTACTATTACTACCTGGGTCGAAGGTGACAAACAACTTTTACCCAAGTAAAATTGGTCTAGAACCACAGCTGCATGGCTGCAAGAAAAAAAAAATCTAATTTATTGATTTTGATAAACCTTCTAAGCTGCAGAGATTACTTTGATGAGTTGTGTTGACAATTTAAAACTAAAACTTCTGTGTTAATTGATGTATGACTACATTCAAGTTACAGTAACTTAATGAAATTGACTTGATAACAGAATTTTTCTGCACCTTAAGTTCAGGATTTCAAGTCCCCTTCTGCACCCACTAAATTTGCTTCTGGCATGTTAGCAGACCTTTAAACATCTTTTTAAATAAGTGAAAGTTGGAACAACTTAATTTTTAGGAGTAATCAAGCTTTAAACTTGTTTGTGCTTATGCTACCAATTATCACGTAAGTGGTAATTAAAGTACCTTTAATTGCAAAGAAACAGCTAATTGTTGTTGTGTGACTTTGGTGTTTCAAAAAGATAGTTTGGATTCACCAAAATCAGGTCCACCTAAAAAAAATAAATAAATAAATAAAATATAAAAAAAAAAAAAAAAAAAATTAATATGCTATATATACAAGCCAACTATCACTCTCTCCAATCCAACCAAACTGCATAGGCAAAGTCAGTAATTTAACAGTTGCTGGTTTACAGTTGCCTTGATCTGTTGCTTTGTTTATATTATTGTTTGACTTCCACACTATCCTTTTCAAACACCAAAGTCACACAGTAACACTAACTAACTGGCAGATTGAGGCAGTGGTAGACCAGCAACTCCTTTGTTTTGCCATGTAAAATGACTGATTTTGCCTATGGAGTTTGGTTGGTTTCGAGAGAACAATATTTGACTTATGTAATGGCTGTTTCCCCATCAGAAAAAGCTGTATGATGGCAAAGTACAGCAGTGAAAATGAATAACGTACATTTAACCTAATAAAGAATTTTCTTGGGTAGATCTTTTTTAGGTGGCTACTATATGTTTTACTGCTGACCCTGTCCACAACAGTACATTATTTAGCTTCCATGCTGTTGCCATTCTCTGCCTCTCCAAACTCGAGGCGTGCCGATCACCATCTAATGTAGCTAAAACAATGACTACTGGTAAGTGTCTTATACAGCCCCACTTCAAATAATCCAAACTATCCCTTTAACCATTCAGCGCTAACATTAATTGCTTCTGTTACAACCAGGCTTGATCCCTTCTCTATCTTCCTCTCGGTGTCAGAATAAATATTTTCAAGTTGCAGAGCACAACATGACCTATGCTTCGTATGAATCCATTCTTCTCTGCCATATTCTCAGGCAGCTTTGGGTATTTTGTACAAATATGACGAAGATGTGTACTCAAACTCCCCCGATGCTCTTAGCAAGTGAGAAAATAGAACACACGTCTCGCTACCTAGACGTGTGAAATAACAGCTGGGATGCAATATAGACTGAAATGAAGGGTGTTTCTCGTTCACCTTGAATCTTGGCTCGCATCCCAGATACAAACAAGTAAAAAAGCAGAGACAAAAAACTCAGCTCGAAGTAGAAGTAGCCCATATGCTCATGCATAATCATAATGTTCAATATCCTAATCTAAGAGATTATCGTAAAATCGAACAGTGACAAGGACACAGAAGTATTCCCATTATGGTAGCACTGTGTATTATCTCATATTAATCTTGCCGCATTCTGAGCTTAATGACTTTTGTATAAGAGCCAACAAGTCAAGGACAGATGGAATCAGGTTCTCACAGAAAATCTAACCTGAAGCTGGAGGTGATCTTGTTGTGATATCTGAAAGCTTCACTGTAACGTCACGAGAATACAGGTGAAACTGAGACAAAAACAAACATCTCTGGAAAAAATAAAATAAAATAAAAATAAAAAAGGAAAATCATTCTCATATCTCACAACTATACAAAAGCACACACCACAAACAAAATAAAATTAAATAAAATTAAATAATTAAATCATAAATACAAACTCAAAATTATCTGCATACAAACATAACATTCCCTGCTTGTGGTGGTCTGTTGGTTGACTTTGTAAAACAAACGCTTCGTAACGTTAACTTGTCACCAGCATTGGGCAAGTTACTGAAATTAAGTCATTAGTTACTAACTACTTCTCTAACTGATTGAATTAAATTGATCACTGATTCCTGCATTTCAAAGTAATTTGTGGAAAATTAACTGTTTTTAAATCTCCCAACCACCAGATCGCAGCAATGACTACTGTTCCTTTTTGTAAGCTACATTTTAATTACCTGTAAGTTAGTTAGTTAGTTGTAAAGACTTACATGTTTACCAAACGTAAACATAAGTAGTGGAATTACAGTAACACATGACATGTTAAGTTTGGTGGTTACTTTGCAACATGGTACTCCTTATACTGCTTGTCACGTCTGCAAGTTACGTGAGTAAGTTATGTGTTGCTTGTGGAGGCACCGAAATGAACAGAGCAGTCACTTTTAATCTTGCCTGGTAAAATTTATTTATATACAGCCCAGACATGAAAAAAAAATGTGTGGGTGGGATGACAAATAAACTGCAGGAGGTGGCATTTTTAGCAAGTTAACAATTGCAATTAGCATGGCCAAAGAATTCACAATGACAATATTATCGCAAAGTATAGAAAATAAAATAATAAATAATGCTATGAGTCAAATACATCTTTAACTTTGTTTTTTTGTGCATTTAGCCTCTTTTTTAGCAAATGAATTCAACTCAGATCACGAGTATAGGCAGGGAAAGATAGAGTCTTCAGCTATAACTGTGCAAAAGCATAGAAAGAAAGTGCAAATACACTTAATGGATAGTGGAAAGGTGTATGTGTGGGAGGGAGGCAAAGTGAGAAAGCAGAGAAACGGAAATGACCATACATATGTTTATGAGGCACTGGATTATTTGCATAATAGTATTATATGAAAATTCTAAACACATTATAAATATTTCATTTTTTAAATATCAAGGTTGTTGTCATTACCAGTATATCACTATAGTCCACTGCTCATAATTAGTTTGAACTTGATTTTTTGAAAAGGTGAGAGCCTGATTATGGAACTGGAACAACGTCCACAATATACAAAATCAAGAGTTTGGTTTAAAACTGACTTTTCCTTCAGTGCCTGTCATTTTCAAACAGGTGATCCTTTTGTGGTGGGAAGAAAAACAGGAACCAACATGTTTACATATTTCATGTTTGCTTCGTAGGACAGCGGGAAACATGTTTAACATGGTGTCTGACTTACGTCTAACATCTCTGAAGTAGATGGTCTGTCTGTTGGGGTTGAGCAGCTGGATGACGGAGTCGTCATTGTTCTTCACTCTGCAGCTGATGGTCGCCATCTCCCCCTCAATCACAGACACATTGTCGGTCGCCAGGTTCTGACCTTCAACTTCACAACAGAAAAAAAAAAAAAAAAACACAGACGGGAAAAATTACATTTCAGATGGAGCGCCTGGATATTTACAGCCTATCAAATATTTATGTTACTTACAACAGAGACTGCATGTAAACACATGCATGGCGTAAAGCTACGTGAATAGGCCGCATAGATTGTCTGTTTGCAGCCATGCCTAATCCTTTTAATATAAGAGCCATGTGCAATGTTTGTCACTATTGATCTCCCCCCAGCTCAGAGTGGGCCCTGTGAGTCAGTGCCAGATGGGCTGTAAGCTCTGCTGCCCACGAAGGTAGGGAGAGACGAGAGGGTAGGAAGAAAGAGAGACAAAGAAAGAGTGTAAGAAAGTGGCGAGTAGTAGATATGGGCGGGGTGGAGGAGGGGAGGGGGAGTTAAACAGAGAAAGAGATGAGCCGGGCTGGATGCTGTTTATGGCGGAGCTTTATCAGAGCCCTCCATCTGAGGATCCATGTGACCAATGTGCGCTCCGTGTGCTCAGCTGTTCTGTTCTGTATCTCGAGGAATAAAAGTCCTGTAAGCGTCTGAGTCACTCTCTGTACACTGGCATTGTTGCCACAGACAGACCCTGGACCTTGTCGTCGTAACTTACACCTCACATCAAAACCCACACACAAAAAGCCTGGCTTTGTTTTCCCCCCCGCCCCCGTTGTCGTCTTCCAAGAGAAAGAGGAAGAGAATCAAAAGTCACCTTGTGCTATATTTATCTGGCAGCAGCCAAAAAAGCATACGGAGAACGGAGAATACGTTTTAATGCCTCAGATTCACACCAGCGGAGGAACAACACTCTCAGCCGCGGCCCCAAGAAAACATCAAAAGCACATTTGCATGCCCGAGTTGTCAGACACCTCTATTGCATTCTGACATTTACAAAGTGGAGGAGAAAAAACACCTGCATTTTCAGATAGTGATAATGGGAATAGACAGCCAAACTAACATGATTCAAAATGAACTCTGTGAATGCGGCAAGCAATAAGAAATTAACCTCCTGTGGAGAAAAAGCTCCTCAGACCTGTCTGATGCAATGAACTACCCATTTCATTCCACTCCGCTGCCAGGGATCAGGTTCAGGACAAAGAGGAAGGTAATAGGTAAAAACAGACACAGATTATGTCCAAAAAGTACACACCGCAGCCCATTACAGGTCTGCAGTCAATCCAGGATAGGTCTCTAATGTGCGTTGGCATAATTTGATTTAAGGACACAAACATGAACCAAATTAAATCATACAGCAGATGATTCTGGTTCAGCGTTTACCGGGCAATACCTCCTAAAAGCCACCAGAGGCAGAAAGGCCAACAGTATATGGACGGGGAATTAGTTTATATAAATAAATGCAGGAGTTCCAAACTTTTTTGCACATTTTTCATACTGACATATGTTGCTACGCACCAGCAGACGGAGGGCCAGTGATGCATATCGTTCTAACAAAATCGATGCCAAGACAAGAACGCTGACACTGTATGATTCTGCAAAATCTCAGAATATGTCCAATGCCAATATTTTATGTTGCTTTCTTTAATATCTGTGGCATCTATAGTTTGGTTGTGCTTAGGGAAAGATTGTAATTATGACAAATTAACATTGGTAAAAACAATAGTTCAACATTACTTTCAGAGAGTTAGATGAAAAGATCAGCGCCACTTTCATATCTGTCTGTTGAATAAAAGGGTGCAGCCAGCAGCTGGTTGATTTCGCTAACCGGTCAAGCTAACAAACTACAAACTACAAACAAGCTACAAACTATTCCTTTAAATTAAAGCATAGTTAAGATTAGGCAACTAAAAGATATGGTTATGGTTAGGGAAAGATTGTTATTACAGTTAATAAAACTAGAAAATCTGATTTCCTGAACACCCATCCACAGGCCTGACTTCTACATTTGCTCCACCGCCATAAAATTTCCCGCACTGGCATGAAATTTTGGCATTGGACATAAATCTTGAGGTGCAAGTGGAAGCAGTTCAGGGCTGTTTCTGATGATCTCCTTTAGTTCAATATCTCTTACTATCCTGTTCATGTGGGCTTTATAGAGAATGCTGAGGATTTAAACATACTATGCTTAATGCAAACACTTAATCAGCCCACCCTCAATCATGGATGGCAATCATGGATGTGTCAAACACAGAACACTGGATGAAAAGATGGCTAGACTTTACACTGTGATGGCATTGCAGATTTCGAAAATGTAGGAGAGTTTTTGGCTGCAATACTGCGAGTGGCCACTGGGCAAAATTGGATGCAAGGCTGACTGACAATGTCGTACCTAAGTTGCTCTTTACATCCATGGCAGCAACGTCAAGTGGCTGTAATAATAATTATGGGAGCAAAGGAGGAAGAAACTTACAAAGAAGTGACAAAGTCCATGTAGAATAAGAGGATAACGTGGATGGATAGGTCAAAAACATCCAGACTTTCACCCAAATGGTCGCTGTTCATATCCCGCATTAAACCAAAAGTCAACATTATGACTTATTTTAACTAAACTACTTATTTTAAGGCACTTGCCCTCAAAAGTAGTTCTGATGCCAAAACGCAACCAAACATCAACAATTTCACCACATCAAACCACATGAGGATGAAGGTCTAGTGCACTTATTGTAGGTACAGTTATACAGAGAGTAGAGTTATACAGTATATGCTGTTTTGGGAGTCATTGGCAAACAACCTGTTCCATTATTTAGGTATACGTATGTGTTCCCTTTAATAATAGGCTTTAAAATTATATAACAACAATTAATCTTTTCCTCCCGAATCATTTCCTCTCAGCCCTGTAGCAACATGGCCTCATAGCAGGTTGGGAACCGCTGAATTAGTGAATGAATCAAGGAAAGCGTGGAGTGAGCGATTAGTTACCTCCTTGCTACATCAAAAAAATAAATAAATAAATAACTAAAGTGAGAGATAATCATGAACCTCAAATCAAAATAATCTTCATGTGGAGAGCTGCAATGTGAAAGTGTGTAATGATATCAAGTGAGCTGGAGCTCCTTCCGTACATGTACTAAGTGCCGCGGAAGATGAGGCGAAAGCAATGTGAAGTGTTTTGATGTCTATTTTATTTCATTGCTGTAAAAGTAATATATTTGGCAGTCAAAACAGCAACATAGAGCAGCCTCAAAGCAAGGTTATTCTGCTCCCAATCTGTTGGACTGAGAGAAAGGGAACGCAATAGATAAATTCTCCATAAGGTTTAGCAGCCCCAAGCAAGGTTGGTCCCCCTCCAATATCCCAGCCTAGGCTCATCTCCAATTCAAAACACACATAAATAACGTCGCTGTGATTAGCAATCCCATCAAAGTGAAAACAGGCCACTTTGTGGAACATGGAGGGTTTTTGCAATTGGAGTAAACATTTTCAATTGCCTCAGCATCCTGGTCATGATTGGGTGCAAATGAGGAGAGGCAGTCATTAATTCTGGGTGGTGGGTGGGGATGGAGGGGGAGTGGGCAGAGGCATGGCACAGATGACTGGCTGATAAATTCACACTCATTCCAGCAGCTGTCTGGAAGAGTAAAGTGCCTGTATCTCTACACATGGCTGCCCTCCTGTTCCTGCATCACAACATACTGAATGAAACAGTCAGAGGGAAATACAGACCTTCAAAAGTCTGTGCGCTCTCTGAGGGGATGTACAATCTGGCATCGAGTGTCTGGCGCCGAGGCTCGGCTCATCAGCCATACTCAAAATGCAAAACAGCACCTACCCCAACCAATTTGAGCAAAAGTTGACGAAATCAAGAAATATTAGCGGACCGATTCCTCCGAGCAGAAGTTCGGAGACAGGCACCTTTGAATCAAGTTGGCTCTCGCTTTGAACTTTCCTCTCTTGTTTTCACATCAAAAGACATGAAAGGGGGAGCAAAAAGCAGGACAGCCAGCCCCCAATTCCTCTCCCTTGAGTCACCGCTGTCTGCAGCAGTCGTGTCCTTTCAAGGAACAACCAGGACTATAGACAGTCATTAACAATAAAAAGTTTCTCCCTCTCGTTCTCTGATGCCGCCTTCTCGCTGCCGTGTGTCTTTATCCTGCTCAGTCATTAAACCCTGATCCTCATGATGAAATGCTGTTTTAAGGATGTTCACAAGTACGAAGGCTTCTGTCTCAGGGTATAATTAGCGCAGTGCCATTTCTCCAAGACCCTTTTGCATGGGAAGGTTTCAAAAAAAATTTCATACCCACTAATTTGACCATCTTTTTTTCTTCCTACCAAAGGCAAGCTCTCTCAGAAGCTCAGTACAACCGTTTGTATAATGACACTACGACACGACTTCAAAAAAAGGCTGTTCAACAGGAGAAAAAACAGGTATGTGTCATTTTTCTGATATAAATGAAATGATCGATACACAGCGATGATTGGGTACCACGTTCTAACCCTTTCCTTTTATGTATCATTACTGGCTTTAATGGTTAATGAATTATTACAGCTTTATTGATCAGTTTTCACTTCCCTTCCAGAAAAGGCCTGCAGAAGTCTGGACCAAAATTCATTAATCAAAAATTAGTTAAGCATCTTGGTATTGGATTACCAACATTCATAACTGTATTATTCCCCAACAGGAACACCAGCAACCCAAAATTGCCTTTTTGCAGACCTATGATTGATCTATAGACCTCAAGTCTCACTTATATTCTGAATATAGGATCTATATTATTGGTCATAATTTAATAAATATCCAAGGTAGACTGACCACAAGCTATGAGATTGTAAAATGTCGGTACATTATCCTGTAGAAGCCACAAATCCATATGGGATGAACTTTGTTTCAAGAAAAACATGGCTTATTCACAATTTCATGGAGGTACTACACTACCCACAATCCTAAAGTATAACAACAGCACCTCTGATTGGCAAAGCTCGCTGTTACCATGGAAATGTTTGCCACCCAAACAAACAGGTTGTTCCACTAGCAGGATGGCTAATTAGGTAGCTAACATGAATCATAGTAATGATGTTGTAATGCTGCAGTGGCTATAATTTTTACACACACACACACACACACAACGCAAAATACAAAATATTACAACACTGTTATAAACAATATAAACACTATAATTACAAAAGTCAAATTTAAGAAGAGGTGGTATTGTTCACAATGGTTTATGGGATGAGTAGTTCCTTCATTCTTAAAATAATTATGTACACAGTCTTGTAACTCTGCTTTTTTCTCATCTCCATCTTTTTTTTGCTCTGAATCAATATTTTATAGTCATGGTTCCAGGCTTAAAACTCTATAAAAGGATTTTCTGAAACTTCAATGGAGTGAATAATGGGAAATTCACTTCCAGATCTGGAGCCCCTGAAAAAGTGGGCGGTCACTGTTGAGCTCCACAAACTCCACAGTTTATTAGCCATAAAGCATTAGTTAAGGCTTACAAATAGAGTTGGGTATTGAAACCCGGTGCCAATATGGCATCACTTCTTATACGGCCGTGATCTTGTGGATCTAATCACAACACAGATTTCTGTGCCACTTTAAAGCCTGAGCTGCTGAATATTTCCCTCTAGTGCTCCCGAAGTGTTGCTACTTCGATGTTACAGGCAACAGAAGCAGCGCTGCACGTGCCTTTGCTAGTCAACATCACACTTGCTTTGAAGGCAGCACGTTGCCCTCTGTTAGCTAGTACTTATCTTAAATACAGCTAAATGCTCAAAGCTAAACAGTCCTATAGATAAACCTTTTGTGTTGCGGTTTCTGCCTCCCACCCTCCCTTTTAAATGTTTTACTTTATCACATTAGGAGAAGCACCATGTTTCCAGGTCACATTCGTCAGGTGCAGAGGAAAGTACCTGATAAATTCCTAATGTCATAAAGTAAAAACATTTTAAGGGAGTGCCTTAAAGTGTTCCAAGTCCTTGAGATTCAGGAAGTTTTAGCTGCACAACAAAAATGTGCACGTGTTTTTCACATTGATCATTTATCAAAAAGTGGCACCAGCTCTTGCAATGCGTTTTCCTTCTAATTTTGCTCCAATTTGGCTTTAATAAGACCAGTTACAAGCAGAGCATTACTGTTAACAATTCACTGTAAGCCCAAACCAAGAAAATAACAAAGGAGGAGTTAGTACACCTATTCTGGTGAGGTGTTAGTTTGCAGCTCGGAGAAATGAGGAGACAACAGCACACTCACATCTCATGATCCTAAACAAGACAATATGTGCTAAATGCTGTTTAAATATAGCATGTGCAGGTATAGTATTATTCATTTTTAGCCACGTCAAGCCATACCTAGGGATCACCAAACCAGTGGTCCAGCACTTGGTCCAGACTGAAATATTTCAACAACTATTGAATGGACTGTCATGAAATTTTGTACAGTTATTCATTTTTATGCAATAATTTGTCCAATATTTACATTTACATATACATTTACATTTGTTAGCATTGTCAAAATGTTGAGAATAAAGCCAAACTTTCAGTTATACTGCCAGAAATACCATTCCAAATGTATCATCAGTATGATATTTCAACTTTAGTCTGAACATCTTGACTTTATTCTCAACATTGCAACTTTATTTGCATTATGCAATATATTAAAAAAATCCTCCTTTGATGTATTTTTTCTTATGCTTGGAACTAATATCAGAAGTTCAACTTTATTCTCAACATTTTGACTTTATTTTTGATATTTTAACTTTATTCTCAAAATTCAAATAAAAAAAAAAAAACCTTAATGTAGCCCTAATAAGCCGTCATATTGTGATCATCTTGGCATACTGATGTTCGCATTTCTTCAAAGCACAGCTGTGCCTGAGTACAGCCTCACTGAGCTGCTAACATGGCTGTAGACTCGTCTTCTTTTAATTATGACAGATAGTTACAACCAGTTTTGTTTATTTTTGCTCTTGGTATAATTAAAATAGTTAAAGTGCACCTCCTTGCCTCTCAGAACTCAGTAAAAAGCTAATTAACTACACACAGACTAAACCAACAACCAAGTGTCCTGAATAGATATTGAAATCTGCCATTACTGTACATGTGGCGAGATGTTGATTTGAGACTTAAAAATGAAAAGAGTGGATGTTCATTGTGAGTGCACGGCTCTCTCCTCCATCCTGAAAAGAAAAATACCAACATAACCAGCCATTCATGTAAATATGCACAGATGAACAGACAGCTATGGACGGCCAATCAACAGACACACAGACAGAAGCGAGCACTTCCAAATGAACAGCAGGTAGCAAAAAGAAAGAGTACCTGTCACGGTTTCAGCAGCTCCTGTTGCAGCAGCGCAGGCAAGGACGAGAGCAGAAGAGAAGAAAACAGACAGGTTGTGAGCAGACAGGATGCAGCACAGAGCCATATTCAGCTTGTAACACAAAATATATTCATAATTTCTAAATAGGAGGTGTTGAAATTCATTAAATTCGAGCTCCATATGCTATTTGTGTAATTTTCCACCAATTAAGAGAAATACAAAAGGCATCATAATGAGTCATTTAAACAATCCAGTCAGTCTATTTTTTCCACAGGTGTCTACAACCCCAACATAATGAACCATTTTTCCTCTCTTTATCCACGAGTTTTATTAATACGGAGGAACAGAGGGAATATGTGGACTTTGTTTTCCCTTCATGTCCCTGATTGAGATTCCAGCCAGCCCCCGCTGTGGAGCAGCCACTGCCTGGAGACGCTCCCCCAGGACCCGCAGTGTATCCTGGAGAGGCGAGCACCCATTCGGAACGGTGCCCACCCAAACTGGCATCTCGCAGGGCATGGGAGACTGGCGTGTTCCCAAGTCCCCGCAGCAGTGCTCAGGGCCTGCACCCTCGGGAGAGCTTCCATCATTCATTGTCTGCTATTCATAAACAACCCCCCCCCCCCCACCCTCTCCACCTCCCTCCATCCCTCCATCCCTCTTCACACACACCGTCCTCCCCTGCCCCTTTGCTGCACATGCATATCTACATTTTTATATTTCACACACCATCTTATAGTATATTTTTTTATATTGACATTTCACACACACAGACTATGGAGCTTCTCCACTCTGAGCCTCAGTGCCGAGTGTACAGTATGTCGAAGTGACTGCTTGTCTCGCTTGTCATTGCCGGCGTAATAAGGGTGTAAGGTATGACACATGTCCTTGTTATACTCCTTTGTGCATTTTCAATGTGTCAGCAATTCCCCCAGGACAAAGAAGTGTGAATGACAAATCACATACGATGGGAAACAAATTTTGAACATTGTCCAGGAGCCGGTTTCAATATCTCAAGCCTCTGTGTCTTTAAAAACTTCTCAAGTGTCAGTTGAAACTTTATCTTTATCACACTGTAAAAATTCATAACGGAATTTACTGAAATCAATAAATCTTAATTTACTTAAGGCAAATATACAGAAGTCTTTTAGTTTGAAATTATTTTAATGAATGTACTATAGAGAGTTCAATCAAGTTTCTAAAGAAATATGATCAGCATATGAGCAGACTTCCCAGTATGCGAAGTTGCATTGTTTGAGAGTCAAAACTCCCATGAGACCCCTTTCTTTAAATCAGGGACGGAGCAATTGTCTTAGGCCCCAAGCTACCAAGGCCTTCATGTGGTGTGTGGAGAACTGTAGTCAACTCGTGGAAACAAACGGGTCAGGGTCCCATTTCCCAGAGCCTTTGTAGCGCTACGTGCGTCGTAAGTTGTATTTTAAGGTCTCCCTTAAGGTTACGGGATGTTTCCCAGAGTTGGGGCAACCTTAAGTTAGATATACTGCCATAGCAGTACTGAAAAAAAGATGAAACAGGAGGATACCAAGGCAATATCCACCCCAGCTACAGCCTGTTTACCCAGCTGCTGTCTGGCAAGAGATACAGAAGTATCTACTTCCCTATCACCTGACTAAAGAGCAGCTTCTTCTCTCGGGCTGTGTGACTCCTCCATTCATCCACTGCACTATATATAAAAGTTTTTTTTATGACCTATTATTTATTCAAGGATTGAAAAAGGGATGTGGAGAGCCCTGTGCCTGTGCTCCCCTTAAGCCCCGAAATGATAAGTCACGGTTGCTTGTTTCACAACAATGAAAAGACAGTGAACCATGATGAAGGTTAGTATTGAATTAGTTAATTGGAAGTTAATACATTTTAACAAATGTTAAATGTTATAAATGTTTGCAAGTGTGACTGAACAGATGTTGGTTAAGCTTAATATCTTAAGCGTTTTCTGAAGTACAACTGAATTAATATCAAGTTTATCTGACCAGAAAAGTTTATTTGATTCATTACAAAATTACCTAAACTTAAATGGGTAAGCATATATAAATATTTTGGAAAATTATTCAATCACTATTTTTTTTTTAGGATGTTTGCCTTTATTGTGATAGGACAGCTGAAGATATGACAGGAGAGTGGGTAGAGAGAGGGGAAGACACACAGCAAATGGGCCGCAGACAGGATTCGAACCAGTAGCTGCTGCAGAGGACTGACAGCTTCAATACAAGGTGCTCACGTCCTACCAACTGAGCTATAGGGGCGCCCTCAATCACTGTTTTTAATATATCTAGACTAAATTAACACAATTTCTTGATTTATTTTTTTTTAAATATGACCTTTAGTTTCCTATTTACACTCTGTATCTCCCAGGACACATTTAGCCCATTTGGTGTATAAATTTAACACAGATTTTGGCTCTTTGTGCAGCTGGCATGGTTGCAACCTTGACTGACATTAGACTTCCCTGCAGATTTTAAAATGACTTTTGCCTGACCTCAGATAATTTCTCAAATCCACCATGATAATGTAATACCTAGAAATACAACTAAATAGTATCTAAAATATACAGACGAGATGGACTAAAAATATGTCCAACAAAAAATATACTAAGATGTACTGTATTGTGATATCAGTGTGGTGTCCAAACAGGGTTACAAGGCTCACAAATATCAAATAAATTGATCCCATGTTGCATGTATTATTCAGTCTAGTTTGCCTAATTCACCAAGCTTGAGAAATTAAATTAGCTATGCTTTGCCACTCAGTCCAACTTTTTTGTGTACTCTGAGCACAGACTGAGACGGTCGCAGGGGTCACCGAAGTGTGTACTGCTACATCCTGCTAAACCTCACCCATCCAGGGGAAATACTCGTGAAGTTGTGTGGGCTAAGTGAAGTTGTTATTTTCACTTTTAAACAACCAACATAGCTGATTAAAATCTGACATGACTCAGGCAGATATCTTGTTCATTCTGTGTTTTTTCCTGTAAGTTATCGCAACCAGACAAGAAGGAAATGCGCTGTTACCTTGAAGAAATTACAGATTTCTCTACATTTGGACATTATTGGAACCATGTGGGATAATATTAGCACACAATTCAACAAAAAATATTTAATGTCTAGACTATTTAATGCGGAAATGTCACATATTATAGCTTCAGAACAAATCGTTTTGTATTTACAATGTATATGTTATAATTCAACATAATGAGGCTTCAGGGGCGACTCTGCCTCAGCTGAAAGTGATTTAAACAAAAAAAGAGACACGGTGGAGAGTGATAGAGGTTGATAGCCAGCCTCAAACTCGAGCTTGAATGAGCAACGCCGTATGTGTCCCAGTCCAACCAGCCCTCAGGACAGCCCATAATGAGGCTTTTGAGCTGCTTTAATTGCCAGGTAATTATAATGTTGTAGCAACATTATGTAAATGAGTCATTATCATCTTGTATGTGTAGTATATCTGCCCTCGTTTTATGTTACTTTGTCAAGAGTGTAACCCAGAAAGATGCATCACCATAATACCGGGCCATCTCAGTGTTTAATCTTGTCAACAGGGGCCTATATCTAAACAGAGAGTGCTGTGATATAGTGGTGACACCTTCCCTAACCCTTCAGTATGATCCACTTCCTGCCGGTGGCCTCTGAAGGGGGCTATAAATAGCGTTGTGGTGTGTCTGCCGCCGTGCTCCCCTTCTCTCCTCTGTACCTGCAGCACATTAGGTAGAAGTTATGAGGTGCCAGCTCGACTGTGATTAGATGTCATGGCTGTCGCTCTGCTTAGACAGTGCTGATAGACAGATTTCTGGGGGAAATGCGTGTGATGGTGTTTCGTGCGAGTGCAGCCGTTGCACCAATCTGTCAATCATGCGGGGATGAGAGCAGGCAGGCCAGCCCGTCCTCCAAATAATGTCTGTCCTTGTCTCCTCACCTCTTCCTCCTCCTTTTCATCTGAATCTCATCCTCACGTTCCGCGCAACAAGCAGCATTATGTCAAGAAACAGAAGAGTGGAACATTTCCCACTTTTTCCTGCCTACAGTGATGCTATGCTTCCTGCTGGAAACACGCCCGCTGTTGACATTTGAAAGGGCATATTCTTGCACTGCATTATGTTTTCAATAAGAAGTGAGGCTCTAAGTGCCGTGGTATCCAGGCGTCTGCGCTCAACCCATCGCCACCTTGACGAATCCACAATAATCTGCACATTTTTTAGTCACTGAGGCAAACTAAGATCTCAGGAGACTGGATGTCTACGTGGTAAGAGTGGCACATAGCCTCTCCCTCTCTCTGCTGCTCAGTAAAAGCAGTGGGGTAACACTAATGAGGCAACATTTCTTCTCAGTACTAGTGTGATGCCTTTGAATTAATGTTCTTCCTTTCAGGTAAAACATTCCCTTGCTTATTTATGCTCATGATCTGCGGCGTGTTGCATGTCAGCCTCGTGTGTGATCACACCGCATAAGAGGACACAGCAGAGTTGGATGCTGGAACTCTGTGTAGTTCCCCATTGAGACTGGTTACCTTTGTGTGTGTGTGTGTGTATGTGTGTGCGTGGCGATGCTGTCTTACTGTGTGTAGCCCACTGTGTTTTCATTTAATTAGATGGATCAGAGGTGGGCTTCAAACTTTTTCTCTTCAAGGAAACCGGATGGAGCAGCGAGCTCCTGCAGAGTGGACCCAATAAACACGGGCGACTTTTGAGGTCAGGATTTTCACAAAAGAAACTGATCAAAGAGCTTCAGCTGTCCTCGCAAAAAAAAAAAAAAGAGAAGAAAACGTGTCCGACACCTTACGCCAGTCTTTGTTGTCGGGCAGATCCACATTAAATACTGCATATATTATATAACGGCTCTTTCATTTGCATATAGGATGTGAACTCTGAAGATTTGACAAACAATCGCAACTCAAGGCCCACTTAGCAGCATTTTCATCCAGAGCTTGCAACCATATCACACAATGACTAGTCAACATGTCCATTTCCATGACAACTCAGCAAACTTCCCACCATATTTGCCAACCCTCCTGATTTTCCCAGCAGACTTCCCTTTTTTATTTCCTCCTGGGATCACAATTCTCCCGATTTATGACAAAGTTTTAAACCTTTTTTTCCCCATTTCATTATCCCAACCTGTCTCTGACACTGTACAATATGAATACCACAACAATACATCTACACTAAACCAGTCTTCCTGAAAACAAGAACTGCCATTTCTCAAGGAGAGGGGCATACATTTTGTAAAGTCTGGCTTTTAGGGGCAAGGCCAAAAATAAATGCATGAAAAAGTTTGCCAGAGATTTACAAATTCATGCCAGAGGGGCAAATAATTCCATATTCTTTCCTGAGAATTAAAAGTAAAATTGAAAGCATTTAACCTAAAAATGCTGTTGCACTGTACTTATCATTTTAGGTCACCAGAATGGAGGAATTAAAGTAAAGCGGAACTCAAACTCTTTGATTTTGAAATCCTCCTGTGAGATCTCAGGGTTGGCAAGTAAGCTTTCCTCCAGAGCAGAAATGGTTATCAATCAGTCAACAAGATGTTAGTTGGCAACAATTCTGATCAAGGGTGTAGGTTTTGTCCCTTTGTTGTCAGTAGGACACATATTAAGCTGGGATCCTGTCCCTGAAAGTTTTTAGCATCATCATTTCCTGCATTCTGGTGATTTTTACACATCAATTTGTGCCATTTTGCGTAAATTTATACAGAGAATGTCTTTCAGGCACCAGGTGACAATTCAAAATATAATGGAATATAATGCAGTAAGACTCTCAGGCAAGTGATCTGTCAAAATAAAAGTCCTCGGCTACTTCCATGTTATTGGGAGGAGGGACAAATGCCCTTGTTCTAAATATCAGGGGTGACCTGCCACCTCCATCCCTCCTGAAATAAACTATTTAGCTATTAAACTGGGTTTCCTCATCTTTATGGTGGCAAAAAGAATACCTTTGGGTTTTGGACTATTTGTTGGACGAAACAAGTGTGAATTTGTGATCTGCACTTCTTACTATTTCCTGACCTTTTATAGACCAATCAGTTACCTGAGAAAACTATTGTCAGACAATAAAAGTCATGCTAAACTGGGTCAGGGATGATTCTCCTTCTGCTTACATGTGGAAATCTCTGATCTCCGAGGGTGTGACAGAAGTCTTAAAAGTGCTATTGATGAAATAACAGCCACTGACCTGACATGTCACTACATCCATCTCCATGACAACGCCACACTAATCCTTCCAATGAAGAGTGAATAATATGATTGAAAAGCTCTGGAAAAGGCTGGAAAGTTGACCTTGTTTTTCAACAACTATTTCCAAAGCAAAGAAATAACGTTAATGTTTATTACTGGAGGCTTTTACTGTAACAGATTTTGCATTTTAGAACTGCAACGATATGTTGATTAATCAATTAGTCAATCAAAAATAAATAAATAAAAAATTGTTTAATCTTTACATTTTTTCAAGCAAAAATGACAAACATTTGCTGGTTCCAGATTCTTAAATATAAAGATGCCCTGTTTTCTGTGTCATTTATGATAATAAATAAAGAATCTTTGGGTTTGGGACTATTGGTTTGACAAAAGAAGCATGTGTAGAGGCTTTTTCACAATTTTTTAACATTTTGTTGACTAAACAAAATCGTGAAACTAATTGGCAGATTAATTGATAATGAGGATAATCCTTCGCTGCAGCCTTAATGCATATAAACTTATAACAGTTTGTTTTTGGATACTATAAAAATAGCAATTTTGTGCATAATTTAGTTGCTTTTTATTTACAGTCCTGATCTCCCTCTTTCATTATCAGCTCTCAGGTAGCTACAGCTTAATCCAGCCCAACCTGTCAGCGAGATATCAGAAAACGCTCACCTGCAAACACCACAGGGAATACTCAGATTAATTCTCCCCAGAGTCGACTGAAACATATTAATCAGGTAGGCTTACCGGAGATGCAAAGCATGTTCCTGCTTGATAAACTGTAATAAAAAGGAGATTTTCCAAATATCCCCTCAGAGGAGGTTAATTGCTCACTGTTAATGGGATATGCTTTGTAAATGTCCAATCTATGGCCTGAATGTTTGTGTTGTACTCGCAAAAAGCCAGGAGGACACGTGTAGCTGAAGACAGCTTTTACTCTGAGAGATTAAGGGATAATCCTTCAGAAATGCTGGCAGATAAAAAGCAGATATATTGAATTTGGTGCCCTGCTTCCTCAGAGTAAAGTGCTACTGGCAGCTACAATTGCACATAAATAACAATAGATGGGAGTTCTTGTGAATAAAGGGCTAAAATTAAGCATCAGTAATGTCTTTGTAAAAAACAACAACAAAAAAGTCTTATCTCATTGGCAGAATTGGCAAAAGTCCACACATTCTTCAGTCAAGTAGAAATACAGATATGAAAAAATCACTTTTGTAACTGAATCAACTTCTCTACTCAAGTAAAAGTAAAAATGTACAGACTCTCAAAGATACAAACGTGAAAGTATGAACAACATTTGTGCGAAGCTAACCGAGCCTCACCTATTCTCCACCGCCAAATCACCCTCTGTCTGTTTCGTCTTCTACAATGTTTTTATGCCATTTTATTACACTGTTTTCTCTTATTACCTTATTTTCATCTTTACGTTGTTTCTGTCTTGTTGCATCTTTTATGTTATTTTTGTCTTTTCCATTGTTTTCATCTTGTTATGTTGTTTTCATTTTATGTCTTTTACATAATTTCTGTCGTTACATCTTTTTTTTCCATCTTGTTTAATGCTTTTTGTCTTGTTATGCCTTTATGTAGTTTTGTTCTTCTAACTTTTCTTTGGTTTTAATCTTGTTACATCTTTTACCTCATTTTTGACTTGTTATATCTTTTTTTGTTGTTTGTGTGATGTTAGTTGTTTTTCACTGTCTTGTTATGTCGTTTTCGCCTTTTACGTCAATATGTTACACCTTTGTTTCATCTGGTTACTTCTTTTGTCAATTTCATCTTTCACTCTGTTTTCCTCTTTATGTCTCTTATGCTGTTTTTGTTGTTTGATGTTGTTTACATTGTTTTTGTCTGTTACATCTTTTTCATCATCATGTTACTTTGTTTTCATTGTCTTGTTACATTTGTCTTGTTTCTTCAATTACATAATTACATTCTTGTAAATAATTTTATTCTTATTACATCTTTTGCAGCGCTTTGTCTTGTTACATCTTTAGTTGTCTTTTTATGTTGTTTTCTGTCATCTTTGATGCCATTTTGTCTTGTTGTTTCCGTCTTGTTATGTATTTTATGTAGTTTTTGACTTGTATATCATTTTTGTTTTGTCATATCTCTTATTTTGTTTTCATCTTGTTATGTCGTAAACGTCATTTTACTCTTGTCTTGTTACCTCTTTTCCATTGTTTTTTATTTTGTTATGCCTGTCGTACCTGATGTGCACTGATGGCTCATCACACAGAGGAATCATCTTCTCTCTGTGTTATTGTTCCATCCATTTAGACTGCAATCAGTCCTGATGTTGGGAAGGCGGTGCACAATGTCGCAATATAAAAATAATAATTCCACTCAAATGCCATAAAACAAAAAAGTAACAAGCCTGTTTTGAAAATGTAATGAGTAGAAAGTACAGACATTTGTGTTAAAATGTAAGTAGTCAAAGTAAAATGTTGTCAGAAAAATACTCAGGTAAAGTACTGATACCTGAAAACAAAGTATAAGTGCCTCGTTACTTCCCATTTCAGCTCATTGGTGCACATGGGTGGTTCCTGTCACTCACAAACACACATGAAAATGTCTCTGCCTGCAAACAGCAACCAGCCGACTTTAATGACAACTCAGGTAGTGCTCGGCTCTTGCAGTCGTGTCAAGAAAAAAGGGAGCGCTAACACATTTCTGACTACTGTAGCTGCCAGACTGCTGTTCCACACAGCCTCACATGACAGACACAGAGCTCTACCCGCTACACAAATAAAACGGCATCAAAATGCAAAAAAAACACAAAAGCGAAATTAAAAAAGGCAGCGGCTGCTTCACTTTACAGTGACACATCTATCAAAAAGGTAATTTGACATAATAAAAGAGGACTGGTCGGCTACGCAGGATGTCTCAAATCAACATATTATGAAGCAGGAAGAGCATTATAGTAACACACTATTAAGTCATGCTGATTGTGACAAATGCAGTAACTTCAGAGGTCTATAAATCACAGAGCAACTGCATTCGCTGGGAGGTACAATGATTTCCTTTTTCCTACCAGGCACAATCATTCACTCTGTTATGTTAACAAGACTGGTTGACTGAGCATGGACTTAAGTGCAGCAGCAGCAGCGACAGACAGAGACATTCCTCGCTTAAAGCCGAGGCAAAGCTTAACCTCTGGCAAAGTGACACATCACATCTCATTCAGATTGTCTATTTCGGGTGACACTGCATCTTTTTTGTGTGTTTTTTTCTCCCCCCCCTCAGAGCCTCTTTTCAGCCCCACTCGGTCTCAGTTTTTTTAAAAGGAAAGTTGCGGCAGGAGTGCCTGCGTTTGTTACCACAGGAGAGAAACCGGAGCTCTGATTCAACACGGATCAAAACGGGCGCACAACGATACGAATCAAAGCCTCTCAAAGAGTCTTGAGGGAGGGATTTTTGCTATTCTGGAGACGCTCACCTATATAGTATGGTCTCTTGCCAGGAAAACCCACATGAGCAGTGTTCACAGAAGCAGTGGCGTGTGTGTGTGCTTTCTAGCCCGTCAGCCAATATCTGCTTACTCACTATGAATGTGCGTACATCTGCACCAGCGTTTCTGCGTGTGTGTGTGCGAATGTGTGTGTGTGTGTGAGGGGTAATTAGGACATTAGGAGAAGCTTCTGACAGGCTTGTCATCGCCACAGCCTGCCCGGTGGAAAGGAGGTGGTCAGAGGGGTAAGTGGGGGTCCGGCAGGGTCAAGAGACAGCTGCTGCACCACCACTCACTGTCTGGAAGCTCTCAGAGAATATTAAACCACCGGGGCCTCGGCCAAGACGCTCCCTCATTTATGGAATACACAAAGCTGTTAGAGGTAGCGGGTAATTTATTCCACTGTTATAAAAAGTGCTATTGTTTTTTTTTTTCTTTTTTCTTTTTAATCCTGAAATATGAGAACATAAACATAAAAAGAGCATAATAAACGGTGATGGCATTAAGGTAATTGAGGTTATTTTGTAAATCAGTGATTGTTGTTCTCATTTTTACACTTTTTTCCCCCCCTGATGATAAATCTGTGCAGTCTCACGCCTCCTGCATGTGCATCCATCCCCTGCAGAGAGAGAAGCTCTATTATTACAATATGAGCAGGGCTGCGAGGGTTACTTTAAAAAAGTACTTGTCTAAAAATGTAGTCAGTAATGTAATCCAAGTATCAATGATCAAAATAGATGCAGATTAACTTAACAGTGGATTAATATTAGATTAATCATTGCAGTGTTTTACGTTTGCTTTTTGGTTTACTCTACGCTATTGATTGACTGATTGATTGATTGATTGAAAGATAAAAAATGGTAAAGTTTCCACCTGGTGAAGCATTTTTTCCTAGATGGCATGATACTGAATTGGCAACCAGGCTTGGGGAGTAACAGTTTATATGTAACAACGGAAATAGGGGAAAAAAATTTAACTGTATTCCATTACAGATAAAAAAAGAAAGATGTAATCAGATTAGATACATCTTGTAAAAATTAGGATTATTATTAGTAGGACAAGTAGGACAGTAGGACTGCAACAATTACTCTATTTTCAATTAACTATTTAACTAACCTGCATCTGTTTTGATAACTGATTCACAGTTTTTAATCAATTATATATTAGTAAGTCCAATTTCTCAGATTTTGAGTTGTGGACAAAACAAGATATTTGACGACGTTATCCTGGACTTTTAGAAACACTGGTCCCTAAAATGTCAGGAAATGGTGAAAAAAGCGGGTCACTTAATTGACATAGTTGCAGACACAAAAATACTATATTAGATTAAACAGTTTCACCGTGTTTTATACTGAGGTAATCTAATATTAATGGAATGTAATAAATTTACATTATTTTAATATTGTGATACTTGTATTACATTACTGACCACATTTTTTACATGTAATTAGTAACATATATATATATATATATTTAAAGAAACCATCCCAACCCTGTTAGCAACTGTGTGTGTGCTGTGCACGATAGCATATTGTTATTTATTTTAAAATTGCAAACCTACTAATAATCCCCATTTGTATTAAATGTACCTGTAATCTGATCTTTTTATCTGCAACCGTAATGGAATACAGTTTTGTTTGTTATTTTTTTAAATCCAGATTAGACGGTTACTCCCACAACTTGGATATGAGACATCCTAAATACATCCCCCCAGGCTGATGACCTTGGCGATGACATACCATTAATTGTATAGATGGATTATTATCATCACAACAATAACATGGCTCCTTCTCTCGTGCTCCACTCTTCCTAACACCTGTGCCCATTCTGCGGCTGCCTCCGCTCATATACTCATAATCACATCTATCAGCCCAAAACGTTAACTGCATCCGGGGACGCTAAACACGTCCATTTGTTTGCAGTTGTAATGTCTTTTGTGCGCCTCAATCAGGCACCTGTCAGACACACACCTGCTACCTCCGTGCTAAGAGAAAAGGCAGAGGGAAGGCCTTTTGTTTCCTCGCAGAGTTTATAATCAGCGCGTTGTTTCCAATCTTCTTCCACCATTTTTCAATTTCCCATTTCCCTTTTCTCAGTCAAATCACTGCTATCAATCAGGTGCATGTTTGAGAGAGGGGAGAAGAGTGCGAGAGTGCATGTGTGTGTGTGTGTGTGTGTGTGTGCGTGTGTGTGTGAGAGAGAGAGGGAGAGAGAGGGAGAGAAAGAAAGAGGGGGAAGTTCCTTGATGGAACCATCTCCAGCCCTAGGCCTCATTAGTCAGAGACTGCAGGAGAATATGTGTGTGTGTGTGTGTGTGTGTGTGTGTGTAAATGTGAGCGGGGGATGCGTGTGTGTGTGTGTGTGTGTGTGTGTGTGATAAAAATGAATACTGGTAGAGTGTGTCTGTCAATATGAGGCCATTTAACATTCCCCCATTCCACCCGAATGATGCACAGCGGACATTACGCTCTCTATTTGAGTTCCTCTAAATGGATACTCAACCCAGTAAGTTCTATTATATTTTGCCCTTTCCCTCCACTGTGCTTACTGATATCATGGCAGAAGATGACCTATAACGTCCCAAAACAATTTCTGCGCAGCCATGACAACATCTCCTCTGTATCAGCATGCTGTATTGTGAAAACATCTCAGAAATGAATGCGGCTGACTGATGTGGCAGTCGATACGAGTCAAACCATAACAGCTGCATTGGCACAAGCCTTATTGATCTCGTGTGGCAGTGCACTTCAGCGATGATTCGATCCTCAAGCGTTTAAAGGAGAAATATGTAAGACCCTAGTGATCAGAAACGAGTACTGCAGTCCAAATAGCGAGTTGGAGCCATAGATGGTACATTAAATAGGTTGAATATCTATTTAATGAGTTGCTTCCCCCTCGCCCCCTCCTCCTCAGACTCATTATATTTTGACCTTGACAAGCAACGGCGAGTCCCACACTGTAAGTTAATCAGCTGCTCATACCTGTCAATGTGACAATGTAAAGTTAAGCCCATTATCCTGAAAACAAAAGCCCACTGCTCTGATAATACACACCCTGGAGTTGGAGTTCAGTGGCTACCTGCCCTCTTCCTGCCAAACTCCATTAACATTTTTCTCTATTTAACCATCATAAGCATCTACTCCTTCTAAAACATTACTGATGTTTTTTTCACAACTCATAAACAGACACTCACAAATTTAGCAAACACTGGGCATTAATTTTAACACTAAGAAATGCGATGTGGCTAAATTAAAACAGTTATTCTGGCCAAGAATGGAAATTTCAAAGGAGAACGAGCTCGGCTGCATTGTTGCCAGAGAAGCAAGGATTTCATCTCTGATGACTTATCATCATTATTTTATGACTTAGTACAATAAATTTATTACAGATTTTTCCTTTAAAAAAGCTGGATTATTCAAAGTGCAAACATTCTGTTCTCTTATTTGGACAAAAAAACAAACAAATAAACAAACCAAAAAAATAGAGTGATAATAAATCATTTTGAGTCTCATAAAATTGCATTTAATTACCATATTCATTAACTACAACTCAATATTCACTATTAGATTTAAGCCTGAAGTAAGGGTGCAGCCTCCGATTATTTTAATTTAGCAATATTACACAAGAGAGTGTTTTGATTTAATTTATTTCTAACACTTAAAAAAATGTAGAAAATAAAACAGAAACAATAAATACTGAACAGACTTTCACTGAAAAAGATGAATTAACATTTGCTGTGGGAGTGGGATGAAGCAACATACTTTAACGTTATTATTAACATGACAGTCAGGAGAAAGGCAAAACAAATGACACTAACACTCAAGTGTTACCAACAATAAAAAAGACATAATGAAAATGTATTTATATTGTGGGATGGTCTCAAAATAAAAAATAAAAAACTTTTTAACTTGTGTTTTTCTGTTTCCCTGGAAAAAAAAAAAAATCTAAAAAAAAAAAGGCAGTCTATGTAATGAAGTCTAGTTTTCTACTCCAGGAAGTAAGCCGACCCTTAGTAACAACCAGCAAGAGACAATTTCTGGTCCCTGGTGAGTCAGCAGCCAACTTGAGCTAACGTTAACACTTTCTAGAGATTGTGGATTTTCCAAACTAAATAAATACCACACATACAAACACAAAACTGCTTTGTTAGCTCAGTCTTGTTATAACTAAGAGATCTGCTGAAAAAAATATCTCCTGGACAAATTTAGCTACTATGTCTAAGCACTTCTCATGTTTTCAACAAACTAGTAGCTCCTGTCAGTCACAGACTCACCACCTATGTAGTTAATGGAGGATGCTGTACAGAAAAAAGTCAAAATGTAGTGGAGAGAGATTTCCAAAAATCCTATATTATATTTGTTAGCTTTTATCCTTTCAACAACAACATGTTCACTGCAGTCACAAAACTGCCCTCCGGCTTGTTGCACACAAGAGGGCAGTCTGCAGCAATCTAACAGAAACAGAAATTATATTCATTAAAGAAACTTGATTTAATTATTCTATAAAGGTTGTTTAAACAGCTGCAAGAAACAGGAGGTTGTAGTCTATATAGGTCACTGTGGTTCCTAATTTATTTTAATTAAAAAAAATGTAATTTCAAAAACATCACCCTCTCTGAGCGGAGCAAATACTTAATTATGATGATGATGATGATGATGATGATGATGATGATGATGATGATGATGATTATGCCTTTTAGATTATTTAATTCTGAATGACTTCAGTGTTACACGCACATAATTGTAACTGTCACAAAAATAAACTTTGAATTGGCTGGAATGAATGTCAAATTTAACTGCTCAATAAAAAACATATAAGATCAACAAAACTCCAAAGAGAATCGGTATATAATCATATAAAACAGCCAACGGCAACAAATGTGGTCAATCAAAAATGGTGACCGAATTGAGACACGTCCACCAACATCTAAATTTAGAGCTTGTTCAACCAAAACAAACCATGTGACTATGCGACTGTTGCTACAAGCCACATTTACAACCCGACCAGACAACATCTCGTCTCGTATCAGCATGCCACACTGTGCAAACATCTCAGAAATGAATGCGGCTGACTGATGTGGCAGTCAATACGAATCACACCATAACAGCTGCATAGGCACAAGCCATATTGATCTCGTGTGGCAAGAGGAGCTCGCAGTGCATCGACAGCTTTTGAAGAGAGTCAACTGGCTCGCTTTGATAGTCTGTTTCACTGAACATGCCGACTGTTACAACAGAAATAGCACAAAGTCCTCTGTTAACATTCATGAGGCACAAATTAGGCAACAAATACAAACAGTGAATAAAGGATGAGCAAACACACCGGGTCCAGATTATTGCCAACGTGGCAATATGCTCCATGTTTTACTGAGTGTATTGATTATAAAAGAGATCTATTTGAAGTGGCCGCACAAAATGGCAACTATAGTAAATTCACAATGGCAGGGTAATATACGGCTCCACTGCTTTCATTTATTCACAGCTTGACATTTCCTCCCTTCCGCAGAGTGTGCTCTAACTGTGTGCCAATGGCCACATCATTTAGACTGGACCCGCATGAATATTTAACATTAGTGCCTGGCTCGTAGCTTGCAGAAAATGAATTATTTTTAGTGGGCTTTGCAGAGGCACCGTGGAAAACCCTCACTCTGGTGATGAATCGCTGGAGAGTTTATGTTGTATTAAGCAGGCAAAACAAATGGCTATCAATCATTTGAAGCTTTTCATGCTTGCCAGCTACACATCCCTTCCCCCCCTCTTTGCAGAGGTTCTGTTGGTTTTCAGGGGGATCAGCTGCCAGCCCTGGGTGTGTAAAAGAAGGTCAGCCTCGAGTTCACCGCTGTTTGTTGACAAGCTGGAGGAGAAGATTCAGGACATGTTACAGTAGGCAGCAGTCCTACTGCAGCTTTATGTAAATGTACATAAAACTATAGATACAGCTCAAACAAACAAATACTCTGCACTGTTTACAACCTCAGTGATATCACCTGTGACAATGCAACACAATCATGGCTATTTGTGAAACAGTCATGATAGTTATATATTAGCTTTACAGACCATCTGCTAACCACTAACTGCTGGTAGATACACGTAGGGTTGCCACCTGCATTGCAAAATACAGGATTGCCCCTAATTGAAATATAATATGCACTTTACAAGACACAATTTGTCCCTAATTTTCATGCATAACACTCCATTTTCACATATCTGAGAAATAATTCAACCAAAACAGTTAGACATAGTGGAGAAATATTCAATCAAAAAGTTGTCTGTCACTCACTGGTTACAGACAGATGCACATTTTATGTTTTTTTAATGCCAACAAATACCTTTAGCTAAAGTCAGCCTGTAAAAAGAGAGAAACTGTCCAAATACGGGTCTAAATGGCAGACAAACCACATGAGCACAAGATCAGTCCTGTCAGTGAGAATGACTTCAAGGCAAACTGTGCTGTTTAGAGAATAGAGCATTTTCTGTTACCTATTGTGACTGTCTGACTGTCCAAATACAAGGGCAGAGGCCCAGAGTGGAGTTATTTTGACAGACCAAACATTTTGCCCAACGTCTATGATCTGATGTTTGAATCCTTGATATAACTGATGCAACTTTACTCATATCGACTCTTTTTTCCCTTTATTTTCATGTTCAGAGTAGCAGATGACTTTAAAATTGATGCATAAAAACACACAAATTGGTAAATAAAAATTCACCAGAGGGCTAGACATTAAATGCTTGACACTCAAAATCTCATGAGGCAGGATCTTCAGACTCCCTGCTTTGATTTGTGTCCCCGCGCCCGAGGTCACTGGCAAGGTGTCCCTTATTTTTTGACGCTGAAGGTGACGACCCTAGTTCACAGAAATCCAGTTTGCTAGCTAATCTGTCAATACATGTGTAGACCTACATTAAATATGCTGCTTGTTAACTGCTTTAATCTAAATCCATTTGCACACAACAAAAGAGAGAATAGCCAAACAAACAATTAATGAACCTAAGAGCAAACATAAAATATTATTATATAATCAAGTTATATTACTTTTAATACTTTGATATTTGGATAAAGTTTCTGACTACATTTTTAACAGGTAATTAGTAATTGTTTTGAAATATATTTTTAAAGTGACCCTCAACCTCTATTCGATTTTCATTTTTTCCACTCAGCACTCAGCATAACATTCCAACTAACGTATCATCCATCATCGTTCTCATTACACGGTCAAGTTGTCAATAATAAATGAACAAATTCCATTTACACGTTGAGGCACCAAAACTACAAGAGGTGTAAATCACCAGTTTCATCATGAAACAATATTAATTCTTTGAACAATGACACAATATTTGCTGATATAAAGTCTAGAATATGTTTATGAATTGATTCAGTTTAATTCAGTTGCCTGCAGTCAATATCATTTGATATGCCCCATGTAAAACAATCAGTCACAGAAGAAGCTTCCACTTCTTTCTTTTATGATTAAATAAAAGATTGTAAGTCATTGTAAGGTGCAGCTGGACAAAAATGGTGACACAGACATACCATGGAAATTTCAAAATAAAGGTATACGTAAAGATGATAATATGGATCAGTGTTTTCTATGGATTGATACAGAGCAATGTATCATTATAGCCCTGAAAACTACTTAGTCAGGTTTAAGAAAAGATCATGATTTGGGTTAAAATAACTACTTCCACTGACCACACAGGAGACCAGAGTTCAGCTCCTGTGTCAAAGTCCTGCATTCAACCCACCCATCCGACTTTATACTGTGTTTATCCTTATTATTTTGAAAGTCATGCTGATTGTCATGAAAAATATTTACAGTTAGTGTCCTTGTACGAATCTGTAGAATACATTTCATGACCATTTCACAAACTGCTGTGTACTGGGTTGCATAATAAACCATTTTGAGTATTTAGCATCTACTTGAAATACAACTCAGTCTTCACTATTTTAATTATTTTCTTGACTGTTTTATTAATTAATGTATAAAAACATCAGAAGAGAGTGAAAATGCTTGTAACAATTTTAGCGTGATGTCTTCAAATGCCCCTTTTTGTCCGACCAACGGTCCAAAATTTAAAGGAGGGTCAGTTTACAGAGCAACAAATGCAACAAATGTGGTGAAACCTTTGGTCATCAATCAAAAATGGCGACGGTGCTGTACTCATGGCACTGTGGGTCACATCCACCATCAGCTGATTTAGAGCTTGGTCGACCAAAGACATGCCGTGTCAAAATTTTGACATGGGACTGTTGCTACAAGCCACATTTACAAACCAACCAATGTCAGAACATGACATGAAATGACCCAGAACACACTGGAGAGCTGGTTTCCATGTTACCCCATGTTCTCTCTACAAACCAACTTCACAGTCTCCTCCAGGCTGTTTTTTTTTCCTTAAAGCTGAGTGTGCATGCATGGAGAAAGGATGTGTGACTCTTGCCAGGGTATAAACCTAATGATCTGTCGATCTTTATAAATCATGACTTGATAGTCTAACCATGCCATAACCATCAGAGCATAAAAAAAATGTTTAAATCAAAAGTTCAAATTGAATTGTGACCTTAAAATCAAATCAACGATTTGGAGAATTGTGACATCCCTATTTTTAACATCAG
Organism: Lutjanus erythropterus; assembly: GCF_056507025.1. Classification (NCBI taxonomy): domain Eukaryota; kingdom Metazoa; phylum Chordata; class Actinopteri; order Lutjaniformes; family Lutjanidae; genus Lutjanus; species Lutjanus erythropterus. The sequence goes on from NC_139320.1 coordinate 38,048,237, forward strand.
TAAGGAGTCACCAGAATGCAGAAAATGTGTGTTTAATACATCAAAGACCCCCAACCCCTCCGTATATTACTGGGCTCCCTGCTTTAGAAAAAGCCTGTATCTGCCGAAGTGTTAAACGTTTTGTGATGTTTTGTGATGATATTGTAGAAGCTGCCACACAATGCGACCAAGACCCCTCTCACACAGCGCGACACAGTGTGAACTTGTAAAACCATTTTGAGCCAACAAAGAAAAACTAAAGTGAAATACAAACTGCAAGTAATTAGCCTGGCAAAGACTTGTGAGAGTTCTCACCGTGATTTTTAATTCTGGAAAACATCCACTGAAAATGGAGGAAGCTCGATCAGCCAATGAGTAAACAGAAGGATGTTTTAAATATCTAACCTCTTCAATCCCACCAGCAGGACTGTCAATGAAAACTCACACTGTGTGCGCAGCCAAACATTGTTTAAACACACAAAACTTTATTCCAAATCCTAGAGAAGATCCCAAAGTTTCCAAAGATACCAAATATGTCAGGCTGAATGATGCACCTGATAGGTAGAATATTTCCTCTTGATGGATGTTCGATGGTGCAGCCATTTCACTCAGTGTAAACAACTCGTAGCTTCAACGAAGCGTTGGCACAAGCTGATAAAGAATATATGTATGATACTGTCAGACAGTGTAGAGCAACTTTTCCAACCTTTAGAAAACTTGAGTTTGAAGGGCTAAACTAGGTTATGAAGGACAATAGTTGATAGACAATGACAACTGCTTCCGCAATGACCTACGTGCCAACGTTTTTAGAAACTGACAAAGGTTTAGCCGGAATTTGGACAATATTTTCCCCATAACAGCCACCATGTTTTTCAGCACGGATCAATACCTGTCCATTCAATGGTACATTTGTCCAATCTGGTGTGAAGGAAGGGTTGAGGCTGATGTTTGAGTGAATCATCATTTAAAATGAAATTTGTATCAAGGAGAAGGCCTATTGAGTCTTGGCAGACCACTGCCAAGGACACTGGCACAAAAGGTGTGAATCTAGCAAATAAATAGTCTCCTGTACAAATGAAATGGAAAAAAAACACACATCTGCTCCTGCAGCATTAAGAGGGCTAAGAGATCAAACCTAAGAGTGCATAGAGGAGTGGTTCTTATAGATGATTAAATCAGCTCTTCATGCTTCTCCTACCTGCTTTGAGTAGTTTTATTTGATTGGCTACGTAATTACCTTAACATTGGTTAATTGCTGGTTAATTTGCCTCTCATAGCAATCACATAGCCCTCTCGTCTGCCAATCAGTAATTTAAAAATCATGTATAAATTCAGTCAGGTAAAACACACACTCCAGCGAGTGCCCAAAACCACCGGCGTGACACCACAGCAGAGTTTACAGATTCTCGGATTACTTGACAGTTTCATTAAGACAGATTACCGTGACCCTGAAGTTTTAATCTCCCAGATAAAGTGAAGCTGTTTTTACACCCTTCCTCAAGGATGCACTTCATTTCCAGCAACATCCAGGCCGAGATGAGATTTGGCCTCTCTCAAACACAATCTGAATTGCTTCAATTGATTAAACAGAAACTGGCGGGCTGAACAGAGCGGAGGCAGAGTACAAACCCGTCCACACAGCCACTGGCAACTGTGGACACAAGATTGAGGGTAAGATATCTGTGAGTGGCCTGGCACCTGAGTCAGAGAGATAGTCCTGCTTACTGGGGGAGGCAGAGTGGAAGGAGGGATGGAGGGAGGGAGGAGGAGGAGAAGGGGGGTCAAATTGGAGACAGACTGGGTGGGTGGCTCTGCCTGTGTTTCCCCTTCAGGTTAATATTTTATGGATGTGCGATACAGTTCAGATGACAGTTTGAGATGACTGAGAGTCAGCGTGCGGGCGGCGAGAGTTCAACGATTTATTAGAAGGGAGAGAGTGCGGCACGACCGGCGAGTGAGGCTGAATCTGAGGAATGTGTTAGTGGCTGTTAACGTGAGGAGTCTGGAAATGACTAAAAGTTTGTGCTCATACAGGTGTAAGTGCACATGTGCAGATGTGAAAAATATACACACACATTCTTTACTCAAATAGAAAATACAGATACTTGTGTAAAAAGGCACTGGTAAAAATAGTAGTACTGATTCAACTTCTTTACTCAAGTAACAGTGGGGAAAAATACAGGTATAAAAGCAAAACGTAGCCCTCTGAATGACATTTGTACTACAGATGTGAATGATCAGCAGACTAAAAGTTTAAACACCACCACACTCACAAGTTGGCACCAGAAATACTAGTCGGGTAAACTATTTATCAGTATTTTCTCCTATACTTGTACTGACCTGGTGGGACATTTGGCTAATGGTAAAACAAATCTTGGATTTTTAAATGCCAAAATTAAGACCAAATCAAAGATTTGCATTTAATCTGCATTTGATGCACACTGCACATAAAGGTTATAGGTTACACGGCTTATTTTTATGCAATAAATGCAGCTTATTAAGTCATCCTCTCTTGTGGTCATTTTGTTTGAAGTCTTGAATATATCAAGCAAATCAAATATAAAGTGCAGACCACATGCTGTGTCATCTCCCATATAAATTGTCTGATTTTCAGTGCATGCCACCAGGCATGAAAAATAAATCTTGGGGAAACACTGATTTTGTTACTGTACAACTGTTGCCTACAAGATGTTACGCAGCCGGTGGCCACTAGCCAGACAGCAGGTCCGACAGACAGCGGCCCTCCTCTACAATCAATATTAAACATAACAAAGACCAGACTCTTGCTAATGCCCGTATGGCCCAGATGTTGTTAAAAGCAAAGTGGAACAGATGGCAGCTCATAAAACCAGCCACTTTGTCATGACTTTGATCTAGTCAATGAAAATAAGGTTGCATGTAGGCTGTGTCCGATTAAATGGGTATAGAACCGTTCACCTGGAGCAAAGTGTAACCACATTCAGCACAGACGAGGACGTTAACCTGCAGGGAGAGCAGGTTGCTACTACTAGCACTGCTAACGTTAGCTTACATTAACTGACCACATGGTTTGGCTACGGGTAAAGAATATTATGTATCTGTAGACAATGTGATCCTTTTCGGTCTGAAAAAATTAAACAGTGGGTTGTTGTCAAGCATGCTGCAGTGTCGCACATTTCAGTTGCATTTATAATATGATTGTGTTATTGAAGAATGTTTCAAATGGCTCTTAAAACTTTTTCAGATATTTAACTTTATCAATTAATAAACTGTGCAAAATTTGAGTTCTTTCCTGAGTATTTTCTCACATCGAGACTAGTTGACTAATCTAAATTAAAAGTTGCGTTTAACTGACAGGGAAATTAGTCACCAGGAAAAGCCCTAATTTCTACCTTTCTGTTTCTGTGCAAAGCAAACTGAACCTCATCTTTTCTCCACAGTGGTGTCCCCAACTCTGACTGTTTTAAGTCTGTTTTAAAAATGTAAGGGGTAGAAAGTAGACAAAAAAATATATTCCTTATTAGATAGTAGTTATAGCCTAATTAGACACCATGTACGGTACACTGATGAGAGGTAACAGGCTGTACTTTGCATCAAAATAGACAAAAACTAGATTTACATTATATATTAGACAACATTTTAGACCTTAATTAGACTTTATGAAAGGGTAATTAGGGACACATTACAACAGAACTGTGCTGTAAACTAAAGTCTTTTATTTCCCTCTGTTAGACCCTTATTAAGCTTTAAATGTGATACTTTATTCTCAAGCACAGATACCTGAAAACTCAACGGAAGTGCAGTAACGAAGTATCTGTATTCCGTTACTTCCCACCTCTGCACGTGCGTGTCTGTGTGATGAGTAAGTGCTATCTTCAGCCCCATGAAGAAGAGGAGGCACCAGCAGTACAGATGTATTTCTCTCTGAGCCCAACATGAAACACAGGAAACGGCCTCTTTGATCATTACCTACCTGTCAGTCTGCCCTCCACAGGGACCGCCTGTTACGACTGCTGATGTGCTGCACTGACAGGCCAGAAACACACATGCAAACTCAAACACATCGAGAAAAAAAAAAAAAAAAAAAAAAAAGCAGCGCCGCTATGAGTCTGACTGGTGTCGGCATTCAGACTCGTCCCCGAGGACGTATAACCATGACGACCAACAGTGTGGGCAAAGCGCAGGTTTATTATTCTATATTTGGATTCCAATTAGCCTCAGTGACTGCGAGGCTCGCTGGGGTCCACGTTCACATTTGTACCAATGGGCAATTTAGTCTCCACTCCCTGTGATTGTATGTTTGTTGAATGTGGGAGGAAACAAGCAGAAAGCGATGCGATCAAAGGGGGGGAACATATGTAGAAGTAGTGAGTCAAAAAGCAAACAAGCTTTTCCAAGTTCATTCGGTCGACTCTACAGAAGATATCCTGTAGAGCATCTGCTGAGAGAATCTGTAGACAAACAGCATTACTGGGTCACTGCTGGAGAACCTTAAACTTACTCATGTCATTGTGTGTATCTGACATGAAGTTTGCTTTTCTGTAAATTTGACTGTAAATGTAAGTTCTGGTTTTTTTTTTTATTACACTGGAATAAATGCACTAAAATACAGTAACATCCAAGTTATCAGCACCTCTCTACAAGAGTGTCTCAAGACACCTCAGTCGCGTGAGTGATGCAAGAGTTAACGAATTCTGACTTGAGTTTTCACACTGAGGTCACCTGTCAATGAAAGAACAGAACTTTTATGTCTTTAAAAGGTGGTACCATTATTTTTTCTTTTGTCTATCAATTTGTAGCTTCCCATCAGTGTTCCTTGTAATCTGAACATTCAAATTTTGGTCAAAGTATTAATGTCTTAGTGTGAAAGTGCTGTTTTTTTTAAAGGTCTTCTAAAAGTATTTTCCCGACATGACCTGACATAGATTTCTAGATGATTACGTTGCTTGAGTGGGCATTTCCACGTTCACTTTACAGTTGATTTACAAACAGATAGATAACCAGTAGGTCATTCTTGCAAATAATCACTAAAAATCAGAAATTTATGTTTATCCTTGCCATATATCGTATTCTTATTTTATAGTATCCAGTGTTGATTTTAGGCATTTTCATTCCTTCTCCACACAGCTTGTATAACAATTGCAGCAATTTTGGTGTTAAATAGGAAAACAAGGCAGAAGTAAGACAAACTTAAATTTCCTGTCTTTAAAAGGCTTTAGCGTCTGTTCAAATAAATTACAAAAACATATTTTCTCTGTTTCCATGACATTCATAGATAGTGTTGTTTTTTCTGAAATATGGATACAATGGAGGTTAATTAAATTACATTTTTAGTCCTCAGCAATGAAAATTTCAACCCAGTCACCAGACAGGGACATTCATATTGGATGAATCTGCAAAACTCTGAATTACATTAAAATTCTCACTTTCTTTCACAGCAAGTATGGTTAAGATTTCAGAAAAAGATCATGGTCATGGTAAATAAACTGTAGTTAAGGTGTGGTCAGGGTTAGGAAAATGTAATACTTGGGTTGAAGTTAGAGAAAGATCGTCCGGTCTCCTGTCTGAGTCTAATGTCTAATGCACCACATGCCCCACTCTCCAAACCCTTATCTGCCTCTCTACTTAAAAGCACCCTACTTCCTGCACTGACACTGACTGTTGGCACTGAACATAAACTGAGCTGTGGGTTCATCCAATATTGATGTAATTACTGGGGATAGTGGGCTGGAAAATTTACATGAAAAAAAAAAATCAACGGCAAAATCTCTTTTCAGAAATATTTTCCTGCTTACTCTGGATAATCCAGAAAACACACTGTCAACACTTTTCTTAGGGACTATTTCTCTTGTATGAGGAGTTCCAAATGGAAACTGTTAAATTAAATGGTTCAGTTTTAAAGTGGCCTTATTATGCTTTTCAAACTCGTGCTTTCTTTTGGGTTTTTACTAGAATACATGCCTTCATGTTCAGAAAAACCGCAGCATCTCTATTCACCTTCTGTTTTAGCTCTAGTCCATTACAAATTCTGTTCCAAACTAGCTGCACATGATAGAAATATAGGTCAGGCTATTAAGTTCACTAAAACAGTATGTGGGATGTTTCAGTTGTAAACAGTCGTACGCAAGGTGCATATGGTTTCCAGGGTAATATTACAGTATGCAAGCACTGGACACAATGCCAGCATAAATATCCCACAGTGCAGTGCAGTAATTAGGACCAGACAAAGGTGGACAGCAACCAAGGCAGCTCTGCCATAAGGTCAAAAACTCTTAAATGTAAATGTATAAAGGTTTCACTTTGTTAAGCATGATATATTTTTGAAATTTGTTTGTCGTTGCCATGGGTTACCACTGTTATGTGTCTGCAACTGGATGCTCTCAGGAAGTGATGTGAAAAGCTCTGAACAAGCGTGACTGACATACTTTTGTGCACGTTTTTCAGATTTTTCAAACGATACACATCTTGGGTTTGTAGTGCAGAGAATGTGATTTCTGATTTCTGTCTCATAGTGATGTCACCAAGTAACAAAACAAGGGGTGGATTACAAATGTGGCTTTTCAGGTAGTTCAGGAGGAGGCTTTTCTGCAAAAGTGAGTCCCTTTGGCATGGACTTCGATCTGAAACACCCAAAAAACATAACCTGGCCACTTCAAATCTAATATTTCATTTTGCTGTGGTCACCACAAATAAACTTTGATTCACTTCCATTGTATTAGGAAGTAAGCAGAAATCTCAAACACCTCAACTAACTAAATTCCTATTCACTAGCAAAGACCACAACAATGAAGATATGGATTTAGAATAGATTATTCCTTATTATGGATGGAAGAGAGCCTATATACCCTCTAAACCTATAATGCTTCGTTAGGGGTTGCCACATTGGATTATTTGCTGGCAGACCAGGCTCCACCCAGCTCAACATGGATCTGCATTAGAGGGTGACATTTTTTCAGGAATCCCATGGGAGTCTGGATTCCCATGGGATTCTTAGGGGATGGGAGTCAATTTTGGTATTCATCACAGGTCTGGGATGGGACAGGGAAAAAAGTCAACAGGCAGGGGCGGGAACATGAATCATAATAACAGATTTATGTATAAATATGCAAATGCGAACAAATGTTATTTCCTTTATTTTGAAAATAATGCTTGTTGTTCTGTCGTTTTTTAATCTCTCCTGTCTGCTCTGGTGGTGCAGCGACTGGACCATTGCATGTCACGTAAGGACTGTGGCTTGACAAGAGTGGATTGGGGCAGGAATATTTTTTGGGAATAGGATGGGACAATCCACTCCTGTGTCACCTTCTCATACAACGGATGCCCCTCCTGAAGCAGCCCTCCCCATTAATCCCAGTTTGGAACCAGCAATTATGAATACACTAGATGCAGAGCAACCATGGATTCAGTTGCTGCATTGTTTTCTGGAAAGTGGACTGCACAGGGAAGTAAGAATCCAAATCCTAGGCAGCAAAAAATGCTCACCTCAAAGGAAACACTGTAGGGAAGAATTGAACAACGGTTCTTCACTTTGCAGGAAGTAAACAAGCAGGATTATTCATCTGTCATTGCGCCAAAGACAAACAATGGAGTTCACAGTGGAGTTTTAAATCTTAGATATTTTTAATATTCATAATTTATTTCTGATTTAAAAATATTAATTTAATAAATAGGAAAAAAATTATTATTTAACAATATTTGACACAATAGTAATTAAATAATTGTTTTATTTATATTTTTATGTGGTCTGTAAGTTTTGTCATTGTAACTAATGTTACCAGTCATAATTATCAAGAACAACATCATAGAAATATTACATAATAATCCATAAATCTGCATAATATTTCTCTTTTTAGGGATAACACTGTGCATCTAGGTATCCATTTTGCTGTAATTGTTATCAGGCTAACAACCAGGGGAAGTGATGTCAACGCGATGGTGACGTTGCAGCATATTCAGAACGGAGGCTTCCCCCTGAACTGACATTCCCTCTACAGGGAGTTTGGAGTAGGGAAAACTGGTTATGTACACTGTGGATCAGAAACACAGCTAACAATATGTGGTGAGGGGTTCAAACCGCTGACCTTCAGACTCGCTATACAACCTGAGCCACAGCCACCCCATAAACACCTCTAAACATGAGGAGTAAATGAGAAAATATACTTTTTTGTAATGTGGGTGACCTGATGCTTTAAGGCTCTTGCTGCAAACATCAGTATCAGCAGGAAAACTTGCCTCAGCCTCCATCCTGTGCAGAGACCTGCTGGCTTTGACTAAAACTAACTTTGCTAACCAACTCCGAAGTCTAAAAGTATATCTAAAATACTGTATCCGTGTTGTCTTTGTGTGAATCTGTTTGAGTTAACAACTGTTGGTCACCACTTTCAAAAGGAATCCTTTAGAGGCTCAGTTTGCTAAAGCTTGTTAGGGGAAATATCTCCACCTTTATGATCAATCAAACCGTTTTCTACATCCCCGTTCCCTCTGCTGCCTTTGTCGCCTTCTCACCGCGATCCCTGTTGCTCTTGTTCTCTGATTTTCTCTGCCACCGCTGTTTCCAGCTTCCATAGGTTAAAGTTACCTCTTTAATCTTCATGTGCCCCCACTGGCACCGAGTGTAAACAAATGAACAATATAACGCAGCAGCGGGTACACACACACAAATTTATATGCAGAGCCGTGTTGGACTGTGTTTCTATTTCAGGCGGTGAGTTCGACTTCGTTGTTAGTCTACCACCCACATGACTTAGGGTGGTCACATTTGGTTGCAGCAATTTACACAGTTTAAGTTGTAATGGCTTTTCCACATCTTCCTCAGAAAACGGCTATGACACCTCTGTAACTACTTTGGGGATACACGTGTGTGACCGCGGCTCCACCACCATTAGCATACATTGTACTGTCAATTTAAAGGTAATGTTTGCAGCTTATTCTAATGGGAATGAGTCAATTTGTGTGGAGAGTAGCTTGAGAATATGAGGAGAGTGGGAACATGATGTTATGTGAATTTCAGCAGAAACATTATATTGTATATGCCAAAATCTCCCGGCACAGTCTCCCATAATGTCATCTCTGTCATGCTCCAGATCAGAGCGTCAGATCTTGCAGCACGACATCAAAGACTCCTCAGCGATCAAGCGCACGCCAAGAAAGCCAGAGTCCAACAGACTGACAGACTCACACACATATTCACAGCAGCTCGTTGCATCTGTGTGGCTATATGGCTACACTGTAGTCTGTACTCTCAGGTCTGCAAATGTGCTAATATGATCACATCACACAATGTTATCTCTGCTGCACCTCTCACCTCAGATAAAGAAGATGTATATCTATCACTGCTTCAACTGCCTAAACATCATTTAACGCTCACAATATAAATGCAAAAACATTATGATAAATAAATTATTCAGTTTTTGTGCTGTGCACAGTGATGGAGCATGTATTCAGATTGTTGTTCAAGTAAAAGTAGAAACACTACAGTGGAAAAATACTAAATTATGAACAATAGTAACACATTCAATTGCTTACAAAATTTTGTACCGAAGTAGGTATGATTGTAAGTAGTAGAGTATGTATTATCAGCAAAACATATGGATGAATAAACTACTTGTTATGCAGGGTACCCCAGTTAGTCTTCATGGGTAAACAGCATTTTCATGTTAGGTTTTTAACATCTTAATCTGAAAAGTAACTAATTGTAACTTTCAGACAAATTTGGGGGAGTAAGAAGTACAAATTGGATTATCAGCTACTTAAAATCTAATAGAAATGTAAAGTAATGTACATGTACTTGCTTAAAGGGATAGTTGGATAGTTGGGGTTGTTTGTGATACTTATTGATAGTCAGTGTATTACCTACAGAAGATTGTGGTCGACACAACCCCAATTCAGAGAAGCACAGTGTTTATGCTACATTTATAATATTTTCAACACTTTACATTAGTGTCTGACAGCCTTTTCCAGCAATTATATGAGCCAAACAATGCTGTCTTCATTCAACCAGACTGCTGTTGTAAACACACTCATTTTACCGCTGTCTTAAAATGTGAACTAGCCCTTTAAAACTCTAAAGTTATACAATAACACAAACAAACCAATAGATCAAGACAGTGGTAGACCAGCAACTCCTGTGTCCTGTGATGTCAAAATGATGGTAGTTTCCTGTCGGAGAAGGTTGTGTGACAGGCAAAGTAAAGTGTAAAATGTGAAAATATTCTTAATTTATCAAATACGTATATTTATTAGCTTCCTACACTAGTACACCAGTGCGGGTGTGCAGAACAACATCTAATGCAGGTAATGCAATAAGTACCACTTTCAACCAAACTTCAAATAATTCAAACTACACAGTAGTTTAGTCATTTTACTTTGTTGCTTCCCACCACTGTATGTGCCACATTTTAATCCATTTAATTCTTGGCTAGGAGTGTGTGTGGTTGGAACATATTTATGACAGCAGAGATTAAATACAAACTTAAATTAAATATCGTCAAAACACCAGCAGTCGTAAAAGAACTTTGACTAAACAAATACCACTGCCTTCAATGGTTAGTTGGTTTGTTTTATTGTGTGGCATTTTTCTGGTTTCACTGAAGCTGTACAATAACTAGCAGATCAAGGTGGCAATATTTGGTTTATATGACAGCAGTTTCCTGTCAAAACTGATGGAAATATTCTTAGGTGAACTCTACCAAGTCCAGATACAACCTTTGGTATGAATACCATGACCTGGATGACTGAGAATCTTCACAGATATCTTAAGTGAAAACTTAAACTGAGATTGATTTTTTTTAGGCGGCTTAAATACATCTTTCTGCTGATCCTGTCCACAGCAGTACATTGCTTAGCTTTCTAAACTGGTACCTCATACAGGCCCACTTCTAATAATCCAAACCATCTCTTTAATTTAAAACAGGAACTCAGGATGAGTAAACATAACCAAAATCTGACCAGACTTTCCATGCCAGCTTTCAGTACCTCGCAGTCTTCAAAAAAAAAGAAAAAAGAAAAAGAAAAGAGCTGAGGTTTGATAAACGGCAAAATATTACCTGCCACTGTCCAGAGTCATGATACAACAAATACTACTGCTCCAAACAAAAACAACATTCCAGCTACTATTACTACAGCCACTGCTGCTAATAATAATAAAATATGAATGTAGGATGTTGCACAGCACACAGGAGGTGATGAGCACAGAAGAGATGATGATCACGGAGGAAATAAAGAGGAAAGAGTCGGCTAATCTATGGCACAACACTGCTGACACCTCGTAAGATTAGAGACGCCTCTCCGTCTAAATCAGGACTCTATCTGCATGCTTACTGCCATTACTTGCTTTGTGGGGTACTGCCCTCAGGGGTGCATTGCCCACACAATGGTAGCTGCCAAGCTGCAGAGCAGGAGCACACACAAACACAGAGGCATGGACTTCCTCTCACACAGTCACGCTGAGAGGGATAGAGATGAATCGAATATGATGATTAACAGGGAAAATTCAGGAAACTCTTCACATAAAGTGTCTGCACAGTCACAGTGGTGGAAACTCCCAAGCAAGTCATGAATCACTGCTCAGGAGCTGCTTTTCTTTATTCACATTTAAATGCAAACTATTATATCTCAGGTTCAAGCATACCGCTAATGCAGCAGGAGCACACGCTGTTGGAGCTTTGATGACCAGAAAAATAGCATCTGAGGGATTTTTTTTTTTTTTTGCCTAACACAAAACACACTGGTGCGTTTTTTCCAGGAAGATCAGGGCTATGCATAGGGTATTGTTTGTTTCGGGCAGACAAGAGACTGCCACTGGAATGCCAGAGTAAATACCCAGTTTTGTCAGTTCTCTGTGCTGCTGTTTGGGATCCAGAGCAACCGCAGGATCAGCATCAGAGAACATTTTCATCCCTCGGCTTACAGACCTACTGAACTGCAGCTCTACATCCTCTTCCTAGCCTTACTGCTCTTAGCTGTGAGCCAGCTTTGCTCCTTGAAATAAAAATGGCCCCACAACTGCTCCTCACATTTGATTTGTGTACAAGGTTGAAGGAAGGAATTCATTGGCAACTTCTGCTTGGGAGTCTTTTTTGGTTGCAATATGAAGAAATTAATAAAGGAGTCCACAGCTTGTTGTTAAGAGTTCGGCTGGGATATATATTAAATGGTTAGTATAATATGAGAGTACATATCATCTTAATTTTTTATTATTATTGCATCATGACATGGAATGAATGTTGTCTTTTCCTTGTTTTAAAGGCTGCATTACAGTAACCAGTAATGCAGTCACATATATCAGGAGGCTGATATTATTGGCCAATACAGGCCTATTACAGGTACTGGGGCTGCACGATATGGTAAAAAAGTCATATTGCAAGTATTTTGACTGAAATTGTGATTATAATATGCAATATGAAAAGTGGGAATTGTCATTTTTGCATCACAATTTTCATTATATCATGATGATGTGACATTTACTATGGTCTGTACAAAACAAACATGTTATATATATAAAAGCATTAACAGCATTATAATATACATTAGAATGTTGTATTGCTATTAATTGTGCAGCCCTCACAGATACATAATTCTATACCCGTATCAGTGTATATGTCCACAATACATCCTCATACCTACAAGACAGAATAGGTCAGTTGCGGATTACTCTCAACATGACATGTAAAATACTGTTGAAGGGTGGTAGCAGCAACAGGTTGCATTACACACGAGGTTTACGCTGTAAAACGGTCACAGTGTGGTTAGGTTTAGCTATAGAAACTACTTGGGTAGGTGTAAAAAGAATACTGTGGTTGGGGATAACATCAAGAAGAAGTAGGTGGGGAAGTGAAACGTTGGAAGGCACGTACATACGGAAACTTAATAAATACAATAAACGCAAGTATGAGTCAAAATAAACTGCTTGCACATTCAGTCTGGACAAATGTTTTTCTGGTGAGGTTGTCCAATATATGCCAATAAGAAAATTTCTTTGACACAACATAACACAACATAGCTGTTCTTATTTGTTTTTACCCACTTAGCCTTTATATCCACATTATTGATAATTATTTACCAAAAATCTTATTCCCTACAATATTGTTGCAATATCAAGATATATAATATATTGTGACATTTGATTTTGTCCACATCGACTAGCCCTAATTGTATGTTGTCTTAGAGAAAATATGTATATCGAGATATTGTATATCTTGGGAAAGACTGAAAAAGATCTATTATTTATAAGCCGTATCATCCAGCCCTTGTTGAGAGCAGTAAACTAAAATGATAAGAGGATATTTTTTTCTGTAACAATTCAATTCGGGTCAATTTAGTTGATCTTGCAGCAAAAAACACAGAAATATAACTCATCTTTCATAACCGATCAGTTTAAATTTCCTCTCTGTTTTGTATTTAAGAGGTGCAGGGTACTCCAGTTGATTTTTTAAATTCAATTACCAGAGTCAATTTCAACAATGCAAAATACCTCACATACAACCTGGCAATAACGCCGGACTGTATAATGAGGTAAAATAAAGGCTAAATGAATCCAAATCAGAGGAGCCATGGGACTGAGGGGGAATATGCACTGTGAACAATTAGCCAGCTCATCCAGCATACGAATCAGCTCCTGGCACATTACGCACATACTGTAAAGCTCATTACCGCTGCAAAACACACAATCAGTCGATCAAATTCAGTGACAGAGCGGCGTGAGCGAGGATCCGCCTGTCATTCAACTCTTTAACCCTGCCGCTGCACCCTAATCACCCGGCGCAGACACAACAGCGGCCTCATCTTGTGTTTTAACAAGTCATGCTTCGTTATGTGCGGGACTTTTCCCAGACTTTTTCTCGCTCTTTGATGGATGCTGACTGTTGTGATGCTTTCATCTCCTCCCTCCAAAAAAAAAAAAAAGAATCCTTGAACGCAAACACCCATGGTTAAACATAAAAGGGCTGAGATATTTTAAAACTGACATCACTTCAAAGGCAGTGAACACATTCAAAGGGTATCACAGGAAAGAGATTCAAAAGCCTGCTAGTCACCTGTAATCCACTGCTAATACTTGGTCCTCACAACTGCATATTAACATTCACACCAGTCACACACGCCCTGGTTGAATATACAGAAATGAGTGATTCATTAATATTCAACTGAGCGCCAACACGACGCAAGAGTTTCTCACGTAGATATTTGGTAGTTGTAGCTACTTTGTCTCTATTGATTCAGCATGCCAAGAAGAGGGATCTACACGTATACACGGATTATCTCGTGAATATATCAGTGTCATTACACATCAGCAGCTGTTTTATAGCGACAACTATCCCGTTAGCTGGCATCTACCACTCTATTTTTCCCCTGTTTCTTCTTGTCTGTGTCTCATTCTTTCATCACTTCAGCTCTTTGTCTCTGCCTCCACATTCTTTGAATTTGTTGCCTCGCTCAGTTGTGTTGAAAGGTGTTGCTGTAGAAAGAGAAACTACCTCTACTTCTAAATAAAGCGAGGAAGGAACTGTACCTTCAAAGGCGTCTTTTTTTTTTTTTTTCCCCAACCACGGAAGAGAAGTTAAAAGTTTTTTTTTTCTAAAAGTTTAAGAAAACAACATTAAATCTTTGATGCAACACAAACAAGCATTTAAGCCTTTATGGTCTCAGTAAAGGATGACAGACGCTTTTGAAAGTGAAACTAAAAGATATGTGTTCTATGATAAAAAGAAAATGACGGGTATCATATTCCAACTGGCTTTTTACAAAAGGTTTATAAGCTCTATGTGCTGTTTTATTAGTAGTTACTAAGGACTTTACTCATGCTTTATGGATTAGTTAACTATTAATGAGACCAAATTATGGGTTGCCAGGTTAAGGGTATTTTTTTACAACCTGGCAAACAAAAAGTCTTTCTTATTAACGGACCGTTTGCTAATGCTGCATTCACATGAGTTCAGGCAGATGGCAGATGGACAACACCTTCTGGACAGCACAGGAAAAATAAATATTTGTAATAAGAGGATGGCCAAACGAAACCCTTCTGATGACAAGCATTGTTCGTGTGGTGAAGCCATATTGTTTACAAAGAACTAAACAAAGCTCACTAAAATTATTTTATGTCTATTACTTTACATATTAGTAAGAAGCAGTAATTTAGTAGTAGTTTTCTCCTCACTGCAAAAAGTTAACTGGCATCTCCCGTTATTGAGATCAGTTTTAGTTCTGCTTCATCCACTAAAATGATATCCATCTGAAAGAGTCCATGTGAAACAAACATATGCATCTTAGTTCTTTTTGCTCAGTTGCTGTTGCTTAGGAAGGCCTGCTGTTCTTGCGTGACAGTTAAGAATGATAATGGTGGCAGACGTACCATCAAAATTCAGATTAACCATTGACACCTTGGAAATGTGTTTGCTGAAACAAGGACAAGTAGATGTAATGCTTTAATGGCCTCAATCCGGCTCTTTGATCATTTATAAATATGAAAAAAGTATATCATTGTTATTTTCTTAAATAACCTGCTGTTTACACAGATAAATTTTGGGACAGTCAAGGTGAATGAAAGATAATAAAAAGAGATGTAATATTATGTTTCAATCTCGGACTACAAAGGTGATTTGTTTTTTTCCTGTACATTTCTACATAATATATCTTTTCACATTCTGAAAACTAATAAATTTTTTTTAAGAACGTGGTCAGATCTGCCTGACCACATCTGGAGGTAGTCTGGTTTGCATTTCATTTGGCTCGTAGGTATGTGTGAATACAATCCATACAACAATCTGGATAATGTATCTGGATACAGATCCCATTTTAGAACAAGTGTAAATGAGCTGTCTGTGTCTCAGCTGCTGTGAAACTTTGTAACAACAAGCAGCACAACAGGCAGACAGCACGAAGGAAAACAAGGTAGGGTGGTAAAGACAATATTTGTTGTCTTCTGTGGTGACTTGTTTATTGCCCCCACTAACCGTAGCATGAAATATCTAAAAAGTGCATCGTTTTATGCATTGAAATTTCCAACTTTACAGGTCAGAAATAGAAACTGTACGTCTGGCCTCTTGGCACTTTACTTTTTTCATATCTGGCCCCTCTAAAAAAGCAATTGAACAGGCTTGGTCACAGAATGTAATAATTTTTCATGACCTTTATTCTCGTATCACTACAGTCACGGGCCAGTTCCACCCTGAAAGACTCAAATGTTATTCTAAAACTTTATGTCCTCTGAATGGATCATCAGCAGTTTTTTTTTTTTGTACCAGCTGGTAACTTTAACCTCACTCTTTTATCATAATAAGAGACATTTACAAGCTTCTCATTCTCAAACTGAACAGCTGGAAATTATTCACAGAGTCTTAGCCTCAGCATTAGGTTATGTTAACTTGCTACAGCGAATCCAAACTGTAAGTTGCCATTTTAACCGACAAAATCCATGGTAAGGAAAGACTGCTTGTCTGCCACCATTATCACTATAAACTGTGTAAGTGCCATGCAAGATACGAAAGCTTAACAGGCGGAGAAAAAAACCAAAGGGTTTTTTGTAATGCTATGTATCATACATTTGGCTGTTGCAAACATGCCAAAACCAAATAAAGAGCAGGACGAAACTGCCATTGTTACTCTGTTATCAGCTCCCACACAGTGGATGTTACAGCCCTGAACAGGTATTTTTCTAACACATCCTAAATCCACATAATAACATAGCTAATGCAATCCTGCCTTTGGAAATAATGCTAGGTTAGACTACGATTGTAGGTAGTTAGCTGGCGTGCCAACACTTGCCTTTTGCATTAGACACGTTCTTAAACCCATTCTTTCAGAGTTTTTGGCTTTGGAAGTTGATTAAAAAAAAGATATCACCCTCCTCCAAATTCCTCTGATTGTTAAGATTTGATAATGGCTGTTTGGGTTCAAGCTGTAGTGAATGGCCAGTTGCTTATACATGGAACTGATCTTAAATGACCTAATAAATGGTAATAAAGCTAGTAATTAAAACTTTAAAGCTTTAGCAAAGGATAACGTATTAGAAAAAAAAGTGGTATTAACCCTTTTTGATCTACCATAGAACTAGTCCACCCGAGCATGTCTTTATAATTTTACATGCTGTAGCACCATTTTTTGGAGCATTTTAGCATTTTGCTATGCATCAATACAACCCTTATATCCCAATTTTTAATAATATGTATGCTAAAAAAGTGCAATAAACCACAAAAAAATTTAAGTAGTTTTTACTGTGTTGAAAGAAACTACATGATAGTTAATGCTCACAACGTGATGACGTATATTCCAATTTAGGAAGTGCTGTGAACACTTGTGGTATAATCTTTTTGTTGCGTGCACTTTTTACTGGATTTCTGCAAACCCATTAGTGTAAGGAAACTGTGCTCTGGGACACGTTGAATGCATGATATGATGTAAGTGTAACTCCTCTGGTTTCATATGCAAAAAGAATTATTGCTCTATCTTATTTGGTTGCAATTCTACTGGCATTTAAAAATAGATATGCAAATGGTAGCGTGGACGCTCCCATAGGTAAGAAGGGGTTGTCTGTGTCATTTTGAATAAGCACCAAAGAAACACTAGCACTATTGTTCAGTAAAGTAGGCCTAATCTGAAGCATCAGGCAGAGTAAAAGTGTAAACAATGTATAACAGAAGGAGGCTGTGAACATCAGCCAGTATACCCCTCGGTACAGTCGCAGTGAAAAAGAGAATCACACATTTTGGCAGAACACTCATAAGCTCTTAAGGGAAAAATGAGCTTCATCTTTAAGCTGCTCAAATTTCCATTTCCATTTGATTGCTCTCTCAAACTGCTGCGTATTAGTTTGGCACAGCGGGCAGATAGAGTCCACTCTATAAAACAAATCTTTAAACCATTTTGTTTCTGGCCATCTTCACTTCGACCCAAAAATCAGCAGATTGTGCGAATTGACGAGTGAGGCAAGCAAAGGAAATTAAGAGCTAGAACGACAAGATTAAGTTCCAGATAAAGAAGAAGAATATTGATGATTCCATGTAAGGTCACTAAAAGTGAAAACATTTTTACTTTTTAATTTGTTTTATTTTTTACAAAGCCTCTCAAAGGCCCTCAGGCTGCGAGCATATTGGTTGTCTGTGAAAAAAAAAGTAATATTTATTTTTCAGCCCTAGACATTCAGGATGCAGAGATGGAATAGAGTATATAATACTGAAGGACATAAAATTGGGAATTTTTAACAGTTAATTGTGCCTAATAATATTTTTGATCAAACAATTAAAATATAACCACTGATGTCCATCAGTGTCTAGTCAGTGTTAGTGAGATTTGTGTTGTGACAAATCCAACCTGTCCTCACCAAAGAAATAAATAAACAAATAAAAATGCATGTGTTGATGGCAAGTGCAAGCAGCTTATTGACTGACTGATGGACTGACTGACATGTCAGTTTAATGGCACCCCCTACTGGCTATAGTAAGTATGACAGGATACGTATGAGGAGCAAGAAGGTCCATATTTAGGGGAGGTGGAACAAATACAGGACTTTCACCCAGGAGACTGGAGTTCGAGTCCTGTGGACCAAAACATAAACATAGACTTAATCTAAAGTTTTGAGTTTTAGTTTTCTATGTTGTTGCCTGATTGATCACTACCACCATTATTTAAACTCAAGCCACGATCTTTTCCTAACCCTAACCATGTAGTCTGCTTGCCTAAACCAAACTGTGTCTATTGTATAACATAAACCACCTGCATATGTAACGTAGTTTGTACTCTCCACAGGTAATATATATGGCTTTGGGAGTAACTGACAACTAACTTTCTTCTTTTTTCTTTTGTTTAGGTACATGGATGTGTTGGCCAAAGCACCTGTGCCAATTATAGTTGCAAAACAATGTGTTTTCAAGTTTTGAAAGTTCACATGCTCCCCCTCACTATGCCTTACATTGGTTTGTTCCACTACCCACTTATCTCTAGGGATCTCTTTTTACTGGTAAAATATGTAATACTTGAATTAAGCAGCTAGTGACAAATCTAGCAAAATGATAAGACCAAACAAATGTATTAATTTGTTGTTTATTCCCATGCATGCTGTAATCTTAGTCAGCACTCCTCTGGCAGCAGCACATCATCTGTCAATCTCCCCTCACACCATGCACCACAGCCTGGAGACTAATGCAAACTTTACAGTGCTTATGGGGACACTCTCACCTCATTTGAACCTGGTATTAAAATACAATCTGTATCCGGAGAAGTTATCCAGATAAGGAGAAATGCATGTTTATGCAAGGTGTAAATGCTTTGTTATCAGAATGTGACCAGATCTGCCTGACCACATCTGGAGGTAGTCTGGCTTGCATTTGGCTCTTAGGTATGTGTGAATGCAATCCATACAACAATCTGGATAATGTATCCGGATACAGATCCCATTTTAGAACAAGTGTAAATGAGCTGTCTGTGTCTCAGTTGCTGTGAAACTTCGCAACAACAAGCAGCAGGACAGGCAGACAGCACGAAGGAAAACAAGGTAGGGTGGTAAAGAAAATATTTGTCTTCCGTGGTGACATGTTTATTGCCCCCACTAACCGTAGCATGAAATATCTGCCCTTGCTAATACTAATGCAAATCTATCTGCAAAATACTCCAGTGCTGTCTCTTTTTTAAGAAACCTGTTGATCGATCAAAGGTGACAAATGAGAATGGCGTCTCAAAAACACACAAGCTAAAAGCAATGACCCCGCAGGTGAGGCCACTCCACCTTAGTTTCTTGCTGATGATGATGTATGTCTTTGTAGGATAAAGAGAATAAAGCTGAAAACTGCTAATCTCTCCAGTCTGATCATTGCTGTCACTTTAGATTTATCCATCGCATGTGTGCAGATTTGGCAGTCAATTTCATAGCCTTAAAAACAATCTCCCGGAGAAATGCTAAGGTCAAGAAGGATCCATAAATAATCTCTAAGTCTGTGACTCTTCCACTAAGCGTTATTCAAAGAGGATCGATAGGATGTTGTGATTCAAACACAAAAACCTATTCTTTTGCTTATCAGCAAAGCTCTCTCCCAGCACTTTCTGGTGATCAATTATTAAAATCAACTTCACATGGTCCCTACGTGTCAACAAAACTGGGAAATCAGATTTATTCTATAGGCTACGACTTTTGAGAGGTAATTTTTCATCTGACTGGCCTTTAGCATTTCTTATTAAAATACATTATTGTTCTTGTAGATTTATTTATTCAATGTGATAGCTCATTAGTCAGATTAATGTAATGTACTCTCTTCTCACTAGAAATGGTATGCAGGCAAAGAGGTCCGTGTTGCTGTATAAATAAATGACATGAGGTGAAGTTCGAGTCTTCTGCTTTTTGCCAAAACACTGGCTTTCATTATGCATCTATTTTTAAGTGTGGGGCGATGCTAAATTTAGCTTTCAGTAGTTCAGTTGTACAGCAGACCAACATTCAGCTTCAGTACTCAAAATTGATTTTAAGTATCAAAAAAAGCAGCATTTTAGGATCCTTAATATTTCATAAAGGCTACAACTGCATTATTTAGCATACTGTACAGCATTGTATCATGCTTAATATGTTAATATGAAAAATCTTAATCTGCCCGGTAACTGTCAAATTAATGAAGACAAGTAAAAACTTTTACCTGTGTTTAAAGTAAGAGCTTATGCCACATTCAACTAAGGCTGGGTACTCAGGCTACATGCCTACAGCTATGCTAGCAGCTCTATCAGGCTATACTTAGACACTTGCTGCCTTCAAACAAGAGCTCCTGAGCAGTTGGTTACAAGCCACTGCACCTAACAATTTCGCAACCTTGCGAGTGGGTAACACAATGCAGGACATGCAAAGGCATAATGAAAAGATCAACATTTTCATCAGGTATGGGCTACAGAGTGCTGCAGGGATGACTTTTATTGTAGGCCAACATGGAAGTTAGCATCACTCCAGAAGTTAGCCTTTCCTCCACAAAAGGCCAGTGGGATTTCCTATTTGTATTTAGATTTTGTATCACTGCAGAAATTAAACTCAAACAAACAAAGGTTTACAATACTTGCATGTCTTTTTCAGCAAGATAATCATAAATTAACACTATTGTTTTTAGTTTTGAGCTATACATGCATCTCCTGAAGTATAGAGCTAATGTTAGGCTATATGGAACTACACCACAGTTTCATGACTCTGCATCACCCCCACTAAGGGACTAGTGTTTGGAGTGATGACATTTCATGACAGTGACAATCACTGTAGTCTGATTCAGCCACTTGTTAGGAACTACCTTTTTTAAGACACATAAAAGATTGGAAATTCACAAGTGGGGTATGTACTGACTTGTTTTATGTCATTTAACTAAATATGAAAGTGTCTTGAGCTTGTGTTAACCATGTATCTTATTTCAACCAAAAACCCATTCAAAAAAAACCCATTTATGTCAAGACGAGGGAAACAAAAGTGCTAATATGCTAAATCATTTCCTGGATTTATGACTCATCCCTGCAGCACAAAATTATAAAGGACATCTCTGTACAACTAAAAATAGCCTGCAATATATGAACTTACCATCCATCGGAAAAGTAACTTCCATGGCCTCCACCATATCTGAAAACAAAAGCAGACATATAACAACTTGTGAGCTGGGAGCTTTCAGAAAATTTCCACTTGTGAATACAACAAGAAGGGGCGTAATTATGGACTCTTGTCATGAACACAGAAGCCTAAACACAACTCTATTTGAAGGCAGCTGCAATGGAGGTTTGAGCTAAATGCTAACATTGGTTAATCAGCAATTAACACACTATGCAGCTGAGGCTGTCTGGAAAGTCATTAGTTTTGCAGGTATTAAATAAAGCATTAAACACATTTAAATTTTGACCAGATTATGGCAATTGTGCTGGAGGGAAACACCAAATCTATCAGAATTCATCCTAACAGGACCGTGAATGTCCGCATCAAACTTCATGGCAATCCATCTGATAGTTGTCACGCAATATCATAAATATTGACCTCATGATTCTGCTAGAGGAAAAGGACCAAAGTCATAAGGATTTAATGCTGGAAACAATTAATATCTGTGTATTTAAAAAAAAAAAAATCTCATAGCAATCCATCATATTGTTGTGATATTTCAGTCTGGACCGAAGTGGTAGACAGACTGAGCAACAGACTGACAGACTGACACTGACACACACCGCCAGCAACTAAGTTTTAAATAATAGCATGGTATTTTAGTTTTGAGGCTGATGCCAAAAAAACATTTCTTTTTAACAGACTCAAACATTTCCAACTCCATCATGTTCATTATCATTTAATAAAAGTGTTGATTTATTATTGTAACATTAGAAACAGATGAAGCCTTAACAAACTTATCACTGTGTCTTTATTGTGTCTTTCACCAAAATATGATTATCCTTTCAGTAAATCATGTATTTTGTATCAACTTTAAAATGAATGTTTCCCACACATACGCTCTGATTCACAGGCATTAAACATTATATGCCACTTTGCCTGTGAGGATTATTTCTTTAAATACACATGCCCACTGTTATTCTGATCTTAATGCCGCTGTGCAAACTCTGTATCACCTCAATTATCACAGAGGATGGATTTTTATTATTATCCTGGAAGGCTGAACTTTAATTGAGGTTACAAAGAAACTTTGTGAAATTAAATTACTAATTCCTATACAGCATATGTGCCACATAATTCAAGCAAACTTATTCATTTTAGATTTTTACAAACAAAACCTGTTTAATAACTTTGACTAAATCAGCTTTGCAGAAATTGACATTTTTTGCTACATTAGAGCCCCCAGCCTTTGCACCTTTTAAGCTTCTGCATGAAACTGCTCACAGAAAAGATGGATGATAGATTATTTAGAAGCAATTCGACTGCCACTCAAAGGTATTAGCATACTGTACCTGAATGTAGTCACTAAAGAAAATAAATCTCTTGGTCTTGAGTCAGAAGTTAAAAGACTGCACACACTGTAGTGTGTGTAGGAGTCTGATGATATGATGGTGCAACTCCTGGATTCATTAAATTGTTTATGTACATATAAATAAAAGTATAAATTTTATTGTCAGGTTTACAAAACAGTACACCAGATGGCCACAAGTCTTTCACTCAGCAGCACACCAAACCCATCAAAGTGTTGAGATACTACTGTGAGGGCTTGGCATATTATTATATATGATAATACTGTATGTTTTGACAGCTACATAACAGAAGCATTCTCTAATGGCAGTAAATATGTTGCCAGTAATGGTAAATATAACTTTTGGAAAATGAAATCATCACAATTAAGAACAAAAACCTCAGCAGGTCAGTCATTCACTTAGACCCACTGTAGTCTATCAGTGCTGGCACCTAAAAATTACATTTATATACCACTATTCTGATCTGGAAATACATTTGGAGAGAAGCCTAATGCAACCTTGTTTACATTTTATCAACATAAAGAGAAATATTTGTTTATTGCACCATCTAAAAAAATTGCAATGTTCCCACTCAATATGTTCCTACTGCAAAATCCATTTGTCCTTTGTTTTCCTCTACAGTGTCTGCTCCATAGCCATTAAATGATCAATGGTTTTATGGTTATTATGTTCAGTAAACTCAAAGCACTTGTTTGACATTAAGGTAAAGATTCTTGTCTTGGTTAAATATTAAAAATGTCAATGCCGACTTGAAGCACCCTACAGAGCACGTTTACTTTGTCAATATTTAACCAAAACCAACATCCGTCCCCCTCGCCCTTAAGGACCATACTGTATCGTTGGTTTTTCCACGTTTTAGCCAATTTATTCCATTTAGGGTGTTTTCATAATGACTGCTTCGAACTGTGCCTGAATACCCTCCTCACCCACTCCCACTCCCCCGCCACTCAGCTTGCACATTAGTGATGTTGTTGTGTATCTGAGTACAGTTGCATCATCACATGCAACACGTTGCTATAGTGTAGAAAAGCTGTGCTTCTTTCTTTATTCTCTAACTGTATATTTTATACTATTGATGCTCAAAAAATATTTATGAAAAAAAAAAGAAAGGTCTGTCAATTGCAATTCCTGTGGCAGTCCACTTTCTTGTTTTGGTATGGTTGTTTGTACACCTGATGCAAACTGTATACAGAGAGCACTTTTGGTGGTGGGGTGATCAATGCTCAGCTACAGTGCACACTGCAGTGATCACTAGAGTCTAAAGACTCTAGGACTAAGACTGGACTTTGAGGTCAAATGATCCAGTGCCGGGGTCCCTGATGTGAAAGCCCCCTTACTTTGCACCACAGCAAACCACTCTGCAAAAACATGGTAATGGGTTTGAAAAATGTACACATATTTTACTACTCTTCAAGGAAGCCACTGATTTACATTTAAATTCCAAATTTCTCAAAGTTACATTATTATTCTGAGGTAATGTAGAGCAGAATTATTGTGTGTGCTGTGCTAACAAAACAGGATAAAATATTATTAAAGCTACTACAAGGAGTTTTTAACTGGTTATGAAACAGTCTCTGTTCATTATTGATGCCTCTATGTGACCTAGACGAGTTAACAAGACCTTCTGTGAGAAGACTGGCTATTTGTCTGCAGTTGTTAATCCTTGCACTGGGTCAGATTTTCCTTGAAATCTAATGAAACAAGCCCGTATTTATGTTTTTTCAGGCTAAGTTACAGCCGTAGCAGTAGCATATTAGCCAGTTAAAAAGAAACAGGAGATTTTTATTTGGATAGTTTTATTTTTGCTGTTGTATTTTGTGGTTATTATGGTGGCAACACTACTGCTTTTGTCCACAGGGGGCTGAAAGTATTAGAAATGACGTTTGTTGTATAGTAAAAAGAATTATTTGTCCACGTTTCAGTGTATTTACTGCCATCTCCAACGCTGCCTCCTCTTTTGCCTCTGTCTCAAAAGGTGCTTTATTACAACCACTGACAAGTTTTGACTCTTTTTCTTCTGTTTTGGGGTAACTTTTGACCCTGAGCATCGCCCCCTATTGGATACACTGCTTAACATACTGCCAATGTTAAAAGCGACAGGAATTAATACTTCTGGAGTATTTAATTATGTGATGTTAATTATGTGATGAGCCTCAGTTGTGCGTGGAACTCAAACACTTTTGTAGGAAAACCAGCTCTTTATTTTTGGGATCCATCCAACAGTGACCTAAACTGAACTAAAGAAACAAGAGCTCACCGCTCTCAAGAGCAGGGACTGGCCCTGATGAGGGCTGGACTGAGGGACCCACTAACTGCAAGCCTGTCGCTCGGTTAGCTAACCCACCTCCCGGCTATTTCTCTGCTCTTGAAAACCAGTCCAGTTTTGCCTCTTTTCTCCAGGTTATGGCTAGTATCAGATAAGCAAAACACTTAGACCTGATGAGTCTGAAACACCAGTGTAAAGCACACATGGAGGTATGTGGGCAGTGCCGGTTATATGTTGTGAACTGGACGTATCTGTTTTCCTATGCCATGTTTTAGCCTAAATCTTAAATTCAGATCCTTAGCTTTGGAACCACATTCACGTGCACATGCACACAGCCTGAACTGTGTGAGTGTTGTGTGACAGTGTGCTCACATAAGTCACCTTTGCATGTTGGGGCTTTAGGAGACTTGGATTGCACCAGACGAGCAGTATGGAGACATTTTTAGGTTTGTTGTTTTTTTGGTTATTTTTTCCATTTGGTCATCAGTCACTTAAATGGTTTGGGAGATCCTGCAACACTATTTCCTGTGAAACTCCAGCAGTGTTTTGTGAACTAAAAGCCTATCCCTAACTATCCCTTTAACTGTAGTGCTGTTTTAAGTGTAGATGGTTTGTTTCTAAGGGACTAACATTTGCGTGTTTTAGCACACACACTGACTTTTATAAGTAAATCACTGAAAAAGTACAGGTTTGTACTGATGTTGCCAATAAATGTTTTTTTTTGTTGTTGTTTATACGTAAAGCCTTTGGGAATCAGTCTATATTTGGTTTATTCTCTGGCACTGAAAAGTTGAAGATTTAAATAACTAAATAAAAATGGCCATTTCTCATTAAGTCTTCCAAATATATTTTCCTGGGCAAAAATAAAACACATGATTCGTTATATAACTTTTGCATCCGGTCTCATTTCAAATTCCAAACAAATTCCTCGATTCAACACTTTATTTGTCTGTTTCCAACTCTCAGAAGCATAGGGACTGCATCGCACATCAAAGCGTTCAAATTGCCTCTCTTACTCCTGTGTAAAGTAGGACACACCTTCACTCTGGGGAAACACTGCCCATCTCTACGGCTATTTGAGGAACTACTTACTCCCTAAAGGTCTGATTTCTAATGTCAACAGTATTTGTATAAAACATAGCACTGAGTCATCTCCACTCTAAATGCCAACCTCCACTCAAGGAAAAAAAAAAAAAAGGTAAGATGATGTCTTTTTCTTTTTACGATGTCAGAAAAAAAAGACAGCGATTACAGATAAACACTGTTTACAAAATGTTCTAATACTGGCTGTTTGAGATGATGTGAATCCAGTGTTTGATCACAGTCCTAAGGCAATTTTTCAAATCTATCTGCACTACAAAACAGTCTGATGGAAAACGCATTTGCTGTGCTCTGATTACAGATTATTACAACCCAATGAACAAACATTTGTCTTGTCAACATCTCCGGTATGAACTACTTCCTCACGATTGTGATGCTATTTGAATTTCGCCGCATGCTATTTTTCATGTCAAAAAGTCACTCTCACATGTATTACTCATCAAACGTGAGAAAAGCTGCTTGCCGGGCATCCTGCTGGCCACAGAGTGTGAGCTGAGAAACACACAATTTCACCACAACATCCTGAGTTTCTAAAGCAGCTGAGGACCATTTCTGCATGTAATCGCCCCTCTGTCTATTCTCCTTCTGTCCTGTCATCCTCCACCTCCCGCTTCTCAGTCAGTGATTTAACTTAACTTGCTCTCTGTGACAGATGCACACGCCGTTGAAACTGAAACTATAAATGTGTTGACTTTTACATGCAACTTTTATTTTTGCACAGCACGTCTAATATATTATACTTATTGTTAAACTTTTTGACGGAAGAGACAAATAATTTCACTTTAGTCACTATTATTATAAATATCTATCTTGTCTATCTATATGTAGAAATAAAAGAAAATAAAGGGAAAAAAGACAAATTCACAATAAACAAAATAAGCAAAAAAATTAAAATAAACAGCAGAAAAGTGCTTCCAATTTATTGTAACAATGTAACATATGAAGGATAAATTATCCAACATCAATCAACTCTGTGTCTCAACTCAGTCAGAGCTGATGGACAATGTTTCCCAGATATTGAACTTTTTATATGAAGATTTCAAACATATTAGAGTAACCATATTGTTGCTGCTGTTTACATTAAACTTGATGCTAATTCAAAAAATGACCTACAACATTATTCCCTAGGTGTATGTATGTGTGTATGTATTTATTCTGTTTTATAGTTTTACCTTATTCCATTCTGAATTTAATCATTTATCTGTATATGTGTTGTGTTTTGAGTGTAGAGTATTGTGAAGGAACTTCAACTCTTAACTGTGTGGTACAACCCTGTGTTGTATAATGATAATAAATTACCTTTAATCCTTGCAATTTTTCAGACATAAATGATCAACATATTTTTGTGACACTTTTCAAGACAAAGTTCCAAAAATAAAACGGAATAAAATATTCAGCAATAACATGAGATAAAAAATAATGATAAGAATAATGATAAGAATAATAATAAACCAGACAGGACATTGGGTAGAAATGTATGCCGTGTGCCAACATCTATAAAAACATGTTTTCGAAAGATAAGTTTTGAGAAGTAATTTAAAAGATGTCACAACTCTGTGAGTACCAAATTAGTTTACATATTTTTTTTTCCAAGAGACAAGGTGTTAGTAAATTATTTTCGAAGTGCAGACCAATAAAAAACAATGCTACGGAATATGAACATCTATGAGAACAAGTTTTATAATTTGATCAAAAATGACTCCGTTATAAACTGAGAGATGGACAAATGGACAGTCAGCTGTATGAGCAGATGAGCAGAGACCTAACCTCCTAATAATGTGTAACAAGTGACAGCACACAACAAAGATGGCAGCTGCAGTACTCTCATAAACTGATAAACAAACAAAGACACAATGTGATCTGTGCTTCTGTAATAAACTGACAGTGTTGAGTGTCTATATACTTATATATGTGTTGTTTATGAACATCATTTTGATTGTTCCAGATTTAATTTCAACATTAAGCCATGTATTTATTAAGACAAATAAAGCATTTTAAATGAAAAATCACTGTGCAATTTAAAGGTCTGATTATTAAACCCAAATGCAGAGATCATATTTCACTATACTGTATGTTGAACTGTGTATGATTGTGTAAGGGACCAATAAACTTGATTATTCTTCTTAAAAAAAAACTTCTACACTATGTGGTCATGATATTTGTGGAGCAAATGTTTGGTGTGAAGCTTTTTTTAAAAAATGGTTTTATGGTTTAAAGGGAAATCTTACAAGTGAACAGTTCCGATTTTTCACATTGAAGTCTGTTTACAGGTTTTGAGGAGCTGCACAAAGTCTGACAAATTGCGGCAACAGCTGTGGCTGAAGACTACAAGTTTGAAAATGAAACTGGTGGTGGAGGAAGAAACAAGAGTTTACTAGTTCTCATTTCTAATTGAGGCTGGCGGCTTAAGGCTACATTAGTTGCTAATAGCATAGACACACCCTAATCTCCGACCGCGCTGTGGGCAGCTATAGTTGCAATCTGAGTAATGTAGGCATCATGTTTTGACAAGGAAGAAGAATGGGAATGAAAAACACAGTATCTGTGATTCTGCTGCAACAACTGTGATCCCTTTTAAAAACCTATCATGAGTCAGACAAGAGAAATGCTAAATCTGTCGAGCAATCTTCTATTGCTGCAACATATTCCATTAATAATAAGCTTCTTACTTTGCAGCAGCAGACTATGCCCTGTTTCAACCAGACAGTAACCCCCATGCACAAAGCAAGGCTCTTACAGAGTTGGTTTTCCACTGTGGTTTGGTGTGGAGGAACTTGACTGGCCTGCACAGAGCTTTTGGGATTGGGAGTTTCTTTGTTACATTGGTTTGGTGGCACTGATCCCTGCCGATTGTGGAAACTGGCCACATTCTTGTGGAAAGCCTTCCAGGAAAAGTAGAAACTGTTATAGCAGCTTATTAATGCCAACGGCTGTAGAATGAATTGTTCAACACTCACATATGACTGTATGCAATTGTTTTTCCCAGGAGAGAGAAGTCATGACCTGCTCTGACTCTGACTGGCTAGTACTTGTTGCCTTCCTTGAATTGGCTTATTTGAGTAGGATACATTTAGGCATGATTGGGTAGGTTTAGGGTAAGACTATTGGGAAAAACCAAACAGATGCATACATACTTCACTCACTAACATTATGTTAATTGTGTGCATTATATTACTTCTAACACATTTATTTTAACCCACCCTTTTTGTAAATCTAACCATGTAGTTTGTTGCATATGTGTTATTGCTAAATTGACCACTTAGCCCTGCATGTGCAAAACTGATGCCAGACAAGTGCTTATCAAGCCCCCAGGAAGTGTGTCAAGCTTGAAGCAATTTGACATAATGCCCATTAGGGTTAGGTGATTGGATGAATATATCGGCCATCTATGACGAGCTGAATCCATCATTGGTTGTTTGTTTTGGCTGATAACATGGTAAATTTGCACCTTACACACTTCTCCCAGCTGAGACTCGAGAGGATCGGAGGAGGTGGGTGAGGGGAACAAAGATATCGGAAATTGCCGCTGGTTGGGCTGACAATGGTCGGTTGGAAAATTTTAACGTATCGCCCAACCCTAGCGCCCAACCTGTGTAATGACAACGTCATGTGATGCACAGCAGTCAAAAACTGTAGGCTTACATTGTGAAAGTAGCTGCTATAATGCAGTGGATGAATTTTTTTCAAGCATCACAACCCCAACAAAATGACTCATTTTACTATCAACATTTGATCCATTTGGGCGATGTCTAGAAGATTTAATATGCATTTAACATTTTATCCTGTTCATGTTAGCGCAGGGCTAAACCAGAAATTTGCCTAGTCTATGGTGTGCATGCTGTATGGGCTGCATGATGCGGAAGCAAAAGCAGAAGATCTGGGTAATTTTATAGATTAAAGATAAACTGGCTTAATGTGGCACTGACCAGTTCTCCCTTCTTACATCTATGGTACATACACCATCATAGTTTGGAGTGTAGACCCACTGATTAACCTGTCTGATGAGCTTTGAGTGAGAACATGTAGGACTGCAACGTGCAAGTGTCCATATACTTTTGGCCATCTAATGCGTGTTATGTACATTAAACTGCAGTCAATGCCCTGATCAGCATCACCTTTCTATCTCCACTTCCCCTGCAGTTAACTGAATCTTAATGGCTCTCTGATTGGTGCAGATTGTACCCTCTGAATCCTGGTCCAGCATGAAACAAATGGCTGGCAGTGCTCACTGCGAGACAGGCCATTTGGTGGAGTTTGGCACTGAGAGCCTCTCTGGGCTATCACCGGGAGGGATTTTTCATTTTATTTTATATTTTTACATGCTTTAATTTATTCTTTTATGAGATCCCAAATATTTTTTGCGAGCCTCGTGTGGGCAAGAGGGCAACACATATGAAGCTTCAGACAAGCAATGCATTATCATATTACAAAAAAAAACAGTCTCATAGCCCTAAAAACACAGAGACAGAGACAGACAGAGGGAGAGATGAGAGAGCAGTGCCACAGCCTGCAAGATAACAACTTATGCAAAACAATAAGTCCCACAGGATTCATCTTACACAGCCCTAACTGAGGCTTTGAACTCTGTGAGAGAAATTAATTTCTCAAGTTTAAAGTTTTTCTGCGGGCGATTCAGCACCGAGGATAACTTAAGGTTCAGTCAACAGAGCTGAAGGTTTGAACCATGAACTCTACCGACCTCCACTTCGCTTCATTAATAATGAGCAGGGAGCTGTTTTAATAATAAATGGCCTTACAGTAGTTTTGTTTATTAATTGTCAGCCACTATTAAATGATTTATTGAGGAATATGTACAATTCAGTCATTAAGATTAATAATTAAACAAAACAATATGTAAAGTGGTGACTGTAATAGAGTCGTTTTCCAGCTGTAGAATCGTGTCCTCGCTTGTTTCTAAGGGTTTGTTTTTTAATCATTTAGCTTATTTTTAAAGTAGTTTCTCAATTTTCTGTATTTTATTTGATGCCTGCTGTGGTTTCTGTGGAAGCCAATATTCGGCAAGAAAAGAAAGAAATCATTAAAAAGTAATCATGAAAAGAACTAAAATATGAGATACTAAGTGAAAGGTTTAATTTAATCTAATTATAAGGAAGGAAACTGTATTTATGAATGTCCTTCCCACATCTCGAGAACCCTTCATGTGATCTACCTCACACTTGGGTTGTGTGAAGACCCAACGAATGCAGTGTCAGATTTTGGTGCCGCTATAACAACAAACTTTAAATTTTGGCCTGTTACTTTTGGACCGTACTTCATAAGTGGAATTTGTTTTCTGGATTCTGTGGGTTCAGATGAACTGAGCCATATAAGCCACGCCCATTTGACATTTTGTCCAAATCTTTTTTTTTTTACGCTGCTCCGCCTTTAAATTTTGAGCAATCATCACCAGATTTATACAGAACATCCCCAGACCAAGCTGACAAAAACCAAAACACTTTTTCATATTTCTGATATTGCATGCAGTTTTGCTACAGCCGGACCTCAAAGCTGAGAAACTGTCACATCCCCTGAAAACTTTGTTGTAATGACAAATTTGGTGCCATTGGCCAATCATCTAGCATCATCTAACTATAAAAGAAGGAACCTCCTTCTGTTTGTTTGTGACTGTCCTTTGCATATCTTGAGAACTGTTCATTTGATCGACGTCACACATCGATCAAATGAGTTGCTCTTGAAACCGCTGCAAGCACCCACCTCAAGCAGGCACACGTTTCAGATGCGTATGACCCCAAAACCACCGCAAGCAGCAGTACTGGGAGTCAAGTAACCGGCTTGCTCTGAAACAGCTCACCCACTGAATCTGACTTATTAAGTCACAATTTGTGAATTAGCATCACATTATTTTAACTCAGTGAATCAAAATTTGACATGGTATCTCTATCTTAGCAGCATCACCATTTTTGAACTACTAGGCTATAATTTTGACTTAAGTATCTCTTATTTTTTTATGTGCCATAGGTATGTTATTATGATTGTTTATAATATTCTTATAATGTCCTCTTGTAGTGGAAATGGGCTTCCTTGAAGTTTATGTGTCTTAACTTGCTTGTTGTACAGCACATCTCAACATAAATCTATATAACTCATGTTGTCAGTAGAGCGGCACAGAGATGTAATTATTTGCAATCTGTATCTGTTCAACCAACACAATTATCTGTCTCTATATCTGTATTTGTAGAAGACGAGAACTGGCTGCAGTTCATATAAAAACAAATCATGTTGAATAGGGCACATTTATATTTTCTAACCTAATATTCAGTGCCAATGTAATTGTTGTGTTCACAAACTGATGAAATGATTTAATATGGAATATAATTAGTCAGGAAATATATTTCCACATCATCTTACAGTACTTTCCATCTCTATCTCTCCTTTTATTTTTATTCGATCTTTTATTGCTTATTTAATTTTTATGAACTATCTGAAGTCCATCATCACCCCCCTGTTAACCAGGGGATATTGAAAAATCAGATATAAGATATATGTAAACAATATACTTCAGTTGAAGGGAATAATCTCGGTGCATTAAATCAGTGACTGATTAAGGAAGACGCAACAAAGAATAATTACGAGCAGCTTCAGATCACATTATTTGTGCTTTCCTGAATAACTTATTCAAATTTGGGATGTAAAAGAAAAAATCTCTGTTCACTTATGGAGGATGCATGTAAAACTGAGCACTCTTTATAATGCACAAAATCTAGTAGAAGTCTTGTCTGTTTTTATACCCACACAGGAAAATGCACGCAACTTCTGCAGAGAGCTTTTGTGGCAAAACCGATTCCCACAACTGCACTCATGTGCAGCCCTATGCAAATCCATTTACCGTCGATGTGCAAAATGAAGTCATAAACCCTCCACAACCCCAGCCCGAGCTCTCCATGCTGAGGTTGCTGGTGTGGTTTTCCCTGTTGAGGCCACCTTATTAAGCTGAATAACAAACACTTCAGCACTTGAAGTGGAGAGATGCTGCTGGGGAGGAGGCATGTGCTTTCCCACATTTCAGTTGCTTGTTAGTTTTCCAGAGTACTTTATTATTCTGTTGTGCCATTTTGAACATCATCGACTTTACGGGCTGTTAAAGTGTCTCCTGTAGGGCTGTGGGTGGAATGTGACCACCACTATAAGTCCATTTACTCAAGTACTGTTAGTATGAATTTCAGCTACTTTACATGAGTATTTCCATGTCATTCTACTTTATATGTGCACTTCACACCAATTCAGAGGAAAATATTGCACTTTTTACAGAGCTGCATTTATTAGACAGCTTCAGTTATGCTACAAATCAGTATTTTACAGAGAGGAGAAACATTTGTTTAATGAGAACTGATATATTATTGGTGATTCCAGGCACTGAAAAAAAAAGGCAGCGGTGTACTTCTGTTCAAATCTGAGGCATATACTCACATTTTAAGTTAACTAATGTTAGCAATATG
The DNA here is from genome assembly GCF_056507025.1 of Lutjanus erythropterus. Lineage (NCBI taxonomy): Eukaryota > Metazoa > Chordata > Actinopteri > Lutjaniformes > Lutjanidae > Lutjanus > Lutjanus erythropterus. Next base: position 38,081,921 of record NC_139320.1, read on the forward strand.
TTGGCTAACAGCTGATAGTTACCAAGTGTTTTTCTCATATTAGCCACCAGGTGTAACTAGCTAGTTAACAAGTGCTGTAGATTAGCTAGCGTTTTGCTAACATTAGCTAACTTAAGATGTGATTTTTACAGGTCTCCCAGCAACATCTTTCAGCCATCTTCTAAATTTGTTTTTCTTTTAACATAGACAAGCCTAGCACATAGCATAGCCTATTTAACAATAGATAATAAAACAAGAGAAAGATGATCAAGGTACAAAGTTTGTTCAGCTGTCACTCAAGCACAAAACAAAAATGGATGAACTGGACTTACGAATTGTCAACTCACAGTTTCATATAATGATAGAGAAGTGCTGAAATGCTGAAAAGCAGCTGTGCAGCAGGTTGTAAAACAAATAAACATGCAAATCCATTATAGATCTCTGGTTCCCCGTTCTTCCTGGAAAGAAAAGGGATCCCAAAAAGAGACCAGTACGAATGTATGGGCCTCCATAGAATGGTAATTCTATATTTTGGCAGCAGTGTTAATTCCTTTTTGCTGACCAGAAATATCAATCAGCTAATTTATGCTGGATAAGAAATTAGAGACAACCATTTTAATAACCATGGCTTTCACACTGAGATTCGAGGCACATATGAATATTCACTGTCAGTGTGGTAAAAAGCTAAATGATGCTGGTGACAGTTAATACTGATGGACAGCTAACGTTAGCTTGAGTGGGAGGCTGCTGGATTACAGTCATTATGTTACAGCAGCGTCAGACTGACGTCTCTAAATCTCAGTCCATCTTAGATCAGCAGTCGTCTGTTAACAGAATTTGAGATTTACAGACACTACTTAGAATAACAATACCCGATAATTCAGCGTGAGCAGTGTCTGTCCACTGTGCCGGTTCACTGATCCACTTGGACGGGGGAAGACTGAAGGAGTATGACGGATGGCCTTCATTTATTCAAGTATGATGAACGTCCAGGTTCAGGCAAGGTCATAAAGTAACTGTTAGACAGGTCTATAAAACAAAAGTTTGTTTACCTCGACATGAATTTCTACAAACTTGTCAAAACTGTAATTCAAAAACATGTAAAACTGAATTGTTGTCTATGAGATCCCATGTTTTCTATCCCTCAAAAGGGGGTGTGGCCCAGCGTTTTGGTGAAGTACCCATATGTGCTGTTCTGATGTATGAGGTTTGTTTTGTAACCGTATTCCATTACAGTTACAGATAATAAAAAAAACATGTACTCAGATTACAAATGGGGAGTATTAGTAGGATTACAATTTTAAAATAAAGAACAATATGGTACCATACCTTTAAACTGATCAGTCAATCAATAAATTGTGCACAACAAAGGAAGGAACAGCCAGACAAACTAATAAACCACAAACATAAAACACTTAGAGCTGCAACAATTAATCTTTTATTAAATTACCATTAAATTAATCTGCATCTATTTTGATACTGATATATTTTGATTAATTAATTGTCGTGACTCATTTTTTAATTAAAACCAAAAATCCAAATTCTCTTATTTAAGCTTCTTAAATGTGAATATTTTCTGGTTCGGACAAAACAAGACATTTGAGGACGTCATCTTGAAATTTGAGAAACACTAATCAACATTTTGTGGCATTTTGTGGACCAAAAAAACTGACTGATTAATGGAGAAAATGATTGACAAATTGACGGATAATGAAAATAATCATTACCGGAAAGGAAAATTGTGACAGGATTAATTGATCAATTAATCATTTTATCTCATTTTTTTAATTAAAAAAAGAGTCCAAATTCTCAGATTTCAACTTCTTAAATGAATATATTCTGGTTTCTTTACTCCTCTCTGACAGTAAACAGATTATTTTTGAGTGGTGGAAAAACCAAGACATTTGAGCTTTAATCAACATTTTTCAACATTTTCTGACATTTTAAAGACTGACTGATTAATCGCTGATGAAAATAATTGTTAGCTGCAGTCCTAAAAACACTATATAAGAATAACAAAACTTTTATCATATTTTATATTGAGGCAATCCGAAATTAAAAGAAAGTAATCAAGTTGCACTACACCACTATTGTGAACCCTGTTAACTGCAGTGTTGTTCATTCAGTTACAGTTTTACATCAAGGCACCCTGTGGAATTTCTCTTAAGGGTTGTTTTTCTACAAGTGGGTCCCTATTTTTTTTTCTTGCACATGCACACGTAGGTGACATAACACACAGTCCTGCCAATGGTTTCACACTATTTCACTGATCACCAGGTAGCTGTGACACACCAAGATACAGACAAAGTCTGTCCACAAAGACAGGAGAAAAGAGGACTGCTACAACGTAAACATGGAAGTAAACAATTCTGGATTTGGCTTTGCAAATATTTTTATATTAGTAAGGAAATGTATTCAACACATTTGTTGGAGCTCAAGAATTCACACAATGCATGTAACACTGAATGTAAACATAACTTCTGTTTGTTCACAAGAAAGCTCCGCAGGGCATCTTTAAGTAAAGGATCTGAATACGTCTTGCACACAGACAGTTCGTACTATAGCTCCCAGTGTGTTTTATATGAGAAAACAATGAGAAGACTTGGTGAAACCATAAAATCCCATACAAAATTTGACAACTAACCTAAAGACTGAACTCAACACTGATATTTGAATGTATTTTCCCCGGAAATAAACTGCAACCTCACATGACAGGCCAGGTCCAGACTGACAGGGTGAGCAACGCTCGAGGCGCTGCTGCCACAGAAATGCAGTTTAATACTTGCTTTTGCTCCAGCACCAAGATATTTTCCCCCACTGGCTTTCTAATTCAATGTATGACCTCTCGCCAGAGAGTTTTAAAAGTCTTCAGGCAAAGATCCAGCAGCTTTAGGTCTGGCCAATGACAGATGAGCCGCAGAGGCAGGAGCAAGACAGCTTGCCCTGGGAAAACCACGGAGCTTTGGTCAGCCTGCAGGGGTGAACTTCTGCTGCAGTGAGGTGGAAGGAACAAGCTCCTGTAACATTATTTTCCTTCTACAATATGGCACCGTCCTTTCAAAACCCACCGCCGACCACAGCATGCAATCTGTGCAACTAAACAGCAGGAGATCATTATGGTACAGGCGGTTTGTCTTGTTTGATTCTCTGCCTGAAACATACTGTAGACCTGCACTGGTTTGTCACAGGAGGCACTGGGCTCACTTCCCTGTACAAGAGGCCGTCACCTGTACACAACATTTGTGTCTAAATCAAGGTTGGGAGGACTACTGTAAAAATGCATTCTGATACAGTTACTAATGACCTGTTAAAAATGTTGTCAATGACTAAATCAAAGTATCACACTATTAAAGTAATAAAAAAGTAAAAGTAAAGTGGTTGCAAAGTTAGCCTGTTTCTTCTTTTGTTAAGCACAAAGTCATGTTTAGAGTAAGACTGGTAATTACACACATTTAAAAGTACATTGCTGTAGTTACTCAAACGTCAAACTCAAACTTTAAGTAAACTTCTGTTTGTCAGAATTCTTCTGCAGCTTGTGTATTTATCCATACACCACCCTGGTGACCAACATCACCACCTACAGTGCCAAAATATTTTTTGACTGGTTAGCTAGCTAACTTGATTTCTTGATGCAGTTAACATTAGCAGTGGGTCTGTGTAGCTAACATGAATGGTTTGTGTGTATAGCTAACATTAGTAGGTGCTCTCTGTACCTAAAATTAGTGGTTGTTTTGTGTAGCTAATGTTAGCAATTGTCTGTGTAGCTAAGATTAGCAGTAGGACTGTTTAGCTAATGTTAGCGGTTGTCTGTGTTGCTAGTGGCTGGTCTGTGTGGCTAACATTAGTGGTGTAGCTAAGATTAGCAGCTGATAGATGTTGAGTTCTTGGATGATGACAGTATGATCACAGCTGAAGGCAGAACTGTGATGCTGTTCATCTTTTCTGATTTAAAGACAATATAATGTTGGAATTTCCACTTTCCAAGTATTTATTTATTTATTTATTTTTTATTATTATTATTATTTTTGCAGAAGAGGACATGATAATGAACTGACTAGTTTCACTCAGACCAGAGTGGAGTTGTGACTCTTGTGAAATGTTGCATTGTGGTATATTCTTCATTCTTTATTTTAAAATGTATTTTAAATGTAATCTTACTAATAACCCCTTTTATACAAACTATTTGCAATCTGCTTTTTTTCCTGTAACTCTAATGGGATACAGTTACCTGTTTTTTGTACCCCAATTACGTAAGTATTGTTCTATAGTTGGATGGAGAAGAAATTTAACTGGATGATCAGCACAGATCACAGTCCACAGATTCAGTGATTAATGACACCAAAGGGAGAGCAAAAAGGAGACAAGCCATGTTACCCTCTGGTGTTACTAATTGCTACCATCGAGTTTTTTTTCCATGAGGATATTTTTTTTTTTAGGAGTTGTTGGAATGAGGCAAAGCTCATTTAGTAATTGGATATGCAAGCTAGAAAGTGAATAATAGATCTTAAGGAGTAAAAGGGCTGTTTTGCATATGAGGGGAAGCTGCTGTTTTGCATATTGTAACTCGTACACTTGAGTATGCCGGTCATTTTCTCTCACTGATGAATGAGCTTTTATGTTTATATGATGCATCGCATGCATGAGGACACCTGTTTTTTAAGCATTTTGCTTTAATCCCCATTAAAAGGATTGCCTTATGTTTCTTATTAACAGTTCATGCCCCGTCTCTTTCCGTTTATAAATATGTCACTGCACGACATGTAGCATCAATTTATTATATTAGGCACAAATGACAGTATATGTATCATGCAGCATGAGCACAATTAGAAGAAAAGTTACTTGCTAGATTTGAAGCGAAGTGGTTAAAAGATATTTTGTTAAGACAAAAATTACAATCATATATTCAAATGAAGCACAATTATGGTTCTGAATCTTATGTTATTTCTAATTTATCAAGGAGTCAAAGGTCTTTAGTTGCACAGCTGAGAACAGAAATTCTCTCTGGCAGTTGAACTTGGCAGATTTAAAAATATCCAGGACAACAGGTTTTGTGAATCATGCAAATTAGAAGAAGTTGAAACTGAATCACATTTTCTTTTGTATTGTCCTTATTACAATGAGTTAAAGCCAAAATAAAATGTTAACAACAATGTTCAAACCCAGAGAAATCCATAATTTATTTAAAGTAATGGTGTTTTTCTTACCAGCCGCTGGTAGCTAGTTTCTATAACTTCTGTGAAAACAAGAGATGCGTCGGATATGTCAGAGTGTGAGGAAGGAAGCTGGTAAACGTGACTGAACGTGATGTGAATAAAACTTGAATGCCTCATCCATGAAAAGGATTTCTGCCTGAGTCTTGTCAGATACATTTTTATCAGCTATGGAAGTTGTTTAAAGGTGAGGTTAACAAATCCTATGATCCCGACGTCATCAAACTCCATCTTTTGTTATTGTTTTGATGTGAGAGAGATCCCAGCAGCAGAACTTTCATATTGACAATGACGCACTCCATGAATTTTAATGCTTGTGGTACCTTTGTTTCTAAAGATTAGATGAAACATCAAGATGGTGTCTTTGTTTAGTATTATTTGTAATTTATGCTGCGACTGGTTTCTGTTCTCTTTTTCTAAATAACAGTCTTATAAGCCTGTTTAGGCAGGACACATTATTCGTGCATGACCAACATCGGCTCCTAGAAATTACGTTTGTATATTACTAAATTGTTTTCATAATTACATTGGGGCGGCAAACGTTATTCCTGCCTGGATCATGTTCACAGACAACATTTCCTTGAAACAATACATTTATAAAATGCACTGGATATGCCAGGAGGGGGTTGGAGTGAATGGCGGACATATAAAGTATGAGATTTTAATCCCACAGTCCAGGTTTCGGGACTAGATTCCTGCAAAAAAAAGCACTTGGACATGGTTGAAATTACAAAATACAAACATGGGAGCGTGCAGCAGCGTGGCCAATTTCAGGTTTACTGCGAAAAAATTCTACTGCTACTGCTACAGACAGTCAATACGGTTGATAATATTTCATAAAGGCTGAATAAGAAAAATAAGAGCCTACTTTTGTAAAAAAAAATAAAATAGTACATTTATTAATCAAGAGCAAAAAAACAAACAAAATCCCAAAATCAGCAGGGGACTCAATGTTTTTCTGTTACACATCCTTTGATCGTATCAACATCATCATCTGAGCTTTGTAAATGTAAATTAATGCAAAGAGTCGTTGAATCAAAGGGGCCATAAGTTTCATTTACCACCACAAAAAGCAAACTGGCTCCGAACTAAGTCTCATTTTCTGTCTGTCGATCGATCTCCTCCACTCCACTACAAACAGTGCACACAGCATTGTGTTAATTACTAAAGATTAATTTTCAGAAATTATAATGTAATGAGCGAATAAACACACAGTACTGGCATATTTTACTATTATTATTTATTTCAGGAGCATCACGTTTTAGAGCTCCCCCAAAATGTTTCAAAGTAGGCTCTCAGGGGAGCCAAGCTTCCCATAGCTCCCCTGCAATTTGAACTGTGCACTTCAGTTAAAGGAAAAATACGCAACAATTTCCTAAGAAGCAATGTATTGACTGATGTAAACAAAATCCCTGTCAATCACCACTCATGACCCACTAGAAGTGTGTGATGGTGGTTGTATCTGCAGAGACCCTGCCAGCATTTCCTTAGTTTCATTGGTATTTGTCAGTGCTGGACATCCTGCGACGTTTTGGTGCATTTACAAACAGCTCAGACAAATACTACTGATCTTGTCTCTGAGGTAAGCAAACGTAATTTTGGATCGATTTAGGCAACAAAATCACTTGGGGTTAGGGTTAGGCAAAGATTGTAACCAGATAACAATAAAATATAACAGATAAGATCTAGGCAGGACTAGAATCTGCACATCATTCTCCAAAATGACATTTACATGAAACTTTACTGGGACACAGCCTGTGCAAGGTGACAGCTTAAAGGGGAGTATGGCGTGGCTTGGCCTTAAATGATTCAAATTATTTTGTTAGACTCAAAAGTCTCAGCAAGCTCCTTCTCAAACAAGATTTCATCTCTTAAATATTCTACCATTAGCTGCAGGCATTGCATTGATTACTGCACTGCAACACTGTCTGCAGCACAACTTGTATAAATTTTATTGGTGACCAGACATTGATTTATAGACAAAAATAAGTTAGAATCTTTTAATCTTTTAAAATGAACAATTATTATAATCACTCCATAATAGCCTAAGTTTGGGAAAAAAGTTTTAGTAAAACTATAACCAAACATTTATTCTGCATCTGGCAGATCTGTGGCGCCGCAATAGTTTTTAAATAATACTGTAGTCACTATGAGCGGATAGTGTTTTCCAAGATCCCATGCTGTCAGTGAGATCTTTGCTTACATTTGAAGTATTTTGCGACTTGCCAAGTACATTAATTAATAACATTTCCTCATTATGTTAATATAATTGTATTTTGTTGCAAATCTGTTGCATATAAGATTCTCAAAGACAGAGTTCATATGACATAAAATCAAATCAAATAAACTTGTGCTGACAGCACTTTTTAAATTAAAACCAAACATTTAAAGATAATTACATTCCTATCGCCTGTTATTTATGAATCCACTGATCAGCAGTGCAATGAGCATCCCCTTGTCTCCAGACTGTTTTACTTTGACTCGAGCATACAGTAGATCTTTGCTCAGCATCCTCTGTGCCATTGTAGTCCAGTGCTGGAGGGAGCCTGCCCTCCAGTCACGGCGTTATCAGACGGCTGATAAAATGTTAACAAAGAAGGCATTAGAAAGCAAACGGGAGACAGCTGGTGCAATCTTAGCCGAGCAGAGCAGAGCAGCAGTGGAGATGTCAGACAGTCATTCTGAGTCGCTGCCAAAAGCCACAATATGGTCACTAAAATTGCACTGCATGGACAATTTGCCTCTCTGTACAAGAAAAAAAAAGGCTCTTGAAGACTTAGTAGAGCATAAGAAGAGTTATTTTCAAAGTGTTTTATACGTATCTGTGCTTCAAATATGTCTTTACCTTAGCTGTATGTCATAAAGCTTGCTGAAATCATAAAACATAACTCACTCAAGAACAAAAATAACCCACTATTCTTTATTTTTTCATTTTGGAGAACTCCTCTTTGCTGTTTTGTTTTTTTTTATTTTTTTGGGTAACAGCAGCTCTGAGCCGAGCTCTCTCCTGTGAAAAACACTTGTAATCACCTTGAACTTCACCTGTGATCCAAGTGTTTGAGGTCCCACTCCAACATCAGGCTTAAAAAGAAACTGTTGTTTAGAGGCACTGAACACGACTGGAGTCTATCTTGAATATGGAGTATAATCACCACTTCTGTGTTATTCTTTTGCATGAGGAGCGAGCGTCTGAATAACAGCCATTAGCAAATGTTTAAAGGGCCACTTTGTGCTGCACGTGTGGAAATCTGACACAAAGAAGAAAATATACCTGCGTGTTCAGCGACTGCATGGCTCAAGAAACTACACTCTGACAAATAAAAGGTGCTAACTAGAACTATAAAGGGTTCTTCAGCTTAGCCTCATAAGAGAACTGTTTTGGTACCTGGTTGAACCTTTTATAAAGGTTCCATTTCAAACCTTTCCAAAGAGTTCTACCAGGTGACCAACATAAAGGGTTATACCTAGAACCATCTGTGAAAGTTTCACCCAGAACCCCCTATGAGAGGTTCTGCAAAGAAGCCCTCTATGGTGTAATGGTTCTACACAGACCCATCTCTGAAGGTTCTATCCAGAACCTTTCCGTCATCTAAGGGTGCCAACAATAACCCATCCAGGGGGTTCTACCGAGAACCTTTTTATATACCAAGGGTTTAATCAAGAACCTCCCCAGGGGGTTTCTAAGGTGGACCCTTTCATATTCCATGGGTTTTTAAGGAGACCCTGTTAATATTATGGCATAAAATCCCTTGACAAAACCTTGATGAAAGAGTTCTTCATTGAGTTTAACAATCCTCTAAGAACTCTTTCAAAAATGGTTCTTTGGATGAAAATGGTTCTTCATGGAACCCTTAGTCTTACAAAGAACCCTTGACAAACCCTTTCTTCCAAAAAGGGTGCCAACAAGAACCCACTCAGGAGGTTCTACTGAGAATCTTTTTATAAACAGTTCTTTAAAGATTTCAACAATCTTTGTAGAACTCTTTCTGTTAAAAGGGTTCTTTAGAGTAAAAAGGTAATGGAACCCTTAGTCTTACAAAGAACCATTGACAAACCCTTTCTTCCAAAAAAAAAGGGGGGGGGGGGGTCTTCAGAGGCAAATGTTTCAGGTTAGAACCTCAGCTATTCAGGAAGAACCCTTCTGGAACCCTTATTTTTAAGAGTGCAAATGCATCATTGGGCAGAGATCTTGCACTGCGGCCTCCAGCCTTTGTAAAGTCCACCTGCAGATGCGAGACAATCCAACAAAAGAAGACAAATGGGAAATCTTTGTTTGGTCACAAGTGGCTGCTGATAGCATAGTTCAAAGTCAGATGCTGACAGTAATGGATCATGTGGACAAAAATGACTTTTATGATCAAATGTTGCGGTTGAAATTAGGTGTTTAAGTCAACTCAATAACTGATCTTTGAGGGTCATCCTGTGTCAAAGGGTCAGGTTAATCAATTGAGAACGGCTCTCTTGGTCCTGTCGGATGTTTCTTTGAGTTTATCTTAGAGCCAGCAGGACCCATTTTCTGGCCAGGCCTGCAGCAGTCAGCAGTGAGTCCCGGCAGTGCAGACTGCACATTTGTCATAATTGTCTGCAGGCAAGCACACAAAAATAGTACTTACAGTTATGGTGCAGGTTTTCTGCTTTGACAAGTAAACATAGTGTGGATGAACACACCCAGCTTTACTACTGGCTGCAAGCAAGTTTGGCGGCGACAGGAAGTTCAGGAGTGGATCTCCTGAACCATGAATACTGGGACTGGAAGCTGGAAAAATTTACTTTTTATGCAGAATTTGGTGTACCGTCACTGATTTAAAAAAAAACATGGAAATACTGGAAACATTCAAATTAGAAAGTATTCCCAACAATAATGTTGTTTTGCTGAGATTTATGACCACTTTAACTTTTAATCTTTAGTGTAAGAGGGGGAGACACTGAATTGAGACTGAACTAACCATCATCACGGTGTTTTTATCACTGTGGGGGAAAAAAAGCACCCATGGCTTCAGTCTGCTAATGTTTCTTTAGAAACTCAATTTAATGAGTAGACTAAAATCTGCACAGTACATTCATTCAACTCATCATTTCAAGTCAAAAGACTTCAGGCTATTAGGACTCGTGTCTGTAAGCTTTCTGAAAGTAAAGAATAAAAATGTTAAGCTTAACTAACCTAAATAAATAAAAGTTGAATATTTAATATTTACTTTAAGAAAAGAAAAACATTTAATTCCACTGAATTCCTGTTTGATTTTTTAAACACTGTAAAAAAAAAATGTTTTATTTGTTCAAGCAAACATGAGTTCTTCTAACTTGAAGAAGAAGAAACATTATCTGTATATTATTATTACATTGTACATTAGCAGACTTCCCAACATGCATAGTTTGAGAGTTAAAACTCTCCTGAGGAGGGCTGGGTATCAGTATTCAACATCATTAAGGTACTGATTGAAATAACCCAGTATCAAGTTGTATCTAAACTTCTCCAGTCAAACAATACCTTTTACCCAGATTTAGAAAAAATAGGACTATTTCTATGGTTTTGCTCGCAGCCGATCACTGCAAGCGTTCCTCATAAAGAAGAACCTCTGACAAAAATGAACTGAATGAAGTACTCCATTGGTGTCAGTATCACTTTAAGGGTACTTGTATTGCTACTGGTATCATACTTTTTTAAACAATACCCAGCCCTCCTCCTGAGACCCTTTATTATAGTTTGAGGAAAATATCTAACTTGATGTGTGTCTCTAATACACTTTAAGAGGAGTCATGGTTGCTTGTTTTCACAATAATGAGAACACTGTGAACTATGATGAAGGTTAGTGTTCAATCAAGTCCCTACCTACTCACAGTTTTAATTTAATAATTTCACTGGGAGCACTGGGAACAAAGTGGCTCCAACAGAAGCCGCTGCAGCTGTGAGCTCTTTGTGTGAAATTAAGGAGTGCCTCTTCAAACTGAGGAAATATGAAAGAAAATCAAATGTGTTTGTCAGTGTGACTGAAGAGTTGCTTGTTCAGCTTAACATCTTAAACTTATTGAATGTTTTCTTAAGTACAACTGAAGTAATACTAGGTTTATTTGGCTAGAGAAGCTTGTTTGTTTTGAATCATTAAAAATTACCTAAACTTTTCTTTTCACAGTCAGTCAATTTAAAATTTTAAGGCAGTCCTAACTTTGCTTATTTAGAGCAAATTGGGTATTTTAATTTTTACAGTGCAGTGGAATTTGCACATACAAATAAATTCTATGCAGGCGTGCCAGTGTGTATGTATGTTTGTATAATGTTAGTATCAGTGTGGTGAGGAAGAGATCTGTAGTATTTTTTGTCGAATCATACATGAGTGCCATTCATCAAAGCGGGTGACCTCTGGCCGGTGCCCTTAGCCACATCCACAGAGTCTAGCTATGATGGATGCCTTATTAGAGTCCTTTATTAGTGTACTTTAGCCGGGAGATAAACTTTGTAATTAATGTCTCAGTTTGAGTATATCTCATTTATTTCAATCGGATAAAGGTGACTCTTCCAGCCGACCGGAGAACAATGGCCATCGGAGAAGACAGCAGCTTGGCAGCCGAGCGGAGCCCAGGAATGCTGAATAACAATCCCGTCATCCATCATGGTATGTAGGGAGTCGGCAGGCTGTGTTCGTCCTGAGGAGAAGCTCCAAGGAGCGGTTCACAACCATGAGGGATGGCAAGAGTGAAAAAACGGCCACTCCCCCCCCCCCACACACTCTGGTTCAAAAGGGAGCAAAAATAGTCAGCTTGTGCTTCTTTACCTCAATTTTTAGTGGAGATTTGAATTAGGATTGAAACCTTGTGAGCGGCCAGGGGCGCCAATATGTACGACTGGCATGCTGCTGTAATCTACAGTTCAATATTACCCACGCATCATTAAAATCAGAGCTGATGAATGACATAATGATGAGAGCAGCCTGAGCTCTGTGCTCAGCCTGTACGGTCTGTGATGATGGCAGTAGTAATTTTCCTGTTAGGCTGGCCCCTCCTGTTTACTTAACCTTTCCGCAGTCCTCATTAACTCACCAACACCAGCAACTATGTTGGGTTGCCAAGGGCAAACACAATGGGCAGATGGAGCCGAGCTGAGACCATCACTTAGCTGGGCAGAGGTCACTCTGCTATCCTGCTGGTCTGAACTCTTCGCTCTGAATCTTAACATGTCATTACATTACTCCTGCTGCCAGCCACGCAACCAGCAATAACCAGCATTTCACACACTTTTATTCTCATTTAAGGATACGGCGAGGTGTAAATCAGCAGGGTGTTGAGGGGACGAAATCTCACACTATTTCCTTCTGCTTTAAAGATACTTTTTTTTTTTTCTCTAGAAATACCCTTCAGTTTAGCTCCAAGAGAGAGGACAAAATGCAAACCCAGCACTGGGGGTAATGGGATATGCAGTCATTCATTCTGCCGCTGGTTCATGCTCTCTGGCCAAATGACATCTTGGAACACAGCCACGCTGATACAGTAGCACCTCGTGAAATCACAGCTATTATTAATCCCTAGAAGGACAGCGGTCTGATTACACACACGGCCATAAAAGACACAGTCGCAAAACACAAAACACTGAGAGTTAGCCGTGCCCATCTATAAAGACGAGCATAACACAGCGCAGGAAATGTGTGCAATTAAATTTCCAGAAAATCCAATGCAGTCGTAAAAACACATCTTAAACCTGCAATCTGTTACTTTCCTCACATTCAGACTACTGCAAAGATTACAGAACAGCTGCCCGTCGAATTTTACAAAACTGGATTTTTGTTGTTGGTGAACAGCGAGTTATGAATATATAATTTACTGAGACTGTGAAGACCTGACAATCACAGTTATCAATAGCAGAGGATGGAGAGTATTTCCAAGAACATTAAATACTGTTAGGTACATAGGTACAGTTATTATAATTTGAATATTTTAATAATAATAATAATAATAATAATAATAATAATAATAATATGCTGATTCTGGATTTCAGCTTTAATGATGAGTTATGTGAAGGTTAAATAAAGGCAAATATGCCAAAAAAAAAAAAAAGATAGTTAAGAAAATGTTTACCTGGACGTAGAGCTGCAGCAAAAGGGCAACTAAATGAACAGTCAGTCCGCACGAAATTCAACTACAAATATTTTGATCATGGATTAATCGACTGAGTGAGTGGTTTTCAAAGTTTTTGTGTCCAAGGCAAACACAACCTCAAGGCACTCCTGTATTCATATCTGTGAAAAATATAAAATGACTGTGCAACCATCTATTTTTATTTACTCGTGCCAAATAAAATTTGACAAAATGAAATGAAATATTTATCAACAAAATAATTTAAGAATGAATGTGTGGATTTGCTGTTTGTAGTCAGATAAAACAAATAGTTTTAAGATGTCACCTTTGGCCGTGATGAACATTTTCCACTATTCTGTGACATTTAACCGAAGAACTGTTTGAGAAAATATTCAGTAATCCACAATGAAAACAACTGGTAGTTTCAGTCCTAGTCAAAACCTGTGCAAATAAAACCAAAAATACCTACATGAAGTGAGTAAGTGAAATAATCCTGTTCTAAGTTTAAATATCTAGTTGGACTTGTTTTGAGTGTAGATTGGACTATGCAAGGCTGCTTGACATAAGTAAATGTCACTTGCCCCGTCTAAATTAGTCTTATCTTATTTAGGGTTATTTGTAGCCAGATAAAAGCAACATTTTAGCTACAGGACATCCAGCATGCTTTGACACTTTTAAGCTCCAAAGTTTCAAACAAATCCATCTTTTTTTAAGCTTTAGTCTTTTGGGTTACATGACCGTATATTTTTTAATTTCATCATGAAACAAAATATCTTATTTCAAGGTTTAGATTTTTTAAAATCACTTTCCATTGATAACAATAGTGCCTGAGAAGTCCCTCAGTTAAATCATACAAAACCTGATACCACAGAGGTAAGAAAATTTGTCTTTTGTCATTTGGGCGAACCAAAGTTTTAACCAGTGTCACCAACAGAGTTTAAAAACTTTTCCCAATTTGTGCTGGCACCTCAGACTGACAAGCAATTTGAAGATGTCACCTTAAGGTTATTTTCTGACATTTTACAGACCGAAGCCTTAACAGATTAATTGAGAAATGCTGATTAATACAGAACTCCTGAAGGCAAAATAGTTTCCCAAATTGTTTTTTCTCTCTTGTGTTTGACTTGAGAACAAGTGAAAACAAGGTTTTTATCTCTGATTTTTTTTTTTTTTTTGTAAAACTCATCTTGGCCACATAAGAGGCTGAAGTGCACCACTTACTCATGTTCTAAATAGAAATGAAAACATTTATTTTTTTTCCGTTTACGTTTTAGTTTCTCCATGCACTCTAAACATATTGTGTTAGGAAGATCTATAACATTTTTGTTGTGCATTGGAAATGTAATTTAATCTGTCACCAGCATGAAGTAGTGGAAGTAACTAATTACAATGACTCAAATTAATGTAATTAAGTCATTTTTGACTACTTGTACTTTTATATTTTTTTCACATATATATGTATATATATATATATATATTTTAAATTAAGTTTAAGGTTTTTTTCCCCTCACTTGCCTCTCAGGGCTTCTGTGTTAATCAGCAATATGCCTGCAAACATTATTTGCATCTCTACCTGAAACAGACCCATATGAAGGCTGTATGAGGACACTTCAGAAAAATTAAGTTAAAAAATGTAAATGAAGTCCAACAGGAAGAAGTTGAATAATTTAATCTCTCTCTTTAGTGAAGCCCACATGACTAAAAATGAACTGTAAAGCTGCTTGCACATTTTTAAGTACCTGCCTCTGTGCTGCTCTCCCCGTCGTGCAGTTAAAGCAGATGGCCAGTAATGTCAGCGCAAGCAGGAACTTCCTCTCCTAAGCCCAACTTACTCTCTGTCAGGTCCCCGTGGTTATTTGAAATGCTCAGGAAAGGTCATGTCTGCCATGTTAGAGTAAACAAGAGGCCGCTTATACCAACGTGTTTTGTCTCTGTAACACTCTCAGCGGGACGTCCGCGCTCTGTTTTGTTTAAGTGGGCCTGTCTCCAATCAGTTAAATCAACAGCAGCCATTTGGAACAGGAGCCGGAGTGACAGGTGAACTGTGGCGCTGTCTGCTTTCCTTCGCCATGTTATCAGCTCCGAGGTTTGTGAATGGCAGGACTTTAGCCACTCTCCTGTCGATAGTGGAACAACCCACAGGGACACACGGGAAATCCATTAGCCCAATACTGCTGTTTGACATGCTCCGAGTGAACTGCACTTATCCTGACACGCTGTCAGTGGGACTGAATTACTGTGTGTACTGTAGCGTCAGTCTCAGCCAAATTGGGAAAAAATATTAAAAACACATCAGTAAAAGATTTTTCTCACCTGGATGACAAAAAAATACATTTCTCTCTGACCTCTAGTGCACTGGTTCCCAACCTGGGGGTCCTGACCCCAACTAAGGGTCACCAGTGTTTCAAGGGGAGTATATATATATATATATATATATATATATATATATATATATATATATACATATATATATAAGTTTAGATCATTAGATTACTATCTAACTCTCTAGACCTGGCAGTCTGGTAACTCAGTTGGTAGAGTGTTCACCCCATGTACTGAGGCTGTGAGTGCTCTGCAGCAGCAGCCGTGGGTTTTGACTCGTGCCTACAGCCTTTTGCTTCATGTTACTGCCCCCCTTTTCCTGTCATATTTTCAGCTGTCCTATCATTAAATGCACAAAAAGCACACACACAGTTATAAGAACAAACAGAAATGTAGCAGTACGTAGTGTTTCTGGCAACTTATGACAAAAATCGTCTTATTATATACGTGGAAAAAGTTTCCGCAACCCGGTCGATTGCCCATACCAACTCTTTTTCACACTTTCCCCAAGAAAACATGTCCAGCAGAAAGAGCCAAGCAGCTCCTGCTGTTTACTGATGGTGATCACGTGATGTGATCGTGGGCAAAAGCCTCACAATGTCTCTTTTTCCCACAGTGGTGTTGTAGGCAGTGCTTTTAGCAACTTACGGCAATATAGAATGTAAGAAATTTACAACCTGGTCAGCTCTCCTTTGCACTTCCCCCTGGAAAATAGCATCCATCTCTGGCAGTGAGACCTGAGTAGGTCCTGCTGTTTACTGATGGTGATTATATGATGTGATTTTGAGCAAAGAACTTGAACATATGTTTTTGTCACTTTCCACAATGCCCCAGGGAACAGAATCTTTCTCACAGCACCATCTTACGTCATTCAAAAGATTATAAAGACGGGGACAATTTTTAGATTTACAAGTGGAAACTTGGTGGAAAGCCTCAAAAAATTTAGATCTCAATGTTATGATGTGTATTGCTGGTTCTGGTCATGAAGGTCACGACATTTATTTTCTGTGTTATTTTAAAATGATGGGTGCTCCCAGGCGCTCTAGTGAAAAGTAGAATGGGTATTCAGGGGTGCTATGGGGTCTAGAGGGTTAAGATATAAACTTATATTCACAGAGACTTATATTCAGTCTGCTAAACAGCTTTGTTCTGCTTTATAGAAGTATAAAATAAAAAAAACAGAGCTCATAAAGCAAGGGCCAAGTATCAGAGGGAGGAAAACAAACAGAAGAATTTGTCAAAAAAGAAGCTTTTTAGGTTTATATGATTGTCATAAATTTAAAAAAATACATAATAGATACAGAGAATTTGTATAAAAAGTTCAAAAAATTATCAGGAAAACTCATCTCTAATGCAGCATTCACATGGAATAAACCAAATCGCTCCTTTTTCTCAAACTTCCTGAAGTTACTGAGTTAATTACTCCAATAAATCATACAGTTTATCATTTGCTCTGTACTGTTAGTGATAAATTGAATGTAATGTGCATTATTAATTTTCTAAATATTGTGTAATATTACTTTTTATTACTATCATGCACAATATTACATTTACTATGTGCGATTTTACATTCATTATCTGGTGCAATATAGCTTTTTATTACTTCTCCACAGCACTTAATAGCAATATTACTTTCAATGTCATTGCCAATTGTACATTTTCCATTTTAGTCTACCTTGTTACTTATTATCTCCCTTCTATTCTTATTCTATTAGACACTGTTTCTTTACATTTACTCTTTTATTTTATATTCTGTTGTCTTGACTCATGTTGGAACAATCTGGCATAAAAATTTCCTTCAGTATCATCTTATCTTATCTAACTATTAAATATCCATAATATATGTTACCCGTTACCTAATTATGGGCTGTCAGTTTGCTCAATGACAGAAAAGGGGTCTCTTAAGGAAAAAGGTTGGAAAATACTTTTCTAGCAGTATCTATCCATGCAGATAGATTTAGTGTTGTGGTTATACTAAGTTACACCAACAATTGCCAAGACTTTCAGAGAGAAAACAACAGTCTCCAGTAAATAAGCTCCCAGTTTGTCGGGAGGTAAAGTCTGGTGACTTTCATGCCATCTGGTGACCTCCTCAAAGCAACTAAGAGACATTTCTCCAGTGGCAGCCAGGCACTATAGCACCTCAGACTGTTATTATTGGTTATATCTCTATGGGTGTCCTTCAGCACCATTTAGGTCACTCCCTCCACTGTGTTATACAAATAAAATTACGCACAGATTGCAATTCAACTGCTATTTCTCCGCTTGGCAAATTGCTATGAGGCCAGGAGAAATTGAAAAAGCTGGCAAGGTCTCAGGTACCTGACAGTGACTGTGACTATGATGAAGTATCCTCCTGTTACCACTGTTGACTTTGCCAAATATCAGAGATCTCCACAGGCTCCACCCCATGCTCCGGGCCCGCCAGTTTTATAAACAGAGAGGAACCGCTGCCAATAGTTCTATAAGTAGCACCAGCAACAGACCAGCCTGTAGGATCATGCCTCTCCAAATATCCTGCCGAGAGGTGACTTCGTCTTCATGTTCTCTTTTGCTCCTTGCTTGATTTGGAGATTTCAGGAGCAAATCTCTTCCAGGCCTTTAGTGGCTTGGAGTGCTGAGAGACTGGAAAGCTAACCTGTTCACAGAGAAGTTGCGAAGCCAAAAATTGGTGCCAACAGCTGGTGTTAAAAACACAATGATGGCTCAAAAACACAAAAACGAGTCACTGTAAAAGACAAAAAATATTCTGTCAGAAGTCAAACTGTGTATTGGTATTTATGTGTTTTGACTTCTTTGGTAAAAAAAAAAAAAGACCAAAAATAAGAGATCCAAGTTATTTTTCTGCCTCTAGATATACAGGACTTACACATACGGATTTATGTTTACCTGATCTGACGACTGCAATTCTCTTTATTATGGTGTTAGCCAGGCCTCACTGCTGCAGCTCGTCTTTTAACAGGAAAACGCAGGCGAGAGTGCATTTCCCCCATACTGAGGGTTGTATACTTTGAAGGAAGCTCAACACAGCCCGGCTTTCTTTGCACGAGCTGGCTTGACAAACCCCAAAACCCTGGTCAGAGATAACGCACATCATGACAGTGGTTATCAGCTTGTTTCGTTAGCCCAGGCTTTGCGGGCTTTGTGCACATTCACATGAAAAGGGGCATCTGGTGCGTCATTTGGCTCTTTTTCTGCACATGAGCCGCCCACTTAAGTCAAGATGAACAGGTTGTTATAATGGAGGGCTATGGAGAAAATAAAAAATATATTACAGCAAAAAGCAACACTGATGCTGCAAATAAGACAAGAGATGAACGCTGACAGAAAATTACTGATCAACTTAATGTGCCCTCAGTGCCTCTCATTTATTTCTAACACACAACCTAAACAATTAAACTTGATAAAACATATTAAAACATGAAATTGTCGGTCTGACCACCCTATAATGAAGGAAACATGGAAATCACTTAAGATTTTGGCCAAATCAAAGTAAAATGAATGTCACTGATTTAATATTTTCTGTGATAAATAGATTAGACTAATCAATTTTCTAATTGGGGGTCTGAGCTGCAATAACAGCAGAGCAAAACGGACTTGGCATTAAATCAGAATTAAGCTCAGAAACGTCATTAAAAATGTCTGTAGCTGCCTCATTATTCTTGTGCAAAATTTTAAGTGTTAATATGACCTGAAGCAAACAGGAAAAAATGACTCTCCATCACCAAACGAAGGTTCCTATGACAACGCGATGGATACAGTTTGTTCTGCTGTAATACGATTTTATTCTGTGAATTTACAAACTCACAGCTCAACAACTACATATATAATGTCTTCCTCAGTTTTTAATCTATATCGCGAATAACGAATACCTTCATGACAAGAATTGATAAAAGAGCTGTGATTTTATGGCTGATTTAATCTCAAAGTCTGAACCTAACCTCCTGAACAGGTTATGAGTTCAACTTCAGTTACCATGGTGATCTATCCTGGTTAAAAGAGGGCCACCTTAGTGGCAATGAAACCTCCGACTCAAAATATTTTGCTAAACACATTCATCTCACTTCATAGTGCCTCCCTTCACCTCCTCCCTGTAAGTTTTAGGATTGATTTCAAGATTTTAGTGTTTATCTACTAATAATTTAAGGGGCACGATCCCATCAAGGTCACTCCGGCGAGCGGACCAGTTGATCTTTGTTGTGTCAAAATCAAGGCCGAAGAACAGAGGAGAGTTTTAGCCTCTAAACTCTTGTTGTCTGCATGTTAGACTGGCCCTCACACTGCCTGTTTGTCCCGTCTTAAAACACATCTTTATATCTGGCTTTAAACTCACTGTCAGAGTTGCCTTTCTATTATTGCCCTGTTGTCTTTTAAACTCGTCTTTGTGTTTTCACTGTGTTTTTTATGGCCTTTTGTGATTTTACTGTGTTGTTTTAATGTGTGTTTTACAGCACTTTGGTCAACTGTTGTTGTTTTTAAACGTGCTTCATAGATAAATTTCCATTTGGATTTGGGTGAAAGTTTGGACTTACTTTCAGGAAAAAATTGGGAAGGTTTGAGCCTCGAGTTGATCTGTTCAACTCTCATAAGACTGAGGCAGACATTATTAGTTGTTGTACCATCTTTAATTTGAAAACTTTTTAATTTGTTAGCCTGTGCTGTGATTCGATTAAAGTAATATAAGGAGTGCTGAAGGTTATAGGAATACCGATTTCTCAGTATCATTGGCCATCACAACTGGATTAATGCTACCTTGTACGGTAGGATGACAGGATGAATAAAGTCTGGTAAAAGAGGGACCTTTAAATTCAGAGGGTGTATGGTTGTAACTGTCTATGGAAAAAAGATGTAAAAATATTGGCCTACTTTGCTAACTTCCATTTTCTAAGTGAATTTTAAGAGCACAATGTGACTTCCTAAATGCTGAATGTTGTAAAGGGCCAAACATTTTAAATCATTAATGGTACATAACAAGAGATGTAACAATATATCAAATATCACAATAAAACAAGGTCTCTAGTGTGATATATATTTTTTTATTTTATGATGTTTTGTTTTATTTCATAAAAGGAATGCAACTGACTGCTGCATTGTTTTCATCTTGCAGTTGTAAATGATTCAAGCGAAGACTGTGACTAACACACTTGCAGCTCAGCCTCAGAGACTGCAACTGCAACAATTTATAAATAGAAATCTGAGCATGTATTTGTTAAACTTTTTACCAGCTACCTCCTTATAAATAATGTGCAAAATGTGAAGAATATATAAACTTACAAAAACCTTATTCAGTCTTAAAGCTGCTATTACTGTTGCTTGCCTGTTTTTACTTTTATTTACACTTTGTATTTTTTTTACGTTTATATTTTTCTTATGTATGGTGAGAAGCCATTCAAATTTCACTGTTTCTGAGTATAATGACGATGACTGATCATTGCCAAAGACAATTCATGAAACTTTTTGGCACATGCTGAGGTCATGGCTGGCTACTAATATTTTGTTTTCATTAAAGACATAAAGCAAAGGCACTTTAAGATTCAAGGAAAATTAATTTTATTTGGACAAAAATGCTGTACACATCACATTTTTCTTTGTTTGTTAATATATTGATGTAAGTTGTGAGTTAGACTTTTTATCATATGCTCTACAGACGATGACGTGCTTCAGTAAATAGTGCATCATGATAGATGACAGAGCATCTCCTAGCAACACCGGCTCTTACATGTCAACCGTTGCCATGGGAAACACCCAGTCACCAGTTTCTACAAATATGTCTAAAAGATGTTTTTATCCTGTTTTGAAAAATGTAAAATTATGTAAAATAGCTGCAGAGTCATCACAGATTGTGTTTCTCCACACAAAAGGTGATGAGAATTCAATCAGTTCAGTTTGACTTTAATTGGATTTAAATCACATTTTCAATCAAAACGGAAAAATCCCTCAGCCATTTTACATGTATTTGTTTACATGTAAATCTTGGAGTAAATAGGCTGCAGCACACAGAAATGCAGACCTGAGTATATGCATGTCAAACAAACATGCACACACACGCAGCTGAGCTCAGAGGAAGAGACAGGTTATGACAGAAGTAAAGTGGTTATCTGAGATAAGAAATGTCTATCCTTCAACCGAAAATCATATTTCTCACTCCACATTTTATCTGCCGGTAACACCTGTTGCAATAACAACAAGTCAAATGGATACAGACACATGAGGGGTATTCACTTGCCAATATTCTTTTAGATCCAGGGCGGGAAAATGAAGCCACACTGTATATGCTATCCCATTTTGAAATCACACTTTGATGTGCAAATTTGTGCAAAGTCACATGGTGACTGCACACAGCTTTCCTCACTCTGTAAACACCAGCGCTGCTGAACTCGAGCCTCCTTCAAAACCAGCGCTACCACAGGTGGCAATTTAATCTAATCCCACAATCGCTGATTCTCAAATCTCAACGTAAACACGCTGCATTTATCCCACAAAGCAAGGGCAGAGAAAATCTGCGGGTCACTCAAGTGAATCCACAGTAATGTCCCCTTCAGTGTCCATCGATCACGTCAAACCACTCCTTTAGCTTGGGGACATTTTGTGTTTTGACAAGCCTCACTAGACCGAGCACCCTGTGTTTAAGGCCGAAAGCCTATGTTTATGTGGCTGCTGGCAGACTGGGCCCTGAACTACATGTGGCGTGGAAATCTGATCCATTTATCTTTTGGATTGTGAAGATGCATCTGACCTTGCTGCCCTGAGGAAATGTTGATAAAGCTTTTCACCTCTGAATCGCGCTTGATAGCATTAACTTTGCTCTGGAGCTTCTGTGTTACAGATCAGCTGGTATGTGCAGACCATAGAGTGCAGTGTGGGATGCTATGGTAACAATATGAGGAGGCTTGAAATTGGATATTTCTCTGTTGTGTTTCCTGGCAATAAAATGTCATGTTTTTTTGAGAGAGTCCTTAAATGAACTGTGTAACTGTTTAAAGATTAAAAAGATGCTAAAACATTTTGTGGTGCTGCTGAATTGTACATTTTTGTTCTGGCTTCAAGACAAAATAGAAGAGTGTCCCTTCAGTGGACAAAACATGACGATGTGCCCTCTAGAGGGGTCCAGTGTCCAAGACAACATGATAAAATGCCCTCTAGAGTGCCCTT
This sequence comes from Lutjanus erythropterus, assembly GCF_056507025.1. Lineage (NCBI taxonomy): Eukaryota > Metazoa > Chordata > Actinopteri > Lutjaniformes > Lutjanidae > Lutjanus > Lutjanus erythropterus. The sequence continues at coordinate 38,104,651 of NC_139320.1, forward strand.
TCAGTGGAACAAATCTGGTGAAGTCCCTGCCCTTTTTTATTTTTTCTGCCCCTGTCCCTCAGACAGCCTGTGTCTGCCACTTGGTTATATTATCCTGCACACTACACATGAGCTGTTATGACTAGAGCAATTCTGGCCATCGAAATCTATATGTTGCATATGGTCATATGCCATACCTGACAAAACAAAGGCAACATGATAAATCAGGTCAGGGATAACAAGTGTCGAGACTGTCCATCTCCACCTCTCCCTGTATCCTGTCCTCTCGCTCCCTAATTTCTCCCTGTGCATTCTCACCTCTTCACCAAGTGAATTGCACCTGTACCTTCAGCTCCCACCTGTTTCAGCTGCTGCCCATTAGCTCACACTGTAAGTCCCTGCTTATTTAAACCACTGCTCCCCAGTCACCTCTCATTCTCTGCCTCTCCTGGAGTCCATTCCTGGAGTACCGAGTACAGTATAATCATCATTTGCTATTTCCAACAGCCATGTTTAAGGGTCGGCTTGAAATTAACCAGTTCATACCTCAACGTCTAAAAGCACAAATGTGCATATCTGTCCCAAGTGGGCAGGGTGAAATGCCTGCTGTCACAGAGAGAGGCGAAACATAATTGTTCATATGGTGATAACTATGCACACTTGCATGCTCTCAGCTGAAAGGAAGTAGTTTTGTTGCACTCATAAAGCGACAGAAGCACTTGTGAGAAGAATGAGAAAATTAGCTCTCTAAGCTCATTTTTAAGTAAAAATCCTCCATATTTTTCTCCTTATGAAGTGGGTGTGCTAGTCGGATTGTTTGTTCCAGAAAGTCACATTATAATTACAGACAGTTACAAATTGTTCCCGAATTTGGACATCAGAAAGTATCTGTAAAGAGAGAGTTCAGATTCTCTGAAGTGGAGCTGTATGCTGTGCTGCCATCAGACAGCTTTTTACAATGGAAAACCACTGTTACATATGTCAAATATTACAGACTACTTTGGCAAAACCAGTAATTTTATCTCACAGAACAGTCATTTTACTTTGCAGATTGCTTGTCTACCATTTCCTCATTTGATTAGTTTGACTGTGTTATTGCGTAATTTCGGTGAATCTAAACCAACCCTTGAAAACACAGAAGTCACACAATAACACAAACAAACTATCCGATAGAGGAAGTTTTAGACCAACAACTCCTGTGTTGTGTGAGGTAAAATTACAGATTACTGATACTGAAAGGAGACTGGTGGCTTTGGAGAGAGACCGATATTTGGCTTATATAACAGTTTTCCCTAAAAATAGGCTGTCAGACAGCAAGGTTGTGAGGAATATCGTAGACCACTATCTTTTGTAGGTAACACACTGACTGTGGTTAAGAGCCTCAAACAACCTCACTTGAAATAATCCAAACTATGCCTTAAATGCTCTTCTTTAAAGGGACATACATGTAGCATGAACCAATGCCACATAAATACATGTCCTTAGTTGTGCAGGCAAGGAGTTTCAGACACTGTTCAACAATGTGAAAAGCACTTCGTCTGAAAACATACTGACACCTTTAGATGGATCCTGTCCAGGTCACAGCAGTAGTGGCAGTATTTCTCAAGTTATTCAACTCTTTTATGGCAGTTTCTCTCAACAAATCCTCTTCCTGCTCCTCATCATTCACCTGGACTTCTAGAGCAAAGTGTTACTTCAGTTCAAGCATTGATCTACCTCAGTGCCTATACAAATCCACTCCAGTCCATCACTTTCTATTACTGATGAGGCCGAGTCCTAACCCGTATAAGAGAAACTCTAGCCTTGTCCTAAGGTCTACCACCAGCTGTCCGGGCAAAGAGGAGCCGCGACGATGGCAAACGAGAGCTGCTTAAAGTGGAGACACTGCACGGGGGGGACGATGAAAAAACATTTTACAAATGTGGATGGATAAAAGGATGCTGCATCCAGCATGCTTAATTGAATTCTTGTCAAGCCAGATGGATATTCCTCTTCGTCTTCATGCAGTTTTCTTATCAGCCGGGGTGCCAGAGTACTAAGCCTCTGTCTTGTCAGTTCTGCTCCATGGCCGGCGACCTGATGTCACCCTCTCTGCCTCCTAACTGTGACCGCTATCACACTTAGAAGATCATGTCCTTTGTGGAAAAAAAACCCAACAAAATTGTAATCCTTAGCCTGCCAATAATCCTCCCAACTACCCATTCATTCCTGGTTTCAAGTCCTCCAGTGGGGACACTCTTCAAATCTCATCTATGTTCACACATCTCTGTAGGGTTTGTTACCTGTCTGTCCCTGATAGGAAAATAGCTATGCTTGTGGTAACAGATAAGTTGGACCAATGTCTCTGAACCAATGAAAACAACAGTGGAACAATCAGATCTCAGGTTTGCCTTTCACGGTCAAACTCTGCCTGATCCTGTCCAAGGAGACTAAACTAATTTTTTTTTATGTTCCTGATGAAGACAGCATGGTGCACAAATGTATGAATTACTAGTTCTCGAGGTTTTGCCTCTTCATCCATGATTTAATCAATGACTTTGCTGCTACACTTCTTTAGGATTTATCTAACATACTGCCACCTGCAATAAGTCACACCCTCCACTACGTCTCATTGATGGTTCAGCTGCTTGCACCGTTCAGCAGAGGCTGTCCTCCCAAGAAAAACAACAGCATTAGTCAAACGACCAAAAGCAACATATGTTTATGCTCATGTGAGAAAGTGATTCTTGTCGTTGGAGCAGGGGGGTGAAGTGGTGATAAAGCCACAAAGGCTGCAGAGGAAGACAGTTTGACAGGTTGGACAGGGCAAGTACAAGTCAGACTCTGAAACAGGAAACTGCCGTTTTCTTCTACGTTACATACTGACTGTTGATTCTTTTTTTTTTAACCACAACACACAAGTCTTAAAGATTTTTGTCTAGTTACTATCTGTTGCTAAATGAGGTAACGCAATGGTGATTGAGCCCATGGCCCACTAATGAAAGTATTGCAATATTTAGAAGAACAATAATCAACTTTGTTTGAATTGGTCAATTGCACAATCATGCACAGTGCAACATAGAATAAAATTTGCAGAAGCTATGGACACTTGGACATGTACACTGGAAGAAGTGAAGATCCATCCATGCAGTATTACAAACATTCCTGGATTAAATGCTGTATTAAGCTGCTGCTAATGTGATCTCTATAAACAGATATCTGCACGTTCATTGTCAACACTGACAATAGCTGATGGAGCTGAGCAAACATTTGCACCTTCACATTTAAAGCAGTTAACTGGCGAAACACAAGTTGGCATTTACTGCCATTGTTTATCAAAAACGCTCGGAGATCGCCACTTAAACCAAGTGATTATTGTTTTAATGATGAAGAGGTCATTAACATGAACAATTTAGTTAACCCGAACAATGATATCCTCCCAACCTAACATTTTGATACTAGAGGCTGCTGTAATAATGTAACTCCTGAGAAAGAGGTGAAAGCGTGCGCAGCATCGTAGGTGGTGATCTGTGTGGACATTAAATCATAATGTGGTACTCTATTTTTAAGGCTTCTTCATGTGTCTCATGTAACTATTGGCTACACCGCTTCCCTGCCCTCCATGACTTCTGGTGGTTCTGTTCCATCCTGTCTTTAACGATAACCTCTCAGAAAAAATGCACGCTCATACGATCCGTTTAGCATAAATCAGCCTTTAGTCTTGGACACATCTGCTACATCATCTTTGCTTTGAATCCAAGTTAAGAAACCAAATGACATTTTAAAAATAAAATTTGTTTTCAGATGTTCTTATCTTTAATATGCTGACGTTGCTGATCAGTTTTTGACTGTAAATGTCTTTAATGTGATCTTGATAAGTGAGGTCATTAGTGGTGATTAAAATCTCCAGCAATCATCCCGGTGTTCTCTCGCTGTTTGGACTGTAGATGAGCTCAGTGGTGGAGCGGGGAGCCGGGTAGCAACATTAGCACCATGCAGAGCAGCAGCACTCTGATTTACTGTTCCCAGGGCTGGTGATTGAGGAGAGCATTACGTCACAGCTGATAGATCAGAGTCTTACAGCAGAGTGGAGCTCCATCAACTGCTGCTGACAGTAGCGTTAGTGCTGACAACCAACCAAAATGGATTTATGAAAAAAAAAAAACACAGATACTCTGTGCACTGACACAAAATACAGAGAGAGCTTACATGCACACAAACACACACACACACACACACACACATACACTACAGGAGCATAATTCCTGAGTGAAAACGCCCACATTCAATAAAAGACATGAAGACATTATTGCAGTAAAACTAGATCTGCACAACACACTTGCTCCAATAAAACACTAACCGGCAAAGTGAAAAACACAGAGCAGCAGGCAGGATGTGCAGGACCACTTTAAGCTGTCAATTTACTGAAGGTTTGTGTTAGTTAATGTATCGGTTATTATTTCTTCATGGTGGCACTTACTGTCGTCTTCCCTGACAATCCAAAGACATGTAGGTTTTGTGAACTCGAGACTTTAAATTGTTCATACGTGTCCTTGTTTTTGTCTAACATACGGGTCTGGATGATGTCTGTAATGTACTGTTTTGCTGTTGCATTCTCAGCATTTCTCAGCATTTTTCAATTTGAAAATTCAACTTTTTGTTTATATGACATCTGTATCTTATATATGGTACATAAATTCTCAACAATTGAGATCAGAGATTGGAGCCCTGCTGGTTACTGATCTGTCTTTTTGCTATTAGAGCCTCCGCAGGATGGAACTATCTGCCTACTGGACTGGACACACTACGTCCTTAGCTTCTTTTAAAACTTTTTTCTTTGGGAAACCTCTTAGAAATGTTCAATATTTATTCTTATTTATATGATCTTACTCAGGTTATTGTTCTTACTTCCTCTGTGCTCATATCCTTTGATTTTATTCTTATTTTATCTGCCTCTTCTGCTATATGAGTAAAGGTTATGATTATTGTTGTAATAAATTTTGATTTTTCATGTGCTTGTGATTGCTGCTTTTTCTTATCTATGGATGCACGTTAGTGTTTATAAATATGGACAAAATTAACTTTTTCTTCAATATTTCTGAGAGTACAGTCCAACACACCTGCATAACACTCCACACTATACTCCTACCAGAGCCTTAATGAGTCTCATATTTCACCTGTAAGGGCGGATTCACACTAGCCTTGTTTAGTCCAGTTGAACTGAGCACTGGAGTGTTTGTGCGATAAATTTGGGTTGGTGTGACTGTCGCATTTGAACTCTGGTGCAGACCAAACAACTGCTCTTTGGTCTGCCTTGAAGGGGTTTTCTAGGACCACTGTCAAGTGAACTCTGACCATTAATGTGCCATTTTATTTCATTAACCAATAACTGGACAAAATTTCCACCCCATGACTTGTGTTCACAGTTTCTAGACCAGTTAGTTTAGAGCTTGAGATCTGTGCCTGAATCTGCCAGAACCTAACGGGACCCAAAGGGTTTGGGTCGGGTTGTGCCTTATTTTATGGACTCACATCAGGTTTGGGCTGTATCATTTTTATTATCTAATCTTATTGCTTTATTTTGTTATTTTATCTTATTTAACATCAATGTATTGTCCCTATCACTACCAACTCCAGTGTTCACTGTAAGCAAAGTATTGTCTCAGTCAGGTATGCTGCAGACTTGCAGGGTGGGCAGCACAGCACAGAAGCCCCGCCCCTCCTCTCCCCCCTCACACACAGATGTGCTGTGTTGGATAACCTGAACCCTTAGAGAGAGAAAGGAGAAGAAAAAAAAGGAAAAACAACTGGTCTCAGGTGATTACAGCTTGGTTACAGTGGGAAGCTTGTTAAGAAAAATGTTGGGCTGTAATTGAGCAAATTGTTTCTGACAGAATTTTGCTGGGCTCAACTTTTCAAGTCCAATTAAAGCTATACTCTGATTAAAATGTGTTGCTCTTCATACAATGACATAGCAAAAAACCCAAGAAAAGTCTTGGCCTTTTTGACTGATGATTCAGACAATCAGCTTTTAGGTTGCTGCCCTTGTATTTCCAGTGTGTTTTAACGGAGACCTCCTCAGGGACTGCAGGTAACATTTATCTTCAAGCTACCTCTGGCACAAATATCAAACAGAGGATTCTAAGTGCAATAGTGTAAATGATGCCTTACAAAATAATAACAAAATCATAAATTGTCTGTTTATACATTTTACCCCTGTGCTGAACTGTCGAGTGCATTTGCTGCCTCTCACCTAATGTATGCTGGGATATTCTTTGGCCTCCTGCAACCCTGCTCAGGATAAGCGTATAGAAAATGGATGAATGGATGAATGGATGTTTCATCCTGGTGCATTAACTCACCACTCACCGTCAGGCACCAGGAAAAGGTTTGATGCATTTTTCTTTTAAAAAAAAAAAAAAAAAAAAATCCTGGCACTGGGCCAAGAAAAAGTTTGAAAAGGTATTTTAAGTTCATGATTTATTTAAAATATACCTGTACATCTGAAAACTTTGATTTTACACAAGCCAGAGGCTAATAATGACTCACTGCACTGAATAAATGCATGATTTGGCTACAGTTATTAACAAGGAATGACAAATTTTCAGACTTTAGCTGAACTCTAATGGACCTATAGAACTGAAACTCCATTAATTTGCTGATCACAGACATGTAACATATTGGCTGTGAAGCTGGATGTCAAATGAATAATACAGGCCCCTGTGCAGAGTTTTTACTTCTTAATTATGATCTATATTATGAACAGTATATTATGGCTTTAAACCATTAACCCACATGAGCACATTTTCCTGTAATTGACAATATGACGAGCATTTTTCCTGGAAGCTCAGCAACCAGCCGAACTTTGATCTACCCGGCAACAACAGCCGAGACACGAGCGCTATAGGCCCTGCATACCAACTGCTTATCAACACAAATGCTAATGTGACCTTTAATATTAGAAACAAAATTATGAATGAGATTCAAATTCAATAGCTGGCAGACATGAGACATATTCTCTCAGCTGATGGGAACCTACAGCTCTCACTCTGCGAGGAGTGTAGGTTAATTGAAGTTTGATAAACATGAACGTGCCCTTAAATTAGCAAAAGACAAATGTAGAGGACTTATGATACTAGTTCACGCATTCTACTGACGCACATGCTGAAAGCTCCACTGTTCACTTGAACCTCTGCTATAATAACCATGTAGGCAGGATCAGGTTTTGCCTGAAATAAAACAGGTGAACGTTTCAATGATGAGTGTTTATCAGAAGTAGAAAACATACTAACATTCTGTAACATGTACACTGTCTGCGTGATCACTGTCAGAGCTATAACGTTACTAAAATAAGAGCGATGACGCTTTAAACCTCACAGCACCATGGGCGTGGCTGACACCTCACCGTTGCATTTAAATGTCATATTATTAAAATCATGCTGAGAGTTAAATGTGCTGATTACCTGCACCAAAAGAGTTATACTTTTTTAAATCTATGCATAGGAAAAATTCAGATTTAAGTAAAACTGACATAAAACTGGCATAAGGGGTTATCACTGCAAAAAAGAGGGGGGAAAAAATGGAAATTTTGGAAAGAGAAAGCTCCAACATCAAAACTATGACAATGACAATTGATAGACGCTGCTCACTTCAAGCAAACCTGATTAATCATTTAAGACCAATAAAATATGAGAGGATTTGGCAATCAGTCTCATCTCAAAGAAGGTACTGAAACTTAACTGCAATCCTGGGTGGGGATGTGGACACATATTGGGTATGAAAAGTATGGCGTTTTTTTTTTTTATTATTATTCGTAAGAAGTGCGTTTTCCTACGTTTTTTTTGTTTACTGTTTGTCTGTATATAAGCAAGCATGGTAACTCAATTTTGAGTTATCTTTGAAAATGATGCTTCACAAATGCCACATGAAAAAAACCCTTTCAAATGCTTTGAATTTTAACCCTGTTAGACTCTGACTTGTTGAATTTAATCACAGTGAGTCATTTTCAGTTCGGGTGAAATGTCCCGAGCGCAGCAAAACAATGACAAAAAAAAAAAAAAAAAAAAAAAAAAAACACAGGCAGAGGACAGGGTCTGTTTGGAAAATTTTGCAGATTATACCTTGAAGTTGACAGTTCTTGCTTTTAACTTATATAGAATATGCTGACACACTGTATTTACTTTGAGCTCTGCATCCAGCACAGGGGTGAAGCTCAGACTGCTTATAGACAGACTCACTACTCCATAACACTGCAGGCTGATTTAAACTCTAACAATGCATCAAGTTTTATGAGCTCATCAAACGTTCCGCATGTAAAATCTTATTCTGCAAAGTTACCGGTTACAGCAGGACAACACAGCCCTACAGATAAAATCGGAGCACTGTACTGAGAACACCACCTCTGAAACGCAGCGGAGTAAAATATGATGTTAGATAAAATGTAGATGTTAAAGTAAAGTACTATTAAATAATAAACAGGGTTTGGTAGTAACGGATGACATGAAATCTTAAATTCAGTATTCAGATTACAAAAAATAAGTCACTAATCAGCCATGAATAATTAAAAAAATGTGTAATTAGATTATAGTTATATTGTCAATATTACTTCATTACATTTTTTAAAATTACAAATATGATTTATTTGGCAAATATGTTCTACTTACTGAAAGTAGTTACTCATGTCAGATTTACTAGCTTGGTTAATGTGACTTAACTGAATGTTCTTTTTTGTTGTTGCTTTAATCATGTTTTAGGAATAATGCAGTTTTAATTCCTTTTTATTTATACTCAAATTTGTGAATAAGGGTAATTTAATTTTCTTTACTTTTAGGGACAGGAAATGTGCACATCACAACAGCAGCACTCTATGAGAGACATACGTAGAGGTAAGATAAGGTACTGTTCATTTAAAACAAAACACAACGATTAGAAAAACAAGTACAACTGAAGCAGAACGAGTGGCGATTTTTTTAATTCTATGGATTACATTACTTATTATAAAAATTGCCAGTAAGTGACTATTAGAAATATACAGCAACATACCTCTCTATATGATCAATCAGCAAGTATATACAGGATACACATGCACGCACACACACACACATACACACTCCCAACAAAACTTCTCTGGTGCAAAATGTTGAAAATATAATTGAGATTTTTTTTTTTAGAGGAAGTGGTCACATTTCTAATTAGCCGCACAGCTGCAGTGCAGCAGGGATAAAGGAGTCCCTTCAATTTTCCTTAATCAGATGGTAGAACACAAAGACTGTCTGATAAGGATTATTCCTAAGACGTTTCAGTGATGACAGGCTGTGTGTAATGTGTATTTGCAGTATGGTATGTGCTTATTAACACTAATCTATAGACTTCCTGAGGACATTAGATGGCGGTCTCATTTGGCATATGGCACCCTAAAAAATGATCCGGGGGGGGAAGCACTTTACCGCTTCTCAAATAACAACCACCCTGAACCCACAGCTAACAGTTATGTGCAGAGATAGTATTTTCAGTTTTACATAGCCACAAATAAAGCGCAGTTTCACAATTGCTTGTCTCACAAGGTTGCTGCCTCTTGTTTTGCCTGCAGCAAACTCTTTTCCATCCCAATCCAGGCTGGGAGTGATGAGCCCTGCTATCCAGATTGAGGTGAGAGAAGGGTTGGTCTCCTGCCTCCAGCACCATCTGCTCCAAAGTGCCACTTTTAGACATGCTGAATAGACGATACTGTACTTGCAAACACAGACGGTGATTATCAGAGCCATGACATCATCAATACAGACGGGGCAGAGGGGCTGTTAACTGTTTCAGACATAACTGGCCCCGAACCAAGTTTTTATACCATCCGTGTGTCCTATAACCTGATCTACAGTGAGAAGAAAAACAATCGTGACTCATCTATCACGAATAACTGTAGATCTTAGGTCTGGGCAACAAAACAACAGTGAAATGGCAATAGACACTTCATCAATAGCAAGAAGAAAATTGATTAAGGCTACAATTCTGTTATACAGATGACCCTAAAATGCCTCAAAGATATTACAGTTTGGATGCACAACTATTTTGATTCTTATGAGGATTAAACCTAAATCATAGTTATTGGTGCAGATTCAAAAAGAGACACAATTCTAAATGGATTTAAAACCCCATTTAATGCAAAACAGACTCAAACTGAGTCAGAAAGGGTTGAGTGTCATTAGAGACAATTTACATTATGCTGCCAGGATGCTTCTTCAAATGTGTTGTCAGATACATATATACACACATGCAGATGTACATGCAGACAGCCCATGCAGAGGTGAAAAAGGAGCATCTATTTTCATACTTTACACAACGATTTCTGTCACTTTTCTGTCACTTTTCACACAACTGAGTGCAACCCCACGAATGCCTGTCAGGTGAGAGTGTCTGACAGCGTCATGTGCCATATGTAAAAGATGTCAAGTTGTTTAGAACAACTATAAAACACTTGCCTTCCTGCGTGGTTAGTCTTATAAACTAGTTCTGATCATGAGCATGAACCAACCCTTTAGATGCACATTGACTACGGCTGCATTTTTCCACCTGACAAATATTGCAAAAGTCAGACCATATCCTGCTCTGTCTGATGCAAAGAAATTGATTCCTACTTTGGTTTTCCATTCTCTGGACTACTGCAATGCTCTTTTAACTGGATTACACCCTCAAAGACACACACACACACACCAAAAAAAAAAAAAAAATTGTGAATAGACTTCAGCTTCTACAAACTGCAGCTGCCAGAGACAGCACATCACCCCAATGTTAGCATGTTTGCATTGACTTCCTGTCTCTTTTAGAATGGATTTTTAAAATTTCATTACTAGTTTACAAGGCTGTGGATACTTTAGACATCCATACTAAGGTCATAAAACCCTGCCTTAGGTCATCAAACTACTGCATTATATTTGGAAATATGTACCGACCATTAAGACAAAGAAACATTGAAAGCTGTGTACTGTTTTACTAACTATTTATATCATTTAATTTCAACCCTGTTTTATTGTATTTACATTTTTCTGTTTACCACATTGTGATATTCTTATTTGAATACTTTAAACCCAATGCTATGAGTTTTTTTTATTATTGTATTATAGTCTGTCTCTTGTATATTCTGTCTGTATTTTCTTGTTGAGCTCTGAGTTTTGTGTTTTTAATGTATGCATTTATTGTTGCATTCTAGTTTTGTACTGTCTCATGTGTATTTGTTGTTGAGTTTTATGTATATTTAAAGGCACATCTAGGGACAGGCATTGCAAATTAGCTTAGACTATAAATGCTGTGGTGTTTAGCATTGGTCCACGCTATATTTGTCCCTATAATGTACAAATAAACATTAAATAAATAAATAAATAAATAAATATGGAGAAAGATAAAAGCCCACACCATTGTTTCCATAATAATATGCAATGAAGCATTTAATACCCAGGATGTGCTTCAACCTCGTATCAACTCAGGCTAGAAACAACCGGTGCCTGGAGAGAGAAAAATGACTTTCTTGCTACCAGATCAGAGCAGCAGCCCAACCTTTGAACCCAGGAGCGAGAGACACCCAGCCTCAGAGGGAGGGGAGGGGCAGGGCTGAAGTAAGTGGGAGCTGGGCTGGGAGTTTCCGTGTCAGTGGGCTCATCTTACAGCCTCCCTGATGGACCACAGTGACGTCCCCCAGGGTCTAGATGGGATTCAGTGGTCAGCTCGGTGACAGCTGGTGAAGGGTGGTCAGGCCTCATGCATAATGGAGGCTCAGCGGACCACACCACAACCTGACTGCTGCACTGATGTGGAAGTAGTTCCATCTCGGTGTCAATACTGCAGGGTTACTGGAATATTAACTGCTGTTTAAAGGCCTATAACCTGCTATGAGCAGCTTTTTTATCTGAATCCGATTTAAATGTTTTGTAAAAGCCAATGGAGCATTTCATTCAAAGTCCTGATTCACATTCGTCTCCATTTAACAAAATCTCTTGTGGTATATAATGACTTGGGTCACGTTTTCATAGTTTTGCCCATCATTTCTATCAGTTATGACAAGATTTCACTCAGCTAAGTAACTAGAGAGGTCTAGGAACATCCTGGCATCACTACAATGAAGACCAACAGGGCAGAAAACATGAGCAGTCAGACGATCGCACAGGCTGTAAACAAGTTTATCCGGCTGATCTAAACCTCTTACTTGGAGGTAAGTGGTTCGGTGGTTTCAGTTGTCAGGTAAAACTGAAAGTGAACATCAAGCGCTAACATATCATCAGCTTTTAAGCTGACATTGCAAATGCGTTAGAAAACATCTGCATATTTACAAATCCAGCAGATACAGACAAATATTATCATTCATTTAGAGCAGTGTTTGTGTCAACCTGATAAATCTAAGTCCATTATTCACTCTCTTGTAACTCTGATTTTGGTCTCCCCCATGTCCTGGGAGACATATCTGGCTCTTTAGCTGCTGAATACTCCCCTTCATTCACCAGACAGCAACTAATTTTATTGGTCATGTGGTGCTGAGCAGGTAGTGTGCAGATGTCCATCAGCATAATTACCAACCTTGAGATCTCCACAATAGAGAGAATTTCATGCCAAAGAAAATATGAGTTAGTTTCCTGTATTTTCCAGTGGGTTTTTTTCTCTTTTTTTAAGAATGAAAATAACAAAATAAGTACTTTTTGGCAAACAGATGCAGATGACCTATAACTGACACTTATTAGCTGGAAAACACAATGGGATCATAGCACTTACCCACACTTTGTACAATTTCAAATTTGATTACAATAACTGAGAAAACAGCTATTTTTACAAATGTTTTTCTCATGTTTGTTAGATTCCTCTTAGAAAAAATGTGACCCCATCCTTTAACACTTTACTTTAACACTTAAAGTTTAATTTTCCTTTCCAGGTCGTCTGATATTTGCTCTTCATTTCTCTCTCTGTCTCACTGAGGAGGATAAGGTGCAAGCATGGATGTATTAAGCAGAACTGGATACAGCAGCGCAAGCAGCTCTCTTCCGCATCATGAAACAACATTAAGTGCAGCTGCACTGTGGTCCAAGTGGAAACAGTAGACTTTCAGAGTTGTAGGGCTCATACATGCGTGCAGTGCCAAATACAGGTTGTGATAATGAAAAAGGGGAGTGAAACTTTGTCATAAATTGGGAGAACTATGAAAGAATTGTGGCACTGGGAGGACTGGCAAATTGCAGGCAGTAAAACCAAAACAATGAGCTGAAAGATGAACTATGTAGTCAGGTGATCATTGTCTTTGTGATTTTGTCACTACAAATGACTGTTTTCACGTTATACAGTTAGATGACCAGTTTGTTAATATAATTATTTTGATTATAGCAGCTTTAAGGTGAGCACACCCACTGCATGCACATACAACCATTGTAAGGTAGGAGTATGTGTTCACTTACTAATGTTTCTTGTATTTTGTTTTATTATTACCTTAGGTTAGGTTTTATTTTATTATTATTTTATTGCCTTAGTTAACCTTACTTTAGGTTATGTTTTTGTTTGGTTCGTTTGTGTGTTTGTCAGGAGGATTGTGAAAAACTACTGGTCCAGTTTTCATGAAACTTGGTGGAAGAGCATAGCATGAGCCAAAGAAGAACCCAGTAAACTCTGGAGCAGACCCAAATCATGACGCAGATACACAAATTATTCCTCACTTTTGTTAACATTGTGAAATAGGTCGATTGTTAGACCTGTGTCTACAGCAAAATGAACTGAATCCGTTGCACATGCACAAACTCTTAATAATTAAAGTCAATGGTGTGCTTTGAGTAAACAGCCTCCTCAAACATCACTGTAGAAACAAATTCAGTATGTATGCAAGATATAAGCAATGTCTAAATTATCCTTACGGGTTCCTCCAATCAAATTAAGCACATTTCAAGGTTATTGTGGGCTAGGATAATTTGCATGTCATAGAAGACTAGACTATTGGCCTTGGCAGAGGTCTGCACTCCGAGAGCCTTTCAGTTTAGCTGATTTTTGACTCTGTGTGAGTTCTATCTTTGACTTGACTGCAAGACAAATTCTCAGATGGGGACAGCAGAAAATTTGGGTAAGAACTTTACCATCTTCCCTTTTCTCTTCCAAATCAGTTTGGCTATCCCGGGGTTTTTGATTAAAATCTTTCTGATTAACTGAGTGCTCATCTACCTTGCCCTGTGGCCACATTACAAGATCTCAACAATTACCTCGGTGAATCATTTTTACCAATACGAACAAGTGCCAAAACAGAGAAAATAAGACCAAGGTTGTATGAATCTGGAATTTCCCTTTAAGAAAAACCTGGCTGGATAAACCACTTTGCTGGGTGTGAGCAGCGTGGTCCCCCTCAGAGCTTTTACATTTCCAGGGCCCCGAGTCCTCGCTTGTCAACGTGTTGAGGAATCAACGCTACCAGCCATTCTGTTGTGAACGGACACACTGCAGTACATCACCTCAATCAGTCATCCCAGCCCTCGTAGGCAGCCGCCACGACTAGCGACCCGACCCCCATCCCCGACACAGCAGCAGGAAAGTGCTTACCTAGGAGAAAAAGACAGAGAGGACATTAAATCAGCGAGCATAATATTCTAGTGAGCGGCGGACTCGCTTTCACAGATTAGCCAATCTCTCCTCTGCACAGTGGACTGCCACAGAGTTTTAACCCTCTCTGGCTTCAATTGAAATGGAGAGAGGGAAGATTATCCCATATATTCTGCTGCTCAGCGTTTTCTAATGTGTCTAAATACAGAGCAGTAACTGGGGTCGATACACATTTCTCAGAGAACAATAAGGGTTTATCAAGAACATGGTAAAAAAAATCAAAAGAAAATTGGTCACACTTGATTTTACAGTACATTAATGAGACATAACAAGCTGTACTTTGTATTCAATTAGACAAAAACTACAAATAATATGTTCTTTACAAACAGTAGTTATATCCTAATTAGACACTATACATCTAACAGTACCCTAATAAGATGTAACATGTCAAATTAGACAAAAACTAGAAATAATGCGTTTTTCATTCGATAGTATTCAACTCTTTATTAGCGAGTTATTAGGAACAAAACAGAACATAATTCAAAAGAACAGCCACTTCAAACATCACTGTATAAATAAATACAGTACATAGGCAAGAAACAAGTAACGTCTACATTATCCTTACTGTATTCTCCAAGTCAATATAATTGAAAATCAGCACATTTTTAGTTGATTCCTTTAGACAAAAACTTGAAATATATTCTTTAATAAACAGTAGTTATACTGCAATTAGACTCTGTAGACCCAACTGTACTCTAATAAGAAGTAACAAGTCATACTTTCTATCAAGAGTTACTAGGGACACATTACAACAGAACTGTACTGTAAACTAAAGTGTATTATTTCCCACTGTTAGACGATTATTAGACTTTTTTAGAGGGTAATGAGGGACACACTACAACAGAATTGTACTATAAACTAGTGTATTATCATCATTATCACTATTATGATTATTATTATTATTATTAGCGGTATTTCCTGCTGTTGGATCTTTATTGGACTGTATTAGAAAGTAATTAGGGATACATTGAAACAAAACTGTACTGTACTTGTAGATGTAGAGGACTGTTTTGTCTATGGGTGACGCCACAGTCTAATAAGTGTATCAGTGGGGAATAATGCATTTTAGTTTACAGTACAGTTCTGTTGTAATGTGTCTCTGACTACCCTACATCCTAGGGCACAGTTCTTTACTGTCTAACAAAGAATATTTTATTTCTAATCTTTGTCTAATTTGATACAAAGTATGGCTTCTTATGTCTTATTAGTTTACTGTAAAATGATGTGTGACCACAAAGTGAATAAGAAATATAATGGCAAAGACTGTGGGTTTTACATCGACTATTCAGAGAGCAGACACTACCGTACAAAGCCAAAAGAGAGGGATGAAAACGAGAAAAAAAAAAGCAGGTTGTGGGGATTCTGTGCTCCAGCCTGGGAGGGATTGAGCCCTGCATTCAGTCCACAGCCCTGTGTGAAGCGTTTTTCACTCGGCTCGATCAAAAGACAAGGATGTCTTCCAATGCCGGATGTTACATCACACAGCTTGATTCTTCACACTCTCTTATCCATTTCTCTGCTTATTTGTACCCATTTAAGTCCAGGGACCTCACAACCTCTCCGCCAAAGCCGAGCAGGCACACAAACAAGACTAATGAACAATAGCTGGAAAGATGCTGCACGACTACTGAGAGAAAATAAATGGAGATGCATGTCGTGTGTGTGTGTGTGTGTGTGTGTGTGTGTGTGTGTGTGTGTGTGTGTGTGTGTGTGTGTGTGTGTGTGTGTGTGTGTGTGTGTGTGTGTGTGTGTGTGTGTGTGCGTGCGTGCGTGTAGGACTTCAGTGAATGGGATCTTGATCAATCAAGTACCTGCTGTTGACATTCTGTAGTAGGGGAAAAAATAAACTAAGACGGTACAAGTGATCGTTATACTTAAGAGACAAAAACGACTGGGAAACAGAATTTGGCCACCTGATGCTGTAAATGATTCAAGACACTCAGGTAAGAAGTACACTGACTAATATATTAGAAAACACTTAAAAATGTCCCAATATGTACTTGGAATTAGGAATGGATATCGTTATGATACATACTGATACTTCTTATAGTTAACAATACTTATTGATACTCTTAATAGTCGCCAAATAGACATGACATGGAAAGATGTGAAAGCATTAACAGTTATTTGTATTATTACTTTTTTTGTGGGAATACGTTAAATCCTTCCCTGTTACTGTTACTGCATTTAGCGACCTTTTCTTGAACATGTTAAATATAGTTAGCAGTATCGTGTGTCCAGGAGTTTATCAATATTTTGTTCCTGAGCCAGGAGTTAGTTTTGGTTTTGATACCAATCCCTACTTACAACTAGGCTATATGATTTTTATTTAAGTAAAAATAGCAATACCGGTGTAGAAATACTCAGTTACTAGTTCTGGTAAAAGTCCTATTTTCAAAATTAAAAAAAAAATAAATTTAAGTTTTTGTGTGTGCATGCCCAAATTAAGTGAATACCACCACTTGGGTGATAATTGTCACAAAACATACCTTTAACTTGATATGGTATACCACTGTCTGTTGGACATGGACACAAAATTCAATAAAATGAAACACTGCTCTGCTACAAAGTACAACAGCCTACACCATACCAGCACACAGTCTTGAGGGGGCAGCATTAAAATAAATAACAGCCGCAACATAAAACTGTCACAACAAAAAGGGAGAGTGGCAACAGGTAAAGGACACAAACGTGGGAGGAGGAGGCAGCAGTGATTTGTTTGGTGAGGTACCTTACAGGCAGATTGGTAGGCAGATGTGCAGGTACACAGGTAGGCAGATGCAGATGCAGGTCCAGGAAACTCAAACACAAAAGTAAAAACCAACAAGGCAACTAGGATGAACTGGCTGTGCATGAGTGGGAATGGGCCAGTTAAAGATCTGCAGAGCTGATGAGGAAATGAGATGCAGGTGAGGAGGTGGGCGGGGCTGAAAAGGCAGATGAGGAAAATGGGAACAGGTGTGTAAATGGGTGGAGCAGTCAGGTGTTGTGGGAAGTCTGAGGGCATCTAGTGGACAGAAAATGGCACTGAAAAGGCCTGGGGAGCTGGGAAGGTGGCTGAAGAAGAGGGACAGAGGGTGCTTTTAATTCGGTAAATTGGTCTCCTTGTCTCCTCCACTCGCTTCCTTTCCTCGCGTCTTAGCTTCACCCAGCATTTTTTAATTACACAGTTTATCCTCACAGTTACATGATGAAACATAATATCATGCACATTCCGTCTGTGTGTGATGTGTTTGGCACTTTAGGATGTAAAGGTGACTAACTTTTTTTGAGTGATCGTCAAACAACACAAACCCATGCATACATTACGTGATTTAAAAGAAAGTTTGAATGATCCACTTGTTTAAAACAAATTACAAAATTAAAGACTACTGTGAATTTGTAGAAACTGTTCATAAGTAAAGGCTTCTATGTGCATTCAGCTGCAGTCCCTTTGACAGCTAATACAGCTGTGCAACACGTCATCAGTAACTGACGTCGCTTCGGACTGATGCTGTGGAACGAGGATTTTTCATTTCGGAGTTTCGTCTCCTCCGTCCTTGTGTCTTTTCCTCGCATCCCTCTTTCATTTCCTTGCTGGGTGGAGCTAAGACGCGAGGAAAGGAAGCGAGTGGAGGAGACAAGGAGATCAATTTACTGAATGAAAAGCACCCACAGACATGATACAAATAATTATGTCTCTGTGCACCTCTAGACAAAATTATACTTAGTTACAGTACTGCAGTAAATGTATGTTCCACCACTGGTTATAAACCATTTCACTAGTTGTTTTTTTACTACCTAGAAATGCTAAATAGGGTGTTTAAAGTGAAAAAAATGTGAAAACTAAACATCAGGTTACTCACTATTTGGGTGGGAAAAGAGTAAAATATCGTTGATTGCTTTGAACTCTGAGTGAGAGCAGGGTCGAGTTAGGCTGGTACCCAGTTGGCGGATCTGAGTTCACCATTAAAATCTACCTCTCTTTCTATTGGACTGCAGGACCCCAGGTGCTTCAGAGATGCTCTTTTTTTCCTCTTCTTTTTTTTAAATTGGCCGAGCTGTGACAGCCAACAGAGCAGGACAGAGATCGACTCACGCAGACAGACTAGCCCACACACAAAGCCTGGGAGACATGAGGCCAAAGCACACTGTCTAGACTGCTACTGATAACCAGTCAAAATGCATCGGTGGGTCAATGGTTAGGAGGAGTTCAAGGTTGTCCAGCTGAGTGGGTCTCCCTCAGTGGGAGCCGGCCACTGCCCATTCAATAGAATTAGCATCGGCTTTCTGTGAGCTCTGAAAAGACTCAGACGATCTCCAGAGCGAACCAGCTTTTCACATTTTATTTGCCCAGAAATAATGAGATATCTATCCAGCGATTTCCGCTAGATAGCCTCACTGTACATTTAGCAGTAAGTTATCTCTACTTCAGTGTTCATTCCAGTGCTTCCAAGCATAGTTTTACTGTTGTCAACACTTCACGGAGCAGCTCTGTCGCTGTTGTTCTGTGGCCTTGATGAAACAGCCTAAAAGAAATACAGACTCTAATTTTCCAGCCTTGAGCAGTGTTAAGTGCAAAGATTGTTTCCAGCTTCACAAAGAGCTCTGAGCCATGAATTTGCAACAGGGAGCTGAGCTGCAGACCAAGGTCACAACTTTAACAAAGTTACACAAGTGCAGATAGAGAGAGGTTATCTGCAGACTCTCTTACAAATACACCATAGTGAGGATAATACACTAATGGCAATAATATATTGTATATTACTACAGACAGAATACATATGTCTTCCATGAGATATTTTACTGTAACATGTACATATTTATACATTGCACAGCTCAATTTAATATCTCTGGATTTATTTAGGATCATTTTAAAAATATTTATGTGTAGATGGCTTAAATATAAATATAAAAATATATAGGGTTTGTAAGTATGGGTGATGCACAAAGATTGAGTTGGCTGTTCACATATGAAACATTTAGATAAGCTAACTGGAAAAGGCCTGAGACATAAAAACAAAAAAATTCTCCATCAACTTAAACTGGTTTGTATCAGCTCTTCTCAGTGCACAATTCATTTAAAGTTTATTTATTTTGTTTTTAATTTTTAGAAATTAAAGATTTATCTAAAAATTTATTTTAAAATGTTGTTTTCTTCTTTTTTTGAGAGACTACAGAAGTACCTGATAATGTGGTTATTTAAACTGTGGAACTCACTGCCTCTGTACATTAGAAGGATTAGAAGTTCTCTCTAATTAAATGAAATGACCTTTTCTTTTGAAATTTGGCTTTATAATTTTTAATTGGGAGCTATGTTATAAATTTTAACTTTTAAACTTAAATTGTTGTTTTTTATATTATTGTTGTCCTTGGTGTTTTTCTTATGTAATTCTCCTGACTTTCACATTACTTAAAAAAATGTATTGTGTTATTTGTTATTGTTATAAAATTTATTCTACTTTATTTTAGTACCATTTGAAAAAATCTGAATTTATTATTAAGTATTTATTTTTTGTATTTATTTGTTTCTCGTCTGTGTTGTTTTAATTTGCAGGGTCAAGCATTTTTGGACAGAATATGAAAGGTCTTATACAAATAAACCAGAGCATAGCTAATGCCATGTGGAATAGGCCAAAAAAAAAAAAGTTTGGCATGACAAGAATTAAAATTTTCACAGTAAATCAGTATTATAAGATTATAAGAGATAGTAAGATATGACTACAATAAAATAAGACAAAAGTAAAAAACGTAAACCAACATTTTTTTTTCTTTTCCAGACAGAAATTCTCATTATTTTTAAGGTTGATAAGACAATTCCTGTTTTCTAAATCCTTTATTGAGAGCATCCTCTGTAGCTGTATTGTATGCTGGTATGGACAAATGGTCAAAATTACTCACAGGATCAAATTAAGAAAACCTGTTAGAACCTGTGGAGAAATCATGGGACAACAGCAGACAGGCCTGTACCACCTGTACCTGACCAGACTGACTGAGAATCATGAACACATCCAGACCACTTTCAGCAGAGCTCCAACAACTCCCTTCTGGTTGGAGATAAAGATAATAATTATAATTTGTTCCGATGGGAATAACTAAATGAAACAAAATACAGTTGTTTATGATAATTGCTACAGTTATTGACATGTACTTTAATGCCTGCCTGGTCATGATGATATTTATGATGGCTGCTACAGCTGATCTTAGACTTTTGTTGTTTTTGTCCGATGTACTTTTAATGTGTCAGTATGTTCTCTGCTGTACTGCAAATTGCCTCACAGGAGGCATGAAGGTTTTCTAAGTCCAAGTCTAAGTTTCACTGAAGCATCCATAAATATTTTCTAGAAAATCTATACAATCTAAAATTATATATAACATTCTAGACTATTTTATCCACATAAACCACACAGTTAAAAAAGTACTTTTAGGATATGTCAGTTAAAATGGCTTTGCTGTAGGCAAAGTCTTCATAATTAAGGACTCAATCAACTTTATTAGTTTAATTTTCATTCATTCATTTCATTCATTGAAGTTCAACAAACCAACTTGTTCTTGAAATGAATGCAGTTGTGTTTAATTACTTACTGTGCTGACATCCACAGATCAAGTCTGATCGATGTGAAAACTGCTGTGGTGTCAAATACATTTAAATAGTCTACTTGTTTAAATTATAATTTTAAGCTTTATTTAAGAAGCACCTCCATCTACCTTCCTCTCCAGGTTTTTCAGATGTAAACTCCAACTCAGCTGTTTGCAAAAAGTGGTAACATTGGTAACACTGCCGATTCCCCTTAATCCAGAGGTTCATATGTAGCAATATCGTCATGCACAAACAGGAAAATAGCATTTTATGCTAAAACATACCTACTTCAACCGCAGTTTGTTTGTTCAGATTTGAATACATAAAGAACAATACTGGGAAGCTACAGAATAACTTCAAAAAACCCAAATAAATAAATAAAAAATAATGGACCAGCCTTTTCAGTGTGAGAGTCCTATTGAGATTATTAGACTCTCTTTTTTCAAGGGAGAGCTGACCAAGTCAGTCAGCAGCATAAACAAAACGAAAAGAACAATGTTGAGGACATAAAATACAACAAACAAGCATAGGGAACTCCAGGCACTTTATGCAAAACACTGAACGTCTATGCATTTGTCAGCTAAGATCATTGACTAACAATAAATCATGTGATTAAATAATTAACACAAAGCCTAAAGCAATTACTTCGACACCCCAGGTGACACTGCTAGTTGAGTTATGTTTTATGCTGTATTTAAAAACACAGTAGCACCATTTAATGAACAACATACGTAGGTGTGGGAATGAAAGCACGTGCAGCAGATCTGTAGTCTGATCTGATGAACCGACACTCTGGTGAGGAGCTGCTTTCAATTGAAGTTTAAAAAACAAAAAAGTGCTTGTTTGGATTTTTCCTCAGGCGGTGTTATGCAAAACAAGCCTGTGAACCCTATCGATATCGATGCCCTCAGTTCTGAACCGAAGACTTTGAGCTC
Source organism: Lutjanus erythropterus (assembly GCF_056507025.1). Lineage (NCBI taxonomy): Eukaryota > Metazoa > Chordata > Actinopteri > Lutjaniformes > Lutjanidae > Lutjanus > Lutjanus erythropterus. Next base: position 38,126,710 of record NC_139320.1, read on the forward strand.
GCCCAGGGTTGCCAATCCACAGCGCACACTTACAATTTGCTCCTGTGTCAAAAACAAAGTCATGAAGAGAAAATAACAACCCGACGCTGCATAATTTCACCGAGAGACAAGGCCACAGAGGCAATACTGAGTGGCACGGGCAAGATGGCACCGTGTTTGGGCTCCGCACAGCATTTTAAACCACTGAAGCACCTTCATTATTTTTTAGAAGGTATCTTCCCAGGAGCTGCAGCTCCCTGTGGATCACATCAGTGTCAAGTCATCATCTGTGACAGCAAACTGAAGACAGCAAAAACACACCTCCGGTAAACCCTCAACAGAAGTGCACGGAGACATCATGATCTGTATCTGTATCTGATCAACCAATGAAATTATCTGTCTCAGTATATGTATTTACATAGAGGACCAGAACTGTACATGATTTGCACCAGAAGTTACATTAAATCAGGCAAATGTTGTCTACAGTCCTTCAAAGCAACAAACTGAAAAAAGACGGGATGCAGAGTAAAACTTAGACAGAAATAGAATACAGTTATTTGCAAATCCTTTATGACTTGCACTCAGCTGAATACATTACAAAGACAGGATGTTCAAACTTACTGACTTACTAATTTTATTGTATGTGTGTATACTGTAAATACACACCCTGAACTTCTGCATTTGATGCCTGCAACACATTTCAAAAAAGATGGATCAGGGGCAACTAAAAACTGGGAAAGTTGATGATTGCTCAAAAACACCAGTTTGGAATCTTCCACAGGCAAACAGGTGACAGAGTCATGAACGGGTATTATAGGGGAATCCTTGAAAAGACCATAATACCAAAAGGTACATGCAGGTTTTGGAGCAACATATGCTGCCGTTCAGATGCCATCTTTTTCGGAGACGTCCCTGCTTATTTCAGGAAGGCAATGCCAAGACACATTCTGCACATGTCACATCAACATGGCTTTGTTGTAAACGAGTTCGGGTGCTAGACCGGCCTGTCTGCAGACCAGATCTGTCTGCCACCGAATAATGTGTGGTATGTTATGAAACCCAAAATATGACAACAAAGACCTCGGACTGCTGAGCACCTGAAGTCGTATATCAAGCAAGAATTTTCTTTTTTTAAAGCAAGAATGAGAAAGAATTTCACTTTCAAAACTTCAAAAATGTCTGTCCTCAGTTCCCAAACGCTTCCTGAGTGTTGTTAAAGAAAACGTGATGTAACACAGTGGTAAACATGCTCCTGTCCCAGCTTTTTTGGAACGTGTTGCAGCCATCAGATTCAGAGTGAGTATATATTCACAAAAAGCAATAAAGTTAATCAGTTTGAACAATAAATATCTTGTTATTGTACTATATTCAATTGAATGTGGATCAAAAATAATTTGCAAATCATTGCATTGCTTTTATTTATGATTTACATGATGTCCCATTTTTTTTGGAATTGGGGTTTTGTATGAAATATATTCTCACATCTTCGTACTTTCCATCTTTCTCTTTTATGTTTATCTTTTTTATTTTTATTTTTATTTTTCATTTTATGAACTGTCTGCACAGGGGACATTGAAAAAGCAGAAACTGAAAAAAGTTTTATAAATGCATTTAAAATAGAAATTATTATAGTAAAGACATATAGAAAACTATCCTTCAGTTGAAGGGAATAATGTACTAATGAACATAATGTTACAGCAGTTTACCAGAGAAACATGAACTATTTTACAATTGACCCTTCGCTAAGCTCCGCCCTCCCTAGTTACTTTTGCTCCGCCTGCCAAACCTCCCATTCTTACAGTGTTAAGTTGAAACACGAGGGCTTTGAATCTTTAAAGACATAAACAAAAGCAGCTTCATATTCAGCTAAAATAATGACTCACAAGCAGATTTCATTAGTGTAGCTGGCTGATGTGAGCTACTGCTAACTCCTTGAGTCATCTGAGAAGTTCGTCTACAGCTGCGTGCGTGAAATAACGTTAATGCTCACAGACTGAGGCTGAAGCTAACTTACACCTCAGCAAACACTGGTCAGATGGTGAAATACAGCCGGTATATCGACATGATTGATGACAGAGATACACTCAGTGAGGGAAAAGGAAGCACAGGAAGTCGTTTAGTGCAGCGGACTTTGAAATGGTCATCCGGCCGATCAGCCAGACCGTGATTGCGGAAGACAGCCAGGATAAGAGCTAAGCTAGCTTGGCTTACACCTGAGACAGCAAGCCAGAGAGAGATGCATCGTTGTTGACCCACTTTGATTCTGCATCAGCCCACATCCTCCTCCTCAAACGCCCACAGAACAAACGCAGTGGTACCGAACAAGTTTGTCTGAGGGTAAAGTTGCTGCAAATAGTGAGCTAGTATTAGTTAGCAGGACATGTTAATGTTTGCAGCTTATGTCTGAGCAGATGAAGACAGAGTTTAATCCATTCACCACGTGTGCTCTTGAGTTTCACGTTTTTGAGAAACAAAAAAACACCACCGTCCAGACTCATTAAACACCGAGTATTGCTCTTTTCAGAGCCTCCTGCAACATATAGAGAAATGGAAAGCTTGAGAGTCTCTGGTCTCGTGATGATAATGAGCAGAGAGACACATTGTTGCTTGTATTGTCTAGCGCCCTCCTGTCTACTGTCATGATGATATGTGATTTTCTATGATGTGAGACATACTGTATGAGTGTCTCTACTGTATCCTTAAGGTTTTGGTAAGACCTGTGTCAATGTGTACATTTTACCAAGATCTTCTCTGTGTACAGTTATGTGTCGTATTAAACTTATATATTCAAGTCAGAGCAACTGAGGCTCCTCAAGTTTATTCTTTTGTTCATCAAAGTAAAGTCTGATCAGAAGTTCAAGTTTTCTTCATCACTATCCACAATGATATTAATTGATTTGAAGGACATGACACTCAGCTGACTTTTTAATCCAGAATAAAAATTTGTTTGTTTGTATTTGTTTATTATTTGTTCCCATTACTTTCCCAAAGAATGTATTTGGATTCAGGTGCATCCCCAACGCACACAAATGACAAGCCGCCTGGTGGTTTGAGTTAAAAAATTCAACACTTTCTGACAATGAAGTTAGACCACATCAATTATCAATTACACTTAATGGTGGAGGAGAAATTGAATTAAAAAAGAGTCATGGCTGACCACAGGATACGAAGAGATATTGTTCTTGGCAGCCGCATTCTATTCATTCATCATTGACGTAAAGGTAATAGGACTTCAGAGCTGTACTAATGACCAACGACATCCTCTCTGTAAAATAGATGAAAGGTGTGCCATTATGGGGTGGACTCATGAGAGGAGAGGCCATGCGGCTAATGACTCATTAGAGACATCTATAGCCAGACAGGCTGGGAGCCAAAAGGCCAGGAGTCCTTTTTAAAGACTCAATACCCCAGCTGACACTAATTGTAGCCGTCAGGATAGCATGGATTTTCATCTCAGATAATAACAGTCTGCTCCCCTGACACATCTTGGCCTGTTACCCACAACTGGCACTGCCCAGGTCTGCTAACCCTGCTCAGCAGTGTCTCCCATCCTGAAGAGTTGATGCACAGCGGCCTGATAGACCAACCACCATAAAGCAAAGTGCCTGCCGCAGCGATGACGGTTTTAAATCTGATAAGCCGCTAAATGTGAACCATCGGAGGGTGAGACGCAGCGGTGAGGGTGGCCCAAAAAAAGAAAACGCCAGAGAGAGTAATTTTTTAATATCCTCATTGCATCATTCAGCTCCTGCAAGCACCTGCAGTGTTGAGCAGACACATCTCTCATTTGGACAGAGGCAAAGCAGGATGTTTTATGGTCTACGCATACTCCCTGTCACTGTGCTAATGTGATTCACTTCCAAAACAGTCAGAGGAAATGAGAAAAGCTACTCTTTCCCACCCTTGCAGCACTCAGACATGATACACATGGGGCTTTACACTGCTAGCAGGAGGGGGGTGAGAAAAAAAATTACAAAAACCTTTCATGATACATTGACATAAGGGGAGGAGAGACACTTAGCACAGACTGCAGCAGCAGCAGCAGCAGCAGCGTGAGATTCTTGATGCTAGATTTGAATGTTAGAGAAAGAACTGCCGAGGAAAGATTGGTGGCAGTTCATTACACTTCAAACTGAAAATGACTGGCAGCAACTCTCCCCTGGGCTGAGTGTGGAACAAGAGCTGGAGTACTGTATTTTATAAGAGACACACTATCGAACATGCAGCCGGTCAAAATACAAATCAGAAAAACATTCTGATAGAGCCCTGTGTTTTCTTTTTGGGTCTATACTCACAGAAAGCATGGCCACATCAATGTGTTCACTATCAGCTATTTAATATATAACTGCAGACCAACGCATATGTTTCTGACTTGGTTAAAATGAATACATATTCTCTTGAATGGTAAGAAAATAAGTGGTATGCGGCCATACTCAGCACAATCCAGCACTGTGGCTGTGCAGAAATTGAGTGGAACTGTATTAGTGGTGACTGCTCATTTTCAACATTGTGACTGTAGGCCTCTGCTCGAGGCTTCAGGCCATTATTTCTAATCCCTCTTGTTTTATAAGGACAGTTTGATTATATTTTAGAAAGAAATTCCCTGTTTTCTGATTTGCACCCTCAATAATTGGATGTTGATAGACTTTGTCCTTATTTGAAATTCAAAACATCCGGCATGTTCACCTGAAGTCTCGATTAAATCATTTATTGTATCAGAAATGTCACACTCTGTGGTTTCAACTCTGATTTTGACCCCACAGTCCAACCTCTTTTGGCCCTGTGCTGGAACAACAGTTGAGTGAGCTTGGTACCTGGCAGAACCAAGGTCAACTTTTTTTTTCCAGTTTCCTGGCTCATCTATGTTGAAAATAACAACAACATTTCCAAGATGGTTTTGATGATGTTCCTGGGGGACCTGTAAAAGTGAAACATCTTCAGATCTTAAGTCAGCTAATGTTAGCAAAATGTTAGCTAAATAGCAAGCTAATGATTGGTGTAGATTAGCGAGCTAGTTATCTGGCATTTTACCAACATTAGCTATCAGATGTAATTAGCTAGTATTTAGCTATCATTGGCTATCAGATTTAACTAGTTTTAACCATCTTCAGAATTTGGTTTGCTTTTCAACATAGATGAAATTAGCACATAGCATACATACATACAGGACACAGGCAAGAAGAACGTCTTTTTTTTAACATATGTATTTCTTGGACCTTTTCATGGCTCTATCAATAGGACAGTTCAAGATATGACAGGAAGGGGAATCAACATGGAGCAAAGGGCCTCATCTGGGAGTCAAACCCATCAGCGCTGCAGAGGACCCACAACCCCAGCATGTGGGGCAAACGTTCTACCAACTGAGCCACCTGGCCACCACGAAAGTGGAAAGTTGACCAGGTTCCACCAGATAACAAGCCTGCTCAGCTCTTATTGGAGGACAAAGAAAAAAGGGGCAGGACATAAGAGGGGTTAGGATTTTCCTCTTAAGTTTGTGTTACGTATTAAATAGAATATCTTTGGGTTTTTGACTGTTGGTTGAACAAAAAAAGATGTGAAAATGTGTCACTTCACTTCTTTTACCCTTCACTACAGTGTTCTTCACATTAAAAGCCTATCATTGGCTCAAAAGGTATGAAGACTTAAATTCTTAATCTTTACTTAATCTTTCTTTAATTTTTTTTTTTTTTATATTTTTATTTCATAAATACTTGTACATTATATATTGCTTTTATGTCACTGACTATCATGGCCATGCTAGATGAGCATTGTCATTAATGTGCTCGTGTTTTTTGGTGTTTTGAACTAAACAGATCAGTTTGCAACTAATGAACATGAATGTGAGACAAACGTTGCTCACTCCTGAGAGAGTTAACAATGTTCATGTCATCAAGTGGTAAAAAAAAAAAGTGTGACTGACTCACACAGACTTGAGTCTCTGTTACAGTGAAACAGACAGATAGATCTGTGTTATATACATTTGTCTCCTCTGTCTCGTCTCCCTTTCCATCAACTTGCAGTTCTCATGCTTTATGGTGCATTCAATTTCAACTAAAAAAGTCTGAATTTATTTTAATTTAGTTTATTTTTTTTTAACTTGTCCATATTAGGCTTTTAATTTGAAACATTTGCAGGAAGTGCTGAGTATATAGTAATTGTAGAAGCAATGGGAAATAATAATTAGCGAATGAAAACAGTATTTATAGAGAAGAGGAACTCTGAGCTGCTGATTGTTGAGGAAGACGTGACTCTGCAGTTGTGCTGATGGAATTAGCTCTGTGTAAATGGACATTATGCTGATTCTACCATGTGAGCTATTGTAGTCATTCCACTCTTTTGTTCTGGCTATTATTTGAGACTGTGCAATTAATCCAATGGTGGCTTTTATTAGAGAATTTATAGCATACTGTATATGAACCAGCGCAGTGGCCGTGAGACTTAGATTTAAACGCTGGGAGAAAAGCAAACCAAAGCAAAAACAGTTAGTGTCAAGTTTTGCCCTGATAGAAACCTAAAACAATGAAAAATAAATAACCAAGTCAGCACCAGAAAGACCTTGCATAGCGGCATGTCTTCAATATTTAATTATTATGAGGCCTCCACACTGAAAGGACTTGATCTCAGAATTGTAAAACAACACTCAGTGCAGCTGTGAAAGTGAAATGGTCAACTGTCCTCCTGTCCTTTCACCTCACAGACTCCCATGGAATAATGATCTACGTCATGCACATCATCTGCTGTTCTACTGAATTTGTGTTGCATGAATCAACTATAGTGGGTGTGACCAGGTTCAAAAATGTTAACCTATAAAAACCTGACAACAGCTTTAATTAACTGGACTAAAGTGTGGACAAATATTGTTGTCTCATCTTCAATTTTAACCATTAAATAACTAAAAGAGGAAACAACAGGAGAAAAGAAGACTATACTAATATGTTTAGGCAACAATACTTAATGTTCTCTTTAGGTGCACACACATCATTATTTGTATCTGTATCTGTTCAACTGACAAAATTATCTGTCTCTGTATCCCTTTACAACAGAAAACCAGAGTTGGGCTTGATTTATACCAGAAGCCACCTTAAATCAGGCAAATGTTTTATTTTCTAACCTAATATTCACTGGCAATGTGATTGTTGTGCCTACAAAGCATCAACATTATTGGCATATAACTATACATGTTTATATCCTCATGCTGTACTGCATTGGAAATAGAAATATACTGTATATGCAAGTATATAAACATATCCTTCAGTTGGTGCATTATATCAGTGATTGATTAAGGTAGATGGAATCTTTTGTAACTATGCTGAGGTAATCACGAAGTTGACTTTATTGTTGACTTTATTTATTAAAAATAATGAGTAACCTTGGGTATAAGACATATCTGTTTCCTTTGCATTATTAGTGCTTTTGGTGCCTCCTTAATATAGGCTTTTATCTATGTCTGTATGCATGAGCTGATGATTCAGATAAATCATGTATAATATGGGTCTTATGGGTGTCCTCAGAGTTATTGCATCCAATCCGCCAAATTATTGTCTGCTAATTTTTTTTTTTTAACTTAAAATATGTCTGAAAATGCACATTAACATGAAAACAACACATCAAAGCTAAGTCATCCCACTATCCATGAATCTTCATGCTTTCATGTGAGCTAGCTGGTTGGGTGTAGTTTATTTATTTATTTATTTTTTTGATACTGGTACTACAATTATAATTTTAAAACAGTACTGGTGCCTAAACAGTGGCTGAGACCATACTTTAAAAAAATAACCTCATAACAACAGTCGATGACATTGAAGAAAAGCTTGTTTCATTGCTAAGATAATTGTTGCACGTCCTCCCTGCTGTTGGAACCCTTTTGAGCTTTTCAGTACCGAACACTACTAGCTAATCTACCAGATCACCACGTGGCCCCTATCCATTACAGTGAACTAGTTAGCTACATATTATCAAAATATATCGGCCAGATAGCTGTATTATTATCCCAAGTGTGCAGACACTCTAGTGAGCAACAATGAATAGTTTTGTAACTTAATAAGCAAGAAACTCTGGCGCACCCTTCATCTCAGAAGATTAGCCATGTTACTAGCAGCTACAGACAACGAATGAGAGATGAATTTCAAATATTCAGTGCAATATATGTAGCCATTAATAGGGGTACTGATTCAGTCTTGCTATCAACCAAATGGGCCATGTCCTGGAAACACTTTTCTTTTTTTTTTCACCAGTAAGAAGAAAATAAAAATGTAATTGTGAAAAATGTCATCTCATTCAAAGGTTAGCATCAAGAAGTTGAATAACTTGCATGTCAACATGAATTTAGCTTATAGACACTTAAGATCTGACCTGGACATGTCACTGAATACTAAAGAAAAACTCCAACGTGGATCCACAAAGTAAGTCATTCATTCATTCATGTATGCATTCATTCAGTCACTGTATCTGCCCCTAGTGGTGGTGAAAAGGCCACACCAGTGTCAACAGATGAGACTGAAATACTGCTACAAAGTGGAGGAAGCTTTGTGTCTATGAAACTGGGTGTGCTTGTATTTTAAAGGGCTTCCAACGGTGAATTAAAGCCATGCCACCTCAGTCAACCATCTCAATGAGAGGAAACAAATCCATAACCACTGGCTTTAAAAGGCCACAGGACCAACAAACCTTTTAAAAGACCAAAAGAGGTGTAAGCTGAGAAACAAAGGTCAATCTAATATGGACTTCTTTAACGATTGTTTCGCTCTTTGACTAATTCCCAGAGGCAAAAAAAGAAAGAGAGGGTGAGGGAGAGGAAAGAGCCAGTTAGCTTTAGTCCATTCTCTCTGCTTCTCTCTGCCTATTGAGAATATGCCTTAACACCACAAAGATCCCAGTGGGAATTTAACCAAGGAGAGGGTTTTCTCCCACCTCTAATGTCCTCTTCAACTAACCTTAAAATGGCTCTTTAAGGTAATGTTCACAATTTTCATGAATATTTCAGGATATGACACTGTAATGATAGCAGGGGGTTCGAGGCTAGCCCTGCCTTGTGTCTGCTATTACGAGGCTAATCTAAACTCCCCATGAGAATTTCTAGATTTAATTTAGGCATTTGGGGATGATGCTTGGCGGAGACAAGGGCCATCCATCTTCTCTTAACAGTCCTAATCTTTATAGAGGCTCCAGACTTCAGGTAGTGCATGTGATGGATAGCACCCCTGGCTGAGGACAGTCCATTAGTAGGAAGAGAAAACCACAAAGCCAAAGCCCAGTTACACTGTCTTAAGTGCAATTCGGAGGCAGTGGCAGCTCTGTATACTACATTACCAAAGAAAAAAACAATGTTTTGGAACAAACGTCCACCCCAGTTAACCATCCCAGCAGCCCCTCATAGGTTCAGATTATTGAACTGCAAGCCTGCAGAGAGTTCCCCCCTCCTCTGCCACAGAGCTCAGCAGCCATTAAAGAGGAGTAACTCTCAACTCAACAGTGGGAGTATTATTCTGACTCGGGGCAACAATCACAGAATAAGAGGCGACTAGAGTGCATCCACTCTAAACTTCATTTTGAAGCTTCAATCGCGAAAAAAATCCAAGACGTGTTCAGGAGTTTAGCCCTGAAATAGCAAATAAAAACTTCTCAACTCTGACTGACAGAGCTCTTGATACTGTAGGCTGATTGACAGCGCGTGACAGCTCAGTCAGTATTTGATATCAGTAGAAGTTAAAGTTTTTTTTATGACAGACAGATTGAAACTAGGTCTATATTTTGGATTTCAGACAGATGTGTAGGTGTGGAGGGGGGGGGGGGCATTTTATTTTCTGCCTGGAAGACCTAACCTTGAAGGTTTAAGATGCATACCACTATTCTGTATCTGTTTTAAATCCCTTTAAGTGTTATTTTCTATCTACCACTGATGCTAATTTGTGTTTCTGGAAATATATTTTCAGAAAAAAAAAATGTCCTTGTTTTATGATTTGCTCCCTGTTAAGTTTAAAGTTGACACTCTTTTAGTCAACTGGACTCAGCAATGTTGTTTCCTATTAACTTTTGTGATATAAATGTCATCTATAGGAATAGAAATGGAAATAGAGAATACTTTGTCTACCATTTGCATGCAAAAGGTAGAAATTTGTCTTTAATTACACTTTGCAGACAGACAGCTATTACAAAACAAAACACACTATATCACTTCCAAACAGAACACATTAAAAATGCATTTACACAGAGACACAATAGAAGCTACATTAAAAAGAGCACCAGGTACTTGATGGTGAGGACTCAGTCGGGGATAGGAGAAATAATAAATAGATGTAAATGCTATGTGCTTCATGGCAACAGCAATAAGCAAATTTCTGTAGATGTTTTTCTTTGCACAGGAAACTCAGTGCCTTTGCACTGATGGCCTAGTAAGTGAAAATCAAAAGGGTTGCTCAGAGTTGCATGTTGGGCACTTTGTGCAGTTAGGAGAATTAGCTCTTTATCAGGTAAAATTAAGCAGCAAATCAAAAATTGTCAAGAACTTCCGAGAATAAGTTTATTTTAATGCTAAAGCTACTCCAAGGAACTTTAATATTTTGTTGATTTTGGAGGACCCTGTGGACAAAAGCGGTAATGTTTCCACTGCCATATCCTCAAATAATAACATCAAGATTATCTATATAAAAATCTTCTCCGTCTTCTTTTGAACTGTCTAACACACTACTCACTGTAACTTTTCCTGGGAAAATGTAGACACAGGTTCGTTTCATCTGATTTTAAGGAAAATCTGACCCAAGCAGGCTTTTAGAACAACTCAGTAGAAACAGAGAAATTATTTGTGCTTATATTTGCATTTTGGACTACTGGTCAATCAAAAAAAGACATTTTTAGATGTCACTTGGCACTTCAGGATATTGCGATTGTTACATAAGTTTACATTACACAAACTACACAAGCTTTCCAGATTGAAGCCTTATGTAATCTTACTACCACTACTTCTACTACTACTACTACTGCTACTACTACTAATAATAATAATAATAATAACAATAGCAATAATAAGAATAACAGCAATGATAATAATAACAGCTGTTTTACTATTGTTTATTTAATTAGCTGTTTTTTTCTGTTCCTGTTACTGGCTGCATAGTTGCTACATACATTGCTTTTATGATCTTGTATTATTTTTTAATGATTTTTAGCTAAATATATTATACATCTCTTTTGTTTAATTCACTTAAGATTACTTCTGCTCATTTTCATCAGTGTATGTGACCTGTGCCTTGTATTTTATTTTTGAACAAATTTCTTGAAGTTGGCCCTATTAGGCTTTTAATCTGAAATGTCTGCAAGAGCTATCGTCAATGTTTTTCACATTAAAAGCCTTCCATTAATTCATTGGTCATGATGATTTACATCCATATATTGCTTTTCAGGTCTTAGCTATATTATTTTTAAAATATTTTTATTTTATGAATATATCATATATTGCTTTTATGTCACGTTTAAGATGTATACCGCTCTTCTGTATCTGCTTTAAAACCCCTTAAGCGTTTAATCATGCCCAACTTTGAATCTATCACTGATGCTAATTTGTGTATCTGGAAATCTCAGTGACCTTGTACCGCGTGGCATTAATGGGACGACGTTACATAAACAGAAAATAAACAGAAAAACAAACTTTGCTAGTTAATCAGTTCAAGTAAAGATGATGTGCTTTTACTCCCCCCATGATGTCCAATTAAGAGTTGTGTTTATCACTGGAGCTCTGCAGCGGAGCTTTTTACAGGTACCCACTGCTGCTGCCACCACTTTTATCTGCACAGACAGCAGGACACCAGTTCAAAACAAAAACATGGATTATGTATAAAGTAAGGGAGGGGAGGAAAAAAAAAGTCTCATCCATATTTGCAAAGACTTGTTTGTTAAATCATTCTGAGCAAACACAAAAACACTGTTTATCACACATTCATTTGGCATTATAGCAGGCTTCAGTGCATTTCAACGGAGTAAATAAAGGGAAGATAAAATGCAGTAATCCATCACAAATCATCTCAGGCCTCCTGTCATCTCACACAGCATGCTAGCCTGCCTTGGCTTTAATTAAGTTATTCTGGAACTGCTGACAACAAAATAAATAAAGAAATGGAGGGAAAATAGAGAAGAGTGTGAAGTGTGGGGAGTTTCTATGGAGACCTGAAGCATCTGGCTTGATCCCAATAATTTGTTCTCTGCTGTCTTCATCTTTCTCCCTGCCCCTCTCTCTCTCTCTCTCTCTCTCTCTCTCTCTCTCTCTCTCTCTCTCTCTCTCTCTCTCTCTCTCTCTCTCACGAGTTTATACACAAAAACTCCTTTTCGCTCACGCACGTATCCCCTTGGTGGAACAGAACTTATAAGTTTGATTATAATCACTGTCATCCCTCAAACATCACAGCGTTTCATCACATCAAGGCTGCAGAAAAATCTTTAAAAACGCGATTTTTGTGAGTTTTCTTTTACCCTGATGTTCAGTGTCCTCTTTAAGAGCTGAAACGACACACTTAACATTGTTTTATCACCTTGATGCCTAATGACTTTAACAAATTTTATGAGAATCACTTTTAAGTGGGGTTTTAGACTGATGGCAGAAAATGACAAATTACTTATGTGTCAAAGGCGCCAGATGTTAAAAAAAAGTAAAATTCAGTGGATATTCAAATGCTCTGTATCTGCTTTTTTATGTAGCAGTATCCCCCAAAAACTGCCTATTAGGAGAGTTTGATATAAAAAAGATCACATCAATAACATCAACAACGTCAGCATCTTGCATCACCCCGTCAGGGTTTAATTTACAATAACGATCCGTTCACTGTATATTAACCACTTATTACACATCTACTTACTTAAATCAACAATTTGACACAAAATATTAATTTGAAAAAAAAAAAAAGATTTCATTGCTGCTCCAGAGTCTATGATCAGAACTGTGTCCATAGCAACAACCTGTCAACAGTCTTGTCTCAGGAACAACAGACCTTAGAATGCTCTAACTGACCAATCAGAATCGAGTACTTAACAAAACCGTGTAATAACTGAATTTGCATGTAAGTAACATGACTTTATACTTTCAAATAGTGTGCAGTACATATAAGTCAAAGTCCAATTTGTCATCACGGTAACAAAAATAAACACTTTGTTAACTTTGTCAAATGTTTCACTTAAGTTTAGGCAACAAATCTACTTGGTTAAGTTTAGGAAAAGATCCTGGTTTGTGTTGCGTGTAAGTATATCGTGTTACACAAAGTTAAATAGCCATGTAATGTGACTGTCATGGTTTTAGTTTAGTTGTTTCCTGTTTTATTTCAAGAGGCCTCTCCTCTTGTCTCTGTTGCTGGTCTCTGTTTGTTTACTAATTACTTTCACCTGTCCCTGATTAGCATCTCTGTGTATTTAGTCTGTGTTTTCTTTGGCAGTTTGTTTTTTGTCTGTTTTTCCAGTGTTTCCCACAGTTTCCCAGTCATCTTGGTGACAAAAACAATCACATGGTTAACACTGTCAAACTGTCACAGTTTTCTTAGGTTTTAAAACCCCAAACTTCTTGGCTAGTTTTGGGAAAAGATCACTGTTGTGTTTACATAAGTCAAGCAACATACGTAAAGGACTGTAAGTTACGTGATTTTCATTGTTTTGAATTTTGATTTAGTTGTTTTCTGTTGATTACTTCCACCTACCTTCTTGAGTATTTAGTCTATTCATTTCCCTCCTTTCTTACCAAGTTTGTCTTTGTCTTTGCGTCAAGTGCCATAGCTGTATGTCCAGTGTTTCTAGGTTTAGAAAAAGATCAGGTATTGAGTTGCATGTAAGTATGCTGCATTACGGAAGTCATGTGATGTAAGCAAAATAACTTGATGGTTTGAGGTTTTAGTGTAGTGGTTCCCTCTTTAATTATGAAATTCTTGCCTTTCATCTTGTTCTGTTGTTTTACTTACTGTCTTTGTCTTTTCCTACCTTTTTTCATTACTGTTTATTTTCACCTGTCCGTGATTACCCTCCCTGTGTATTTAGTCTTAGTGTTTCCTCCATTATTTGCCGGTTCGTATTAATCCTAACATCAAGCATCCTAGCTGTTTTCCCAGTGTTTTGGACTTCTGTTTAGTTTTTGAACTTTCTGCCAATCTATTGGACTTTGGATTTCCTGCCTGCCCCTTTGGATTTTGTTTGCCCTTGGACTGTTTATCTGGTTGTGACCTGTGCCTGCCTGACCATCCGTAAGCCTTTTTGTGGTATTTTTGATGCTGCACATTAAATCATTTGAACTGCACCAGCTCTGCCTAAGTCTGTGTTTGGGTTCTTTCCCTTGTTTTTCTGCTACCCTGCTACATTGTGATATATGTGTGATGCACATAACGTTATGTAACTAAAAACTTTAAATAAAATTGACTTTTGGTTTCACTCAGGGCATAAGCCATCCATCCACTTTATCTCATCCATATGCAGACGGTCTTTAAAATCACCTGACATGTTATTTTGATTGGTATATCATCTGCACTGCACATTATTTTAAGTCTAAAATTGTTTAATTTGTACAGAGATTAAAGAAAGTGGCTGCATATTTCTGTACTTGCTGTAATAATAATCCTTTGTGGTTATTTCCATGTTTTGTGACCTTCACCAAATGTCCAACCTAATACTTTCTTCATTGTTTTTAATACAGCGAGAAAATAACGCTATCTAAAGAGAAATTTTTCAGACATTGCTGTTGTTTTTATACATGCAGAAGAGCGGTATCTGAAAAGCCATAGCCAACAAAACATGAAGGTTAAAACTCCTGCCTCTGATTACATTTATTGCTGTTTTCATACATGGAAAAAAATTGACTGGTATCACTGATATACTGGTACTGATATTTTATTCATCAGATGTGGTCAGATCTGTCACTGTTTACTATCTGCCATCAAACAAAACCATTGAACACAGGAACATCAGCCAAATTCAGCTGAGCGTAAGACAATAAACATGCAGAAACCTTCCCCACATGCTGTTTCTATCATGTAGTTCTCAGGTGCCCATATTTCAAGCTTGAGAGTATACAGCAGGATAACTAATGGTGTAAAGTGCTAAACTGTGCCACTCTACAGTATTCAGTCTCAATTTGGACAGTGAAGGAGCAACACCTTTTAAAGCCTGAGGCTTGTTTCAAAGCAGTGATGGAAGAGGTCGTAACAGCCTCTCTACAGCTGATTTTAGGGAGAAAGAAGAACGAGGGGATGATAGATGGTTGAACTTTATATTTGACCCAAAGGAAAACAGAACACAATGTAAACTGTGTGCAGGGCGGTTCGTCCTGGAATTCAAAAAGAGATTAAAGTTCACTTATCATTTTGAAGGTTCAGATGAACTTTTGGAGTTTACTTTCACTTGATGCTTTGGTCAGTTTAAAGATACCGATTCGTTTGTGAGTGGTGTTTGAGTGAAGTGCAATCTGCTATAATATTTTCAGCTAGACTGTTGTTAAATTATACTATTCCGTTGGTGGGAAATATGGCCTATCCTGCAGCACAGATTATTCTATTGTAACAAAGAATCTTATTTTCAGGTGATTATGCACTAATGATGCATACTTATATTCAATTTCTAGCATATTCTGCCAATAAGACACCATCAGTTTTATACACTGAACCTTTAAATCATGCGATAGTGCTGTCATTTAATTTGATCTTCTCACATTTGATCTAAACAATAATAACTAAACTGTAATGGCTAAATCTGACCATAAGGAATACAGTTGGCTATGCCATGTCAGTGTCCACACTGACATTTTGCAGACAAATCAAAGATCAAAATCAAAGCTGTGAGCATGAAGTCACATGAACTGACTCACTGATTGGACAGTTAAGCAGCTGTCATGCTTCATCGTCAGCACAACATGGACCCACATGGGGAATTTAAATTTGGGTGCCTAAAAGCAGGTCATGCAGCACTTAACTCAACTTTAATGTGTTTATTTATCTTTTTTGGCGTCACATGGAGCACACCAATGAATTAGTGATTGTGATCATAATAGAGACAGAGCGCAATGCATCATACTCTGGAAAACACTATGCAACCAAGGTCTGACATGCTAACAAAATGCCTGTAGCTTGTTAAAAATATTAGATTTAAGTATGTCAAAGGATTACCAGAGAGAAGTTATATAGACAAACTTGATATTGTCAGTCTATCTCAATGTCCCTTCAAATCACCAGGTAAGATCACAATTTAACATAACAGAGCATAAAGTGTCAGGATCGCAAAGCTTTCCACATTCTTACCTCTGATGTCTCACGCCTGTATCCACATTTTGTCTTCTTAAAGGTTCTGTTTTTTGGTTCAGTAGCCTATAAAAACTTAGTTCTGGGTCCTTTACCCTGTTGGTAGTGCATTAAACCACACAGTAGTTTGTAGGCATTTGGTTTTTGCTAGCTGAAAGGGACAAGGAGGCACCTTCACACAATGCAAAGTCAAAGGACAGGGAATTGTTTTCACCTACAGCGTGGGTGGGACGCTCTGTCTCAGTGAGTTCATTGTTGTCCCATAATATTATGGAGAATAGTTACTATGGTCACTATGAGTTTCACACATTTTTTATTTAATTTGTAAATGCTTAAATACATTAAATAGGATGCACACCTAACACAACTCTGTTTAAACTTTCTGACTGAATAATTCATTACTACACTTCAAAAAAATGTTTTTTTTTCCTCCCAGCAAAAAGAGAAAAGGCGTTATTTTACTCAGCAGATGCCATGTTTAGTGGGGTTGTCTGTTGTTACCTTAGCGGTGTTACCATAGTGACCAAATAATCATGCATATTAGCGAGATTGCTAACTTAAGAGTTCAAATGATTTAACAGCAGTTTATATTTTGAATTCATGCTGAGATCCTTGTTTTCAGGCTTTGTCGGTCTGGTTGTTGAGTCTGCACTAGACCTTCACTTAAGCCATTAAGATATAAAAGCAGCCAAAATAAATAAAAGATGCCCCATCTACTCTTAACATCTAAATTTATCCATTTATTTGAGATGGTATTTTTGGTTTTTGGTGTTTTTCGTAGCTGAAACATTGTTGCTTCTAATTATAGAGTGCTCAAAAAAGTCACAAAGAGCATAAAGAAACCCTAAAACTTGCAGCTATACAGTCTTGGCACAAACTGTGTTGACATATAACATAAACATTAACATTAACTAATTTAAATCACTTGTTTTGTTTTTTTGTTTGTTTTTTTTTTATCTATACTGACTTTGTGATGGGTCAGACTTGAGAAAAACAGTGACACGAATCTGTTCATTAGCTCACGGGCCTCACTTTAGACATCTGCTGCTCCAATTTAAATGTTTCTCTAGTCTACAGTTAAGTCATTATCTCCCCTGCATTACTGCCTTCCTGCTGTCAACAGCTCGGCAACAAAATGATGTATGAGCAAAACGACAGTAGTATCAGTGGGCACAGGGATAACATTAATTGGATATGAGACAGCCATTTAAGACCCATTCAGATTGAGGACAAAACGAGCGTGCCTTAAGTTCTCTTGTGTCCTTAGAAAACTTTAGATTTGGCATTTCTATAAGGACAATAAGCGTGAAATGTCTCCACACGTGACGATGAGTGGGCACTTTGGCAGATTAGATTTTTGGAATAAGACAAAGCAGAGCGGAGGATTTCCTCATGGGAGGAGAAACCTTGGCTCATAACTCTGTCCATTGTCTCCTAGTCTTTTATTTGCCTCTACTTCAACAGAGGGATAATCTGCTTCAAATGACACCATATTGTTGATAGCAGAGAGGCTTATTGTCCCCCTTTCATGTCTCTGATAAAAGACACAGAGAGCTACTGTTCCAGCCGCCGGGATTGAGAAGAGAGTACCATTACACTTCCTCATCTCCATAAAGCCTCCATTCATCCATTTACCTCTCAGGACTCTGGGCTCCACCAGCCTGAAGGAAGAAGCAGTCGAGTGCAGAAAGCTGCTCCGCTTTGCTCGGGCTCGGTGCGGTATGGCACCCAAGCAGGCTGATGTGCTGAGTAGTGACAGTCAGCAGATTCGCTTTGTTGTGCACTTTCATTTAGGCAACAAGGGACTGCTTTCGTTAAGTGCAACTCACTGGGATGAAAGAAGGAGAGTTGGCGAAGGCAGGCAACGTTAGTTTTACTCCATCACTTTGAAATCCAAGCTATAACCATCTGTCTAACTCACTCCAGAAATTCAAGCCAGCAGAGGCAGGGAGAGATTATTCGTTTCAACTCCTAGCGCTGTAGTTATAAGGCATATCTTTACAGCGCTGATGCAGAAACTAGATGGCCTTAAAGTGATCACAATTGAATATTAATATTACTTAATTATCCTTCAGGGGAGATATAAGCCCAAACATTGCTGATGGGAACGCTGGACCTGCTGGAGCATTTTGCTGAGCGTTTTAACGGCTCGTCGTTAATGGGCGAGGAGCTGCGAGGAGGCAGAAAGGAGCACTTACTGTACAGTTAGACAGCATTCGCACACGATTGTGTGTGTTTGTCTGTGTGTGTGTCTGGAAAACTCTAGAAAACAGTTTGAAAAGAGTTCAATACCTCTCTCCTGCATCATGCACGGCCAGATGGCTGAGCATTAGCAGGACAGACTGGAGTCTGAAACCTGACAGTCACTGAATTCACACATCCACTGACCCCTGGACGCCCACCTAAACAAAAAGCCCTCCATGCACACACACATATTGCTACATACACACACAAGCAGAGTAATATGTTGATGAGTTAACTATCAGGAAATTTAAGATATAACATGTAACATTTCTGAATTAAAATGTCTAGAAATGCTAGACATATTTTGTTGAGTTGTGTACCTACAAAAGCTTCGAACAATGTTCAAACATAGAGAAATCAGTCATTTCTGCAAGGTAACTGTGCGTTTTTTACTAGCAACTGCTAACTTCCATGGAAAACAGGATATGTCAAGTACCTCAGAGAGAAGGAAGTCGATGTCAGATATCTGAGTCACGTCAGATAGATTTTCAACAGCCATAGTGGTTGTTTAACAATAAAGACAGCAACTCCTCTGATCCCACACTATTTCATATGTCATTAAACTTTGTCTTTTATTATTGTTTCAATGTGAGAGAGATGCACAGCAGTAGACCTTACATATTGTATGTTTCATCTGCAACAATTTTAATAACAGATAAAGTTTTTTTTTTTTTATATAAAAATACCAGAAATTCATGGGTGTCAGTATCTCAAGTATGAATACTCTCTGGTTTTCAGTCTTTTATAACAATAAACTGAGTATCTTTTGGTTTTGACCAGATTATCACAACAATGATATGGTATGTGATGGGCACTTTCATATTTTCTGACACTTAATCACTGAATAATAATCAAATTCTACAAATAATGACTTTAACCGTAAGATTTTCCTATAAATTTAGGGGGAAAATGTTGTAAGCAAAATGTTATAGGTTTGATCCATTCAAAAAAAAAAATCACCAGTGACTATGACGCTGTAGATGCCCCTGTGGTTTCATTTATGGAGGTACTTCTTTGACCTAATATTTTAACATGTCATCAAAGTCACGTGACGTAGTATAAGAAGTGAGAAAGTCATGTGGAGGGGGTGGGGTGGATGAAAAGAAGTCAAACAAACACAGGGCTTTCACCCAGGAGAACAAGGTTCATGTTCCATGGGAAACCAAAATTTCTTCTTCTTTTTCTTCTATGGGGTAATTTTTTTACTCTGAGCAGTGCCCTCTAGTGGATGTATTGCTTAATACCCACACCAAAATAAAAGATACATGGAAGTATGTGGGTGCTGGCCGTTACACTGTTTGAAAAGTAACCATTTATTTTCATACGTAAAGAGGGCTCTGAATGAGCCTAAATATGTTGCGTAATCAAGTATGATATGCAAGTTCACATATATAATATACATTACCTTACACACATACACTTACATATGTGACTGTTCAGTTCACAGGTGGATCCACATGAAAACTTAGGACAATGTAGCATGAACAAAGGAGACACTACAATAAACTTACTGGAGGAGGAAACACAGGAAAGTAAGCGGACACACAACAACAAAAGGCAGCTGAGCAAAAACAAGTCCAACAAAGATAAATCCAAACGAGAGAATACACAAAACAAAAAAACAATCATCCAGAATGTAACTAGGAGGAAAACAGACCTGGGGAACAGATGCAGACGACCTGACAACTGAAAGAGGGAACACACATGGACTAAATACACAAGGGACTAATTAGCTAATGAAACACAGGTGACATAGAAAACAGGCAGGAAGAGGACAGAAAGTAAAGTCAGCAAAGACACATGAATAACTAAACTGAAACCATGACAGTGACGTACTTATTTTAAATCAAAACTAATTCTTAAACCTAACCAAGTACTTCAGGTACCTTCATTTTGAATCTGGTAGGTGAAATCTGCCCTACATGGAGGTGTAATTTCAACACATTTAATGTTTCATATAAAACTACAAATGCATATTTTATTTATTGTATATATTAGTTTATTTGTCAGGGACGATGTGAAGCATCGTAACAGGTTACAAAAACAAGATACAGATGTTTTGCATGTGTGGTACTAATTTGCAACCCCTGTCCCTGCTTTGAGGATTTTTAGACTTTTCTACTTAAAAATTCATAATTACATTAAAAGACAAGAAAATGAAGAACATAATAAATAGGGAAATACAAAGATAGAAGTAAGTGATCATTGATCACAGGCTTGGGTTTGTTTCAGCCTGTGCTTCACCTTTTCGCTAAACGTTTCCAGATCAGTTTGTGCTTTTATTTCTGTTGGTAATGAATTCCAAAAATCTATTCCTTTTACTGAAAAGGATGACTGACCAAAAGTGTTTTTTTTTTTTACTGTGCCACTCCACTGGTTATTCTATTGGAGTCTTGTTTTTGTGACATATGGACAAAGTACAGCTGTGGCAAGACTGTTAACACATTTATAAAATCAATTTCATAAACAAGAACGTGATAAAACTGTCAAAACTGAGCCAATTGTTCTTTTTCAAAATTGTACAATGGTGCCATTTCATTTGTTTTTGATGCATTATTTTCAGTGCTTGTTTATCTAATGATGTAACAGGTTTGACAGTTGACTGTTTGTATTTTTGATCATTTTGATAATCACATAGGTGTTTTTAAATAGCGAGGCTAGTCAGCTAGCATGCCTAGCTGGCTGCTAACATGATGAAAACCATGGTTCATGAGGAGGGCGGTCAGCCCCACAGATGTCCTTTTTACACAGAAATCCTGAGGGCTCGCCTTTAAGCTGGCTTTGTGTTTCACATTAGCCAAGCAGCTCTGTGTCAGCGCTGTAAAAAAAGTGTCCGCTCATCTCCCTCCTTCTCCGAGCACAAAATAGCTGACAAATATGTGGAAAAAGTTCGTAATTTATCACGAGCAACAGTGAACATGTTATGCTCGCTTTAACAATACCAAGAATATCATTCACTTTCATTCTGGGCAGCTCCTCCAAACACTGAGTGTAAAAAAGAGCAATAGCAACTTAATGCTTGTGGCTGAAATTGCTAACGTTTATCTATATATCAAAATGATCAAAAATACTAACTACACACTATATGCAAAGCGAAACAATTAACAATATGTACAAATCCAACTGTAAAAAGTGAAGCATTTTAATAACCTGGGGATGAAAAGGCGCTCTGGTGACCACATACGCACTGCAGATTTAACACTGGAAGCTAAGTCGGAGGTGGTCGGATGTACGTCACACTACATTGTGTAAGAGGAGAATACATTGCATTCGATGTCTGAGCATTAGCAAGAGAGGCTGGAGACTGAAACCCCACGTCAACCAAAAGCCTACATACACACACGCGGAGCAATATGTGTTTACAAAACAGAGCCCTCTAGGAGCATAATGGCCGGCAAAAGCTTTTGTGAGCTCAGAAGAGAGGGGTGAGTAACCTTCACTTGGCCGTCTTCATTAAAGCCTCTGGTAGAGCACAGAGAGCTACAGGCCAACGCTGAAGTGGAGCGAGGCTAACCAGCAATCTCCCACACATGTGATACACACACACACACACGCGCATACACACACACACACACACACTTTTGTTTATAATAAAACAATGATCAGACACGCAAACTGTCAAAGTCTATTCTCACACTATAAAGGTCATATTCACAGGTGCGAGATTTGTCTAATTGCGCATTTCATACAATCTCGAGCCCCTGAATGGAAACCGCGAAGGCATTTCTAAAGATAAAAAAGCAATAAGAGCTCACAATATTATGTTTCTCCCCAAACATATTTGCTGGAATCATTGGCATTCAAATTACAGAGTATATTTTCCAGCTGATATACTTTAAACAAGATAATCATCAGCAGAGGGAAGTGGGGTAGAAATTTCATTGAGCAAACAATGATTATTTTATTCATAATCCCGGGGAAAAGGAATAGGGAGAATATCAGATGAGATGATGCAGGGCGAGGCGAGCTTAAAGCCACAGGAGAGTCTCTCCTCGTCGACATCAACTAGTGTCTCGTACGGCCGGAAATAAACAGAAACACAGTGTCCTACGATCAATAAGATGAAATGAGAGCGCTAAGATAGAAAACACGTTTGAATGTAGGAATGCACAGGCAATATTTCAGTATCACTCTTTATCGTCTTGCTGTATTACCATAACATGACAAAATTCTCATATTGTGGTTCACAGTTTTCATGTGCAAATGAATGATAACACATTTTTCTAAAAATCTGTCACAGCGTGAGACCTTAAACACCCTGTAACATATTGAATATATACATATTTTGCTCCTGAACCCACTTACTTTGAACATATATTGCCAAGATGACTAATGGAGGCACCCTGCAGCTCAAAGATGATGTAAATATCAGGTTTTTCTTATGTTTTACTATCAAAATGTGCTTGAAAAGAATAGATATGAAGGGTACCCTCAGTCCAATATTGATCCCTGGCACAGGCATTGAGCAGATAGACCTTTTTCACAGCAGACATACTAGTAAAAGCACAGTTGTCACTAAAAACATTAATGATGGTCTATTCAAGCATCCCTGTTAGCCGTGACAGTGTGACAGTGAGCCAGCAGTCACAACACCAGGACCCCGAGACTGAAGCAGCTGAATCAAATTCGGCCAGTGTTAATTTTATTATTTACACCTGTGTTTTTTCAACAGTAACACGTCAAAATGTCCTCAGTGAAAAAGAGCCTGTCAACAGTTGTTGGCCGGGATTCATCTCTGGACATCTGCTCATAAAATGGCTCATGTTGTGTTTTCAAATACTGCCTGATGAATATTTATATATTTTGGACTGAAATCCTGACTTCACGCAATAATTATGGTATTATTTGGAATGAACATGAATTTAGAGAATCAAGAATCACTAGAAATCCATGTCTCTTGCATCAGAATTCAGGGAGTTTCTCTGTTGACACTTGTTGACCACAATTCAATTTTAAACTCATGATTAGATTTTTTTTTTTTCCAACACTAACAACTCTGCCACTGTTAGACTATTGAGTCTTGATTTGTCAACAGATCATTAGTTTTATGCTTGGACATTTTCAAATTCTACTTTTAAATTCCCAAAGCCAGCATGTTGCCTCAGGCACAGAAAAGTGCTCCACACTATAAGTTAGATTAGAGCAAAAAAAATGCTGGAACAATCGCTTTCCTACCATTCGATTTTCAGCTTTTGAAACTGAATGTCGAAGATTTTTGATTTAATGCTGAAAATGTGACACTCCTGGCGCAGAGTAAAACCATGCCGTGTTGATTTGCATTTCCATGAGCAGTTTAAAGTCTCATCTGAGACTGAACATCTCCAGAGTTAGGCCAAAGTGCGCCCACCCTGCCTCCAAGCAGGTTACGATGACGTCATGCTGACCGCGGCCGACCGTGGCAACCCACCTTTCCCGGCTCAAACAAGCAAGGAGAGCAGAGAGACACACAATTTTTGAAGTGTTCACCTCTCAGTGCTTTTGTGGCTTCTGACTGAATCTCTGTAGTTTTGCTGTTTGTATTTTGCATTCACATACACATACATACATGTACATGAAAGCGAACACGTGGTTAAAATGCACATAAATCTCCAGCCTTAGTCGCATGAAGTTACTGGTGATGAAAACCCAGCATTTCCTGATTTGGTATTTCACAATTTTAAATAACAAAATAATGGTGGACTTTTATTGTGAAGAATTTATAGGACAGGAGACATGTTTATTCATAGCCACTGGATTGAAGACAAGTGCACATCAGTTTAAGAGACACACCTTTCAGTGGGTAGCCCTGCTGAAATAGAGATGCAAATCCCTGCTGTGCTGGGCTGATGCACAGAGTCAAGCTGAGCCGAGCCAACAGCACATGTGAATGGAAAAGGCTTATTAATTCATCTTAATCAGGTCTTACATTTTTACTCTATAGAGCGCTTTAAACGTCAATAAACCTATAAATCATCAGTTTGTATTGTTACTGACAGGTTTTGAGTTTTGAGGGGCACTACACAGAGAATAAGGTTTACACTAATGAAGTGGACACTCAAATAAAATGTGTGGTAGTAAATAGGGAGTGATATTTGACACAGTCAAGGTCAGAATTTGTTATTTGTGATACCTTCAGTTGAACACATCAGTGGAACAGGTATGTGGGTTGAAGATGAAAGGATTAGCCAATTAACTGAGAAATTAGAGACAGAAAATTAACCTTCAACAACTTAGATAAGAAATTAAAAGTAAAAAATGCCAAAAATTCAGGGCTGCTAGTTTCTTCAATCTGAATATTTCCTTGTTTTCACAGTCTTTTATAACAGTAAACTGAGTATCTTGGGGTTTTGAACTGCTTATCACACAAAACTGCTTATCACACAAAACAAGACATTTGAAGATCTGAGTCTGGGAAACTTTGATGGATATTTTTTACGGAATAATCAGGAAAATAATCATCAAATCGTACAAATAATGACTGTAATCGTTAGATGTACCCCTGATTTTTATCTTTAGAAAAAACATGCACGTTTAAGGAAAAGGTTACAGGTTTATCCCTGCAAAAGATTCATCACGGTGACTGCAGCTATCTTATTGAATGGTGTTACTGCATGCATATAGCTTAGACATAAACTTGATATCTTAATGTGATATTTAAGCACTACCTACAGAGAGAAAAATGAGTAAGACCTTTCAGAAACACTAAACACAATGGAATAACTTAAAAATATTTTCAAACCCTGTCACCTAAGGCTCCACGATACAGAACATACTGGGATTTTAAAAGATTTTTAAAATGTTCAAAAGTGGTTTTAGATGCAATTCAAACTTCATTTGACTGAAACATCCACATTGTTGTGCCTTCAGAGCTGTTGGACATATTTGCCTACACGCAAGCACATCTCTGTCATCACTATGACAACCAATGTTGTTGTTATGACAGCAGATGATTACATTGTCCAGAGAAAAAATCAGTTCTTGTGAATTACATTGTGGACGCTCTCTGACTTAAAGATTTGAAAAACAAATCTGATGACCCACCACTCTGGATTTCACTGGAGAATAAAACAGAAAACTGCAATATATATATATACACACACACACACACACACACACACACATATATATAACAACAACAACAAAAACACTTTCCTTTTAGAGAATTTATATGGAACCTGTGAATGCCTTTAAGTGTATCATTTCAAATAATAGTGGAGGCTCAGCGTGATGACTGAGGTGTGAAGTGAGTGTGAATTGATCTTTAGTTGTCCTCAGTATTCTTTAACAGTGAAAATGTCAAAAACTATGGCTGTTTGAACTACGTCTCTATCACTGACAGCTGTGAACCGCAGCTTCAAGTGTGAATGAAAAGCTTTGTATAAAACTTTGTGTTGCTGTTTCTCATCAGCGACGTCGAGCTGCCGTGGCGTTTGGGACTTTGGAGTGTCACAGTGTTATCTTTTGAAAGCGCTGGTGGAAATCAATAAGACATTTAATAAACACAAAGAGGGGGACCTTCAACTGCAAAAACAAAGCAACAGACGAGGGAAAAGAGACTTCAAACTCTTCAAAGTCCAGGTGATTCATGAGCTAAATGCCAATGTTAGCATGCTAACATGCTCAGAGTGACAAGCTGATCTTTAGCTGGCATTATATTTACCATGTTCACCATCCCTTTCAATGGGTAAGCACATTTAAATATTTTGGGAAATTAATTGATTTCTATTTCCTAATGGTTCTAAGCTAAATTAACAAAATTTCATGATTTTTTTTTAATGTGACCTACAGTTTCCAATTTCCACTCTCCTGGGATACACTGCCCATTTGGGGTATACATTTAACAACTTCCCCGTTTTAAAAACAGTTTATAAACCGCTAATTAGTTATTTTCTTTTATCTTTTTGAATTAAAAGTTTTAAAAAGTGAAAAAAAAGTTATTCAGATATCTTTTGAGGACTCGAAACCAATTTTATATTTGAATAAATAACAAGTTATTAATATTTATAAACAAACATCTGTCCTGTTCCTTTCCTGTGTTTTGCCTGCTATTTTCTGTGTGGTTCTGCAACATTAGCATTATCCTATCTGCTATGGAAGCTGAGCAAACAGGAAAAAGTTGCATTTAGAGCGACTAGTTAATCAGTCATTTATACATATTTAAAAGTAAAATAAAGAAGGTTTTTGGGGGTGATTTGGATTGGATTTCTGATACAAATTGTGAAAGTTGGCATGAAGTCACATGACCTGAGTGTTTGACCCATCCCCCTTTCAGTGTTTCTCTTGATATAAAGTGCCCCCAATTAATGCCCCCCTCCCCCCAGCCTGTCAAATGACTGTGTCCCCCCTGGTTACAGAACCCGTTTAAGAATTAAGCCCCTTTCACACAACCTGCTCAAGGCGGGAATGTTGCACCATTATTCCACTTCACCGTTCTGCACAAAAGGTACGAACACACAATGAGGGGCTGTTGTTGTTTCACCTCTGAGCCGAGCAGCAACAGAGCTGAAGTGAATCATACTCAAATCGCAATATAAGTCAATATAATAACTGTTTTTTTTAAATGTATAAATTGTGCAGCCCTAATTCAATGGCAGTCAATCAAATGGTGCAGAGAAATTTGTTTCCATTTGATGAAAAACCTAAAATATCAGTTTGCTGAGGGAATTATAGGAAAAGTCTGGATCATCAAAGTCGGGGAGCTTCATCTTCTGGACACCGTGAATATCTGTACATATTCATTCAGTAGTGTTGGATAGTCTTCAATCATGGTGAAGCGATCAACAACACCGTCCCTAAAGACATATCACTGGTGTCTAAAAATGTGTTGATGTTCTCTCTTTCTCTTAGGGTCTGTTTGCTTCTAATTTTGGACCAGGTCTAAATATTGTCTGTTTGTTTTTTAAAGGACCAGATTCATGTGTCTTTGGGTTCATGGAAGAACAAGTGTTTTTATCTTTGAAAATTTATTGATGTGTGTCAGATTTGGGTAGCTGCTCCTGATTTTTCTCATTTCTAATCATGTCAATTTGAAGACCTCTGACCCACAAACTCTGACAATTGTGTATGTTGGATTAGACGAAACTGAACCTGCACCTCTGCAGGGGTGGGCATTTATTAAGCTCCTGCAGCACTTGTGCAACTCTTGATTTTATTGCTGTGCTTGTGTTTTGTACTCTTCTTGGATATTTATTATTGAGTTTTATGTATTTTAAAGGCCCACCTTGGGACATGCATTACAAATTAGCTTATAAATGCCATGGTGTGTGGCATTGGTTTATGCTACATAGTTCCCCATACAAATAATCATTAACTTAATTCTTTTGTTTTTAATCTTCGGCTTACCCAGATCATTAACACGTAATTATACCACTATGAACAAAAAAGCTAGCAGTTGTGTTTTGCTGTTGCCAAATCTCAGAACTCTTTGGAGCCGTTGGAAAGTTGAGGCTGGCTTTGGTTTAAACATAAAGCTGTGATAAAATGCACACTGGATATGCTGATATGCTCATTATCGAATGTAGTAGACATATGAGCAAAACTGCGGTGGACAACAACAGTCAGATTCCAGTCAGAACGAGCCGATATGTCATTGAATCCAACTCGCTTTGAAGGATCAAAGGGGCAAATAGAAAATCACTTATATCTCACCCTGGCAGGAAAACAAAGAGAAAACACTGGCTGCATCCTATCACTTCTGACCACCCAGAACAGCTTCATCAATAGATAAATCTATACTTCAACACATCCAAAGTCAGGTAAAGATAAAACGTGACACACGGGCAAAGCAGCCTCCATTTTGTGAAAGGTACACACCTAGAGACAGCTCTGAGTCCTGATGACTGCTTCATCAAAACTGAAACGACCAAATAAAACAGACTAGTAAATCATACGTAAATCCCTCACGAACATCAACATTTCCTCAGAAGCCTGCTTCATTTATTTTTCAGCCATGCATATTTAACAGTTGCTCTCACTTGGGGAAAACAGGCCACTTCATGGAACTCATTCCAGGAATTCATCAGCACTCTGTCAGGCAACATGGCAGCCAAATATTTCTATGTCAGAGAGACACGGGCCAAATAAAAAGCTGTAAGGAAATGGGACATACTGATGATCAACTGTGCTTGAGACACGATGAACTGAAAAAAAAAAAGAACAATTCTTAGAAATGAAAGAAGCCATATTATGCAATCATTCAAATGCGGTGGAGCTGCTGATTCCACATCCAAAAGTTATAGATTCAAAGAAGAAACAAACAACCCGTAATCCCCTTACCACCATGCATGCAATCTCCTTTCTTAAAAATGACTTCCTCTCTTTGCACTGTCAAATTTTATCATCACTGTTCATCTCTCTTTTGGTATTTGCTGCCGAGATCCTAAGATTAAAGCATTAAAGTGAGATAACATAAGAATACTCTGTTTTCTCACAATTCTCTGCACTTATATTGGACTTTTTAGGATTTAATCCCGTCTTAAAGGGATCGTTCTGATTTTTGAAGTGGGGTTGTATGAGGTACTTATTGATAGTCAATTTATTGCCTCCAATACATGCTGGTCAGCACACGCCCAGTTTAGAGAATCAAAGATGAGGACCAGCATGGAAGCTAAGAAATGTTCTGCTGTGGACAAGGTCCACAACAAAAGCTATTTTAGCCAAAAATCAATATCAGTTTAAGTGTGTTCAGTAATCTTACCTTGCAGAATAATGGAGTTACTGGTCTACAGCTGCCTTGATAAATGTGACAAGTGTGACTTTGGTGTTTTAAAAACTTTAAATATTCACCAAAGTCCCACAGCAACATGAACAAACTTATAGATCGAGGCAGCAGCAGACCAGCAACTGCAGCGTTCTGCAAGGTAAAACTGCTGATTTTGCTGATGGAGTTTTGTTGGTTTATAGAGAGAGCAATATTTCCACCTCTTTATTTTGCCATCGGACTTCCTTTTCTGACTGGAAACCAACATCATATGAGCCAAATATTACAAACTTCATGGGCAAAATGAATGATTTTACATTGCAGAACACAGGAGTTGCTGGTCGACCACTACCTCAATTGGTTAGTTTGTTACTTGTGTAACGTCAGTGTTTTGAAAGGTTTGGTTGGTTTAGAGCGAGGGATATTAGCTTATATCACAACGGTTTCCCATCAGAAAAGGCTGTCTGTCTGCAAAGTAAAGTGGTGAAAATATTCTACATATAGCGCACACTTAAACTGATGATCATTTTTTTAAGTGGACCTTTCTTTAAGTGCTAAAAGTACCTTTTGTTGCTGACCCTGTCCACCGCAGTTCACTGTTAAGCTTTCATCCTAGTACTCCTCTCTGCTTCTCCTAACTGGGGGAGAGTGCCATCCATCATCTACAGTAGGTAACACTGACTATGGATGTACCTCATACAACCCCACTTCAAATAATCCAAACTACCCCTTTAATATATAAGAAATCAAACGAATCCTAATTAGAAAAGTAATCACAGCATGCTGATAATAATGCTTTTATCTACAGAGAGTATATTTGTGGAAACTGCTAAACTTCAGAACAAAAGAAAGGCAACACAACAATAACAAAAAAAAAAAAGAGAAATATTTGGTAGACTGCCATGAAAAGCCCGAGTTCAAAGAAATATGGACTTGCGGAGCATTGCATCATGTGGGGGGCACACCACCGAGTCATCTGCCATGGAGCTCATTCCAGACAAACCTGCAGCCGAGTTATGCGCTACAAAAACACAAAAAGTCATTGATCTTTTTTTTTTTTTTTTTTTTACACCACCACCACCACCTCATTTAAACAAAAAAAAAAATCTCCTGCTTGATATTTATGGGACATAAATAAGAAGCAGACAAATCTAATTTATTTCAGGGTCAGTTCCATCAGCTTCCAGTGTCGGCACAATCAATGGCAGTGAAAACACTGTTGCCTTAAAGTTGAAAAGAAAAGAAGCAAAAACAAAAATCTCCATAACTGCCATTGTGAGATTCAGATGGGCTACGTGGCTGCATCATAAAGGTCTAATTTAGCCTGTTTTTCTAAGCGAGAGCTGCCTGAACACACCCACCGATTGCCACATGACCTCCGCAAAGAACTAAAACACAGGGTGTTTTCCCTCAGCGCAGCCATAATGATACATTACTATTTATGTTCCGGCAGCTGGTGGGTGGCTGTGCTGAAAAGTCACTCAGTCTGCCTCCTTTATTTGCCCCCTGAATCTTGTAAGGCACCGCGAGGTTCAGTTTTATATGAATGCCTCTGTTAGTTAAGATGTAAATTCCTTTTACAAGTTGAGTGATGGCTCACAGTGTTTTTTGTAGCGGTGAATGAAAAGATCCTCATCATGTAAATGACTTCTCCATGCAGGCTTGTTTGTTTGCTGCAGCTCTAACCATGTGTTTAATGCTCAATGTAGCAGTGAGACTATTGGCTACTCACTGAGACTGAATGGAAGGAAGTTTAAAGTGCAGTTGTAGTGATTGGGCGATTAATATATTAGTTTATAATTGACAGTTATCTTGATAACCGATCAATCATTTAAGTCGTTTTTTTTTCAGGTGAAGATGCAAAACATCTGCAGTTCTCAGATGTGAGTATAGCTGCTTTTCTTTGTCACATAGTAATTTGAATATCTTCAACTATTAAACTGACCAAACAAGCAATTTTAAGATGCCACCATAGACCCCGAATCTGGATGAAATGAGAAAATAACCGGCAGATATAATTGCTTTTTTGCAGCTTAAACCAAGGCTACACTTATGTAAGTTTTAGGGAAAAAAAATCAACTTACTTCTCATTCATTAAAAGTTGAGTTCATAAGAAATTAAACACACTCTTCCTCAATTTAACACTCTCAGGGGCTTTGCTGCTACAGCCTCACTCGGTCTGGAGTGACAACACACTCTCACAGCCGTTTGAAAAACAGCCACGAAATTCAATCTATTATATTGACATCGACACGAATTTTACATTTTCCTGTCACACTCGGTATGACTTTCAAACTAATGTACTATCCACCATCATTCTCATTCCGTGGTCAAGTTTTTAATAATTAAAAAAATGTCCAGTTTCACTTTCAAAATAAAGGTCTTCGGTCGGTTTTGACACCAAAACTATTTGGTTGATTAATACAAAACCCTGGAAGACTTGTTTAA
The DNA here is from genome assembly GCF_056507025.1 of Lutjanus erythropterus. Classification (NCBI taxonomy): domain Eukaryota; kingdom Metazoa; phylum Chordata; class Actinopteri; order Lutjaniformes; family Lutjanidae; genus Lutjanus; species Lutjanus erythropterus. Next base: position 38,158,312 of record NC_139320.1, read on the forward strand.
TATTAAGTGATGAGAACCACCATGTTGTGGTGAAATAATGCTGTAAATTTATTCTTCAAGCAAAAGCAAATCAAGCAGACCAACTGTAGTTCTTAATCAGGGCCTCTTCCATTATGTATCAACGCTGAGTATCCGCCTCATATTGGAACTGAAACCTGGACTCACCACTCCACCTCCTTCCTACACTGACTTTGTTGCTCATTATACTTATTGATATAATGTTATATGGAATAAGTTACCTACGGTTATGGAAGGAATTGATGGTGTGGGCGGGTTAAAAAATGCTATAAAAAAGTGGTATAGCGCCAAGTTAGATTAAATTATTATCTCATACTCTTGAGATGTGTTGTGGCTGAATCCATGCATTTTAATTGTCCCAGTTATGTTGTATGGTGTCTGTTATTATGATATTATTACATGGTTTTGTTAAATACTTGATTCTGATTGGTCAATTAGCATTCTAAGTTGTTGTTTCTGTATAACAGACTGTTGTTATGAAGAACAGACTGTTGCTATGGAAGCAGTTCTGATCAGTCTCTGGAGGAACAATAAAACCAGTTTTAAATCTGTAAAATATTTTTTGAAATCCATATTTGTGTCAAATTATTTATTTGTTTTTGGTAAGTAACCATGTAATAAGTGGGATAATGTGCAGTGAGTAGGTCATTATTGTCAAATAAACCCCTTTGGGATGTTTCAAGGCCCATCCACTTCATTTTGAAGTCCTGCATGACTCTGTGTTGATTTATTTTGCAGTAATGACCTGCTCACTTTATCCCTTACATAGTGAGTTTTTCAATGTATGAGCTGTGAGTTTGTCACTTTCTGGCGACCATCCTTTACCCCCTTCCAAGGACAGTTTGGAAATAAGAATACTTTGACGATTTCTGAAAAAATGTACATGAAGCTCCTGTCCTGTATTTATATTTTCTTTTTATGGTAAAATAAAAATCAATCAATCAATCAAGTAAGTTCAGAAATAAGCCCACTGTCATGTTCATATCCCATCTGAGACTGCGGCTCTTCCTATGAAGCTCATTATAGCTCAAAAGGAGTTGCATAATGGCATTTGCTATGAAAGAAGTGGGAGTTTTAACTGATGTTCTACATCTTAAAACATTTTACCAAAGAAGACCTGCAGTGTGAGCTACAGGCAACAAACTGAGGCTCCACAGGTGCACTCTGTGACTACAATATCAATGTTGCCCCCGTTTATCAGTAAACTATGAAACATTTAGTAGCTTTGGTCTTTGCTGTATTTAGAAGAGAAATATTTGCAGAGATTTCCTGTCTTTGTTTATTAAAGATCAATGTCTAAACATTGTGGGTCACCGTGTTCTTCTCCTCAGTCTCTCGTTTGTTCTCTGCTGCCAAGGGCACCGCTCGCTGTAATGCATGCAGCACAAAACAGGAGGCACACTGGGCACATGATGAGAAGTTAGATATGCCTTCTTTAGGCATTAAATACCGCACGCAATCAAAGGTGAAATTAGCACTTTCTGGTTTATTAAATCCCAGGGAGGGAGTCATTTGATTATTCTGCTCCTCCACTTGTGCTTCTTACCGCTGTCACACCTCAAACTACAAATTAATTGGGTTAAAAATGCAAAAAAAAAGGAGGAAAAAAAGGCTGCACCTCATTTTCTGCCAGATTTTGCACAAGGAAAACACTCACAGTCCTGGTAAGTCCAAATCATCATTTGATTTTCGACAGCTTTAGTTTCCCCCACGGACTTCTAGATTCAGGCCTATTAATGCATGTATTTACATGTACTTGATTTGTATTCTCCTCAAGCCAGACAGCACAAATGTGGCACTTCTCCACAGATAATTAATTGTGAAATATCGTCGGAGTGTGAGGGCATCTAGGAGGAATCTCCAGGGGTATAAGGGTACATTTTAACTGATTCACAACAAAAAATATCAGAGAATATAAGGCTTGTGTGGGAATATAAATTCTTCTACAGGTTCACAAAATCACTCTCCTGCTCTACAGTGCAGCTCCAGATTTAATATTAAAGATTTAATAATGTGATTATATTCTGTGCTTTCAGACCTATGGAGAGAATTGTCCATCTCAATTGTTCCCTATCTGAGCAGCCGCATATTTTCTTATATTAAATCCAATTCATAAATATTAAAAATGGAAAAAATGGCAACACTTTGACTACTTTAACCCCTATTTAGCATTTATAAGCGAAAATGTAGTCAAGGTATTATTTATAACACACTATAATATGGCTATAAGAACATATTTGGACATTTATCTGTTTATTAATGTATATCAACACTTTTATGAGGACATATTTAATATGAATACGACTATGCAATTTTATATTATTATATTGTTTCATATTGTCAATCACAAGTTGCAGGAGTTACAGAAGTTTCACAGGAAGAGTTATAGTTATAAATCCATTAAAGGGTAACTTCTGTACTTTTCAACCTGGATATTTTCTTTTTCTTTCTTTTTGTGTCTACGTGACTAATGGGGACAACAATTTCTGCCGGCAGGGTTAAACTACAATGTAATCCTTATGGGTAAAGTACGTTCACCAAAATTTTTTGGTTTCGCCACTGACAGACTCAGGCTGCTACTCTAAGTGTCTGACAACATTACGGAAAGAAACACTACAGAGCCAAATGTTTTTTTAAAGAGTAAGATAAGTTTTGTATAATCAGAGACAGCTGTTTTATTGTTGTTTCCGAACTAACCAAATTCCCTTTACAAAACAGTATTTTTAATAAAATTTTCAATCACACTTGAGAAACACAAAATAAAACTCACCAAAAATGTCTTGGCTTGTCACTTGACTGTTCCTGAAATGACCAACTCTGGTTGTTTGGTCAGAATAAACCCTTTATTCAAGGTTTAGATGTGAAAATATCACCTCGAGACAAGCACGAGGGAGATCGGTGATCAGAAAAGCAGCTGGAAGAAACAGCAGGTACAGCCAGAATATTTTCACATCTACCCAGGTGAATACAGCTTTTATTTCAACCAAACCAGAGTGGGTGATTGTTGGAACAGTGGAAAGATAAACCAATAAGTTTTAAGTGAGTTTTATTTTGTTTCTCTCGAGTTTGAAGGAAAATGGTGTAAAATTGCAGTTTTCTATGTAGTCTGGTGAGTTTGGTGAGAGCAATAAATCAGCTGATTCTGGGTAAACAAAATCTATCTTATTCTTTAAAATAGGTCTGCCTCCAAAGTGATCCTTTCCATAATGTTGTCAGGCATTTGCAATAACAATCTGAGCCTGTCAGTGGCAAAAACACACATTAAGTGGATGTACTGTGACAATGAGCAGTTGCCCACGAGGAGTACATTGTGTCTTAGTTGCGGCTGCAATGTTCTTCCTCAGTACTGGACCAATTTCAAAAACTGTTGTTCCCATCAGTCACTTAAACACAAAAACATGGGAAAACAGGGTCCAGGTAAAACAAAATACTGAAGTTCACCTTTAATAAATGATTAAAAATGACCCAACACCTGTTAACAACGCCATTATACTGTCTTATAAACCCTTAATTAGTTGTTTACATGCTGCTTTTAAATGCTAAATAGATGTTTAGATGGTATTATTTTGAATTAAATTACAATTTAAACTTTTCTGATTGGTGTAATCCACAAACCTGAAATCTTTTTATTATGGATTATCTGCTGTTAAATGACATATATACATATATAAGAATAGCATCAAATCCTTGCATTTGTGAACCTGGAACCAGAGCAGGTTCAGTCATTTTGCTTTAAAAATAATGCATGAAATGATTATTTGATTTTGTTCTCAATCCATTTTCTGTCGATGGACTGATGGATTAATCGACTAATCACTGCAGCTCTTGTGTTCTTCAAATGAATTGCTTTAGCCATTGATTTCCTCACACTAACCACACAGTGAGAGCTGGATCAGCCTCTGTCAAACATTATCAAGGTACTGTAAATAGCTTGTCTAAGTTCAATATTGATTTTCGGCTCCTGCAGTTCTCAGAGTAAACTTTATCCATCTATGCATCTGAAGATTGGGCTGCGTTCACTCTTCAGTCCTGTTTCAACTTGACAAGCCCGAGCCATTAGGGAAGTAAAAAGAAAACAATGCTTAAGCTGTGGAAGTGAGAAAAAGTTTTTGACTCTTTTTCATCTGCAAATTAGCCATTGACAAGATCCAAATGGGTAACCTTAATTAACTGAAGCTGCTGCTCTCCAAAGTCTGAACCACCTGGCTGTCAAACAGTGAACACAGCTGGCCATCGGTGTGCGGTCAGCGGGAAATGGACTTTGTGTGTGTGTGTGTGTGTGTGTGTGTGTGTGTGTGTGTGTGTGTGTGTGTGTGTGTGTGTGTGTAAGGGAGGGAGGCAAGTCTGACTGAACTAAAAGTCCTACTTAACACATTATTCATATTATTCAAAATAATGGACAAAATTGTGTGTTTCTATTATGTACAGTACTCATCTTCTCCCTTTATCTGGAGGATGATCAGCATTTCAGGCAACTACACTAAAACAGAAAAAGAATGAAAACTGGTATTAAAAGAAGGTGGAAGAAGAACTCAGATCTTTAGGATAGTATATTACTTAGAAGTCCAGTGGGAAAGATTTACACGGATATTGGCAGAATATGTCAGATGTGGTATATAATATCCATAAGTATGATTTCATCAGTGTATATTCATCAAAAAATAAGAATTGTTGTTTTTATTACCTTAGAATAAGCCGTTCATATCTACAAAGGGTGCGGGTCCTTTTCCACAGGGTCCGCCATGTTGAACCACTATGTTTCTACAGTAGCCCAGAATGGACAAACCAAATTCTGGTTTTAGACTCTGGCATTTTGAGTTTCACAGCCACTGTAGGTTTTCCTACATGCTTGGAAGGGGAGGGTGAGACTAGTGGGCCTTTTCCACCAATTCTTTTGGTCGCACCGAGCCAAACCATACCGAGCCGAATTGTGTTTCAATTACCACTTTCAGCACACCGAGCTTGCATGTAAAATAAAAAGTTAAGCAGTCTATAAATTGTTAACAAGTTTTTTTTGTGTTTTTAATCAATATAATCTTATAATCTAGCAATACATGTGTTTATTATGCTATTATCAACACTTAAATTATGCATATTAATGTTAATAAACATCTTATAAGGGCTTAATTACCTATTAACTTACACGTATTACAAACACTTTAGTATGACTGCTATCTGTAAAAGTGTACATTAGGTAGAATGGGTCATTTCCAGGGTTTACAATATTTTATTATTCTGTTTTTATCACTAATGAATATAAGTAAGAGCATTTTAATATTGTAGTTTGTCAATGTGGAGCAAATTTTAGACACTTTGTGTACTACTGAGTGGTTTAGCACTGTAGTACTGCATCATATCATATGTTTTTATGTGTAAAAAAGTGGCTTGTAACTACAACTGTCAGACAAATGTAATGAATTAAAAATGGAAATATTTCCCTATGAGATGTAGCAGAGTATATAAAGTCACACAAAATGCAAATACTCAAGTAAAGCACAGTAAAGTATATCAAAAATGTACTTAAAACAGTATTTGAGTAACTGCTCTTTGCACCACTACTTAAAATGTTTTGAAAATCCTCTATATTATTGTCTCTAATGCATTAATGGATTATTAACACTGGTGCTTTAACATGTAATGAGCACTTTAATGTTGTAGCTGGTTGAGGTGGAGATTTTATACCGTTAGAGGCAGTTTAGTCCACAAATCACCATATTTTAGAGGCGGGTGATGCAGTAAATTTAGTAAATAAAATCTTAATGTGCAAACTTAGTATCAACTACAGCTGTCAGATAAATGTAGTGACAGTAAAAAACACAATAATGTTAGCTGCTCACTGAAGGATTGGACCCAGATGGTGATAATGATTGGACAAATTATTCTCAGGCATTGGAAGACACTTCCAAGAGGCTTCTTTCAAAGGATTGCATGAAGCATAGGATGTATAATAAGACAGAAAACTATTTTCTCAAGAGGGGCACGTATATTTTTTTTTTATAAATACGTAAGTGAAAGGATGAGGTGGAAGCACATTGATATTGATTTCCATGTGGGAGTTATGCTTTTGTACTTTTCTCTCAGAATTGCATTGTCTCTATTTTCCTTCTTTTTTTTTTTTGCTTTATTTCTCAAGAAAGCCACTTTGTATTTTGGTTACATTTTCAGTGTGGAATATTTCCCTCTGAAATGGAGTAAAGTAGAAGTATAGAGTTGCATACAAAGAGAGTAAACATGCTCCTTTCCACCCATGTTCAAAATAACCTTTATGTTATGGATCATGCTCTCTTGTTTTTCTTGCATTCTGTAATAATGACATTCAGCTCCTAGTTTCAGTTCACTTCCTCAAAGCCGTTCCAAACTTTGTAGCAGCCCAGTAAAATGTCCTACTTATTAACATATGGTGTCTTTGAAAAAAAAAAAAAAAGAGGACAGTCACTGTAATTTCAGAACATCCCCCACCTCCCCCCAAATGGTCCCATCACATTCTGCAAAAGCAGCTTAAAGAACTGCAAAGATATCATTTAAGTTTCTAAAGGTCGTATAGTTTGATCATCCGTGCGGCACAACCTGGTGACAGATGTGATCAGGTCGTGTACTTTGGTCGAGCTTACGTCTGACCCAGAAAATTGGACTGAGAATATTCATGTCTGCGTCCTTGGAGATTTCCAGAGACTCTTTCTCCCTTTCATGACCGTCATACGACCCTTCCTGTAGCACACATGGGCAAACTGCCACACCATACTGTAAAAATGCTACCAGATGGCCTCCATATCCTCTTACTGGCTGACTCTGTGGTTATGGGTTAACCGGGTGACGCCCACTCCTGAGTATTTTCACTGTGATTGTAGCTGCTGCTGTTTGGGCACACACAAAAACAGTGCAGTCAGCTTCCAAATCAGTTGCACCATGATAAAAGCAGAAAATAGCCAAAGGGGGTAGAAGATTTTTCATTTGTTGCCGTGTATTTTCTTCAGAAAATATAAAGCAGCTATTCGGCAAGTGAGCACTGGTTTATAATTAAAGAAAAAGAGTAATTTATCCAAAATGTATTTGTTCCACTGAGAATTACTAGCAGCCATAAATTTGCTTTCTGGCCTCTTTGCCGCTAGCTCTAGTTTCTGACTCATGTATTAACATCAGGTTGAAATCATGTAGCTGAGCATCTAGTTTTCTGATAATAAAATACTTGGAGATGTTTAAAATAAACACTTTAAAAACACTCCTTGCTGTTCTGAGAGTATTTCAAAAGTCTTTCTAACTACCTGGATGATAAAATATGAATTTATTAATACATGTAGCCAGAAATTATGAAATTTAATTCTAAACATATGTATGCATGGACTACTTTAAGGAAGTTAGTATAGTTGGAGTTAAGGATTTTCTACAGAACTGTGTCATTTAAAGTTGCATAAATATCTTTCACTTTGACAAACTGTACAAATAGAGTATAACTAAACTATATGAAGTTGTTGGGTGATGTGTTTTCTTAAGTGATGATGAATTATTGTGTGTGGCTCTTGATTCTTCTATTCTTTCCTCATGTCTCTTATGGTTTCTAAGTAACTGTGATGGACAGACCATCGTCAGTAAGGGAAAAATAAAATGTTTGTTCTTGCTGCTGCTTTCAGTTGTAGGATGTACAAATACACTTGAGTTTTGATTGTTAACTGCTTTTTTTTATGTTTCTTCTGGAGTTGTGCATGAGCAAAACAAATAAAAAAAAATGCAATGAAAAATTTAAAAGAAAAATCAATTTATACCAGTACAACTAATGATTAAGGTTTTAACTGTTTTAATAACATCATTTTAATTGATGATGTATAACATGTTAATTGATGTTATACAAATTTAGATAGGAAATTTAATTTCTGGGAATTTCTTTGTTTAGATTAGCAGCATGAGGTGCAACATGGAAAAGTTAAAAAGTATATAATTTTTTTTTAATCTGGACTACGTGAGAAATCTTACTGTCAGAGCAGCGTTATGTGTTAAACATCCCTCTGGGTTTTTTCAAAGATCATCAGGTTTTAGAAAATTGGATGTCTAAGCCACTGAAAACTTGGTTTTTAATCTCAATAACAACAGAAATCCATAAGTAAATAAGCAAGAACTAAATAAATGTATTATTTAACAAGAGTTTAATGCTTAAAATATATCTGCTTCATCAGGACTGTGTGGGCGTGGTGTCACACTATGGCTAAGTGCAGTATCCAAATCACAAATTTGAATTTTTTGATAAAAGGTAAAATGTGTGAAAAATACCATCATAGATGAAGCACTGTGGTGCAACAGAGAAGAAAGGAATCATGCTTGTTTGAAACAGACCCCAGGAAAAATCAGAGAATCGTTATTTTTTCAGTTAAAGTGAAATGCAAAAATCACCATTCCCTCTTAAAGCATGACTCATATTGCAATCTGTCGAATAAATCACCTTTTTTTTTGTATATTGTTCAGCCCTATGACAAACTGTCATCACCTTTTTCCAATCCAGCCCCGCCCACTTCAAACCCTGAAACCCTGTCATGTGAAATGACTAAAATTTTCCATCAACATGTTCAAGTAGATGCCCATCATTCATGTAAAGAAAATCTGTGAGAGAAAATAGGTCTTCAGGGCCCTTAAGCTCTGCGTAATGTAATGCTGATAATAAAAATAACAAACAGCCTGCCAGCCCATGTGTTGCATTTGACTGATCATGCCCTACACATTTTATTTTAATCATGATGGAGTAGTCATTGAGATGCACAACTGTCTACTTGTGCACTTCACAAAACGGAAGGTGATTTGCCTCATTCAATAACTCACTTAGTGCCGCCTGCATTTCAAAAACTGGAGAGAGGAGGAATGTCAGAATAAACAAAACGAATCAGGCCTAATTGCATCTAAAATTAGGTAACTGCAAGACAGGAGGATTTGTAACAGCGAGGGAGGCAGAGGGATGAAAGAGCGAATCAAGCCGAGATCATTGAGAGGTGAGTAACAAAGCCCTGCCAAGCTTTACTGTTGTGGTGGAGAAGAGAAAAAAAAGCTCCTCCTCACCTCAAGGTTACAAGCAGCCGGGCTATGTGCAGCAAATGAAATACTCAAGGAAGACATAAGTCTCATTAAGGCCCATAAAGGACATCCCTAATAAAATCCTCAGCCTGACATGCAAGAGCTCTCCAGTGATGGCTGATTAATTGCTGGTGCAAATGAAAGCATGAGAGATAGCCGGGGCTCGGTGGCTGTAATTTATCCTCTCCTGTCCTGTCTTGTCCTCACAGCCTGGGGAGATCGCCCAGGAAGACAGGAGGAGACGGAGGAGAGTGGGTGGCTGGTTTGGAGAGGAGGAGGAGGAGGAGGGGGTATCATCTTCGTATTATGGTGGAGGAAAACATGTTGAGGTGGCCGGTGAGATCATTTGTTTAGATTGTTTCAGTTATAACAAGCTGTATGTGTTGACATCTGGGTGTTTGAATGGGGAGAAAAAGCTCCCTGAACAGGTCAGACTGATAATGATGACTGCAACACGGCCTGTGAAGAAATATGGTGGCAGCAAAGATGACCCAAAATATATTCTCGGCGAGTCGTACATCAAGAAAAGACTGTGCCATTTTATGACAGCTCTCTCTGTAATCCATCAATAATATAATCTCACTGATTCAGATATATATTTCATCATTTCATCACCTCCTTTTGTCAGATCTCTGTTTATGATTAATAGAGAGGCTCCCAATGCCACCAGGGCATACTTGTCAAACATATGGCTAATGAGTGACTAATTACCTCCATAAAATGCTTTGATGCTTTGGCTTTAATCATATCTGAATCGGACCAAAGTGGATTAATCAATAGTCAGGGAGCTTTTAAGAATAGCCAACCGGGGATGTTTTGGGGACGGCTGCAGCCAAGGTTATGAGACAGACATGGGGGTCCAAGGACAATCTGGGCCAGGATAATGCCCAGCTGAGGCCAGACACACACCTGCCCTCTAACTGTAATAAGTGGCTGTGGCACATAAAGAGGAGAAAAGAAAGAAAAGAACAAAGGATTGAGGTAAAGCTGGTCTCAAAGCTACTAGACCTTTGTTGTAAGTATTTGTGGCTAAGTATCTTTTTCAGCTATTTGATGTATTTGCTTGCCTGCATGTTTAGAATATTGCACATACATTATATACATTCTTTGTTTCCTTTGCATACATATACCATATGTATTGGCTATTTCTGACAATGTCATCATGATGGAGGAAACTGGCATTATAGACCCTTCTTAAGTCCCATCCCATTTATGCTCTGTGCACCAATAACTAGCCTAGTACCCAACAGAACCTCCAGAACCTTCTCCTTTCCCGCTTCATGTAGGCTACATGCTACGTGCTGGGTTCATCTAAGTTGAAAAGACAACCAAATTTTGAAGATAGTTAAAAGACATTCTTGGGAGACCTATAATAGCAACACATATAGGCCACATTCACATCTTAAGTCAGCTAATGTTAGCTAGCTAAGTAGCTAGCAAATGACTAATGTTGATTAGCTAGCCAGCAAGATAGCATCTTTCTAGTTTCTAGTTAGAATTAGAGTTTACATTCTCCTATTGCACATATGCAGCAGTGAAAACCGCAACATCAAAGATGGCAGTAATTGTTGAAACACGAGATCTTTGGTTCCATAGAGAAGTAAACAAAAGCAGCTTCTTATTTCTACCTGACAATTGTGTATTTTCCAGCTAAAATGATGATTTTTACTCACAGTTTTCAGTGTGTAGCTCCCTAATGTAAGCTAACTATTGTTTAAACCCCATGAGTCAGCTGAGAAGCCCATCTCCAGCTGACATTTTAATGTTTCCATCTGACATATTTTAAACAAGAACCCTGTGAAAGTGTATTAAACATGTAAAGTTACCTTACAGTTGCGTACATGATAAAACATTAATGCTGAAAGACTGCGGCTAAAGATAGCTTACATCCCATCAAACACTGATTGGATGGTGAAACACATACATATACAACACGTATAAGTTAATGATACACTAATTCACATCAGAGAAGGACGTTCAGGGATTAGTTTAAGTGCAGTGGATCTTGAGACACTGCCTCAGGAAGAAAGCTACGCTAACCCAACACAGACCTAAAAAAGCAATCCAGAGAGAGATGCTTCCGTTGTGGTCCATTTTGATTGTGCACCAGCCCACATCCTCCTCCTCCTCAAACCCCCACACATAACAAATCCCAATTTAGCCCCTGATGAGAATAAGACATGAGTTTGGCACAAGCAGTGGTATCTAAAACAAATTTGGTTGGAGGTAACGCTAAAGAAAGTAAGCTAGTTAGCCAGACATGCTAATGTTTGCAGCTTACATTAGCGCAGATAAAGACGATGTTTAATCCATTCCTCACAGGTTTGATCAAGTGTTTTACATTTTTGAAAGATTAAAAAAAATACCACTTGAACATGTAGAGAGATGCAAAGCTTGACAGGCCTGCAGTGCCTGGTTACGGTTGCTAATCTATGATTGGACAGCTGCTGTTCAGAGGAGGGACTTCTTCTTCTTTTGTGTCTTAATGCTGTAGCTTTATATTTACGATGGTCATGTGTAGTAGGAGATTTGTTTTGGGATGAACGGATATGTTGCACTGGTGCTTTTGTTTATATTTGTTTGCTGTTTTTGTGTCAGTTTCTGTGTTGTGTCCACTGCCTCAGGTGAAAGGAACGGGGTGAAGGAAAAAAAACAGCGACCCTGCTGTCCTGGTGGTAGTTGATGATGTTCATGTCTTAACTTGCTTATAATAATCTTAAAATCATACTCCAAAGTATGAAAAACAAGGTGTTGTTTTTAACATAAAAATCTGGCATCTCACAGTCCTTCCTTGTTAAAATCAGGATCCACTGTTACTATTGAGCTCATCGTTTCTGTTCCAGTGTTAGAGGCTGGCAGCGATACCTTTCATAGCTTTTTTCCCTCTTTGTTTTTAACTGGCAGGATGTGATTTCTGTTAATTGGTTTATTCTTGCTGTTATTCTCAGTGTCACGATGACAAAGGTTTGTGTAAACAGCATAATTTTAATATCACCTCAAAAGATGAGGCTGGCAATATTCTCTATTTTCATTATAATGAAAAAATCTCATAAAAAGGCCAAAAACCACATATGTATTATTCAGTTTTTCAATACTTTCCCATCCTGTCTGTGGCTCTCAGCCTCAAGCCTATACACTCCTATGGAAGACATAAAGAGTCAAAAATATATAGTTTTATTTGTTTTCTTTTTTTTAAGGCTACACATTATTTACAGCAGCAGGACAATGTATTTGGGATTGACTCACAATAATCTACAGTGCCATTCATTCATTGCAAAGAAGGCACATGCCACCCAGAGAAACAGTATAACTGATGTGTTTTTAATAGTTTTTTTTAACAACAACATAGCTCTATGACAAAGAGGAATAAGTAACAATATATCAGACAATATTTGTCAGCAGAATCAATTCATATTGGTTTTCATCTTCTTGTGGGATCTGATAACAGTAAGAAATACATAAAATATCTCCTGAACTGTCCTTTAAAACAAAGTCCAACTGTTATGTTTTTTTTTCCAACCCAATTATTGGTAATCAAGGAAACTGATGACCCAAATTTGGAACCAATATACAGTTGCAGTTGGTGTCAAGATTTAGAATAACACATACTTGTAAGCATACCTTTCAGGATTTTGTTTAATTAAAATAGCACTTTTCAGCGTTATCTCAAACAAAAAGTGCATGGAGCTCCAAGCAGCATTTCTTATACAATTAACTGAAAATTCTAATAAATAAATAAACAAGCTTCAGTCTGCAAATCCGTGCCTCTGTTCCTCACTGCCTGTCTGTGGCACAGCAGCCTTACTCATGACATGTAACTGATCAGATTGGCAACACACACTATTTCCGTAACAGGGAACAATTTCAAACAGCTTGCGAAATATGAAGGCAAATGTACAATGAGTTGCAATAGCCCCCAGTCTCCCCTAAATGTCTGATGACATTTTGTTGCAAGTCATCCTTCCTCCCTCACCGCTCATTTCCTGTCATCTCTATTGACTATCAAAAAGACACAAATCCCCCCACCGAAAAAACAAAAAAATGTCTGATTGCTGATGCGAATTCTGTCGTAAAGCCTCTCTAGCTGTGTCCATATATGCCACCGTTAAGCTTGAGAACAGTGTAATCACAATCAGAATAGGAATGGTAGTCATAACAACACAAATAAGGCCCAGGGTGTATTTTCCTTGAGCTTTAATATGACCAGCCGCCAGTTTACTCAGCCTGTATAAATGCAGACAGCTGAGCTTTAGCTGGACGACATTTGGACGGACAGCAGAATCAAAGCACTGTCAGAATCCTCCATCTAACAAGCTGCTTCAAGCTGATTGAAGCCATGAAAAATTCAACTGGCCACATCACCGCAACAACAAGTAGCACAGAAAAAGGGTCTGGAGAAACATCCCTTAAACCTAACTGGCAGTTTAAGTGACGCTTAACACAACAGCATGGAAGCGATAGCTTAATAACGGGAAACAGACGCATCAAGTGGCTGCGGCTCGCTGCCAGAATCATTGTCACTGTCTGCTGCTGTTGGAGGTGGTGGAGGTGGTGGCGGCGCGTATGCTGCAGCTCTAACAGGTGATATATCATGTGAACGATCATACAGCTGGCTAGAGTGATGATGATTTAAAAGGCTTGGTGAGAGGAGACAGCTTGTCTGAAAGCCTTGTTCCACTGTGTCCGCAATCCCAGAGTCACCTTCAAACGCCGCATCCTCTTGACTGAAGGCTTGATGGGTCTCATAAATACCAATCGTAATTAGGACCCAGCCACAAACAAACCTCCATTTTTCAGGCCATTCTGACAAGAGTAAGGGTAAAGCAAGTAGGCCTCGCTGGCATTTTGCATATCTCCTCTGACTGATATGTCATTGTGACGCTTTAATACTCCATAATTATGTCATTGTGGATGCCTGATGGCTACGCTGGTCCAGAATGGCAACGCGCGGCCGCGGAGAGTGAAGAGTGAGATGTTTTGCCGCAAATTGCGCCCATGTTGATGACACAAGAGGGTGATGAATATTCGGAGGTGACCTACTCAACACAAAGAGCGATGGCTGCAGACAAAAACAAACATGCGGTTGGTTTGTCTGCTTGTGTGTCAAGGGAATTATTAAACATAATTACGCATAATCGCTGGACAGAACATGTCACCCGTCACACTAATAGTTTGTTTACTGTGAATATATCATTTCAAACTTTAGACGTTGCATAAGCACAAGGTGACAGCGTTTTCCTAATAATGTCACTTGCACTTACAATACACTGTGACAGACAGGTGCTTCCCCGAGGGCCCGGCTGCTGTCATTCAACAGTTCGTCAGCCATGGGCTCAATGTGTCATCCGACTAACCATGAAAGTTCCCTCCGCACTCGTTTCATCTACCTGTGCTGCTAATCAACAAGTTATCAACACACAGAGACAACAAATGTCTCTTTATTCTGCAGCAGAGATGTTTACTGTACATATACAGAGCTCATATGTCAAAATAAATCTTTTCTGTCATGCTGTTTGTTAACTGTCTCCCACAAAGAAGTGAAAAAGAAGAAGTTCTAACATAAAAGCATGCGGTTTCACAGATATCTGCTCCGATCCATATTCTTCGTATATGTTTGCACCTTATTAACCTGACATTGTCATTAGGTTTCTATTAATTACCAGCTGCAACAGCATGTGGCACCGCCGTCTCTGTTTTAATTGCAGTTTGTGTTTATTGCATGACCTTCATCTACGAGCATAGAGAAGAAGAAAACATCTCGGTTTTAGCACTTCCTACGTTACTTTGTGCTGTTTACAAGGTTCATTATTACAGTAGAAGGTAGGTCAGTTTAATTTATGTGACTTATTAACATTAAAATACCCTCTGCTCCCAGAGCTCTTTAATGTGGACAGACTGTTAAACCAAACTTCAGTCTGAAAGCAGGTATTTTATTAGTAGGCATAAACAAAAACTTCAAAAAAGAAGAAAAATATATGTGTGTGTGTGTGATTATATGTGAATTATTTCAAAGGTTATATTAAATACACATTTCAATTATTTAGCCTAATTGATTTTAAACTTATTTTCTGAAAAAACATGAAGTTGAAAAAACATTAAGTTGTCCACCAAGGTTAAAGGAACTGCTCATTCATTTTTTTTGTGATGAGAGATGGATGAGAAGATCAATAGCGCTCTCATATCTGTCTGTTAAATAAGTTAAAGCCAGGAGGCCCTTAGCCTAGCCTAGCATGAAGACTGAAGACGAGGGAAACAGTTAGCCTTAAGTTTAGGAAAATCTTCCTACCAGCACCCCCTAAGCTTATATCTTATCATCTTGCCTTATACCTTCTTTTTGTAGTGTTAAAACAACACATTTTGATTTTACAGGTGTTAGAACAATGCAGTTTAGCTTAGCACAACAACTGCAAGCGGGGTAAAATGGCTAGCTTGGTAAAAAAAAAGTTACAAAACCTGTCTACCAGCACTTCTACAGCTTATATCTTAATATTTTATCTTACCTTTATCTTGTTTCTTCAGTATATAAACATTTTACAGTGGCTTAAACCTGTACACAGATTAGTGCAAGGACTGGAAACAGCATGAAACAGCTAACCTGGCTCTGTGCAAAAGTTAATTTTCAAAAATGTCCAGGACCTCTAATGCTTAATTGACACATAATGTCATGTTTCTGTAATGTAAAACAACAAGTTGGAATTTTACAGAGGTTAGAGCTGGAAGACAGTTAGCTTAGCATAAAGGCTGGAAGCAGGGTGAAATAGTTAGCATGGCTCTGGCCTCCAGCATATCTCAATGTGACATTTTTACACTTTCGTCTTTGTACAGATTAAAGAAACCTTACATACAATGAAAAACGTGATGATATGTGAGTTTTAAAGAGTTTTTTTTTCTTTTGGACAGAGACAGGCTAGCTGTTTCCTACTGTCTTTAAGCTAAGCTAAACTAACCATCTCCTAGCTGTGGTTTCATATTAAGCATACAGACTTGAGAGTCATATCTTCTGATCTAACTCTCAGCAAGAAGGCAAACAAGCCCAAAAATGTCAAACATTTCCTTATAAAGGGGTTTTTCTTTACCTAACCAAGGATAAAGTGTTATTCTATAAAGAAAATTGACTTGACAGGAGGCTGGATGTCAAGACCGAACTAAATAAAATGTTTTGTCTGCTTGATTAACTCCAATTGGATCTGGTGTGAGGATGCCTATCCTACGTGTCAGCTGATAATGAAAACACAAAACGTCTTGTGGCATACTGGTAAAGACTGGTAATCACTTCTGCATCAAAGCCTCTGAAGTTGTATGTAATCAACAAAATTCCATTTTGATCGATAAAAACACCACAGAAGTGTGACTGAGATTAAGGGTGCAGTTTTGACCTTAACTGAAGCACAGCAAAACGCTGCTTAATTCATTTTTTACACATGGGTCCCTTACCACACATTCCAACCTTGAGATTGGACAAAGAGGAGAAAAATAGAGTGTCCCAGCTCCCCCATACACACATGGAGTGGAGAGCTGAGATCTGTGTAAATGAAAGCATCACATAATACGTTGGACTGAACTGCAACCTTGACTGAAGTCACTGAAAAGACAGCTATTGAAAAAACATCTTCTTTGTTCTACTCAATATTCATCTCGCACACTTTTTCACTGCGACAAATGAAAAGTGGACACAGTACAATTTTTACACTTTATGGTACAACTGAGGAATTTAAACCACGTCTTTAATTGAATATACAACCTAAATATTAGATATGAAAGTACAATACAACTAAAGTCAATGGACATATAAGAATAGTCATCTGTGCCTTTATGTCCACATTTATATGTAAATCGGAAGGGGAAAAAAATTAACCCTCCTATCTGCTGCATGCAAGATACCATTAAGTCTCTACTTCACATAATAGTAGATTTGAAAGTTTCTCCCTTTACTGCAAGCAACCTTCAATAAAACCACCAAAGACCAATCAAAGACATAAGCAAAAAGAAACAGACTCAGGAAAAATAAATATAAAATCACTGCGGAAGATTCACAGTTTTCAAAAAAAAAAAACGACAACACAAAATTAAATTAAAAAACAGCTCAGTTTGTAAATATCATAATCCGAGGTGACAATCAGGTGTTTATGAATCTTAAACGAGTTCAAAAATAGATAACTGTCAAAGTACATCACCTCTGTTGCAAGCAATTAATTCCTTTCACTGAAAATGTGAAGTGATTTAATTATTAGTGTGGAGATGATTCTTCAGTTTTTATGACTGACTGTAACTAGGGCTGCAGCTATTATTTTCACTATTGATAAATTTTTATTAATCAATTAGTTATTTGATCTATAAAATGTCAGAAAATGGTCAACCAGTGTTTCCCAAAGCCTAAGATAATGACCTCAAATGTCTTGTTTTGTCGACAGCCCAAAGATATTCAGTTTACTGTCATAGAGGAGTAAAGAAACTGGAGAATATTCACATTTTATGAGCTGATTTCAGAGGATTTAGACATTTTATAAAAACTGACAACTAATCAATTGATCGATTAATTGTTGCAGCTCTACTAATGATTATTTTAATTTTAATTAATCTGCTGATATTTTCATCAATAATCAATCAATAGTTTAGTCTATAAAATGTCCAAAAACTGTGAAAAATGTTCATCACAATTTCACAGAGCCCAAAATGACATCTTCAAACTGATTCTTTTGTCATGAATGACAAGGAAAAGGAGGAAATTCTTACATTTAAGAAGCTGAAACCGGCAAATATTTTGACATTATTGCTTCAAAAGTGACCTAAACCTTTGTTTATTTTGAGAGGTCTATCAAAATTATTCAATCTGCAATTTAGTCTATACGTAAATTAATCTGATCTCCTGCACAGATTGACTAAAATTGACTAATTACCCTTCAGAAAAAGGTGTGACCTCTTTACCAGTGATGAGTCAAAATCCCCTTACTATTAGATCTGCATTTGTAAAGCTCACATAGTGTTTATGAAAGCCTTAAGACCGAGGGACTGCTGGGATCAGCGGCCGAGCTCCTCATGCTTGTAAAACTGCCATAAGTCTAAACTTCACGTCAATTCCTGGCAGTTTTCTGTGCTGGCTGCACTCTCCCTTAAACAGTCATTTGCCTGGAATTCAACAGCAAATTACAGAAAAATCTCACTTTTCATGCAGTGCATTGAGGGACAACCGTGATCTACAATGACACTGAGTCAATTACCAAAGCAAACAACTAAAAACAACAACAACAACAACAACAACCAGATATGCTAACAGAGAAAGACAATACCACAATTAATTCCTAAAAACCTTTGATGATTGAGTTAAGATAAATTACCCATGAATTATAATACTGTTATGTAGAACAGCCCTAAAACATATTAATAAGGTAATTAGTTTGATAAAGTCAAATTAATTAAAATGTAAAATAAATTATAGTTATTTAACACAATTAAAATGCATACCTGTATTTCAATTATCAAAATTATTGGCGACTATAGTTGGCAACTATTTTTTATCAGTTAATCCTCGCAGCTCAAACTGTAACACACTTGTCTGCAGCAGAAACGTCCTGTTTATATTCATAAGAATAAAAACATAATCTCAGGCCGGATCAGGGGCGGATATTTAATTTCACTGTTGGACGGGAGAAATAAACAGAAAGATTTCAAGAACAGTTCCTGAAGAGGACAGCGGTTGTACTAACGTATATAGACAGAAGCTTTATCATTAGTCTATACTGAAAAATTAATTAGGGTCATTCCAGCATGTTCAAATGTTTTAAATAATTATATTAATAGTAATAATAAAGTAGCAATGTCCACTGAAAAATAATTGGATGCCAGTTTCTCTGACAAATAGACACACAGAAACACACACGGCATGCGTGTTATTTACAGCAGCAGGAGAGCTCAGTTTTCCAGAAGAAGCAGATCTCTGTTTTGCTTTCAATGCTTTGCTAAAAAGCTCATCAGAAGCATAATATTTTGACATAGTGTTTGTTGTAATTCTGTCTTTTTTGCGAATGAAGTCTTCATTTATTTCCAAAGTTTTAAATATGATTACATCATAACAGCCATTTTACAAGCAGTAAGAAAAAAGAACATGATTACATACGTAGGTCAGTTAATTTTAAATATTACAGTATATTATAGAAATATTACTGTTGACATCTACAAAACAGTCAGCATTTATATTATCCTGTATCATAAATACATTTCTGACATTTATACCAAACCAATTTGGTCGAAAATTCAGTGACTTATGAGGATTGCCTCCATAGACATGCATGTATTTGGAAACGCAGCTGCTCTGAACCAATACAGCAGATTCACCAGTGAGAAGATGGAGCAAACAAAATGTAATCTGATTACAACTGTGAACGTGTTACTATTAAGTAAAAGGTAAGAAAAACATCGGACGCATCCTTTTTGTTAAGTTAGTCTTTGACACTCGTCTCATACCATGAGCTGATTATACATTATAAGTTTACAATATGTTACTTATCGCCCTTGGGCCAGATGTGCAAAGTCATGATGGTGTTTTTACTAAATCGTGAAGACTTAAAAGGCAAAATCACAACCAAACACATCACAACTTAACTTCTTTATCGAACTTATGCCAGTCATTACAAAAAAAAAACATTCTTTACTCCCCATAATGACCTCAAGCCTCTCTTTATTTCACAACTACAACTGACACAAAATACAATATTTATGTATTTTGTTGCTAGAAACTCATTGGAAAAGAGACAGACAAGGTCAGACGGGGAGAAGAGACTTCAGTTCATCTGTGAGGTGATTTCATGCCGTATATATCAATAGATTTTTAAACTTTTTTTTTTTTTTCACTCCCCGGGTGAAAACTTTCAACAGCTTCGACTCTAATATCTGCCGCTTCTTCACCACAAGCAAGGCTGCTTTCTGATGATTCAAATAATTCCAGCCCCTCTCTTCAAATGGAACATTTTGATGGATTATGCAGTGTCAACCTTCACCGCGCTGAACACATTTGAATAAATGTAGATTTGAGATTTACTGAAAGATGAGGCCAACATGTCAAAGTGATACACAACTGCATGCAAATGTACTCTGCACTTTGAAGCTGTAGCATCTCAAAAGAAAGTGTGGTGTGGAATTTAACAAACTTTCGTGCAAAAAGAAAAAAAAAACTAAATTGTTTTTCATGTTAATTTCATTCATTCAGGCTGCTGTCACACCACATATTGCATATTGTCACATTGCACTGACAGGCAGTAATGAAGTTAATAGCTCTGAGATCTATTGTATAAACTGTCCTCATTACAGACAAAGTTTTCATCATTAGAAATTCAGTGAAAAGGACTTTAAATGCGGAGAGGGCTCTCTTAAATTGGCCTGAACGTACAATATGAAAAGGCAGAGGGAATAAAACAGCAATTTGTGCACTCGGTGAGAAACAATCAGCGCGGGCCTTAGAAGATATGACATTTGGGTGCAAGTGACAAAAAGAAATCATGTACAACAACCCTATTACACATGTATGCCATTTGACAACCCTTAAGTCTACTGATATTTGAACCAGAATAATCCACGTTGCGTAGGTCCAGCCTATTTATTCATGCACAGATCGCGATTCTCTCAGGCTTGGGAAATCAGCTTTTGCTTCAATACCGCCTTTGTCACACTCATACTTCCCTGCCCTCACTAACTACACTATCTCCCTGCCTGTTCAAGCAAAACTTTATGCTAAGTAAATCATTTACATCTCCCAAGCAGCCTATCTACATTTTCCAATAAAACCCTAAATTGATGGATGTCATCTTAGTGCTCACAGGCAATAACTCCTGCTGCTTCGAAATAACAATATGTTTTGGCTTTATGAGGTCTAGACATGCTATTCTTTTTAATGACATCCCTAGGCCAGTGCTGTTTACATTTATTGATATCTGTTTTTAGACGAGAGCGGCTCTGTCTTCCTCTGAGGTTTTTCTATACAGAGCTAAGTTTGACTTATGCTAACAAAACAAAACTTTTCATTTGGTGAGTTTTGACCACAGAGTGATATTTTGCTCATATACTTCTCTGAGATGTTTTGGAAAATTAAAAAAAAACAAAAAAAAAAAAGACAAACATGAACCATTTTACAGTGTTGTTTTATGGATTTGGACACTTTATTGAAGGTGCAGAATAACATCCACCCCTGCTTGTCCATTTATAAATCAAGTCAACAACATCAGATTTATATAACCCTTTAAACTTCAATTGGCATTCACATAAGGAGAATAAATTGCATTGAGTGGATGCTTATAAACAAAGAAATAAAATTTAAGTGTAAATACATTAAAATCTACATTGTCAAAAGTGCAATGGTCAAAACAATGTAATGTTTTCAATGGGTCTCATTTAGCTTTTTGCTTCAGTGATGGCAGTCTACTTTTGTGAATTACGACAACCTGAAGGACAATCTGCTATTTTTATTTCAGTAAAAGCATGTCAGTTAGGTTTCTCTCAGTAAAGTGCATCTGACATCATGATGTCCATTTTTTTCCCCCAGATTTTAGCCATTATATTTGGCATAATTATATGTAACAAGCTAAAACAAGGCAGTTACTTAAAAAAAAAGACTTTTCCTTAAACCATATTAGTAGGTTGTTAAGAAAAAGTATTTTACTTTTGGTTAAAGCAAAATTATTGGAAAATCTGAATTTTTGCCTTCAATTTGCATTGCATTAATGCAAGTTGCATTAATAAAATGTTGATCTGAAAGAAATCAGATTATTAAGTACATCTGACTTAAAGCAATTGTGCTTGATTTCACTTGATTTGAAAAAAAAACATGATTCATTTGTGTGTCACCAACTGAAGTGAATTTTTTTTTAAGCTGGTCACACAATTCTCCTTTTCAGCCACAAATGCAACTTCATTCACCCCACTAAGACAACTGAATAATTTAGGTATAAAAATCCATTATTTCATGTTCAGTAAACTCAATATTCATTAGTTTTCTTTCATTTACTTCATTTAAAATGTTTTTGTTTTAATGACCTTTTAGGGACCTTATTTCCTTGATGGATTAATAAAAAAAAAATCATGAGTTTAATAAACACAAAAGAAAGAAATTCAGCTGGCACTCAATATTTTCAAGTTAGTAGAACTTCAAAACAAATTTGAAGTTTTTACCACTTATTATATAATTAAATTAGATTAAAGACCATGAAAATTAATTTTCTCAATTAGGTTCTGACTACAAGTGATGAGGTGCTTCAGGAACACAAAGTTATAACTGTTCTGTTTTTTTAACAGGAGAAATCTCTGTATTTGTATTTTGTACTCTGCTTTTTTTTCAAAGTGGGCAGCCCATATGGAAAAGAAAAAACTTTGCCATTAACTTTCCCATAGTAAATGTTTATGTTTTATGTGTATTGAATGTCTTGTAACACTAACTGGTCTCGCTATTATTTACTCATGAAAATGGCTCTCATTCAACATAATTATAAGAATGATGAATCACAGTCTACCAGGTGAACTTTACAAGGGCGCTCAATGTCTGCAGCTTTAAATTAAATATTTAAACATGCTTCAGTTTCAAGACATGCTTTTTATATATAAATAAATGCCATTACATATTTTTGTTCTATGTATTTTTATGTCTCATCTATATGACATCTTATATGTCTTGTAAGGTTTTTATACAGGACTTGCAAGATTTCAGTTTCACAGTGGTTGCCGTACTCATCAAAGTTTTAAATTACACATATCTACACTCAACATTTTATACATTCAATACATAAAACTTTTTATACTTTTTGCACTGCCACTGTTTACTTCCTTGTCAAAGTGCCTTTATAACACATTTAACACTTTATAACATAAATTTATAACACATACAGTACATAGAAGACGCTACCTCGTCTTATTTATCTTGTTTATGTACCTTGTTTATTCATCTTGTTTTATATTGTTCTTGTTTTTTATCTTTAACTTGTTGTTTTCTTCTTTTATGTATCTTGTTTTCTATTGCTGCTGGTATCTGAGAGTTACCACGCAAAATGTCGTTGTATGACTTCAATGACAAATAAAAATAATAAAATAGTGCCATATCTACTATATATTATATTAGTGTTATACAAATTCACTAAGGATCTTGTACCTGGATTGGTTTGTCATAAATTACTTAGAAGTAATATAGAAGAAGTTTATATTTTCTATTAGAAGTTTCAGATAAAACATACAAACATTTAGATAAAGTTTTTAAGTATTTATTTTTTGTAGGGCTCCATGGGAAAAAGGGTGATTTCACATACTTCGATGCACCAATAAGGATTTATTGGCAATTGAAACCAACAAATCTGTAGGAACATGGTCAACCTGGGGCACATGGAGACAGGGTGAAGGCTATTATCACTCATTATCAGTGAGAGTAGAAACAATTGTTGTGGGGGGGGGGGGGGGGGGGGGGGTCATATCAGCTCAGTGCACTGGCAGAGGCAGTTTATATGTCCTTTAAAATAAAAAAAAAAACAAAAAACATTCAGACAGACCACAATAATAATAATTAAAAAATGCAAAAATGCTGTCTAGTTTTTAAAGTTTGTCTTTCCGTTTTTTAAATTAAATTATTATAGGGATCATTCAATTAGATTTGGTTGAATCTACATGGAGCTAAGTCTCTTCTGCCAAGCTGGAAATGAAACAGTGTTTACGGCTGCATAAACTGACGATTCCAGTAATTATCCTGTTTACAACTCACAAATAATGATCCTGTTTATGAACCTCTGCGCCTCAAGAAAATAAGAGTGTAAAGTTGTGATTTGTGTCACGCGCCCACATGAAAATAAAGCCCTCGGAGTGCTTCATACAAGGAAATGATATGGTGACTCACATGCAACTATACTTGCGTTAAATGGAACGACAGAACTCACAAAAGAAGGTGCTCTTTATGTGACTGTAAAAGAAAAAAATCCATACATGGCTCACGGACGGAGCAAAGTTCAGTGTCAGCGCACACAGGTTCAGCACTGAGCTGCTGTGTCCGCAACAGTTACGGTAAACTCCTTCCTCGTCCTGAAGCTGCATCATTATTGTGCCGTAACATCACGGCACATTAAAAGCAAGAAGTCAAAGAAGATAGGTGTTGAACCTTTTTTGTAAACAGTGGCTCTGTGCTAATGAGTGCTGGCATGTGTTCTGCCTCGGAGGAGAGAAGAAAACCAATTGAAACACAGTTTTAGAGACAGCGCAGACTTTACAATGACCAATTAAATTTATGTGAGCATCATGGACTGTCAAAACTAAATGAGACCTGATTGCAGAAAAGAGCACGGAGAACTGAAAGTCTCTGCGAGGGATGAACTTTGGTTATGCTCTCAGCTTGTGTGCATGCTAAAGTATGGATTTATACAACAGCGTCCACAAATACAAAGGTCCCTCTTGCTCAAGAGTTGTCACTACAAGGTGGAGGTGCCACTTTGTTATTCTGTCACTGAGCTGTCCTGTTGCTTGAGATTGTTCCTTATCTACTGTATTCTTGACACTAAATGTTCAATATCAGAGGTGGAACGTGATCCCATACATTTACTCAAATACTGTATTAAGTCTTTCTATTCAAGGCAACCTCACCTTTTCTCCACTACATCTCAGATGCAAGTATTACACTGCTTTTTACTCCACTACATATGTCAGGCAGTTGTTGCAGATTAGATTTTTTTTCATACCTTTCCACTCCAATGAAAACCATATTTGAAAATTTGTTGATTTTGAATCTGAGGTTTTTGTTAAATTGAAGCATTAGGTGCTCCTTTACTGATTCTTTGGAGATATGTGGTTCTCACAGGACAGAAACACTATAGCATATGATAATCCTATATAATGTCATGCGTTGCTGTAGATCAGAGGTTTTATCAGCCCATTAAAGATCCCCCTGGATGACTTTGCATAGTCTGAAAATTGCAGAAAAATCATTATTTCCATACAGACTACTTGACACAGCACCATCAAGCGTTGTAAGCTACTATTCATGCAGGGGCTGCCATTGGAAAGAAGAAAAGTGGGCACAGACTGTTGGGATTTTGAGGAAATAATGGACCAGTTTCTATTTCTTCACAGTGGTAAATGGGAAGGCAGTGTGCTTGGTGTGTTCACTGCACCTTTCAGTGCCCAGGAAAAAAAAAAAGAATATACGGAGCCTTGATCAGACTCATCATGGTGGAAAATATAAAAACGTTCAAAGCCAAGTGCGAACAGAGAAAATAAATAAATTCTTGGTAGGTCTGAGGAAATAGCAATCAGTTTTCCGGTGTAGCCGAGAGATCAGTGGTGCAGCTGTTAAAGCTAGCTACCTTAATGCTAATGAAACAGCATCAGCTGGAGCCTTGTCTAAGAGTGAGTTTGTGAAGACATGCTCAAGGCTGCAGAAACAGTGTACACCGACAAAAAGATGGTTCATTAATTGTGAATGTTTTCAGAATGTACTTGTACTTCTTTACAACAAAAGAAAGGGGAAAAAAATTGAGGCATTGTTATGTATAGCTTATTATGCAATGATTTTACTGCTCTGGCCCACTTGAGATGAACTAAACATTAGGTTGACAGATCTGCTGTAGATTAAACTACCCAACAGGTTATAAAGTTATTAAAAGTAATTCAATCTTACACATCTGCAGCAGTAAAATGCACAGCTGTAATATTAATCCAAAAACATTATATATAATAGTAAAACACTGACAGGGAACATTTTACTGCATTATGAGTTGTTTTACTTTTGATACTTTACATACATACTTTCACTTAAAGGCATAATACACAACATTTACCTTAAAAAACATATAGATTCATATAAAAATAAAACTTTTCAATCAACATTTATGACTTAGAAGAGTGTGGTGGTGGCTGTATCTGCAGAGACCCTGCCCTCTGCCTGTATTTCCTTATTCTCTCATTATTTTGCCGTGCTTGGGACAAAAAATACATCGATTTTTGACATCTTGAGAATGAGACAATAATCAACTATCTGTCTGGTGCGTATGCAAACTGCTTGGACAAATACTATTGATTCTACCCTTAAGTAAGACTTTGCATGCAAGGCTTTTATTTGTAGTGGAGTATTTTCACAGTGTGGTTAGTACTTTTGCCTTAGTAAATGTTCTGAAAACTTCTTCCACCATTGATTGTTAGATGGCCTGATTATGTCTGTTTACTTGTCAATAATTCAAAAATGCCGTGAGTGGATTTTTTAAAAAGTTAAGATGATAATTTGTCATAATTGGCAAGAAGTGTGGTGTCAGTGGGTGCGGCCATGAAACTTCAGAGCAGAGTCACAAAGCAGCATCAAAAATAGTACACTTTTGAGTATATTTATATATGCAGATATAACTGCTCTGTATTTTTTTAATCCAGAATTGGTACACTGGTGGAACAAAGAACAAAGGACAGATGAAAGAATTAACTCTGAGTGAAAATCTGACAAGTGGAATCGGCTTATCTTGACAAATGAATAGCATTAATGAAGGTCTGCGGCTGAGATCCATCTACAGTGAGTACTCTCAGCAGCTCAACTATTTTGTACAGTGCACAAGTTGAACAAGACTTTTAATAGGGAAGTTATAAAGTGCTGTAAAGAGGAAGAAGCAAAACAAAACAAACATCAACACATAATGATAAAGAAAAAACTTGCACTGTTGACTCCATTAAGGCCCTTAGCTCATTAAGGGAGAATCAACAAACTTCAACGCCCCTATTAGACCCCATTGGGAAAACAGAGAAGAGAAAAGAGGAAAAAAATTATATGAATTCCAGCAGAACAGGAGCAAAAACAAACGATAAATACGAATTAGGCTTTTGGTTAAATGAATAAGAGACGACAGAAAGTTTGAAATTTAATTTCTTTAAATGTTTTGGGGGCTTTGGTTGCAACTGTTTGTTCACCTTTTTGTATTTTAAAGCATAATCAGTAATTCAATTATAAATAGAGCCTACAGTGATATTTACTGCAAGCTGTAAACTGCGGTGTTTTTTAGTAAATCGGGAGTTTTATTCTGGTAAGATTGGGTGTGAATCATACAAAAAGGCAGATTCTCAGATTGTAACACAAGCTTCTCTGATCAGGGATATGAATATGTAATATACCTCAACTATTGTATTATTATAAAAATACTGAGTGAGCCTTTGAGTATTTTAACTATAATACAATTACATATTTCCCATCTTTTCAATCTGAGACTACTGCTACAAATGCTTTCTTCATGCTGTATATTTATTCCCTGTCTATTCAATGTGCAAAATATGTTGGTATTTTTACTTCTCTTTCTTCTTTTGCCATTTTTTTGTCCTTATTTGTAATATAAAAATCTATTTCTTCAAACACTTACTATGTAGCTGTTGCCATACCATAAGAATTTCATTGCTCAGAATAACTCTGTGTTACGCTGTGTGTTTAGAAAATAAATCATGTTGAACTATCAAATACAATAAATACCAACAGCAGTAGTTTAAGGTGTTAAATACATGTTAAAATTGTATGAAACACACACACACACATACAAAAAAAAAAAGCACGGTTAGAATTTTTACCTCAGGAAACCAAAAATCATTGCCTGTGTATCAAATTCATATGACATACTATTTAGGGCTATATCAAATGTTGTCTTTTTTTTTTTTTTACATTTGCAGCTCATGTTGAGGGTCTTAAAAGAGGCTTTGAATGTCTGTCGTCATATTTTATAATGTCATCACCCCCCCAAAAAAAGATCCTTGGATAAATTCCTGTTTGATTAAAGTGATTAATCAGATTTAATGAGTAAAGGGTTTGTGTCCATATGGCATTTTTTTCTCTGGCAGACAGGCAGGGCAGGGCAACAGCATGACAGCAATGTCTTGACAATTTCCTTATTTTCTTAACTTAACAAGCACGCCGTGGTTGCATAAAACAAGAACAACTGCAGAAACACTAGCTTGAAACAGAATAAATAGAAAAGCAAAAGAAAAATAAAGCCGCTCAGCTTTCGATTGTTGATTTAGAATTAGAATATCAATGTTATGAGCGAAGCTTCAGCCTCCTTGGTACAGCCCTAATACTACAATGCACTTTTAATCAGGTTTTGTAGTGTGTTAACACTGAAAATGTGTCAGTATTCATACTAAAACACCTTCGATTTTTGAGGACGCTGTTGAGAGGCACTATTCCCCAACAATGTTATTCTCAAGGAAAATGAAAACTGTGAGAAAAGGCTACAGGAACACTTCAGAAAACTTACTTTGGAAGGCAAGTATTGTATAGCTTCTTGTTCATATAAACAGTCAGGTATACTGATGTCTTGTATACTAACTGCAAAAACAGTATAAAATAAACATCCTATGCAACGGGTTTCCAGGGTTTTTTTTGCATTATATTAAGATTTTCACCACCTCACAATGAACTTGCACTGTCCACTGGAACTCTAAAGGGTTTTTAATTCTAAACAGGAAGTGTTAATAATGCATTCATTTTAACAGGGCATATTTTAGTGACAGCCCACATTTCCTATCATGCCATGTGCTGGACTGAGTAGTTTTGTTAACTTCGATGTTTCATGTTCCAAAATCCAAATGTTACCTTATTTAATGTTTATAATGTGTCTGTTCAGAGCATGGTGGTTTAGTGATTGTCATTTTGTGCTGGTTTCAAGTTTTAAACACTGGTGAGGTGGCTGTTACACTTCAGCTGTATTTTACTATTATTGTTCAGTGTTCTTGTGATGTGCGTCAGTAAAGGATTGATGTTTCCAGTAAGTATTGTCTGTCTCTCAGTCTGTGCCGCCCTGCCACAACAGGACCAAATACACTTATCAAACAAAGGGAATTAGAAATAAATCCCTGCCTCTAATGCAAGCCTGTTTTAAATAAAGAGCTGTTACCTTCTGGAGTTAAGGTAAATAAAGGTCCCTCTGGTCTCTAATACAGCAGACATTTTAATCTGCCAACAGGCAACCAGGGCTGGGAGACTTACTTTAAATATGGATTCCAACACAATTACTAATTATTTGTTAAAAAATGTAGTCAGTAACCTATCCAAATATCACAATATTAAAGTAACATAAGTTGAATTCTTTCCACTAGTTTTGGATTACCTTTATACCAAATATGTTGAAATTCTGTAGCCTAATATAATGTGTTCGTTTGTGCATTGTTTGTCCAGCTAAAGTGGTCATTGTGTGCATTTAAATGTACTGTTACACTTCACAGCTAACACTAGCAGTTGATCTGTGTAGCTAACATTAGCAGTTGGTCCGCATAGCTAAAATTAGCAGTTGGTCTGTGTGGCTAATGTTGGAGTTTGGTCTATATAGCTAACGTTAGCGGTCAGTCCATGTAGTTAACATTACTGGTCTGTGTAGCTAACGTCAGTGGTTGGTTATTCCTGTAAATATTTCTTTAAATTAGATTTTGAGTTCTTAGATAGTGAGAGTATTTTCACAGCTGAAGGCAGAACCGTCACTCTATGTTCCACTTTTTTGATTTATAGACAAAACAATATGAAATTCCCGAACAGTGAAGCATTTTTTGCTAGAGGCCATGATAATTATTTCGCAACTATAAGATTAGCTGGTTTAATTCGAGACCAGAGTGGTGCTGTGAGACTCTTACAGACACTTTTAATTTGTGCATGCTGTGCAAGGTAGTATCATTCTTAAAACCAATTTAAAATTTGTAATCCTGTTAATAATTCCCATTATTACTAAAATATCCATAATCTTTTTACTGTAACTGTAAAGGATTACAGTTAAAATCAAATTACGTAATCCTGCTACATGTTACCCCCAAAGCCTCTTAATCCATTTTGTATCACAACCCTAAATTTGTAAAATGCTGGTATATAGTGGTGTAACTGGTATGTAGTTTGGATTTTGGATACGGCAATAACTTTGAACAAAATGAAGAGGAAACCCAAACATCTTCAATATGCCACCAACAAAAGCGCAACCATGTGTCAGTATTGATAGAAACATGCTGTACTGATCGAGTCAACCTTTTATCAATGAATATTGGTTACAGCAAATCAAAATGATCAGTTATGCCATGCACAGATATGGATTTGTTGCAGAAATATAAAAGCTGCTGTGCTGTAAGCACTACATCTGAACTGCAGGGCAGCTGATCATTCTGGGTTTTTACTCTCCCTGTTAGCTACAGACAGACGGCTATTTGGGAGCCAATGGATCAAACCCATATTTCCTTTCAAATACATTTACCTGTCATCTCAGATGTAAACAATGTGACTTTGAGTTTCCCCCTTCCATTAGCTCTATTGCCTCCCATGTCTCTCCGCAGTGCAATGACTCAAGTATGAGAAGTAATCAATAGGCTTCTGGTTTGGGTGAATGAGTCTTAGTGCTTCGTTTGCACAGTCTTGATCAGCCTGACAATGACAGATTATAGTGCTGTATCTGAGAGTAATTAAGATGGGTCTATTGTCACGCTGATAACTCAAGAGCATGATGCCCCCAAGGCAGGCAGCTCCAACCTGTCAGACAACAGCTCTCTTCTGTGTAAACAGCATCAAAATGTTCTTATGATTCACCTTGAGACACAGTTCTGCATTGACTCTAAATTCTCCAATGATTATCTTTTCTTCTACATTCTACTACTACTACAATATTGGCAAGTATGACTTTCAAAACAAACTGAGCATATGTGAATGTGCACATTACCCTGCCAAATTATCTCCCAAGCCATCCACTTAGTATATTAGGTAGTACCTAGAGTAAATTAAGACGTAAAATGGCCATTTAAAAAAAAAAAACAGGACTGTATTCCAGGAGTTTCTGTTATGTAATCCAATCAATTCAACAACAATCCTCTAATAAATATCAATGCACCTACGTGGAGCTCACATTTCTTAACAGATATTGAGTGTCAGCGATTTGTTGACTTAAAAAAATAGTTCAACATTTTGGTAAACACAATTACTTAGCTAGAGTTGCATGAGAAGATTGATAACCTCTCTTATGCCTGAACACTAAATATAACGCTATAGCCAGCAGCTGGCTAACTTATCTAAGCACAGCTGGCTAGAAAATGCTAGCCTAGCTAACCTAAAGTGCTGGATCATATGCAAGTCTATGCACTTACCCAGTACCACATAAAATTACATCCCTGCTACTTCCTAGCAGTGTCCTATATGCCAGTTTTTTAAACCCTAGCCAGGCCATAAAGCAATACTAATGATATGTACTTTTTTTTTAATACACTGGTATTCAATCCCTTCTTCACATTGGTTGATCCGCTTTGGGTTGGGTGGTTTTACACCTCCATATCGTGCCCTCGAACCGTTTAATGCACACCTACTCATTGATTATTCCTTACATATCAGTAGTTTGTGTAATACACACAAAAGTCAAAGTGTAACAATGACAACTGACCCTTTCTAAGTCCCGCCCCTTGTTGCTCCATGCTCCAGTAACAGTTAAGCAAGCTCTGTACCCAATGTTCAACTTTCCTGATTCCTGTAGGCTATTAGATATAGTTATATATGCTAGGCTTGTCTATGTTGAAAAGAAAAGCAAATTTCAAAGATGGCAAAAAGATGTTGCTGAGGGACCAATAGCAATATATATAATCACATCTCAAGTTAAGTAATGTCAGCAGTTAGTGAGTTACTGATTTATGAAGATTAGCTTGCTAGTAAACGAATGTTTTTCCAACATCAGCTGTCAGATAACTAGCTAGCTAACGATTGATGTAGACTAGCTTTTTGTTTTGTTTTTGTTTATTTAACATTAACTTGCAATGGAAAGGTCACTGTGCCTCTTTTGGTGAGGATATGCTTCTGCTAGTTGCCTGGCAACTCGTCACAGCGACTTTGATTTTAACAAGCAACACATAATGTGTTAATTAGTGAGCTTTAGTAGGAGCAGTTTTGTACTTTTGGACAGAGGCTAGCTGTTTCCCCCAGTCTTTATGCTAAGCTAAGCTAAGCTAACTGGTTCCAGTTACATATTTAGCAGAGAGAAATGAGAGTGGTTTCATCTAACTCATGGCACGAAAAGCTTTGATATGGTAATTTTTGACCCTCTAGTCTCTACGCTCAACTCATATTGAGTTGCATTAATTGTTTCTCATGCATACTTGCATCTCCATACATGTTAATGGATTTAAAACACTGATCAATGTAATGCAGGCCAATATAGCACAGTCACAAAGTAAAATGTTCAAATAGACCATGAAATCAAGTATATAAACATCTAAAGTAGCAGTGAAATGATTAGTCAATTAGCTGAGCAGTCAAAAAACAACACAAAACACTACCAAATATTTTCATAATCAAATTATTGTTTAATCAGTCTTCAACCAAAAACATCAAACATCTGGTTCAAGCTTCTCAATTGTGAGGATTTGCTGCTTTTCTCTCTTTGATATAATTGTAAATTGAATATCTCTGGGGGTTGGACTGTTGTTCAAACATTTTAGTGACATTTTGTTTTCTAAATGATTAATAAGTGAAGAAAAGTAGCATTTCATAAACAACTAAGCATTTTAAGTAGCGTATAATTTAATTCAGGGCTATTGTGAATACATCAGTATGGGAGTTTCGATCCTCCTGCCCCTTCAGTGTATTTAAAGTTGTTTCTTTAAGACTTGTTTGTTCTTTCCAGCTGGCGTCCCTGAGTGTACTGCTCAAATAAAATTAGAGAAACATTAGGGTGCAGTGGAGGGACTGCAGAGAAAGAAACATGGAAAGTTGGAAGGACCGGGCTATTCTAATGTTGTCCCCAAGTTGAGCTCCTTCCTGCTGTGTAAGGGAATAATATTTCATTCAGTCTGCATAAATGCATTTGCAAACAGCTCTCCAACAAGAAAGGGAGGGACTGATTCCAGGGGATGCTGTTAAGAAAGCGAGGCACCTGTCCCATTATTTCCCCGTAGGTATATAAGCACGAATCTGGCCAAATTAGTTTTTTTTACATTTTTACTCTTATCTCAGAGTTAAGTATGGCATCAGCAACACATTGCGTTTCTATTAACAATGTAAGATTTATTGATTAGTGCAGTGTTTGCATTCTGTTGGCGCTCACTTGTGCAGAGTAGGTACATGTATTTTTGATTTTCTCCAGCGGCGTTGCATTACTTTCACCTGTGTGCAGCTGCTTACAGGGGACTTTTAGGTACACAGCGGTTATTTTATCAGGCTCAGATCTGCCCGACAGAGGAGACAGAGAGGTTCTGCTTCCATTCTTACACTGCTGTATGAGATGCATGGTGCACACGGAGTGAAAAAGCTGCCAACAAACCGCAGAGGACACAACAGATAGGGCTGGTCCAAAGGGGGCGTCTCAAACAGCCCCTCAACTCAATATCTCTAAAGGTGACCAAAACAAGAAACCATGTGATGATACGCCTTTTCATTGGTCAGACACAAACACCCTGCAGCTGCTGTCCAGGGGAAAGGAACCTTTTTCATTCCAATTCAAGCAGTGGATTAGTGGGAGCTCGATAACTGAATTTATTGATTAGAGATTCAGTCTTCTCTCTCAGAAAGAGTCCTTTCTGCTCCACATTGATCAGCAGTTATTTAGTCTTTATGTTGTGAGCTCTGGTCTGAGACTCGGTGCTTTTTGTTGAATTTCTCTACAGCTGTGACTGAACTAGGACTGCACCTAACAATTATTTTTAAGCAATTAATGTATTATTGATTAGTCTAACAATTTTTTTTATTATTCAATTATATAACTAAAGTACACGTCAAAAACTTGTCTAATTAATATTTAAATACTTAATTCAATTATAATCCTGAAAAAACAGACAGATAAAGTATATTAGTATATTAGTATATTAGAATAATGATAATAGTGTCATTTTTTAAAGTTTAATTTCCACCCTACTCAACAGACTCCATGTCAGAGGCCTGATCATAAAAATACTGGACCTCAAATTCAAAAAGAGCTGTGAATCATGTTAATTTAATCGCTAATCATTGTCAACCCTTCACAAAACTGGACCATCAGTATTTTCATTTAAAACTTCTGCCGACTGAAATGATTTAGAGACAGCCTGTAACATTATTTTTATCCATTTCTGACTCATTCGTGGCTGATGAAGTGAACAGAAAGTACAAAACAGCCGAATAACACCGTTAGATGACACATGGTGGAAAGTTAGCAGCAGCGGTGCAGGCATCACTTTTAACACGAGGGTGTTGTATAAACATGTAGGAAAATCTAAATCAGGTGACTTCTACTAACTGAAACATGTTCAGCGCGTTGATAATCCTCATATATCGTGTTTGGGTGCTGACAGAAAGTAAAAAAAAGGTGATGCTGCTGCAGCTGCAGAAGGAGGACAGGTTGCTCGGGGCTTCACAAATTTTCCTACAAGCAGACTAATGCAATTTTATAGACGTAAGCTAAACTTAACAATTTCAATCAATTTTAAAGTCTTATAAAAATCACATTTAAGACATGTTAAGGCCTAAAATTGAGATTACTGAATTTTAGACTCTTTAAGTACCTGCAGAAATAAAGATAGAACAGTTTCTTATGAAGATTATCTATATAAATTCTATATTTTAAAGGAGAAATATGTAATGTATTTACTGCAATAAATCATAAAAGGACCACACTATGTCATCAAAGATTAACAAAACATGCTAAGATAAAATACTTGCTTCTCTGACAACAACATTAGAGCCACAGTGTCCTTTGAAATTTCCATTCTTGCCCATAACTTATATATTTTGCCTGCTTCACATTAATTAGAGTTAAAATTAATGCTAGTTAGGGTCTCTTTATGGGTCGTAAGAAACCATTAATAATCTTTTAGGAGTAGATATTTATAGCAGTTAAACTGAGCAATATGTTAATGGACACTGTAAATTATAATGTTGCGGTCATCCTGCAGCCTGCCTGAGTTTCCAGAAGAGGGAACAGGGGGAAACAACTCACATCAACCAGACTATATATTTCATAGAATTTCAACTTATTCAATATATTGTCTAGGGTGCCAACTTGCTATTTGGACTGCAGTACTCATTTCTAGATGTGCAACGCTTACATATTGCTCTTTAATATATTATATCTTTGGATGGTCCAAAAAGTAAAAGATCAAATCACTGTATTTGTCTATTTTTAGGCTGTAATTATGGTTCCCCTTTGGCACCAACAGTGTAATTTTGAACGCTGTGATGCTCTGATGAAATATATCATCTAATATTGTTGAGAATCAGATCATTGGTGTCTCAGTTATTGCATATGACACACGGATGAGTGAGCAAATTATGTAGAGCGCCCCTTTGGGCTGATCAGTGTAAATTTTGATAATGTGAGATGCATCCCCAACTTCTCATAAATTCCCCCCCAGAAAATGCAGAGAAAATGTTGCTGAGCCCTGCTTAGGCCAATCAGTGCAATTTTATAAACACCTGAATGGAGCAACAAGTTAAATGTATTAAAAATCTGATCAGTGGATCAATAGAGAAATATGACTATAGATAAAGGGAAGGGTAGATCAATGAGATACTGATTAAATACAAAAAAACAGCAGAGAAGCTGCTACCATCAGATCACAGCAAGAAAGAACCACTTATTCCAATTTAGTGGCATTACAGAGTTTGTACTATACAACAAGGTAAACACTGCCATACTTCGAATGCCTGTTATTGTCATATGTAATGACAGGGTTCTGTGGAAAAACTGTGTTGATAAGTAATAAGAGTCTGTAGCCAGCAGCTCTGAGCCTGTACTTAGCCTTTGAGCGTAACGCTAACATGTGTTTAGCTGCTGCTTCACCATGTTCACCACCTTAGATTAGCTTGTTGCCATTCCAACGTTTGCAAATTAGCACTAAATAGAAAGTACAGCTGAGGCTAAATGTTATTCATTTTTTCTGGTAACTGATTATCAAGTAAAGTATTGATCAAGTTAAAATACTGACCTGATGATGGCGCTAGATGAAAAGTGAAGATATTTCAATTCACCCTGAGGGGAACATGAGTGTGTGTTAGAAATGTGGCTGCATCATCTAAAATGAAAGAATCAAAGGGTTTATAGGGTTTATCCTTTGGGCACCAGTTTGTTATGCACATGGGAGAAGTTAGCCTGCAGGGCTCTCTGCCAGAAAGTCTTTCTAACACATGGTTAAAGTTCTATCTTAATCCTTTTCCTACTGACCAAGTAGTTTTGTTGCCTAAACCTAACCAAGTTAGACTCACAAGACAGTTTCTGAAGGCTTCACTCAATACAGACTGCAGACAATCTCCCAGTTTTCATTATTAAAAGTGGATGGAAACAATTAGAGAGTTAAGAAAACTCACCACTACCAAACCAATTCAAAGTGTTTAGGGCAACCCTTCATACTGGGGTGGTGACATTGTGTGCTTACTACTGAGGGGAACGGAGGAAGAGCATCATAAGTGTCCTTTAAAAAATGTAATGTACTAGTGGCTATACTCTGTTCTTGTCACAGTTTAACATGTAGAAATCCCCTGATGATCGATAGGCGGCAAGATCTCAAATTGTCTGATATCCCAAGACTTCAGGTGCCTAAACCTAACCAAACTGCAACAGAAAACTGAAAGTAATAGCCTTAAAAAAATATAACCCAAGACAATATGGCCAACAGAAAATAATAAGTTAGTAATAAGCTTCACATGGCTGTAAAACCTCAGTCTCCAGGGTGGAAGTCCTGTATTTAGCCCACTCACCCACCACAACCTGCTCCTGGTTTAGACTTTGTTGCTCTTTATACTATGGCAAGGCAAATCAACTATATGTGAAAACCATGATATAATTGTAATTTCAAAGTGCAAAACTCCAGGCAAGCAATAGAAGAGATATGAACGATTCGAAGGTGAACTAGTGCAGTTTAATCAAGTGACAATAAAAAGATAATACACAGCAAATGCTTCCATATTTAAATGTACAATTAAATTAAATTAAATTAAGGCAATGTATTAAGTTCGGTGACAATGAAGGCCATTTAAAAGCTAAGCTAAGAAGAAATTGTTTTTCAGCCACTTCTAGGTAGTTTTTAGCTTCAAATTAAAAATGAGTCAGGGCTTGTCAAATATCATCTGGGAGGATATTCCAGGTCTGTGCTGCATGATACCTATGTCACCCTCTTAAAGCCTCTTTCTGGGCTTTCTGACAGAGAGCTTTCTGGCAGAAAGTCCTTAAGTCTAACTTCCCCCATGCGTGTTTGGCAGCAAGCGTCTCTTTGCACATTTATGAACAGGCTCAGTGAAATCATAATGTGGCAGGAGACCATTCGTGCAGCAGTGACAGAACACAGCAGATGGATTCTCCCTCCAGTCCCTGTACAACTTTATTTCAAATTTATTTGGCAATCCAGCTCACTGTAGTAAAATTTAGGGAAGGTTTAAAGGTATCAAAATTTGAATCTCATCCAGCCTGAGTAAAAACACAATTACTGGCATCTGTGTTGTTATGTGTGAGAGACAGATGAATGGTCAGACGGAGGCTGATCTGCAATACCTCCCCCAACATCACTGCAGGAGACACAAGCTTTTATCCATTTATACCGGACTGGATTCTCATTTGTTAAAATTTTTGTACAGTGCATGTTATGGCGGATATCTGCCCAATGGAGCTCTTCATTTAGAAAGTACTGTGCTTTGACGGCTCCACAGCCTTAATGGTGGTTTGTAATTGCTCCATCACCCATACTAATGTGCACTCTGCGCCCTTTTCAAAACAAAAACATTGCATTTCCCTTTTTTTTTCTCATTGTGGACCTGATTGTCACCATCTAAGCATCGCAGCCAATAGAGTGAGGTCTCTCAGATCCAGGGAACAGAGAGAACAATGTCATATTCATAAGCGGAGACATCAGCTCTCCTCCT
Organism: Lutjanus erythropterus; assembly: GCF_056507025.1. Classification (NCBI taxonomy): domain Eukaryota; kingdom Metazoa; phylum Chordata; class Actinopteri; order Lutjaniformes; family Lutjanidae; genus Lutjanus; species Lutjanus erythropterus. The sequence goes on from NC_139320.1 coordinate 38,196,191, forward strand.
CATTACCACAGTATAGTCATGAATGGGAGCTTCTGTCCCCACAATCATGAAAGGACCTGTCATCTGTCTGTTTCTGCTAATTGACTGTTTACTACATTTCAACACAGACAGACAGACAGACAGACAGACACATTTTTGATCGTCCTCAGTTTGTCATTCAGTTTGACACCGCTGTACAGATCGCTCACATCGAGATGTCCCAGTTGTTTTCTTCATATACACCTTATTTTGATTCTTCCATTCAACAGAACGGGTACAACTGATACAGTCTCCGTCCTCATTCGCACTCATGATCCCATCCAAGGTCAATATACAAACAGACACAAATGAATGAATAAATTCCCACGGTTAAGTTTATCAAACATTAAATTCAATTAGAAATATTGTGCATGTTTAGGAATACCTAAAGGGGAAACACACACACACAAAATAAAAAAAGTAAATGCTACATATGAGATGTATATTAGACTCCCTGCTTCGGCACCCTAACATCAGTGGTTCTCAACCTTTCTGAGTCACGACCCCCAGAATAATTAGGTTGGTGATTGTGAACCCCCACCCCCGTCTGTCCGAGAAACTCAAACACAAAAGACCGTGGCTTTGACTCTCACAACAATTAAACTTCCCAACAGCATATAAAGTAGAGCTTGGCGATACAGACAAAATCAAATACCACAATAGTCTTGTATGCAACTGCATCACTGATCAAAATAAACACTAGCCATCCCCCAAAAGTAAGGACACACCGATATGATATCAGTATCGTATCTGTCTGATACTCTACTCACATACTCATGTTTTTACTAACTAACTACATTGATACCACCACTTACGATACCACTTGACGGAAAGAAGCTTCTTCAGCACGAATAACTTGATAAAACATTTAAAGAACCAACATGATGCAGAGTTCAAGGAGTTTGCTCTAACTGTCAGCAGGAAACAGCCAATCTAATTAAACATGTTTTTGACAGTCATTATAAGAACTGTAATCAGTCCCTCCAGGAATTTGCGACGTTGCCATCACAACAGTTACTGCCACTTTAACCATTTCATCCATCGATCATGGCAGTCCCCCGCACAAACATCATACATGTGCATCTCAGTGAACTGACTCTATGGTTTATTTATTTTTTTCTGTTTTGTTTTGTGTTGATTATTTTGTCATGTGCGCTGAAAAGGACACAAGGTTTGTCGTTGCTATTGGGATCCATCAAAGCTCTTTTAAAATGTATAATTTTTGTGTTTGCCATTTTGACTGAGTTTGAGCTCCCAAAAAATGTATTTCTTTGTCTAATACCTTCCAGTTACACTTCTTTATTTACACACAAAAAGCATATTTTGTCAGAATTTTTGTAATCTTGAGGCTTTTTGGGAAGATTACTTAAAACCTTCACAGCAGAGTGTGGTTTTATTCTCCCTGGAACAAGTTGCCTTGTTTTTTTTCCATTTATAATGAATGACACAAAAAAAAAAAAAAAAAAATTTTTTTTTTTTTGCAATTTCCACCTGCTACCACAATTTTGTTGCAAAAAAACACCTAGAAACTACTACAAACCTTGATACGAAAACCTAGAAACCTTAAAATATGCCTCACAATTTCTGAGAAAAGCTGCTGCAACAATCCCCAACAAAAAATCCTGGAGGGACTAAGTCATGGCATTATTCAGTGGGTTTATATCAGTACTCAGTATCGGCAGCTACCCAAATGTAAGTTCTTCCACTTGTACTTGGTCTGAAAATATTAGATTTGATTAGATTTTTATTTTAGACATGTTAAAAGAAAAAAAAAACTATAATATACAAGTACCAAAAAAGTAACAGATGAACTTGTGTTCAGCAGCAGAAATAAATAATTCATGTCCAAAAACGAGAAGGAAGAAGTGAAAACCTCCTTTTTTATATTTCATCGATTAACTATCTGAAATGCTTAAGTAAAGTAAGTGGTATCAGCGCGTCCCTACCAAAAAATCGTTCAGACCCTTTTTTTCTTTATACATTTACTACATGACTCAAAGTGACAGCACGTCGACAGCAGCAGCACTCCTGTGACCTTGACAAAACAACCAGCTACAGTGTTTACTTCAAGGTCCCGCAGTAAAGTACGTGGACAAAAACCCTTGTACCCATGCAGCACCCAAGGTGATGTTTTTAAGGAGAGATTGGACTCTTTCAGCGGCTGAAAAGAATATAAAGTCAAGGATAGTGAGAGATTTTCAGCACCCAACGCTGACCTCCATAACCAACTTCTTTGAGTGTAAACTGGCTGAAACCTCTGACTCTGGAAGGACAAACCAAAGTGAAATCTGCCTATTCACTCCAAGCCGCAAAGACCCTCAGCTCCCACATCGCATTGTACGAGCCATCTCTAAAAAGAGTGTGAAGTTTGAGCACGGACACACATTCACACGCTCAGACAAGGTAATAATGGTTTAAATACATTCGATTTACAGGTTAGACCTTGTGCCTTCACACACAACCACGGCGGGGAGAGCAGAAAACACAGCCCGGAGGTGTGATGATGTCCTCAGCAGAGCCCACGTCTCTCTTCTTTGTTACATCTGATACCAGCGGCGAAAATTCCTCCCATGCATCAGCTGCCAATTCCTTGCCAGCCCCTCCCTGTTCAGCAGTATGATTAGCTGCCACCGCATAAAGTAGTGCCATGCATTATCTCGCAATTAGAGTGAGGCTTATTAGGCAGAGTTTAATGTAAATTTAATGAGCAATAAATTCAATTTCTTTAAATAGAAGAGTTTATTATTCTTACAAATGATGTACTGTGGTGATTTCAATGTACAGGCGATGAAATACTTCACAAGCGCGGGCACGTATCAATGGGCCATTAAGTGTGGTATTAAATGTATCCTGAAACACGGTCGTGTGTAAGTGCTATTTTATACAGACAGCAGAGGGAGAAGAACACTTCAGAGATGGAGCTGATGTACTGCGTGTGGTTATGTGTGGAGCTGAAACAACTGATCAATTGTTTGAGTCATTTTTCGAGAGAAGATGCTAAACATTCTCTGGTTTCAGCTTCTCAGTTACTTATGTGATAGTAAACTGCTATTTCTCTTTTGCTGCCCTGTCTTCTTTGTATTACGTGTTTGCGTCTTTTTTAATTTTACCCTAATTTTGTCTTGGCCTCACTGTTTGGTTGTCTGTTGTTATACTTCCTCCTGGGTATATCCTGCTCTGGCTCTGGCTGCCGAAGCACATTGTGAACTCTGTCGTAAAGGTGTAAAGGTCTGTTTTAAAGGTGCAATATACATAAAGTTATTATTACAGTATTATTGTTAAGTTTTGCAGGGAAGCTCATTGCATTCTCTTGGGGAAAAAAAACCTCCCTTTTCTGAATAATTTTTCAGAAAAATTTTTTGGAAATCATTTTTCACGTTAAAAAAAATTGGTTCTGTTTTTCTGAATTAATGAGATACCTCCAGCAGGTTCTCTGTGCCCAGGGCCGGCTCTCAGCCCCCTCACAGCCTGTCCTAAACCTTATAACCAGCCTCCAGCAGGCCCCGGCAGGAAAAACAGAAACAAAATTATTGTCTCAATAATTCAAAAAAACACTTGTGCATGCAATACACTTTCATAGTTTTGACTGCTGATTGGACAAAAAGCAAAAAAAATTGAACGTGTCACCCCATCTTTATAGAGGTGCTGCACACTTAAACATGTTTTTGAGCTTTAAAGTAAATGATAACACTGTACTGTGATGAAAACACACTAATCCTGGTGTTAATACTGACATTCCTCACCTAATTCATTAAAATGCCACCTTCTGTTTTAAATCATTCTGAAACTTGCGAGGCCAATACTGACAGAGAGACGGGCCATTTGGGACAAATTTACATCATCAAATGTATATCAAAAAGGAAAGTTGAAGCCTTCTAAATGGAAATGGGCAGCCCAGGCCACTGGGCAACTCCTGCCTCACAGCCCATTATCCACTTTTTAGCATTTTTCAAAATTATACAGTTGGTTAGGCTCAGACCTGGGGATGAAGTTACACTTTATGTTTTATTATTTTTTGACATGCTGTCAATCAGACAACCATTCAGTTAATCAGGAAAGTAATCAGCAGTTTAAGCTACAATATGGATGATCATTAGTTTAGTCTCTGCTGTAACTAAGTACATTTACTCAAGTGCTGTACTTAAATAAAATGATGATCTACTTGCACTTGAATATTTCTGTGTAATTACCTCTCAGTGCTGTTTGTCAGTAGGATTACAGGAAATCTACTGGCCTTATTTTCATGAAAATTGGTTGAAGGGTGTAGCACAGGCCAAAGAAGAACCCATTAAATTTTGGAGCAGATCCGAATAATGGGGTGGATATACTAATAATTTTTTAATATTGTGAGGTAGATATATTGGCCTTGGCGGAGATCTGCGCTCCCAAGTGCCCTTCTAGTGTTACTTTACAGCTCTACTTTACTACATTTGAGAGGCAAATATAAAACTTTATACTCCACTACATTTATTATACGGCTGCAGTTACTAGTTACTTTACAGAAGAACATTTTACACTTGAAGCTAATGAGGGGAGAGTAAGAACAAGGTTGCATTTTATAGATTTAATTACCCAACACTATATAAAGAAGTTCAAATTAGCCCAAACTGCTTACACTACTGTTAATGCATCAGTAAAATTAATCCAGTAAAATATTTTATTGTATAAAGCTCTATTCACACAGGACTAGTTATCACCTAAGGATGGGTATCAAGGCCCAGTACCAAATTGGTACCAGTCACTGACTGGTCAATACTAAAGTATTGATAAGCTCCCGGACAGACAGTACTGCTATCGGTATTTATGAAATGTTAATTCACTCTAAAGGCAACATTCAGAGAGAATCAGGCACTGCATTGATCAGCTGCAGGGCTCTGCAGGGGTGTGGAGGGTGTTTATTTGTGCTTAGAACACCACTGCTGTGAAACAATCAGGAAATAATGTTTTATTTCTCTGATTCAGTGGACTCTGACCATCAGCCTGCATCCCGCGCGCTCGCTCGGTCCGCCTTTTCCTCTCAAACACATCGACACAAACCAAACAAAGCTTCTTGGCGTAGCTATTTTTCTGCAACATCTGAGGACAGAGGTAGACGCCAAAGCTGGACACACAGAATAAAACAAGCAAGGACACAACGGGAAGAGATCGGGTCGTGTTTCTACAAAAGTTGACTCTGATTCTACTTTTCCTCCACATGACACTGTCTTTTTTTTTTTTTTTAAATGGCATCCCCTCCTGCTAACGTTGCCTTAGTCTCGGCGAGACAAGAGACACAGAAAGTGAACGTAGCAGTGAAGAGCAGTGTGTCTGTACAATTCACAACTCAGGCCAAACTCTTGTGTTTTGAATGCTGCTGGAGGGGCTAACTGTTAGCCCCGAAGTAGCTACAACTCCGACACAGACTCACTTAAGGTGGACTGACCTTTAAAGTTATTCTCATTTCAGTGAGAAGCTGCTTCCTTTGCTCAGGAGACGACCACAGCCTTTAAACCCAGTTACGCCAATTACCCCAAAGTTGTTGAGAATAGTTAAAAGTCTGATGTTTTTTCCCACATTTTCACACACCATGTCTTTATTTTTTGCATCATTATGTAAATTAGTATTGATAAGTGTATCTACAAGTATCGATAATGATACCCATTCCTGCTTGGGACCTCTAGTAATTTGGGTTAATTGGTTGTCTGTGATCTTAATGCTGAGAGAATCTGACATGTCTATCAGTTGTAAAGTAAAAAAATCATTGCAAATTACCTGCCATATTTCACCAAACCCAGGTGTCATGTCATAATATTACAACGTACAAATCAGTATCGCAGTTTGTTTTTTCAAGGTATTTTGTCTTCTTCATACACACACACACACACACACACACACACACACTTTTTTGAAAGAAAGTTTTGACAGCATTTTGGGTTCAAATCCAGGAGGCTCACTGCTCCGGAAGCAGATGTTACACACCAACTTGACATACAGGAATTATTAGAGCGGATAACAGACTTCACTTATGCCAACATGCCACACGATACACAAATTCGGGGTCTAAATTACACAAGCTCCCCTGGTAATACTTGTCCTGTGTGAGCAAGGCTTGATAATATAACACCCACAGGGGAGAGTTTTCTGCACAGGCTAAAGATAAGTGTAACTTTTCTTTAAGTATATTTTGCTGTTTTCGCTGTTTCTTGTTTATAATTGTAATACACTGTTGTGTTGCTACCTATACTTGAGTTAAGGATCTGAATATTTCTACTACCACTGCCTGTAGCTCTTTGCTTCTTCTAATGACCTTCTCTTTAGCATTCGACAGGAGTTTGCATACACAGGTATGAATCCTGCGGGTCTGAGTACTCACCACTGACTCAGAGAGATCAACCTGTGAGGTAACATGAGGAAATAAAACACTATCAACCTGCAGGACACACACACACACACACACTGTAAGCAAACACAAATTGAGGGCAGAGCAGCACAGTGCGAGCAGATTTTCAGCAGCATCTTGTTTCAAAGCAAAACCCCACCACCATAAGCAGTGAGAGACGGACGGACATCCTCAATTACTCATCGCGTCACGTGCCAACTGGCAAACGGAGAGCACCGTAACAACTGTATGTTTCCTTTTGTTTCCCTGAGATCCCGTCCTTCAGCGGCGCCTTGAGGCTTCATGACAGCTCCTATTGATCCACTTCGCCATCACTCAGCCCTGACGAATGACTTTAAGCTGGCAATAAGTGGGATTATGCAACCTTCTGAAATTCGACCATCTGATACGCTACAACAGGCCGAGCCCCGGGAGACGCAGGAGGAGAAATACTGCAAACAGATTCTTTGTTAAAATGCAAAGTCTCAGCGTTTCATAACACGAGGCAGCAGCTCTTTAGCTCCATGACTCACTCTGTAGAGAACAAGTTTCTCAGACACTTTAATTACACGCTCAGAAATACAGGGGATAACTAGAACCACACAGCGTTCTACACCTTGGCCCCGCAGCAGAACCCTTTATGGTTGCTGGTGTCTTTTCTAATGGTTTCACTTGGAACCTTTTCAGAGTGTTCTAGAACCCAAGATAAGGGGTTATACCTAGAACCGTCTATGGAAGGGTTCACCCAGAACCCCCTGTGAGAGGTTCTACCGAGAACCCTTCTAAGTAATTTTTATAGTAAAACAGTTTTATCTACAATTCTATATTCTAAGCATTTCACCTAGAACCCACTCAGGGTGTTCTATTGAGAATCTTTTTATATTTCAAGGGTTTTACCTGGAACACACCAAGGGGGTTCTACTGAGAACTTTTTTGTATTCCAGGGTTTATTTCAAGAACTCATCCTAGTTCTACTGAGAATCCTTTTATATTGTGGTACAAAAAACCCTTGACGATACCTAGAACCATCTGTGAAAGTTTTCACCCAGAACCAGAGGCTCTACTGAGAACCCTTCTGTGGTGTAATAGTTCCACCCAGAACTCTGACTGGGGGTTCTATCCAAACCCTTTCAACCCTCCAAAGGTTTTATGCAGAACCCACTCAGGGAGAACATTTTATTTTTTAAGGATTTTATCTAGAACTCATCCTCAGAGGTTCTGTTAAGAACCCCTTTATATTATGGTACAAAGAACTCTTAACAGAAGAGTTCCTCAACAATCATTCATGAAATGTTTCCTGGATGAAAATGGTTCTTAATGAAACCATTGGTCTTAAAAAAAAGGGTTCTTCAGAAGAAAATAGTTCTGGGTAGAACCTTTTGGATCCCTTATTTTTCAGAGTGCAGCCCTCTTTCTTTATCTTTATAATAAAAACTCGACACCTCTGGTGTCAAGCAGTGATCCAGTTAGTGGGATTTTGTTTTCCTCTCGTCAGATTTAGAGACAAAGTTCAAATCCACTGATTCTGGATTATTAACAAAGAAAAATAGGAAGCTGTCAGAAAGCAGACTGTCAGCACTTCACAAAGCAGGAGCCGGGGTCCTGTTTTTGCTCCCAGCAGCTGGCACAAAGACAATCAAACAAATGAAAAGCCTCAGGTCAGATCAGTCCATCTCTGGCTGAGGGGATTTCACCTGAACCAAGAGACCGCATCGGTTTCCTGATGCTCCAACCCCTCGCTGTGTGCAGCTCGGGGGTTATTGCGTATTCACGATGCATTATTTTATTTGACTGAGAGGTTAATTAACTTAATGTGACAAGGAGGCGCTAGACAATGCTGTAAATGTCATTCAACTGCTATTCAACACAAACCATAATAAATTCAACAACTGTGAAATGAAAGCCGTGTAAGCAGTGAGCTGGAAAGGAAAAAAGAACAAAAAAAAAAAAAAACAATCCGTATTAGTAAGCTCATTTTGGGAACAGGCTGTCAATCACAACACTCACAAAACTAGAGCTACAACGATTAACCAATTAGTTGTCAACTATTATATTAATCAACAATTATTTTAACAATCAGTGAATCCAAATTCTCTCATTTCAGCTTCGCAAAAAGTTAATATTTTTTGGTTTCTTTATTTTTCTCTGACAGAAAACTGAATTATGTTGACTATTTTCATTGTCAATTAATCCGTTGACTATTTTATGGATTAATCAATTAGTTGTTTGCTCTGTAAAATGTCAGAAAATGGTGAAAATATGGATCACAAATGTCTTGATTTGTTCACAACCCAAAGATAGTCAGTTTAATGTCATAGAATAGTAAAGAAACCAGAAAATATTCACATTTAAGAACCTGAAATCAGAGAATTATCAATTAATTAAATGACTTTTTTCTTTAATTTGTGACAGCTAATAGATTAATCATTGCAGCTCTAAATTGAATATCTTTGGGTTGTGAACAAAACATTTGTGATGAACATTTTTCAACATTTTATGGACCAAACAACTAATCAGTGAATCAAGAAAATAACTGACAGATTAATCATCAATGAAAATAATTGGTTGCAGGTCTGTTTACTAGTAACTTAGTTTTAATCTCACCATACACATGCTGCAACAATTAATCAATTAATGAGTAAGTTGTCATGTAATTAATCAAAATTCTGATTGTAGTGTCTTAAATGTGAAAATTTTCATTTGTCGTCTCAGACGTCTTTTCACCTTTTTCTCACCCACCTAAAATGTGGACCAATGTGTCACAAAACACACATTTGTTTCATCATTCTGATACTGATTAGTGTGATGACATTTCTCCAAAGTCATATTTCACTGCTGGGTGAAATCTGGTCCACACAAAGACAGAATTTCAACATATTTAATGTTTCAAATAAAATGTCAGAAATAGGAACTATACCGGCAGCCAACAAGAAGCTTCCAGGACATCATAATGGGACAAGTTCTTAATATAAAGTAAAGAAATTGCACTTATTGCTGCAGCCTAATGCTCATACGCATGTACTTAGGTGTGTCTGTTACAGCTCTGATGGTATATGCACCAGGACGTAGTATAAAGAGCGACATAGAGGATTAGATGAACAGAAAGATGCAGTATCTGAGTGGGTTAAACACAAGACTTTAATCCAGGTGACTGGGGTTTGAGTCGTGTGTGTGGCTGAGTGATTTCTACCAAACTGCCATATGGTGATGTCCACAGTGAAACTCAGCGATGAATGACGACATTGCTTTATACTTTTTATATCTGCATATATTTGATGCTAATTACAAATTAAGCAGGGCTTCATGCAGCTTTACTTTAAGTAAATCAGATGCAAGGTGTTATTATAATAAACCCATCCTTCATTTTTTGAGCTCTCTGCCTGACATTCCTAAAATATATATTCATCAGTTCTAAGGCATGATGTTACGATGGTAGAGAGCTCACTGGACGATGACTGTCAGGCATCGTGATGGACGATGGCATCATCCATCTGTCCAACCCAGTGTGGCGGTTATTTTTTCTGGCTTTCAACTGAGATATTTGGATGTAGTTTCTTAGTTAGGGTCCGAAGTGACGATCGGCTTTGATCCACAGACTGTAGAGGATGAAAAATGTCTGTAGTGCAAATCTGGGTGAAATATTGTCTAAATGAGAACCTGCAATTAACATCTTCAGACTGTCAGAGAAAAAAACTTTCACTTTTGAACCTATTCTGAATGTCTTTTCACCAGTGACTATAGTTGTTTTTCAAACATCTTCTCAACAGAAAAATGCTCACTGGGAAGCTTCTTAAATGTGAGTATTTTCTTGTTTCTCTCTGACAGTAAACTGAACATATTTGGGTTGTGAACAAAACAAAATATTTGAGAGGGTCATATTGAGCTTTGAGAAACATGGCTCGACATTTTTAACATTTTCTGACATTTAATGGACCAGCAAACTAATTGATTAATAGAGGAAATAATCGGCAGATTAATCAATAAGGAAAATAATCTTTAGTTGCAGCCCTTTTGGGAGAAGGTTGTCAGTCTCTGCACACACACACACACACACACACACACACATGCACACACGCTTTGATGAGTTTCTGCAGACCGGTTGATGGCTGATTTAAGACCATGATTGTGATGATTATTATTAGTTGTTGTTAGCTGTCAACCTTTAAATAAATTAGAAACAACTTTCATAATCGATTAAACAGTTTGAGCAATTTTGTAAACAAAAAAGTCCAAATTCTCTGACTTCAGCTTCTTAAATGGGAATATTTTGTGTTTTCTTTTCTCCTCTATAACAAACTCAATATCTTTGACTTGAGGGGAAAAAACAAGACATTTGAAAGCATCAACTTGGGCACTGATCAACATTTGTCAATACTTTCCGACATTTTTGGGGGCTGCAACTAACAATTATTTTCATTGTTGATTCATCTCTTGATTAATCGATTAGAAGAAAAGATTGTGAAAAATGTCGGTTTGCGTTTCCCAAAGCCTAAACTGATGTCCTCAAATATCTTGTTTTGTCCTCAGCCCAAAAATATTCAGTTAACTGTCATAGAAAAGCAGATGAACCACAGAGTACTGACATTTAAGAGGCTGGAATCAGAGAATTTTGACTTTTTTTCTTAGAAAATGACTCAAAACAATTCATTGATTATTAATATATTGGTGATTTACTTAATAGTTGACAGCAGTTAAACTGATCCATCCTTTGGATTGCAGACAAAACAAGACATTTGAGAATGTTGTGTTGAGCTTTGTTTCACCATTTTCTGACATTTATGGACCAGAAATTGATTAATTGAGAAAATAATTGACAGATTTATTAATAATAAACCCATTAGTTGCATTCCTAAGTAACTTAATTTTGGGAGCAGGTTGTCAATCTCACACACTCACCTTGGCAATCACTAATAAAGAAAGTGAAAACTTTTTAAATGATATTTTTTTAATAGTATTGATTGTTATGGGGTTTTTTTTTTTCAGAAAAAAAAATCAAAATTCTCTGATTTTAGCTTTTCAAGTGTGAATTTTTCTGGCTTATTAAGTCCTCCCTGACAGCAAACTGAATATCTTTGGGTTGTAGTCAACATTTTCTGACATTTTATGGACCAAACAACTAATCGATCAATTGAAAAATTATTGGTAACCTGATTTTTGGGGAGTATTGTCAGTCTCCCACCACACAGAGAGATGCTTTGATGAGTTTTGTGCAGACCTGTTGATGGCTGGTGCAGATATTGTACAGTGAGTAACCACTAATGTCAACGTCTGAAACGGGAATTAACCCAGTGAGAACTCGCTGTAGTAGTTTTCACGTGTAAACCTGCCATCATCGCAACTGTTGCTTTGCCATTTCAACAACCGCGGGGACTGACAGCGCCACAACACGTCCATCCTACCAGCTGGGAGGGATTTAAAGCGGCTGCAAACTGACATTTTAACCGCTTCACATGCGTCAGTTATTGTCAGCGCGGAGACGTTTTCCAGGAAAAAAAAAAAAAGAGAGAGAGAAAAAAAAAAAAAAACACTGACGCATGCAACTCTGATGCAACCACGGTGGAATAACGGGGGAATGATCGGACTGTATGAGGACTGACTGCGATGAATGCACATTTTAGGTTGTAAAGCAGCGACATGGCACAGATTTACATCTCACTGACAGACAGACAGACAGACAGACAGACAGGCAGCAGAAGCAGGAGGAGGAGGAGAAGTGAAGAAGACTGCGGACTGGAACACACACACACACTGGCATCAGAGGCTGCAGTTGTGTGGCCAGAGGACACTGAAGCTGCAATGCGTGTTTTTCCTCCAAAGCGCACCTGAAGCGCAGAGATTTGAAGACAGTGGGATGAGTTGAAGGTTTTTATGCGGTTTGACTGAAGGATACAAGCGCGTTTGAGTGTGAACAATAAAGAGACACGTTTCAGTGAGCAACTTGCCCTGTAGCTCTAAATACTGTACGAGCATTGCCACTGCTGAGACTTTCCCTCCGCTTGTGCACTAACACTACTTTTTTACAGCCTATTGCAGCAGTAAAACTCAGGACAACACCCCATCAATCAGCGCTAAAATCTGCAAATAACTCGCCCGAAACACCGCAGATATTTCGCACTCAAAGCAGCACTAAGTGATGCTGAGATTTAACGGGGAAGCTTGTGCGCATCTAGCGCGCAAACGCACCACAACTTCTCCCCGCCGGTACTCTTCTGTAGCTCTTTAGCTGTGCGAGGGGGTAATTCTGCAGCACAGACACACACATACACACACAGACAGCACAAAAACTTACCTTTGTGAAGAAACGCCGCTGAAATCACGAAAACAGAGAGAGAAATAGCGAGAGATCCGCTCCCCGTGATCGCCATGTTGGACACCTGCTTGAGACTGGCGGCGCTAAATCACCTAGAGACGGCCATGGGATGAAAATGTAGACACATGAGAGGCGGAGGGAGGGCTCAAAGCAGGGAGCCTGCTATCATATTGGGCTGCATTATGTTGCAATGACATCCAGGCCTATAAAATAATATATTAAAGGTGTATTACAGTGACACATGCAGGAGAATTTTATAATTTAGAGTAAAAAGTGTGAAATTGCGCACAAAAGACACGCACTAAATCCCTATAGGAATATTACAGAGATACCACGGGAAGTGTAAAATACAATGAAGCGCGGTGAGGTAACCATAAACTCACCACCGAGAACCACAGACACTTTATATGAATATTATAGTAATTTTCTTTTATGGTTATAGTCTGTTAGTTCATGTGGGTGAGACCAACCTATACTCAACTGGCTGCACTGGAGCACAAATACTACTGAGCCAAAACATGCATGAGCATTCAGTTTATGTTTATTATACAGTAGTAGCGGTGTAAAGTGCTGTTTGTTAAATGAACTGTGTGTTCCAGTCTGTTTTAGGACATTTTAAAGGCTGCAGAGAAGCCAAAAGGATGCATTTTATGTGGAAATCACACATTTATGTTGCTTTTTCTACGTCAGACTGTAACATGTTGAGTTTAATATGTATTCACTGATGTGTTAGCGTATAAGCCTGTTTAATTAAAGGAATAATCATAAAGTTTGGTGAAACTCCGGTTCTGAGGTCATTTTGTTCAATGCCTACTCAAAGAGCGCCCCCTTTTCTTTAAATTGTGTATTGCATTTTATAATTGTAGCTGACAGTGCTGGAGAGGTTGCATGCTCATGGTTGCATGCTGTGCATTATGTGAGGAATGGTCATGCAGCTCGCAAACAGTGAAGTAGGGGAGACCGGGGCCCACTGTTACTTTTTAAATATTTATTAGACAGTAGTTGGTCCAGTAGTGGTGTTGCTAAATAAACTGTGTGTTACAGTCTATTTTCTGACATTTTAAAGGCTGCAAATGAAGAAAAGATGACTTTTTTGTGAGGAAAACTTTTGGAGTCACACTGTAACATGTTAAGTTAAAAAATTACTCACTTTTGTGCTCAACCATATACAAGCCTGTTTAATTAAAGGAATAATCAGTAAAGTTTGGTGAAACTCGGGTTCTCAAGTGATTATGTTCAATGCTCAAAGAGCACCCCCATTTATTTAAATGGTGTATTGCATTTTATAATAGTGGCTGATATATAGACATATTTGTGCATTATATGAGGAATGTCCATGCAGCTTTCAAACGGTTTGCAGGGGAGACTGGGGGCCAGTGTAACATTTATTTTAAAAGATTTACTTAATAACAGCCCATTAGAAATACATTAGTCATCTTTTGATATGAGAAACATAAACATGCACATTAATTAATAATACAATTAATATATTTTTACAACAAGCTCATTGAATGCAAGAAGTCAGAGTGTTACAGTTACCTCCTTTGTTGGGGGCAGTTGTAAAAGTCGTTGGGGGCAACTGTAACAATGAAAAAAAGAGTCATACTGTCCTCCCTAAGTTTTTCATTTTTGAATCAAACTCAGACTCTTAAGTTTTGCTCTTTTCACAATCGTTTGTTGAGATAATTTACTTTTCCTCTTAGAAAAGCTTGAATCCTTGAATTTTAGAAACAAAAAAATGTATTTCAGAAATAGATAGGCAAGTGAATAATTTAATATTTTCATTTGCAAGAATTTGTAAGGTTCACAGCTAAATATTAACTTTTTTTCAAAACTAAATGCAGACTTTTGGGACATTCTCAGACTCAAAGATTCAAAATTATCTAAAGAAGAAAAGTAAATTATCTCAATTAAAGATTACAGGTCAGCAAAAGGTTTTTGACTTTATTTCAATACTTAATGGCTCCTTTTGTACTTAAGACAGTTGACTTAAATTCTGAGTTTTCGCAACTTTTTTTTTTTTTTTTACAGTGATGACCAGGGGAATGATAAAAAAAAATATGCAACATCCATTAGTAGATGTTTTTCCTATCAATGTTAATGGTCAACAACAAAAAATGTGCAGTGTGGGGCAGTAAACTTTTTTCAGTCTCTGAAGTGGGGCACTGTAAGTCAAACTGAGTTTAAAATGTGTTCACTGAGGCTTTGTGGCTTTATGTTGGTGCTTAACCATATAAAAACTGGTTAATTAAAGGAATAATCAGTAAAGTTTGGTGAAACTATGGTTCTCAGGCCATTTTGTTCAATGCCTACTCACAGAGCGCCCCCTGTTCTTTGAATGGTGTATTACATGTTATAATTGTAGCTGACACTTGGAGCTGGAGAGGTGTCATGCTCCTTGAAATTGGTTTGAAAAAATCACATCAGAATTTCCCATTTTAAAATCACACTGCTCGAATGGAAATGAAATACCAGAGATTATTAATAAGTGTGACCAACTGAACTCTATCGCTTCTCTTCCTCTGAAATTCTTCTTCCTCTGTGCGTGTACTTTATTATATCTGAGTATGTGTCACTCTGTTAGTTCATGTGGGTGAGACCAACATCTGCACCCAGCTGGCTGAACTGGAGCACAAAAAAACTTATGCTGTTTGTTAAACGGACTGTGTTTAACATTATTTTTGGAAAAACAGATTTTTATGAGTCAAACTGTAAGATGTTGAGTTAAAAATCTATTCACTAAAGTTTTTTGGCTTCATGCTGGTGCTGTTAATCATACAAGCCTGTTTAATTAAAGGAATAATCAGTAAAGTTTGGTCATTTTGTTCAGTGCCTACTCAAAGATCGCCCTCTTTTCTTAAAATGGTGTATTGCATTTTAGTCGACACTTGGTGCTAGAGAATAAATCTGTGCATTATGTGAGGATGCAGCTTGCAAACACTTAAGTAGGGGAGATCAGGGGCAACTGTAACATTTTTAAGATTTTCCATCACAACTCACAAACAATCCTTTGATACTTCGATACAAGAAATATATAGGCATGCACTAATTAATAATACAATCAATTTAATTTTATTATAAGGACAAGAGTATAATATTAAATTTAACACATGTCAGTTGTTACAATTACTCACTTTGTGGAGGCGGTTAAATTAAGTCATATTAAACCACTTTATCTCAAATAAAATCACACTTCAAAATAATCACATTGCTGCTGTAGCATCTAATAATGTTACTATTAACTACAATACTACTATTTCTATTTTTGCACAAGACTATGCAATTATTGTAGTGACTAGAAAGTGATTATTTGAATTGAATCGCACAATATGAAGTGATCCTAAGTTGAATGAATATGATTTATATAAGGAAAATAAACCAATAATAGTCCACTGATGCTATTGTGCTGACCATTATTTCACAAAAATTCAGCTCGGATCCCTTTCTAGCCACTTCCCCGTGTAGTCCTTGCATTTTATCTTAAATTGTGGGTCATCCTCACAGAAACTGGAAGATAAACAGACTCAACAACTTTTGTATCCTCAACATGTTTCTGATTCTGAATGAGAGACAATAAGTGTTGAGGAATCATATGAAGGTTTTGAAAATCGCCTATGATTCCACTGAAAATGCCTTTTTAGTGCAGGCATTTGTAAGAATAAAGGGGTGAACCTCAAACAAATTACAACAGAAAATCTGACAAATGAGTACTGCTCAAAAAAAGTCTCCTCTCTCACATACAAGAAGTGCAATGAGGCACAAGTGGTTGTTCAAACTTATAAGTTGGTATCACTTTTTTGCTCCTAATGCTCCACAAGGAGTTTTTAACCAGTTATGAAACAGTCTCAGTTTATGAACTATATAAGTTAACAAGACAATCAGTGAGAAGATCAGTTATTTCTGTGTAGTTATTCTTCATGGCTGACACCAGGACACAACCCTGTCTTTACATTTCCCCAGGCAAAGTTACAGTAAGTAGAACATTAGCCACTTAAAATTTATAATAGCATTTTTATATTACTTTGAAAATATTTGTGAATGTCAAATTAGCACTAATCAACATAAATGCTGTCAATTATGAACATAAGCTTGGACATGTTAACTTTTCAGTTTTTTTTTTCAAAAGAAAACAAACCCACTAGATCATTTTGATCCATTTATGAATAAGGGCTACAAATTTAATTTTGCACCTTCCCTGTTGCAGCCAACTCAACGTCTCACGTGAAAGTTGATTGTGGACAGCTGTGAACACTTTGTGTGGAATTCGGACAAGAAGAAATGCATAAATCAGTTTGTGGCTGCAATGGGAAAGGTGTTACTAGTTTCAGTACTTTTCAATACTTTCCCCAACTTGGATTTCTTAAGACTTTTTTAAGTAATATTTTCTCATTATATATAAACAGAAAAAGGTATGAAAAATGGAGGTATACAAGGATATGAAAACAGGAAGAAAAAAGACATACATATCAGTGTCGAATGGTACAGGCTTTCACTAAAGTGACAAACTGGCATCATCCCAAGATGATTATGGTTTGATGTTTGTGCTCAACCATTTAAAAACCTGTTAAATTATCATCAGTAAAGTTTGGTTAAACTCCAGTCCTCAAGCCATTTTGTTCAATGCCTACTCAAAGAGCGCCCCCTTTTCTTTGAATGGTGTATTACACGTTATAATTGTAGCTGACACTTGGATCTGGAGAGGTGACATGCTCCTCAAAATTGGTTGAAAAAAAAAATCACATCAGAATTTCCCATTTTAAAATCACACTGCTTGAATGGAAATGAAGTACTAGAGATTATTAATAAGTGTGACCAACTGAACTCCTCTTCCTCCCTCCGTGTGTGTTGCGCTTTATTACATTTGGTAATTCTTCAACTCTACCGCCCGAAACTTATTCTCACCTGAAGAAGTACATTTGGAATATCTTATGGGAATCACACAGAGCTACAGAGGAGCGTGCATGACAACGTTGAATCTCATTTCCCTTTTTCATTGTGTCAAAACAGCACAAAGGCTGCTAATTGCACAATCTATTCTCTGAGACTGCGTGTCAGTCCTCATTCCATGGATGAGTAGATAGCATTTAGAGCTTCACTCTAATGCTGCAGCCGTCCCTATCACTACAGATTGAATTCCACACATCAAATTTATTTCAGATGTTATTATCTGTGGCAGCTTGCCAGTTCTGCCTGCCACTCACACAATGTCTCCACAAGGTGTTTTCTCCTCACAGCACCGGCCGGCCTGCTTTATTTTCAACCGCGTCGCATTGGTGGGCATCAGTGTGCACCTGCATGAGATACTGTGTGCTCAATAAGTTATATTTACACACTTTCTATTTCTGTTTTTTCTGTTGCTTTTGGTGATATAAATTGTTTATTTATTTTTGTTTTTGTTTATTGTCTATTTATACAAAGAAGGGGAGGCAACATCACATAAGTTCGGGGATTCCAACCTTTTTCCTGACAACCCCTGAGGCAACATATTTCATGATTTTTTTTATTATATTCAATGCACAACAAATAATGAATGGTAATAACTGCAGGAAGTTTGTGTAAAATGAACAATTTGGAAGGATTTTAAGCAGATTCTTTCCTTTATTGCATAAGAGCTGAGTTTTCATACAATTCTCTATAACACTTTATTTGAAGGGATGTACATAAGACTGTCATTACACTATCATAACACTTGTCATGACCATGAAAGAGTATTCATGATGACAGTTTGACCACAAGGAATATAATAAAAGGTGGTTTGGTTCCTGGCACCACAAAACTGAGTCAGCTAATTAATTAATTAATTAATCACTAATGATAGCTTCACAGCTAACCAAGCTAACAAGCTATAACAGGATCAGATAACAGCAGACAGCAGTTAGCCTAATTTAGCAAAAATCTATCTTACATGAGGCAGAAATCTTGTTCACAAACAAGGTAATATCAAAGTTTTATTCATGTTATGTTTAGTCACATTTGAAGACTTTCTCACTCTCTGATGTAGCCGGCATATCCTGTGTTTATCCGAAAGTTAAAGCAAGTAGCCGGTAGTTCACAAACGTTGATGGCAACATGTGAGATAATGTAAGTACACAGCTTAACAAAACTGATAACATATGACTGGCATTTTAAGACATTTTAATGCCGAACTGTTACATATTATAACAATCGAAATTTTAAAAATAACTATTTCATTTAGATTTCTTCACAGAAATATGAATGACATGCTGACATATCCTCAATATCGTCAAAACATTTTTGTACACCTCTTGAAAATGAAGAAGTTGACCCCCCAGTGAAGCTTTTGTGACCCCTAGTGTGGGTTAGGACCCCGACGCTTGGAACCAGTGACATGAGGCAAACAGGCAAAATAGTCCCTTATTTTCCCTCTAACCCATCTTCATGTGTATTTTCAGACAAAAAAACAAAAAAAAACAACTTTAGAATTTGGTGGCCCCCCTGCAGCAACTCTGAGGACCCCCTAGGGGTCGAGGACCCCCTGTTGAAGGCCCAGGGACTGAATGGTTGATAATCAACTGTGAAAATAATTGGCAGATCAGTCAGTATTGAAAATAATTGTTACTTGCAAGGCAGTGTTCGTGGATAAGAACATAAAAACAAAAACCCTAAACAAATGTAAGATAAACTACAAGAACAGCCTGTCAGTTTATCTAAACCCCACCCCCCCCCACTACCCAGGAATCCTGTTTTTTTTTCAAATTTGTAACTTTTATAATTTGATTTGCAGTCCGCTTGTTCATTCATTTCAGTTCTTGTGTGCTCACACTCCCAACTTTTTTGTTTTCACTCCCCGGTGATTCACTCCACTCTGCTGCATGGCATTTCCTTTGCTCATGAGAATAGATGGGGTTCCTGGGTCTCTCTGAGAAGAGAAGCCCAGCGTCTCTGTCTCCCCGAGCGGGATGAATAATGGATGGGAACGGATCAGATGACTGAACTGCTTCATCTGTATCCTCTGTGGTAATGCCCAGTCATAGATTCTCGGTATGTCTCCATATGGTAGCGTGTGATTATGTGTGCTCAATCTGTGCATCATGTGAGGAATGGCCGCGCAGCCCGCAAACAGTTAAGTAGTTTATTTTGGAGATCTCGCATATATAAGCTAGTCACACACTGAATACTGGTTGTGCCATTTAATAGGGCAGCCGTCAGCATTTTCTATTTAAATTAGTGGGGAAACTGGTAATAAAAGATTTTCGCCCAGGCTTCTTTCTCAGTTAATGTTTGATTAGAAATGCAATGGTTTTAAATTAAGATTTCTTTCCCCCCTTGGTATGAAATCAATCAAATTAACGGAAATTGAATTATTTGAGATGGTAATCTATTTAAGCAAACCATTCACCATGAAAATGTTTTCCCCCTGTTGTGAACGGAAGAATAATTGAATCAGACCCTTGTAAGTGACCCCCAATGGCTGAGCAAGAACAAGGCTTATTGAAATGAAATGTAGATTTTCTCATGCTCAGACCACGTCAGCGAGCAGACAGGGGTATGTAAAATTCAATTTACCTCACATAATATGTACAGAGATTCACATGTGTGTGATATGTAACATACAGTAGCAGGAGAGGGCCGTGCGAGGGCAGAATAATGGACTGTAATCATGAGCAGAAATGTGTTTGCAGGCCTCTGCCCCTGTCCATATATCCCTCTAAAAGTCCTATTTTTTTTTAACTTATTTTAGCACAACAGCATTTATAAAGTAGAATAGTACTACTGCAAATTTCCTCCTCTTTTTTTCACCCCCATAGCAAATTATTACAGGAAATGATATTCCAAATATATCACCACAGGTCATCAATTCTTTATGCCTTCGAGGGATGAAACGTGCACTCGATTGGTTTCCTGCCTCCTTTCTCGTCACACTTACATACATGTAGGAGCAGCTTGTAAATCATGTTTATATATGCTTCTGAGAAAGAAAATCCTATATTTCCTGCAAACACTCTGAGAAATAAGGGTTCCAAACAGGTTCTTCCTGAAGGGCTGAGGTTCTACCCAGAGCCATTTGGCTCTGAAGGACCCTTTTTTGAAGAAAGGGTTCTTTCTAAGACGATGGGCCCCATTGAGAACTCTCATCATCCAAACACCCCCTCTGAAAGAAAGTGTTGTTGGAATCCTTAAAGAACTCTTTCATCAATGGTTTGTCAAGGGTTCTTTGCACCATAATATAAAAGGGTTCTCAGTAGAACTGTCCATGTGGGTTCTAGATAAATCTCTTGAAAAGCTGTCAAACCCTCAGAATGGGTTCTCGATAAAACCCTTGGAATATAAAAAGGCTCTCAGTTGAACCCCTAGGTGGTTTCTTGATAAAACCCATGAATATAATAAGGGTTCTCAGTAGCGCTCCTGAATGTGTTCTAGATAAGAACCCTTGGAATATAAAAAGATTCTTGGTACAACTCCCTCAGTGTGTTCTAGATTAAACCCGTGGAATATAATAACGTTCTTGGTTGAAAACCCTTGGTTGGTTCTTGATAAAACCCTTGAAATATAAAAAGGCCCTCAATAGAAACCCCGCATGTGTTCTAGATAAACCCCTTAGAATATAAAAAGGGTTGTGGTAGAACGCCCTGGGTGGGTTCTTGATAAAACCCTTTAGAATATAATATGGTTCTTGGTAGAACCCGTTGAGTGTTTTTTTGTCAACACCCTTCAAAGGTAGATAGAACCTCCAGAGAGAGCAGAGCGATCAGGAGGTTCTAGGTGAAATCTTTCACAGATTGATCTAAGTATAACCCTTTGTGTTGGGTGCTAGTTAGAACTCTGAAAGGGTTCCAAGTGGATCCTTTATAGTAGAAAAGCTCTTATGGGGAACCAAAAAGAGTTCTCTATGGGGACAACCCAAAGAACCCTTTATGGTTCCTGGTAGCACCGTTATTCCTCATAGGGTAAATCTCAAGGAGAACTGTATCTTAATGCTCTGGAATATTTTATCAACATATTTAATGATTTGCTTAGATTGAATTAATGACTTTTAATAAATACCAATTAGTGCATCCAGACTGTTTGTTTGCTAAAGAAATCAAACAGACCTGCACAAACACATACCGTACTCTGCGTATCTTCTTATTCAAATCTCAATAAACGTATGTAAATCTACATACAGTAATGATCTCCATCATTCTCTGCCTTCTCCCCAACAGAAAACATGTAAATACTTAATTGTTTGACACATGCTACACATTTTATCAGCCGATGCACGCACAGGCAATTTTGCATCCCACCAAACCCACGGACATACAGCAGGTGATTGTAATAAATCATGAGTCACATGGTGCCTCACAGAGGCTTAATGGTAATAAATTTGTCAGGGTATAGTGTATGTCAAGTTGGCTGGATGGGCCTGAGAGGGCCTTTCTTGTCTCAATATGTGTGGAAGAGAAATATTGTTTCAGTCCTCCCATTTATATTAGTCTGAACTCTGAGACACTCAGACTCGCACTCTGCATTTCTTTTGGCCACTTCAAGCCTTTTCAGAGCTTGAAAGGATGGTATTGACCCACTTCCACCTTTTTATCTGCTTCAAGTGGTCTATCTAATCCAACATACCGTATATAGGCTACTCGAGGGCATCTTTTCTCTTTTATGCAGCCTACAGTCTGTATACAGTCAGATCAACTCAAGTGCTCCTATAGCACCAGTCATGTTCTTATGTGATTATTTGAATTGTTGATTATATAAATTATATATCTTTATATATATTTTATATTGTTGTTGTTTGTTATTATGTTTTCATACAATTAAACTTTGATCAAGTTTTCATTACAACCTATAGGCTACTATTTATTCATTTTAGCAAATTCAGCCATTTATCCATTAAAACAAAATAGTTTAACTGTTTAGCAAATAGCTTTAGATATCTATTCCAAGTCTTTATTCATTAGCTAACTAAATTATGACTATTTCATTACTTTGTGCTAACTATCCATTGTTTTAGCAAACTAGTTCAACCATTTTATTTTCAGCTAACTGTTTAAAGTGTAAAGCCACCCCTAATCCATTCATTTTAGCTAACTACAACTTACCCCATTTCTTTTAGCTGAACGATTTCAACTGTAAATGTCTTACTTTTGGCAAACTATTTGAACTGTTCCCACAATTTTTGTCTATTTTGACCATGTTTCCATTAGCCACTGAATTTGAATTTATTTATGATTTTAGCTAGCCCTTTCAACCATTTAACCAATCACTACTGAAACCACTATTGTCTTCTCTCTCCACATCTTCTCCAGCTCCTCTTTCAGCCCTTGGCATTTTTCGAGCTTCTTGTGTTCCTTCTTCCTGATATTGCTGTTGCTTAGGATTGATTGTCGATCAACAGGATGTCTGATTGGTTAGCCATCACCAGTTTGTCAGTCTGGATCTGATAGTCCCACAGGATCTTGGCTCGGTCATTCTCAACCACCTCAGGAGGTGTCTTCCATTCTGACTGAGGGACCTCCAGCCCATACTTAGTGCAGATGTTCCTGTACACTATGCCAGCCACTTGGTTATGGCATCCCATGTACGCTGTTCCTGCCTGCATCTTACACCCTACTATGTGCTGGACTGTCTCCGGAGCGTCTTTGCACAGCCTGCACCTAGTGTCCTGTCTGGTGTGGTAGACCCCTGTCTCTATTGATCTTGTTCTAAGTGCCTGCTCTTGTGCTGCCTTGATTAGTGCTTCTGTGCTGTCTTTCAAGCCAGCCTTTTCCAGCCACTGGTAGGACTTCTTGACATCAGCCACTGCTTCTATCTGATGGTGGTACAAGCCATGTAGGGGCTTGTCCCTCCATGATGGCTCCTCCTCCTCCTCTGCATTAATGGCTTTCTGCTGCCTGCAGTAGTCACTTAGTATTTCATCTTTGGGGGCCATCGTCCTGATATATTCGTGGATCTTGGTTGTTTCATCCTGGATAGTGGCTTGGTATATGCCACACTTGATGATAACTTGTGCAATTGGCTTTGAGTTGGCCTCCAGAGTTGTTTTCCACAGTCCACAGTCTACTACAGACAGACCAACCTGTGCATCGCACTTAGTACAGGTTGATCCAGGTTGGTACGAGCAAGGCCTATGTTGGTCTGTCAACCATATATACTTGTTTAAAACTAAAAATGTTATTAGTATTTATTTGGCAAATAACAACCCGAAACAACTAAATAGTCCTCTTTCACACATAATAACCAAAAAACTGAATATTTTGTATGGCCTCCTTTGGCCTTGATAACAGCTTACACTCTTGCTGACATTGTTGTAATGTACTTTTCGACAGTATCTTTTGTTCCAAATAGTTTCTAACTGTTCCCACAGACTTTCATTAGATAAAAACTTTTGTGCGATCAATCTTTGAACCTTCTAAACCACAAATTTGTTCAATACGATTCGGACTTTGACTCGGCCAGTCCATCACTTCCAGTTCTCCAGATCCCTTTTTCTTGGTCAAATAGTCTCTGCACAGCTTTGAAGTATGCTTGGGGTCATTGTCTTATTGGTATATGAACCAATCAGATTCAGTACAGAAGGGATTCCATGATGCACTAAGATGTTGTGGTAGACATTCTTGTTCATGATATTGTCGATTTTCATTAATTTGTCCACACCATTTCCACAAATGGAACCCAATATCATAATGGAATCTCCACTGTGTTTCACTGTGGCTGCAATGCATCTGGCATCAAAACGTTTTCCAGCTTTTCTGCAGACATAAACATGACGATGCTGACTGAAGAGTTCAAACTTGAACTCGTCATCTGCTTCAGTTAACTTTCATTTCCTGCCTCTTCCTTGGAACATTTTGTAAGTACCAGTCTCAGCAGTTGACTCCAAAGCATACTTGACCACACTGTGAGAACACTTTATGTCTTTGCCTATTTGTCTCAGAGACCATCCAGCATCATGAAGTGCTTTAATACAGACTCTTTCATTTTCAGTGAGCTCTTGATGTTTTACCATTTTGCAGAGGAATGAGGAATTTCAAACTGAATTCACCTTTTTATACCCAAATTTGAGCCAGCTCACTGGGGTTCACTGAGAAGTCAGAAATGAATCAAGCTTAGCATTCAACTACTAAAACTATTTTTTCTGTTCAGGAATGCAAGTAAATAACTATAATTTGACATCCTAATCAAGAAATAATAATGGGCTTTACTATTTTTTCTGGGTCTTTTTTGTGAAACAGTAAATTGAAAATTCATGGATAACAATAATAATTATATTTTATATCATTTTGGTTAAAGAGCTTCTACATACTGGTTAAAATGCTATATAAAATATATATTAAACTGAAATTTCTTTTTTTTTTTTCCAATTCAATCTTTCCCCCTGGCAAATGCAGACACCCCCTGTGGTAGAAGTAGGCCGAAAATTGTTTTGTGCCATGAAAAGGCTTTTATAGGCTAATGTACATCTTAAAGTCGTTCCACTGTTGGTTGGAGACAGACCTTTAAATGCAGAATTTACGGGATAATACATAAAATGACTTTGCCATGATTATAGGTAGCAGAAACACAATGAAGAACCACCTTAACAGGCATAAGGAGCTGTTATACAGCAGTTAAAAGACATGTCTTCTGTATACAATACTTTCTTCAAACTAGTACAAATGCATGTGAACAAAAAGAAAATACTGATGAAAGCTCTATGGTAATGTACTGGCATAGCAACTGGGGATATTGCTAGCTACACATTACTGGAATTATTAGCACAGCTGGAACGCTTGGCTGAAAATACCTCAGCTACGTACAGTAGACTGAACAGCATAATGCAGGGCTGGGGTCATTAGCATCAAACTGTCCATGACTATTTGTGCTGTGAGGCAAATGCCTGGTGGCTACCTGCTGTTAATGAGGAACACCATGCCTATAATTTTCCACATTAGATTGAGAGTGAACCCAATGACATAATATCGGTAATAATATCATATTACTGCACACACATATAAAAAAAAGTTTTTAAACCAACAAAAGCCACATAATACCATGATTTTCTCATCAAAGCCTGCAGCAAAACCAGGAAATTTCAACCTAGTGTGCAATGTTGTTATAGGGGACTGTGGGGTAGTTGACCCACCTCTATTTCTAGGAAACTGTGCACATTTTTTGTCATGTGACCATAAATTAAGGACATACCCTGGTGAGAAACACATGGGTGAAGTGGAAAGTGATGGTAATGAGTGGTGGGTGGTGTAATGACTGTAATGTCAAAGCAGGTGATTGGATGAACTATCTATCTATCACATCTAACACGGAGTTACAGGAACTTCAGGAACTGTCATTGTTTTTTCAAGAAGAGTCGCTTCCATGGCCACTTCTCGATGTTCTCGCACTGAAAGCCACTCCCATAGCTGCTAATGGTCCCTCGTAAGATGCTGATTATCTGCACCACTTGTGGTGCAGAAAGACACGGATAGCTTGAAGCTTTGAAAGATGAATTCTGGCATAATCTTGTGATCTTGTGAATCTAGCTGCCTCGCAAGGAAACCCGGTCTCGGCTTCTACACACATCATGGCAGAGGCGAAGAGACCAAACAGGATGTTGGTGGAGGGAACTACAATTAGTGGCTGTCTTAGCTAGTTTTTGAATATAAATAATGTTATCATAATAAATTCACATGTATAGCTGTCCATATTTATGTAAATGTGAATTGCACTCTAGGAGCAACAAATTGCAAAAAAAACTAAACCCGATATAATGTTGCTTTAAACTTTATTTGGTTGATTTTTGTTTGCTTAAGTTACCTTTAAGAAAATAAATGTAGCATTTTTGGAAAGGAAACATGTATGATTAAATTACTTTAAATGACTTTTTAAATTATGCTCAGGTATTAACATAAAATGTCAGAAGGTCAGTTTACCCCCAGATGGCTCAACAGACTGACTTGGAACAACTTACCCCTAACGTGGGGCAAATTGAGCCACAGGACCACTTTGTTTTTCAAAGGTTTATTTTCAAGGCCATTAATCACAGATGTATTGTGATCATTGTATTTGATAGGAGACAACTTTTTTTTAATTGTCCTTCTGTCTAATGTTACCTTGCCTAGAGGACAATTTAAGTAAAAACTGTCTCATCTTACCCAACTCTCCCCTCGCCTGTGTGGTGCTTGAAAGCGCTAAAACAGATATGAACATTTTTATCAGATTCAGGCAGTTTGAGGACATTTCAGCACTTCCTCTGAATAGCATTAAATTGCATGAGGATTAGGACACATTTGCATATTAATTAAGCAGAAAAATCTCATAAACAAATCATGTATCTTCCAAAAATCCAGATGAATGATTTGATACATATGCCAGATTGTTTTGTGGGACAACTGGTTTTTACAGGGGCCATTTCATTCTGAAGACCTGCACTACATGTCGGTTCAAATCCCAAAGTCCCCGAGGTGCTGCTCAGGAATTAAACCTGTTTAAAATCAGGAGTCTGACTCTAGATCTGTGTGTGTGGCTCATCTCATCAGACATTTAAATCTCAAAACAAAAGCAGAAAAAAAAGCAAGTTCATCCTATGCTGTTTTTCACCATTTAAAATAAACTAAGCCAATATTTTCCCAAGGTCTGTGCTGTTTAGTCCTAATGATTACAATGCAAAATACACACCACCAAAGACCAACCAAGCAAGAATCAAACCTCAGAAAATCCAATAAAATGCTTTAACCTTGACAGTGCATGTAGCAATCATCTGTAATCCTATTGGACACGCAAATTAGTCTCTAAGACTATGCTTTCACAGATCAAAATAATTTCATTTTTCAATTACTGAAATCAAAGAGACAATAATATGGCTTAGGAACATCCAATCACTTCTTAATATTTTTTTTAAACTGCAAACGTGTTGAAAAACAGGGAGAGGTTAATATCTTTCAACCTGGTTCACTAGACAACAGACACTCTCGGCAGAGTCCCGGTGAGTAAATTCAAAACACTTATTCAGTTCAAAATATTCTTTAAAACTATAATTTTTCAACTGAGAGAAACAATACACTCTCAACTGTAATTAACAGGAGAGATCCTATCATTTTATCTACTCCACTGGCACGCCGTTGATTTGGAATTGATTGCTGCCGAAGTAAAGACTGTTTGACCCGATTACACTACAGCTATAATTGAACTCTCAGGTACAGAAAGCCCTCCGGAAGGCCTCCTTGTCTATATCAAAGACAAATGTGACAAGTATTTGTACACAAGGAGCCTTAACTGAAGATAACATGTCTGACAAGATATGATTACCAGTCTCCGTATCTCTTCAACTTAACCTCTTCAACTCTGCGGCCGACACTGCTCGGCGAGATGGGAAAAGTAGCGTCAGTTGCGTATCTATTGAGTATTTTGGCCCCAGGTTCCCAGCTTTCAGATGATGTATACTACTTGTATGCGTCCACACTGTAGACCTACAATTTCCCCTAAAATCTCCTCCCACTCTCCCACCCCGACCCTTTAAAAAAAAGACAAAAATGGGTGCATGCTAGGGGAGGGAGGGAAGGAGGGGATGGATTAAGTAAAAACAATTGATGAATCAGAGTTGAGCTGAAACCCTGTTGTCTTTCTTATGTCTTCCATTATGCTGTGTAGGCCTTATGGAAGCAGGAGTATGAGATATTATTTCAGCTTTAATTTGATGGTTTAATTAGATAGTTAGTGGCCTGTAAACTGTTAAGTGGGCTTTATAGTGTCCTAATTTGTATGTAAATTTTCATTGTTATGATAATACTACACGACAATGTCTTGTGCTGTCTCTGTTATGCTGAAGAGGACTTTATGGGAGCCAGAATTATAGGCTCCATTGTACTTGATATTTGGTTGAAATTTGCATATATCTTTTATTTTAGAGAATCCATTTTACAGTTTCATTTTATTGAACACTAGGACTATTTTGTCTCTCCGGTCTAATCAGTGATTTATCGTGATACAGCTGCATATTTGTTATGTAAATACATACTTTTTCACATGTAGGCTACACAGATTTATCCTCAGCTTACCTTACCAGGGTGGCAAATTAGCCTCAGCTAGATGCCCCGTATACATTACAACTGTTACATCTCTGGTGTAACCATCCTTATCTGTATTGTCCTTGTTAAACAAGCTAACAAATAAATAACAATATGCAATCCAGTTTCAATAACTCATCCTATAAGTCTCCTGTTATTCACTTTTTAAATCAGTTCCTCTGTGTGGAGGACACAGCTCATCGAGCAACAGTCTAGGCATTACAGATTACTTTTCCTCCCCTGTGTTTAAAAAGTTCCCTTATTTAATAAATGAATGGGAGCCGCTGCAGTATGAGGGTCTTTATGAAAACAGGCAGGATTTCATCAGGTGTGAAAAGCAGTGTTTTAGCCAGGCTTAATTGGGTCTCATATTTTTATTTCTCCCTCTCCCTCCCTCTCTCTCTCTCTCTCGCTCTCACACACAGTCTGTTGGTATAAGGGGTACATGAAGCAAGTTTCACTGAGTTAAGGTGTAATTAAAACTTTTTAAAATTTCAAATGTACCAAAGGTACTCACTGTCAAAAAATGAATCTATCTTTTTCTTTCCTCTCCATCTATGGAACAGCTGCTGTAATTACCAGACCATAACCAGAGGTGTGTTGAACAATAATATTGAGAATATTGTAACTTCCCTTGCTGCACCAACAGCTAATCCGAGGTTGAGGTGTCCCTGGTAAAAACAGCAAAAACAGGGTGGCAAACCCGCTGCCTGTCTCTGAGCTTGTCTTTACATTATCTGATTCTGTTAACATGTCCTGCATCTCTTTCCTCCAGATGCAGATGAACTGGCACGTTATCTCACAACTAACATCCAAGTTTCTTTTTCCTTTCCCGGAACCCCTGACCTGTCATAGAGTCACATGCAGTCAGTCTTCTAATATCCAAACCAAAGTTTTTCACTAATGACTGTGTAATTCATTAGTTTGAAGACATTTTGAGTTTGAAAAATAAATTACACTTCTTAATTATGTCGACATTATCCTGTTTGACTACATTTCAAATTATAATATAATTGTAAATTTACATATAAAGCATTCACTGATCTATTATTACCTGCTGTCAGGTGTATTGGCTGTATATCTGCACATGCAGGTTTATGAAGTCACTGTCCAGACGAACATCCTCATTTATTCTGTCCTCTTTCTCCGTGATGAAAACTTCCCCTTAACCCTCTCCTCCCGCAGCAGTCACTGATCGCCCCTTACTGTGGCAAGTCGTTTTTTTCCTTTTAAGTAATTTTTATATCGAGAGGTTTCGTCTTTATTTCAGTGACAGTCCGACTCTCCAGTAACATCCATTTCTTGGCTTTAGCAGGTCTTTTAATTCCACTGCTGACGCTGTTAAAATGACTGATTTTCCTTTATGGATATTTGAAAGCAGAAAGTCTTTTTTCTCTTTGAAGCCATTTTCATGAATGAACACTTTCTGACACATTGGCGTTACCTATGCTAATTTATGTAAGTCTCGTGTACACAGTCCATAGGCTTTTATAGACAATCAAGAAAGGGGAAGGCCCCATTTCCAGTTACAATCCATTCACACATTGGCAATACGAAGTGATTAATACAGGTAAATTGCCTCTAAAAGTACATTTAAATGTTTGCATCTTATAGTTTGTTGGTTGCTGCCACTGTTACACTGAGATATATTGGCTTTGACTGTGCTTGTACAGTAAATTAG
Organism: Lutjanus erythropterus; assembly: GCF_056507025.1. NCBI lineage: Eukaryota > Metazoa > Chordata > Actinopteri > Lutjaniformes > Lutjanidae > Lutjanus > Lutjanus erythropterus. Next base: position 38,226,544 of record NC_139320.1, read on the forward strand.
TGCAAGTGAAGCCATACTGAGGGATTTTTAATGCATTAATAATGAGCCACATACTGTATTAACTAAAATCACTGAAGAGTAGGATTTTATTACACCTTACAGGTCTGACTATAAATCAATGCCAGGTCAGTGACATTATCATGCTTGGTAGTAAATCTGAATCAGGTTTGCAGAGCTTTTTGTAAAAGACCCAGAAAGGTCATTTATTGTTGTGCCTCATTCCCAGGACGTCAAGTATCAACATTTTGGTTTGGTAAAACGTCCCGAGCGCCGCAAAATAATGAGAAATAGAGGCAAAGGGCAGAGTCACTGCTGATACAGACACCACCACACATTTCTAGTGGGCCATAAGATTGAAAGGGATTATGTTTTTATGAGCCTATGAATTGTATTTGTGTGTTAGTGTACAGTAATCATTGTAAAGAGTAGTCAACAGATTTTAGATTCCAAAAAGGTAAATGAAAGACAGTAATTCTGGTTTATAAAGCTATTTAATGTCTTTGATTTACAGTAACTGAAGCTGTCAGATTGTTTTAGTCTTTAGGGGCTGGAGATATGTGCTGTGATTGAGTTTGGGATGACCTTGGATAAAATAAAATACCTAATTAGGATATACTATACCACTGGGCAATTATCCTCAGAATGCTCTAATCTCCTCTGAACAAAGACTGAAGCGCTGCAATAGCAAGAGTGAATGCCAGCACTTCTCTTTGTCTTTGAAACTACTTTACGAACTTACGTCAAACATCAAATCATTGTATTTTGCAGGGCATCTTGCCTTTTATTTAAGTTGTATAAGTGACTGTTAACAGTTAACAAAAACATGTGAAGACAGAGAAGAGAAAAGTATGCAAAAGTCCTGTGCCAGATTTGTGCGACAGGCTTCACAGTTACAAGGTTTAAAATTCAGATTTCAAGGTCATTAAGAAAACTACCACTCACTCTGCATTGTGTTGATTTATACACATGCTTGAGCATTTGGGTCATCAATGCTTTTCACAGCTGTTGAGCGTTGCACCATGAATGGTAGTTTTCTAATAACGGGACTCAACTGTGTCTCCATCAAGGACAGAGCTTTGTGGGATTTCTATCTGGGTAGTAGAAAGTAGTAGTAGTAGAATCTTTCAGAATAAATGATATTCCTGAGAATATATATGGTCTTTTTTCAACGTTATTTCTTTCAGAATTTTACATTTTATCAGTGCCCACACGAGTTGAATTCAATTCAAGGTGATGTGTCCCTCAGCACCTTCGGTCCTTGACACTGCAGTAGCTAAGATGCTGTATTCATGCTCTTAGAAAATGTTTAAATGGAGAGGCTGCATGCTGTTCTGCTGTCCTTGCTGTAAAGCTCCAAACAGAGAAAGAACCGGTGAAAGAATAGTCATAGCACTACAGTTGTTCCTCTATAGAGGCAGAGCTCCAGCAGTCTTGTGTGTCATTAGGCCTGTAGTGCACAGAGGCAGGTGTAGGCAAAGACGATTCACACCAGTAAACACCCCGAAGTAAGAGCTGCAAGATGTAGTGAATGAGTCAGTCCCTTTACACAGTATATAGACAGTGTTGATGTTTCAATTCCAAACTGTGTGCTGCGGGTGAACAAGTTCATCCTGATGTGTGTATAAGCAAATATTTTCTTCTGCACAGTGAGTTCTGTAAGGTTTCTGTGCAGAAGAACTGGATCATTACCCGTGTTGGGGAGTAACCAGTTATATGTGATTAAATTACAAAATAAATGTAACTGTAATCCATTACAGTTAAATAAATATGTACTTAAATTGCAGTTACAAAATATTGGTTATTATAAAGGGGTTGCAAGGATAACATACTGGATACTAATATTTTTAAGGACTGGTGGTGGCCCAAATATAAACTTGACACTTGTCCATTTTTCTTAAGAACTGTGATGTGGTGTCTCCTGAAAACATTGTTTATGATGAAAAACGAGCAAGACTTCTTAGCACATTAGTACATTACATGTCATAATCTAGCAACTTACATCCATTCACTCCTAAATTTTCAGCACCATTTCGTTTTTTTCGTAGTCCGCCTTTTGTGTTTCTGGTTCTTCTACAAGAATTGTGTTTGCAGTTGGAGCAACATATATGTGGAACTGTAACGTTGTGTTGGCAAAGGCTCACAGTATGGTGATGAAACAATACTACAATTACTATTTATTGGCCACAGAGTAAGAGTTTTTTGTGGCCTCGGGCCTCCGGGCCATGCTTAATGTGGCACTCTGGATTATCTATATTGTTTCTGGAAAAACTAGAATAACATTCATTCTGTTGCTTTGCATCTTTTCATTATGCAGGATTGCCTTCTTTTGGAATATAGACGGACAACAAGGGTCAGCAAACCTGTTGGGACAAATTTGAGTGCAGTACCATTAAGGGTGGGATGGCATAAGGAGCTGTCTCTACTCCAGGCTAATATAGACTCAAATTCTACCTACGATGCTGTTGGGAAAAGTTAGGCTTCGTGGCTTTCTGCCAGAAATCCCTTCTTGGTAAGGGTTGGGGGGGTTGTTTGAAATGTTCGCCTGCAGGACTTGTCACTACTGAAATATCAATAAGCTCCTGGAGAGACAATACTGCCATGGGTATAAGTTTATAGTGTGTGCTCGGTTTATTAAAGTTGATGAAAATGCACCTAAATACAATAATGCATAATGAAATATTCATCTAATCCTCTCACACTTTTTCTTGTCTTTATTTTTTACACCAAATTAGTAGTAGTATCAAAAAGAGTATCTTAAGTATCTGTATCAATGAAATCCTAATGCTACCCATCCCTATCTACAGGTACGTTAAAGTAACCACAATCAGTCACATAAAATAAAGTTGTGAGGTTCACACTGCCTGGTTTAAATATATGTTTGTTTGTTTTGTTTTTTCAGGACTTTTCAGTTTTATTGCCCGTTTTAAAAAGTTGTTTGAAAGGTAATCAAAAAGTAATAGGCTACATTAGTTTAATTAAGTAATTAAAATAGTTACATTTTACATTTTTAACTGGGTAATTAGTAATCTGTAACTATTCCCAACACTGATCATGACGACCCACTGTAAGTTACTTATATTAAAACTAGACAGGGTTCACTGAACCAGACAGCGCGTCACTGTAAATGAAAAGAGGCCACTTCTGAAATGAGATACAGTTTGATGAGTCAGTGCAGTTGGTTTGTTTAACTAATTTGCACACTGAATTATTCAAATCACAAGCAGGGGAGACTGATGGCTTGTGTTTATACTGTGACCCTAATTATCAAAATACTTCATTAGCAGCATGCACTGTCCTGGTATGTCGGCCTCATAATGTTTGTCATGTCGGTAAAATAAACACTTGGAGGCCCATCAGAGTAACATCATGTATAAAAGCTCCACTGTTTGACTGAGTGAGCACACACTAATTAAGCATTTTAAAATTGTGTTCACATATTTTCAGTATTCCCGAAACTCAGCAGTTTGGTCATAATCCCCCGGTAGACATCTAGACATCATGGTGCTATGATGAAGACATGAATAATAACGTGTTTTAAACCTCTGAAGACTCTCTCTCTCACTTGTTTTCTACCCCACAGACACACACAGTCACACATTATGTACATGTGAGTGTTAATTTACACATGAGTGCACTTCAAAAGTAAATTAATCTAAAATGATGGTGTAATAGATCTGTAATTAGCTGGGTGAACCAGGTACTTTGCACAGTATTAACAAACTCTTTTATTTAAATGTTACTTGATCTCTTTGTATTGCAGAGATTGCTGAAATTTAAGTATTTATCTAATTCTAGTACAAAATGTAATTAGGCTTTAAGCACAAAAACTTGGTGGCACAGTGCTGCAGTGGTTACCACTGTTGCATCACAGCGAGAAGGATCTGAGTTGGAATCCCAGAGCCGGCTGGAGGCTGGGGAGTTTCTTTGCAGAGTTTGCATGTTCTCCTCCAGTCTGCATGGGTTCTCTCCAAGTACTCCGGTTTCCTCCCACAGTCCAAAGACATGCAACACAACTCGAAATTGCCTGTAAGTGTGAATGTGAGCGTTTGTCTCTGTGTGTCAGCCTCTGTGATAAAGTGGTGACCAGCACCCCTACAACCTGTCAAGGATAAGTGGTTACAGACAACGGGTGGATGGTACAAACAAGATTTTAAAAGTCAAAAATAAAGAGATTGAGATCAAACTTTTCAGTCATTTTTTCTCTTTAAGTATCAAGTAATCCCTTATCATGAGAGACAACTCAGCAGCTACTCAGTGTCATGTATCACTTTACTCGAGGGGGCACAAAAAGAATATCTAATTATTAAGTAATTAGTCAGCAGCTTGTTCATTGTTCAGGAGCAACTCATGAATAAAGGGGGCAGAATCAGTTGTTCAGTTGTTCATTCAGTTGTTTCCATTACCACTGCTCCCATTCAAGAATATAAGTACATCCGAACATATAGAAAATACAAGAATTGAAACAGAGACCATATGTAACAATATGAAAAAAATACTATATATAAACTATAACTACTATACACAACAACATAGAAAAAAATAGAAATAAGAGGTGTAAAAATATGTAAGCAACAATATATTCAAGTGGTACACATAAAAAGTGTAAAAAAAAATAATTCTGAAGATAAGAGTGTTATGATGCAACAGTGTTATAAATGAGAGTATAGTTTGGTTTAAATGAACAGTATAAATAAATAAATGCAGTAATGAGGCCAGTGTAATCAGTGTATTGCACTATTGAATTATTATCATTGCACTGAGTATATAAATAGTCAAATTATTGCACAAATAACCATATTGTTAGATCAGTATTGTACATATAAAGATCTAAATAAAATATAAATAATGATTAGCTTCTGATGAGTTGAATACATGAATGACTAATAAGTAAGTAGTTTCTGACAGCAGTGAAATAGTGGGTCAGTATGTTGATTCACAGCTCTGTATGAAGTTATCGTTACCTACTTATTCATTAATATAGAACCTCCAAGTCTGTTGTCTAGTACCTCATCATCATCTACTGTATAGTACTTGAATCAATTACTTAGGAATAACTCATTAATGATTAATTAATAATCAGGTTGTTTCTGATTCATTCCCCACTCTTTCCTTAGAAACCATTACATTTTTGTGTATCATATTGTAAAGTGCTTTAAAAACACCCAAGCTATCCATAAACCTTGAGCAAAATACCTTTTTTTGTTTGTTTTATTGCTCAGAATTATTCTCTGCATAATTTTAGTCTCAAAACCACCTAAATAGTTAATAACTGCTTTTCTGTTTTCATGAGTCATGTTTTTATTTCCCAAAGCATTTCCTTGGGAAGAATAAAAACCTCTCGAGCAAACATAAGGGGAGGCCATCTGCATTGTCATGTTGATCCATGCTGGCTTCTGCTCGGCTCTCTCCCCTGCTCTCCTCCTCCTCTGACTGGCCTCCAGATACACCGCCTTACTCATCCTCGACCTGACCTTTGGTTTGATGTCTTCCAGCTGGATGTCCAGTGGCAGCCTTTAAAGGTGAGATAAAGAAGTGGATGCTGCTGCAGGACATGGATTGACTTTTGCTTTGAAAACAGTATCTTCTTAAGCCCGACTTGAAATGGCAGGATGGAGGTTTTTACAATTACTCCTTTCATTAGTGCTTTTCACATGGCCAGGCTCGATCAAATGCTTAAATAGATTAATATGGCCAGAAAGGTCCAGAAATGCGCTCCTCTATCATGCTGTTTTGGTGGAGATCATGTAAGTCACCATGATCTCAGGTCAACCACTGGTGGTATTTAAATATGTATGAAGATTGGGGCTGTATTCAAAGAGAAAACTGCTTCATCTTGATGCCTAATGGACATACAGTGTGACAATCACAGCCCTTTACATAATAACAACAGCAAAAATGTACTACAGGAAAAACTGCACAACCTTTTATCTGGTTTAATTATACAAAATATATTGTGTGTGTCTGTGTATTGGCTTTAATACACTATTCATTTTAAGTATGATGTGAGTACATACAGAATATGTGACATTGCTGTGTTGTGTAGAAACAAGACTAGTCTACAGTTGTGCTAACGGCTCTGTGAGACCAGCTGTGCTTTCTAAATGCTTGGGTCAGCATGCTAACATGCTCACAATGATCGTGAGCAGGTACAATATTTACCACGTTCAGCATCTTAGCTTAGTGTGTCAGGAAGCAAACATTTGTGAATTACTGCTAAACACAAAATCAGCAGATCCTATCAATTTTCTATGGAGAGGAGTAGACCCGGCCGTGCAGTGCATGATGGGTACAGCGATGCGAGTTGGTGGACCGTTCACCCTTGCTGAATTTGCATAATCAAGAATAGATGTAGACCTGTAGTCATTTTAGCTAAATATTTATTTGAATAGTAAACTTACTGAGGCAATTTAATTCAGAGAACTGGTGACTATACTGATAGTCAATTATTGTTACATAATATATTAAAATATGAAAGACAAACAAACAGATCCAACTCTGAAATGGCATTTTATTAGTGAGGATTCACAAACCCTGCAAAATGTTCTTTGATTATATTTGTTGACTATAATCTTTTGAACAGACACCAAAGTCCCCTGAATGCACACGCACACCCTGCCACAAGACACCCATATGTAGCACACTGTAAGAGAATAATAAGAAATAATAAGAAAAGAATTAAGTCAGATTTTCAAATAAACTGCTTTTGCCTGAAAATCAATTACTCTTTATCACAAACTGATTCATCCTCTTGGGACCACAAACATCTGTACAAAATTTCATGACAATCCATCAAATAGCTGTTTGCTGGACTAAAGTAGAAGACCAGCTAACGGACCGACATTGCCATCCATAAAGTCACACTGTTTGCATGCGTAAAATCAAACCTGCTTTTCATCTACACCACTTGGCATTTTTGCTTTGTTTCTGACAATATTTAATCACCAATTTGCGTGTAAGGATCAAGCCACTGCCTGTGAATCTGACAAAGAGAAAATGAGCTAACCTGTTCTAATCTGCACTAAGTGGGGAGATGGAATTGAATTAAATATGCTCTTCCCTCTTCAGTGGAACTTAATAAAACCCATCACTATAGCTCACACGCCATCAATGAACATTCAGCTGGGGATGCATTCAGCTTTATATTTCCTCTGTGTGAGATAACGCGAGGTCACTGTGAGAAATAATGATGAAGCCAACATACCCATTTTATCCTCCGGTGAAACGTCTGCTCATCTGTCTCAGTTCATGGATGATTGATATGCCAATTACTTAACGTCTGCCTCAGAACCTGCCTTTAAATACTGCTGTGTATAAGTCACTGTAACTACCTGTAAGTATCAATGATCTCCACAGCAGGTTAAAGATTCAGTGGGTTTATGTACAGTCGGCTTCACAGAATATCCAAAACGCCAGACTACACTCAGTCACAAATCCCACATTATTATTCTGAAATGGTTTATATTCCTCCCCAGACGCACTACAGAAGCTCTCAAAAGTATCTTTCATCCCTACACAGTAAGATACTCCAAATTACTGTACCAACTTCACTGAGTGGGCACACTTAAATGGGATACTTCTCACTGCTTCATTCAACCAGACCAGGTAAGTAGTCCTGTTTATGTTCCCTAAACTGAGGGTTGGATAAGAAGATAATAAAAGAGAATAAATCCTTCTGTTACTCAAACTTAAATTTCTTTTTCTTAAGAAATACCAGATACCTTCACATATTCAGGCTTTGAAAAATCCTTCAAATTAAGGAATGAAAGAAAAATGTCTTTTTTATTAAACTTTTCATGAGTCATGTCCTTACAAAGGCCATTGCGTGATGAGTCATACAGTATTAGTTCATTTTGAAGTCATGGTTTGCTGTGTTGAGAAAAACATTTACTGGTTGTCTCAGTGAGAGTTTGATGAGAAAACTGTAAATATGGATTTACAGCATAGTTGTGAAAGTGCAAATACTATACTTAAGTAGAGTTTTCTGGAATCTGTACTTCACTTTTATTTATTTTTCTGACTTTTTACTTTTACTCCCTATAGTAACACAACTATGTGTACATTCTACTCTATAATTTAAAAACTGTCTTGTTAGTTTAGTTTTAATGTATTTGAGGGGTATTATTGATTATTTTATTTTGCATCATTGCGCGCTACCTTCCCAAACTCAAGACTGACTTCAACCCAAATGGATGGGACAATAACACATAGAAAATATGGTTACTTGGTGTATTAATTAGTGCATATTTCAGACAACAGACATAGCAAGATGAGAACAACATAAAAGACATAACAAGATGAAACGGACAAGAGAGGGAGACTCGACCGAAGAGAAACAGTGAGGTGATGTACTACCGGCTCATATTATAGTTGTTTTTGTTGGTTCTGGTCTTTTGGGTTGGGTAGGTTATGGGTAGGTTTAGGCATGAGGACTGGGATTGGGTAAGGTTGGGTAAACCGTTCAGGGTAAGCCAATCAGAGGCATAGGAGGGCAGGGCATGTCTTTTCCATCCTGGGTTAACAAAAAACTTACATTGCAGGTTCTCAAATGGCCACTTGAAGCTGGCTCCAAAAGCAGATCAAACTCCACAGACCCACATGTAAAAATGCCCAACTTTACAGCAGAAATAAACGTTTACACTCTGGTACAAAAACAGTTCTGGTCTCTATAGATAATTTACCCATTCCAGAAAACTGTACAGTGGGTGAATTTTTATATAATTAACCCGTTTCAATTACGCCTTTAAATTGTGCCTAATTAAAGGCGTGGCCTCATCTAGTGCCATTACAGATGGCTAGCCACCTGTCACCACCTCAGTGCCACACTCCACCTCCTTGCCCATTTTCGGATTAGCCAGGTGTCAGGCGGAATCAGGAACTGCCAAGATGGCGATGGCCAGAGCCACCACACTGAGCTTCACAACGGCTCTTCAGAAACCTGTGGGTGACGACTGTACGTCCATGTTTTGTACAGTCTGTGGTACAAACATGATAGTGGCATCAATCTTCTCATCTAATTATAAAAAAGCGAAAGAGTTCTTCCCAAATTATCACACTATTCCTTTAAGGGGTTGCAAGCAAAAGTGATTGGGAATTACTGTTATTTAGGTGCAAAACCCCAATCAGGGTAATTAAATTAAATGCACAAAAGGTCTGCCACTAGACATCTCTCTTACATTAAAACAATAACAAAAGATATAATTAGATGACGTCTGAAGTAGTGTGGGATCATGAGAGTTGTTGTCTTCATTGTTGAACAACCAACTTATCTGATGAAGATCTATCTGACATCAGGCAGAAATCATGTTCAAGGAAGAGGTTAGAGCTGCAACAATTAATCAAGTAATCAATTAAGAAATTAATCACCAATCATTTAGTTCAGTTAATCAGCAACAGTTAATTGATTTGAGTACTTTTTAAAGAAAAAAATGTCCAAATTCTCTGAATTCAGATTCTCAAATGTGAATCTTGCAGTGGTGAACAAAGCAAGACATTTGAGGACATCATCTTGGGCTTTGCAAAATACTGATCAACAACTAACTAATACCAAAGAACTAATCGATTGACAGAGAAAATAAGCGACAGACTAATCGATGATGAAAATAATTGTTAGTTGCATCCCTAGAAGAGTTAATACATTTTATTCACATTATGTTTAGTCACATTTTCTAACTTCCTTCCTCACGCTCTGACATATCCAACATATCCCGTGTTTTCCAGGAAGTTAAGGCAACTACACATCGTTACCTTGAATAAATCACAGATTTCTCTTGGTTTGACCACTGTTGGACACACTTGGGAATAATGTAAATACACAACTCAACATAGGTCTAACATTTTTAGACATTTTAATGTGGAAATGTCACAAATCATAGCTTTAAAATATGTGTTAAGCACCTGTTTTGGCTCCAAGAAACTCCAGTGTACTTAAGAATCTGGGCTGATGGGTGCATGAGTGGTGCAGGGGCAAAAACCTCACCTGATTACCGCTTCAGAGGCCTGAATTCAGGTCGTGACAATGCAGACAATGGGCAGTGATTGCAGGTGCTAATCCAGTGACAGGCCATGCCTATCTAAAACTGTAAAAAGGACACTCATATATAAATAATACTACTGTATAATTAAGGTAGGGTATAATAAAAAACAAATGTCACACAAACTAAATAGCTACATAAATGACTACATTCTTCATTGCTATATTTTATATAATTAATTAATGTATTTTTTTAAAGGGCTGGATACATTTTATTGTGCTGCACATGTAAAGGAACTGGAATAATATTTCATGTATTATAGCAAAAGAATGACTTTGCTTGCTCATTCATCCATTACAAAGGTGTGTGCAACAGACTGCAGGTGTTATCACTTTAATCTGAATGGCTGAATACCGCCTAATATCAGATATCAGTATTAAAACATGTCCAGGTCTGCGATCCAGCACCTGCCTATTTAACAGTCACATGCTGTTCATTAAGTCTCTCTCTTTTGCTGTCAGTCATATCTCGCCCTGGCCATAACTCAGCTGGGGACATGAGTGATAACAGCACCATCATGGCCCTTTTCAATTAGTTTCTGAGATGAAAAATATATAATCCTCATCCTTCATGCCAGGATGCTTTCCCAGATTACAACACAGTCTGTATTAATCATAAAATTTATGAACAAGAAGTCTGTGCTTGCATAGCACTGCCAGTCATATTGTCTGGCTCTGGGCACTGATAACTACTCATGCACAGACAGAACAAAGACAATTAGGGGTTGAAGTGTGTGTTTATGTTCTACTTATTGTGGTCTTTTATTCTGAATGGTAAATACTAAAAATGACTCATAGCACTTCGAGTCCTGCAGCTGTTGGAGAAACATTTGCACAAAATAAGGTGCTGCGTGTTTGTTTATGTTAATTATTCTTCACTTCGCTTTGCAAAAGGTAAAGGAACTCGAACAAAGGGCCGAGCTATACAGACTTACATGATATAGAGCTGCATGATTCTGTGATTTCTTTCATGTATGTTTGGAAATTGTGATGTAACTCAACTAAAAGCACAGGCTAACACTCATACAACAAAGCCATGCAGCCATTAGTCTACTGATTCATGTAACAGGTCATACTCACATTACACAGTTTAATAAAAACATAAACTATCATTATACTAGGAGGCTATTGAGGCCCCAGTCCATATAAATGTTTATGGCAGCTGATCATTGGAGGACTCAAAGGGGGGCCAGGGGGCATGTCTGAAAAAAACAACACAATAGTGCCCTTTTGGATGGTAGATAAAACATAATAAAGCGCCCTCTGGTGCCCATGAAGTGGACAAAATATGATAAAATGTCTTGTAGGATGTCCTTGCTGTGGGCAAAATAAGATAAAATGTTTTGATGGGTGTCGTTCCAATGGACAAAACATGATAAAATGCCCTCTAGGCTGCCTTTGCAGTGGTCAAAATATGATTAAAAGCCTTGTAGGTGAAAAAATATGATAATGTATGCTCTAGTTTGCCCTTTCAGTGGTCAAAATATGATAAAATGGCCTCTGGGTTGCCCTCCAATAAAGAAAGTGTGATGAATTCCCTCTCTGGTGTCCTTCCAGTGGAGAAAACACAATGTGCCATATACACTGTTCTACAAGCTACAAAATTCCCTCACGTGCCTTTAAATAGTTAATAGTTCCGTGTCTTTTAATTACAGGAGTGTAGTAATTGTTGTACTCAAAGTCACATAATAAAACAAATTGGAATTGGAACTGTTTCACCATAAATGCATCACGACATGCAGTGTGTGTGGACCAGGAAGACAGCCTAGAAATTAAACACACGTCATTTTAGAGGAGAAGCAGCTATTTTGATGCTCATTTTCTTATGTAATGCTCTCACATTCACTTGTATATATAGTATTTGATGGAAACACCCACTGATCACAGGTTATTTAGCCAACTTTTCAGAACTTCACTTCAGCAGAGGTTTTCAAACTGTGAGGCCAACACCTCATGTGGGGTGGGAGCGTGTTTGTCAAAAATTCAAAACTGTCACAACTCTGTTTAACCTAGAAAACATGGACATTATTCACGTTTTTAGATTCAGTGTGACTTACTCCTTTTAGACGATGTCGTCTCCAACATCCATTGCAAATATCCTTCCATGATTTTGCTTAGAAAACTTCAGTCCTTAAAATTCCAGAACTCGCAGAATCATCACGTTTTTAAGATTTCTTCGGTATCAAAGTAATCCAGTGACAGTTGTCTGAGCATCATCGGGTACACTGCAAACAGCAGCTGCTATTACATAATTTGGCACACTTTTAATGGTGCCAATTTGACAAATGTTAACAGATGTAGGATAAAATAAACAGGGCTCAAGTTGTTAAAAAAAATCCAGCATGGTATACTTCCTGTTTATATACCTTAAAGCATTATGGGAGCTTCATGGAAAATGTGTATCTCCTTGCTTGCTTTGTACAAAGTAGGTGAGCATCAGAGCTGTAGCTCAACTATGCACTCATACAGCTAATATGATGCAGGCAATTTTTAAAGAAACTTCATTCTATATTGTATTTATTTATTTTTATTTTTTGTTTTTCCTCTTATCTTTTGTGTTTGTTCTTGCATACTACATTTAGAGTACGTCACTGTTGATTCTATAATCCTATTGAGAAGGAGGTCATTCCTGAGCTGTTTTTATTACGTGGCTGTTACTGTTACATGCTGTGAGTGATGCAGTGTCATATTTAAAAAAAAAAAAACATTAAAAAACGTAGGACCACAAACAGTTTTTTGACTCCTATGCTGGCATGCCACGCCAGGGGAAGTTTTGTTGGTGTATTTGTGATTGGTGGATTTATGGATCTTGATGGACACTGATTTTGGACTCTTGCATGTAACACATTGAAGACCAGTACGGCGAGCAACAAATTATCCAAAAAATATCAAAGAAGAAGACGTGGGATGTTGTTATTTCACAAGATACAACGAAGCGGTGCAAGGCAAGAGCGTCAATTAAATTATTACCCCATCTATGCAGCCCCTCAGTGGCTTCAAGGGTTAGGTTTAGCCACTATAGTAGCTGCTGCCACAATGTGATGACACACTGAAATGCAGAATTTTTTAACACCTACACCGTAAATCCCTTTGTTCCACTTGTTTTTCAGAATTAAACATGATAGGTGCTTTACCAGGCTTCATAAAGAGCACAAATATATCAATAATAAATAATAACAAATAAAAATCCACCTGAAAATAAAGTTTTAAAATTTGGTTAAGCTGTGGCTACAACCTTTTTGAGCATTTTAACAAAAAGTTGCAAGTTGCAAGATGAGCCTTCTCTATATTTTCTTTATTTTGCAACCAATGGAATACATTCTCTTTAAATGCCTTTAAAACAGCGGTACGCTCTTTTCAGACTTTTCCTTGAATTTATCTTTGAGACAGACACTTAGCTAATGTAATCATGAATGCAGACATCTCAAATGTAAACTGTGGCTATGGCAATGATCTATGTGCATTTACCTACTGTAGTCGGCTATATGAGCAGGTAGAGGGCCAGTTGTTTTAGTTCTCCTATTTATAACAAAGGTCTGTATGTGATCAAACAGTTACTGTAGGCATCATATGAAAATCTGAAATGAAATATGATGACTGAACTTAAATGATTTGTTGTGAGATTTCAAGAAACTGGTTTTCAGTGGACATTTTGAGCCTGTTTATACTTGATTCATACCTGGTATTAATATGCGTCTTGCATGATCTGATCACAAGTGGACAGCTCTAAGTAGGTCAGTTCACACATGACAGCATTACAATGCATCTCCACCTGCATCTCGAGTGGCCATTTGTGATCGGATCTCATCTCCCCGCTCTATATGCAAATAAACACGGAGCTACATCATTTCCATTTGCAAAGACCAAATGCACTGTTGTTTTTAATCAGTGGTGCAACAGTAATTTGACAGCATTTGACAAAGTTTATAAAGTTTTTCCTCACTCAACGACTCACAAAACTGGAGATTTTTTTTACACAAGTCTGGCAACTTTTCCCACAGGCAACAAAGAAGTAGGCCATATTGTTAACTGTTTACTGTGTTTATAAAGTTTGACATGTTTATATGAATAAAATGTTGTCTTCTTTCATAAATTTAATATAAATGATGTAATCAGGTTAAGCGGTGTGATAAAACAGCTGCTACATGTTGGCAGGCAAGATGTACTTCAGACATGGGTAGCCAGCAGTACACAAGTGACAGTCTTTTTTACAAGGAAGAAAACAACTTAATGTGTTGCATTTAATGCCCAGTTTACAAGAAGGCATAATGATTCAGAATTTGTTGTAGATGGCATTTCATAAAGTTTGTAAAGTAAAGTTTCACTCAGCAACTCACAAAATTTAGATATTTTTAAAGGAGGTCAGGCGACTTTCTCCACTGACAAAGAAGTGGCAGCTATTAGTTACCATCAATAAAATGTTGTCATCTTTCACAAATTTAGTGTAAATGGTAAAAATCAGTTGAAACAGTTGAAAATTAAGATGCACTTTAGACGGCAGTGGCCACTGGAACAGCAATGCCAAAACTGACAGTGTTTTTTTTTTTTTTTTTTTTTTAACAAGGAAAGAAACAACACATTTTTTTTCTGGCATGGTCCCTTTCAGAAGCCCCAAAAAAAGTTTACAACCCACCCCAACTCCCAATTATTATCAATCATTAACAAGAACTGGGGAAGTAACTGACAAAAAAAAGATTCAAGTTGAATTTTAGTAAAATAAAGGTCAGCATGATAGCATCAGCAAACTCATGTTTGTTTATTTCCCTACATAAATCATATTGATTTATCTTTGTTTCACACATATTTCTCTCCTGGTCATCCATGCATCCCCTTGCAATGGGACTCAAGAAACATTGCTTACACATTCCTAAAAGAAAGTGGTTAAATCCAGTCCGACTACTTCTGAATTCTCAATCACCCCTTCACCCCAAATGTGTTTTGGTGGTCAGTTTGCAGTCACGCAGGGTTTGACTACATGACGGTTCAGGTGTAAATGTACCCAAGATGTATGGAGGACCAATGGTGACCTGATCAGTCAAACCACCTCTGGAAGTGGTCAGGGATGCATTGTGACTACATTAACCACAAGGATAACTGCACATGCTTTTTAAGTCCACATACAACGACCACATGGGTGGAAACTT
Source organism: Lutjanus erythropterus (assembly GCF_056507025.1). Classification (NCBI taxonomy): domain Eukaryota; kingdom Metazoa; phylum Chordata; class Actinopteri; order Lutjaniformes; family Lutjanidae; genus Lutjanus; species Lutjanus erythropterus. The sequence continues at coordinate 38,241,718 of NC_139320.1, forward strand.
GGTAACTCGCCACTAGATTTAGCAACTTCTTGTACCCTATTGGTGACTTTACTTTTAAAACACTACTAGTGACAAATTTTGCTACAGGAAAATTACATTGTCCCTAGGCAGAGTTCAGTTCAATGAGTTTCTTTGGTTACGCTGGTGCTCTCGCTCTGAAACCTTCTCTACATTGGGACTTTTCAAAATGCAAATGAGTTTCTCTCATTCTTCTTCTCTGGATGTCTTTGTTAGGATCCTTTAGCTTGCAATTATACAAATACTTTGTTTGATCTTGATAGTCTCTAAATAGTTTGTTTGAGCTTCTCTCTCATTCTTTTTCTCTGGATCTCACATGGTCCAATATGGAGTCATAGGAGTGCCATAAAAATAATTAATATGTATAGGAATAAGAAATATAATGGTAAATAGTCCATTTGATCTTCTCTCTCCTTTTGCAGATTTTTTTTTATTTACTTTTTTATTTTGGCAAATGTTCAACAACAATAAAGGATAGTTCACTGAAAAAAGAGAATTCAGTCATTATCTACTCACCCTCATGCTGACTGTGATTGTCGGGTTCATTTTGTTAGTCCACAAAATACTGCTGGAGTTTCACAGGATTGGTGACTGTAGGTGTGAGTGGTTGTCTGTCTCTATGTGTCAGCCCTGTGATGAACTGGCGACTTTTCCAGGGTGAACCCCGCCTCTCGCCCAATGTCAGCTGGGATAGACTCCAGCAGCCCACGACCCTTACGGAATAAGCAGTTACAGAAAATGAATGAATGAATGAACAAGACAGGTGAAGGTAGACTGGAAAGGTGAGAGAGACAAAGGAGACGACACAAAAATAAAACAGCATAAACAACAACTATTAATTCTTAATTAAAGCTAGAAACATCTGGTGGACCAAATCAAACATTATGGTGAGCCAACTTTGGTCCGGGCGCCCCAGTTTGGGCTGCCCTGATCTATATAAAGACTAACAGGCTCTACAAAGGCCAGATGAGTCGTTTTTTTATTTTCAATAACTAGATGGTTTGAGACAATTTGTTTTAGAGGCATTTTTCATTCTCACTTTTGTAAAAAGCCTCTAATTTCTGGGATACTTAAGTACAAGAGTAATATACTTAATTACATTTCACCACTGAAAAAAGAAAAACATCTAAGTACTTGGTTTGTTTAAGTGAACCCAACTCAAGTACACTGAGTTTGGCAGCTTTTTTGACCTCAATGTACAAGTAACTTATTTAAAATGAGTGTTAAAAACAAGCTGATAAAAACTGAGTTAGTTGAACTCAGCATTTGTAATTGAACTCTATGTTAGTATTTATAGTGCAGATGCAATCTGGATGTATGACATAATTTAATATGAGGTGTTAAGGGCGTGAATACCTCCTCAGTGTGCATTCACACCTGTACTTAGAGCTGTCCACTTGTGTGTGGATGAGCTCAGACACATCATGTCAACACCAGGTGTAAACAGGCTCTGAGTGATGTGGCCCTCAACATGACAGCTTGCAAACCCTGCAAATGTTGCCTGTCCAATCAGTTTGGCCTTTTCTTTCATAAAAGGGGAGACACTTGTGTGAATGATGGGCAGCACAAAACCACGCAACGGCTAAATTTAGTCCCGTCAGCTGGGCTATTTTTCACTTGACGTATTTCATGTCACTCTTTGTTCCGTTGTGTATTAACCATGGCTAAAATATAACTATCTGGCAGAGAGCACCCAATGTGATAGTTCTGTCTTTTCCTCTCGTGATGAATTGAATTAGGCAGAAGTGACATGCATATGAATGCTGTCTGAGCTCAAGGCAAGAATTGAATTGATGAGGACTCACTAATTTCAACCCACAACATTGTCAAATTAGCTTAGTGGGGGGAAAAAAAGCTCTGTATTGACTAGCTATTGCAGGGGTCATTTAATTTTTTTGATTTTCAAAAAAGGCAATTTAATAGCTTAACGAGGGCAATCAATTTTAAGAAATGTCAGCAGAATGAATTGAGAAGTACATGTCCCAATGTTTTTAATTGTGGAAATGGTGTGAAAAATCCACTCCCTGGATTGAAAGTTAATGGGCCAGGTGGATACATGCGGACAGCCGAGTCATCAGACAGTGTAATTAATTAGCACACAGTATTTGCATCGCTGTTTCCTCTCTGTCAAAAATGAGCAAAACAATCACATGAGGACATTTTGCAGAGTGAAATGGGTACGAAGACAGACAATAGCAAACCTCCTGCCTGTCGTTATGCACTGTTAGTCTTGACTGATGCTCTTTTATTGATTCTCATTTTGTCACTAGATAGTATAACAAGAGAAAGTCTAATTTTTTGTGTTCAGGACAGCCAAAAACAGAGAAGAACATCACAATGTCAGACCGTGCTCCTGACATATTGGAAATGCAATTTAAGGATTGTGATTCTACACAATATGTCCATCAGTGAGCTTTAAAGGCAGTGGTGGGCAGATTTTGTTACCTTTAGATTGGCTAGCTGTTTCCCCTTGTTTCCAGTCTTTGTAGTCAGCTAAGTTAGCTGGCTAAAGCTTCATGTTTGGCATACAGACATGAGAGACATATCAAGCTTCTTATCTAACTCTAATCAAGAAGGCAATAAGCATAATTTTCTAAATAACACAACTTTTCCTTTAAAGGTCCACTGTGTAAGATTTTGGGGGATCTACTAGAAGAAACTAGCAGAAATGCCTCAACACAAGGGCCTGACACTAACATGTGAATCGTCTGCTTCTTACTCAATCCTCAAAGAGCTCTAAGGTTATATTTAAATGCTCAAAATTAACACAGAGAAATGAAAAATCCTCCCCTATAATATCTAGCAGTCCAGCTGAGTGAAAGGAGGTATAAGGCCTAATGCCATTGCTCAGCAAGATAAATCACCAAATGCATGAAAAACTACCTCTTCTCAAGGTGAGAAAATAAATAAATAAATAAATAGGGACATACTATTCAGCCAGTACCATCGACTGCTGACAAAAATAAACAAACGTACCAAATCCTCACTTACCATATCCAGAGGAGCAACTGGTTGAAGAAAGGCTAACAGACTGCAATGCAAATGGGAATGAAATACAGTTGGCAGTGCTGATTAGAGAGTAATTATTTAGCAGAATTGCATCCTCACTGTTTGCTATTACAGCCCATATCCAGACACTTTTTCATTTTCAGATGTCTAACATCCAGCAGCTGCAGAAGAGGGAGAGGAAGACGAGGAAGTGGACCTCGGAGGCCATGCAACAGGCAGTCCAGGAGGTGGAAGCAGGCAGGCTCTCTCTTCGACAGGCAGCTGTGAGGTTTGGGGTCCCAAACTCCAGCCCGAGTGACAGAGTCAGTGGAAGGGTTGCCTCTGGCTGTGCTAACGTCCAGAGGCAACTTCTCACCCCTGAAGATGAAAATTCCCTGGTGGAGTACTGTTCGTACTCCGCCAGTCTCAGGTTTCCACTGACGAAGCCTCAGGTCCTGGCCCACGCTCTGGCCATCTTCGACCACCACCACCCGCATGCACAGAAGACCGTGCTTGGCCAGATGTGGTGGATAAACTTCAGGGAACGGCACCGTCATCGCCTCACAACACGGATCCCACACATCATCGACCGTGGGAGGGCATCCTGCGCCAAGAGGGGGACCATCGAGGACTACTTCAGGCTCCTCACCACCACCCTGGAGGAGCACGGGTTGAGACAGAAACCCTGTCAGATCTACAACTGCGATGAGACGGGGTTTCAGCTGGACTTCAGCAGGTCATCGTGCCCCAGGGGACCAAACACGCCTACAGGCAGGCCCAGGAAACCAGGGACTACATCACTGTCTTAGCCTGCCTGAATGCCACTGGGGAGGATGTCACCGCTTTCAATGTCTATAAGGAGGTATATCCTGTGGGCCCCTACAACAAGGAGGGGGTCACGGACAGTACGCTGTTTAGGAAGTGGTTTGTCGGGCACTTCCTGAGATATGCCGTGCAGGAGAGCCCACTGCTGCTGGTAATGGACGGCCACCAGTCCCACCTGGATCCAGAGCTGGTCCGGGCAGCACAGAGGGAGGGGGTAATTCTCCTGTGCCTGCCACCACACACATCTCACATCCTTCAGCCTCTGGATGTGAGTTTCTTTGGACCCTTGAAGGTAGATTCTGCTGGTGTTACAAGGGATCAGTTGGCAGTAAGTAAGTTTTCAAGGGTCCTAAGACACTCCTACCAGCGGATGAAGGATCCCCCCACCCCCAAATCCCTACCTCACCCATCCCCAGGTAACATCAGGGCAGATTACAGCAGACCTGGCCCACCTCCTGGCTGAAACCACCAGCAGGGTCAGGAGGAGCAGGCCAAAAACAGCCCGACAGCCGCTTCCCCTACCCTGCCTGGCGGCTCCCGCCACAGCCACCGAAGAGGAATACCCCTCGGGGCTGCTCCTGCCACCAGCTCCGGCCATTCAATTGCCGGTCCCTCGACCCACTCAGCCCCCTCTGGTGTCTCCCACAGTCACCAGCTGCCTGCCCCCAGCGGCACACCATCCCCAGGGAGCCTGCCTGCCCAGCGACATCTTCCCCCATCTCCTGGTCCACAAGGGAATGGTAAAACATCAATAAATATCAAAATGTAATCACTGTGATGCTTACAAACCATTAATATGTACACTGATATTGTCATAATAAAATATGATTATTCTTTTAGAGCCTTCAGCATCGGCAGCGGGTGGTGGCCTCCGAGGGTCCCAGACTCCTTCCTCTCCCTCCCAATGTAAATGTTTTTTTATTACCTGCAAATAAATAACACACCTCTACATGTTACAGCACGAAACTGCAAAATTGGTACATCATTTAGACCATTATCTCTACATGCACATATTCTTCATGTTGTGAAAATGTTCACATTTCTGCACAAACTGTGTAGCTCCTTAATTTTAAGATATATTCTTTGTCACATTTCTTTTTGAACCAATAAAGTGAAAAATTATAAATTATATTCTGATTCTGAAAACAAGCAACTATTTAACATGCTAGTGACATTAGCCATCATAATCAGAAATGTTAAATCTTTGTCCCTTATTTTTACAGCTTCAAGTGCAGCTTCAAGTTTTGCCCAGCTATTTTTCTTTGACTAGGTTACACAGCTGGAGAGACTGAAGAGGATCAGACGGTTTGGCGGTGTGGCCGGTGCTGGAAACCAGACCCACCAGATACTTTGGAGGGTCTGGTGTCATGGGTCCAGTGTGACACTTGTGCTCACTGGTATCACACCACTTGTGTCGGCTGGGAGGAGGAGCTGGATGAAGATGCTGATTTATGTTGTTTTTGGTGTATTGAAAATTAGTTTTTAATAAAAATCTTTTTTTTTTTTATACCAATCAATGTTGATTTTTTAAAAATAAATTATTCCATGAACGTTTAAATTATTTTCTCTGATCATTTGTCTTTTGTAAAAATGACCATTTTATGGATTAAGACCTGAGTTTATACATACATATATATAAAGTGTGAGTAATTGTTATATATACATATGTGTATATAATTGTAAATTTAATGCATCAGCAGAGATTCTGAGAAGACAGTTTAACAAAACATCCAGCAGGTGGTGGTATAAACTCGAAATGGAAATTAAGCAGCTTTTACTGCATAATTTGGAGTTGCTGAAGCATGCTATTTTATTTTGAAGGAAGGAAGTACTGTGTCGGATGTGTCGACAGTAATCCTGATAGTTTGGCCGACTCGAGAACAACACTAGATCGCCATAAAATCACTTATTCCCATTGTTTACAGTGAGAAAACAAGGGTGTCCGAATGAAGACAAAGGTTTTCGGTTGTGGACACAGTTAAGCTACTAACTGGTGTTACCTTATTCTCATCAGGACAACAAGGACATAATTGTCAAGTTCTACTTAACAAGAAACAAACAAACAAAAAAACCAAAACAAAACACAAGTATCCGCATCCCTCTTAATACCATCAAAGAGTTCAACTGTGTGAAAGGCAGCAGAGGGGCTCTGTTTACAATCTGTTACAGTTCAACCAATGTATAGGAGGCTGCCTCTATGAAATTTTCAAAGGAGGGAGAGAGGTAAAATACACACAAAAAAAACACAGGTCTGGGCCGTGTCATTAAATGTTTCAGCAAAATAATATAGCCATGAAGCTCGATGCACGGCCCTTTACAGAGCTGGACATTGTCTCATCCAAAACACCAACACGCTGCCCACCTGCCAGGTGGCTATCACATTAGCCGTCATGTTAGCAACCGGCTAAAAACAACAGGCCCGGTTCATACTTAAAACAGTCTTTAGTGTTACTCTAATTCGCGCGGCTGTAGATTACTCATAATGTACGCTCTGGCCTCCGATGCATTATCCAAAGATGTGTGCTCACCTCCTGGAGTAGTGATCTGTAATGTAGCTGGGTATGAGATGCCTACCTGACACCAGGACAGCGTCGGAGCAGACCCCTCACTTCGTTGAAGGCCGCTGGCTTCATCCTGACAGAGGCCGAGTAGTCGGGATAGATGTGGATGTGCTTGTTGTTGTGGAAGATGGCCCCCGCTCCCGCAGCTTTCCGTAAGACGTCTACTTTCTCCTGAAAGTAGTGGAACTTCAGGACGACAGGTCTGCGTGGGCTGCAGGCTTCTGTGGGGTCCAGTGTTGGAGTGTAGCCGAGAGCTAGCACATCTTGTAGCATCTTGGCAATGGACTGCTCTGGTCGTGTGTCACCGAAGGCCTCCTCCACGCCGATTAATCCTGCAGTTGTCTCTCCGCTGTCTGTAAATCCAAGTCCTCTGTCTTGGCCGTCAGCTGGTTTACTTGGGAGGTGAGTAACTTGACTTTGTTTTCAAGTCTGTAGACCAAGTCTGAATAACCATTAGCCCCTTCTTGCAGGCTAGCAATTCGTGTAGCATGTGCGGTGTTTACTTTTTCAACTTGTCCCAGTGCCTTTGAATGTTAAGCGCGGGCCATAGCTATTACTGTCAAAAGATTCTTGTGTGCACACAGAAAAAAATATAAAAAATATGTGCATGTTAGTCTATAGTTGCACATAAATAGAAATTTTGTAAAGTCTTGCATATATTATGTAGTGTATATTTTCTCAAGTTTCTAAAGTTACAACTTTACTAAATTACAAATAGGGATTGGCAGCCTTAAGATCGCATTTAGTCGATCAGTAATTTTCTGACAGAGCTCTTCTTCTTCTGCTTTATTTGCAGCAGTGTCACAGCAGCACAAAGTTGTTATAATTATGAGTTGTGGAAAATATACAAAATATATTACGGCAAAAAGCAACACTGTTGCTGCAAATAAAGCAGGAGAAGAAGAATGCTGTCAGAAAATTACTGATCGACTGAATGCGATCTTGAGGCTTCCGTTTGTCTCTAACATGAAAACTGCACGTTAAAAAATAAAACTTCATACAGCAGATTTAAACATGACGCTGTAAGTCTGATACTATCTCCTGGTGACAGAGATGTGGAGATCACATAAGTTTCTGGCCAAACCACCGCAAAATGCAACTGATTTAAGATTTTCCGTGATAAATGATGATTAATTTTCTAATCAGAGTTCTGAGCTGCAGTATCAGCAATGCAAAACGGACACTGGTAAAAAAAAGTATTAAAAGTGTCTGTAGTTGCTTCATCATTATTTTAGTGTGAGATAAATTTATAGTGGACCTGGAGGAAATGAGAAAAATGCCTCTGCTTCCCCAAACATGACAGTGTGACGCACACAGTTTGTGCCGCTGAGACACTGTTAGATTTGTGTATTATACGGATTCGTTCGGTGATTTTACGAACATACAGCTCAGTTACTTTTCATTTTGAACGTCTTCCCTCAGTTTATAAGCTATATCGCTCATAAACAACCTTGCTAGGACAATAATTAGCTTAAGAGCGGAGATTTTTAATCTTTCATGCATGTGCAGTTTGATGTTATCTTCCACTCCATACATAATGTCTGACCCCGTGACGTAGTTTTGACAGTAATTTCACGGTTGTCAGATTCGTATCCATAATGAAGAAAACCCATAAAACTGCAATCCGTATTTGTAATTTAGTAAAGTTGTAACTTTATGAGTTGTCTTCTCATGGAGAAAATATACACTACATAGTATGCGCATGATTTAACTTAAACAAGAGTTTACAAAATTTTTATTAATGCACAACTATAGACTAACATGCACATATTATTAATACGTGCACGATTTTTTGTGTGTGCACGCACAAATCTTTTGACAGTAACCTTACTCCATACATAGCAATCTCCTGGCGTAGCTCTCTCGAAAGATCCTCAATTCTCTTATTGGATGAATCTATCTTTGCTAAAACCCTTTGCTCATATTCCTTAATGGCTGCCATAAGTGTCTCAATTGCCAAGCGGGTGTCTTCGTCAGGTGGGTCCATAGCATCGTGGTATGGGTTAGGTTTTGCGTATTTTGGCATGGTTAGGCTGAGGGTTACAGTCCACCAAAGCTCGCCGAACAATGAAAAGTATAACAGAGAGTAAGGTTTAAAGTTAATATGTAGTTATTGAGCGTGGGAGATAATCGCTTATGGAGCTCGAGGAAGACACGTCCTCACATGTTGCCGGCTCTCCTTCTGCAGTGATAATAAAAGTTTTTAAGGAATATAATATTATGTGCGTCACATGCATTGCATCATGTGGCGTTCATCTTGCATGTCGCTCCAATGACATCACCTGTCACCCAAACATGGTCTTCCAAACTGCAATGGTTTCACAACGTTAACCACATGTTAAAAATGTTTTCTGGCAGTGTCTCATACGGCTGCTACAGGATGCCTTTTATATCAGTGTAAGATGCCGACTGACAAATCGGCTCACAGTATTCAGTTGGTTGCAATTTAAAGCCTTACTGCTAGATGGCACTAAATCCAACACACTGGACCTTTACAGAGAAATTTTGCCATGTTTCATGTGGATCTTAAATCAGTGTTGATAGTAAATGTAGTCAGTTGAAGCGATTTCTTTCTTCTTTCTTTTTTTTTTTTGTGATCGCACATGAGCTTCTGATGCCCAGGTTGCCATTTATCACCACTCTATCCTATAGCTATGACTTGGTTGGCCAATACATAGCACATATTGCTTCAGTTGACTACATTTACCATCCACATGGCAAAATTTCTCTTTAATAGATGAAATGTTTTTGGTCTAAGGACTTATGTAATGATGAATTTATAACAACAGTCAAAGAAGTTTGACCTTGTCAAACTTAATTTCTCCAGAATTTGAATCTTAACCCATAGTTTTTTTTACTAATGTACCAGCAGCTCTCGGTTCCGACCACTTCTTGACCCCACTGCCCACTCTGAAGGGCGTGATCTCTGTTTCGTTTACTCTCATCCACTTACTGTATTAAACCCTATCTTGCTGCACTGTGTTGAAACACCATGGGAGGATGATTTATATCTCGAAATAGCAGAGGAGGATCGGGTCGAGTGTTTGCATCAGGTTCACTCCTTTTTTCATCTCTGCAAGGCACAAGCTGATACAATGCAAGATTAGTCTCCACTATCACTTAACTAAGGTCAGGCTGCTGGGGATATATGAAGACTTACATCCTGTCTGAGATAGACGTTGTCAGTCTCCTACCTGCATTCATATGGAGTTTTTTTTTTTTTTTTTTGCAAAATTTGTGGTTGTAGGTATATAATTAGACAAATTATGTCAGTCCCTGTCAAACCATCTGCAATTATCTCTGTACCTGGAGTCACCCTGACACCTGCAATACCACATCATATGATGTAACATTAATAGCTTTTGTAACTCTTTTAACTTAATGTCTGAATCCTCTCAGGTGGAAATGTTCCTCTCCATCCACCCATCACTTTTGGATGAGAGACCTTTTGCAGTTGAAACAATTAGATGTATACTGAGAGGGTCATCTGCCAGTTTTATGGACACATGAGGACCATTTTTCACACACAGCAGGCTAATAACTTCATGGCCATTCTCGTGTATCTTTAGTTATATTATTTAAATTAATCCCTTTGTCTGTTAATTTTCAGTACTCCATTATATATGTATGTAATGTATGCATAACTATCTAACTTATTATTTCTCTTTTGTTTTTTCCTGCAGATCTTTTTTTAGCACAGGGGTGTGCTGATCCACCAACACTGTAGTCCCTCACTTTGGTGATCCTCTGACTTTTCATCCAGCCCTACAGTCAGGTCAGTGTTAGTAGCTGTGAGTAAAATGTCTCAACAACTATTGGATGGATTCCCATTAAATTTGGTTCACATATTCATGTTTTAGGATGAATTATTATGACTTTAGTAAGTCCTGTGACTTCAGTGCCATCATCAAGCAACAATGTAAATCCACATATGTCATTTCTGCCACTTGGCGTCTCTCTCACATTAAAACAGTAGAGCTTTTTGCGCAGATGTCGGTAACAACCATTGTGGAGATACTGGCGCCTGATATCCTCAGATACACGTTGCTGGTTGTTCCAAGATCGAGATTTATACAAACGAGTGATAGAGCCATTAGGACGTGGAAGAGCCTGCCTGAGGAGATCAGGGCAGCAAACTCTGTCCCATCTTTTAAATCACTTTTAAAAACCCACTTTTAAAAAATGTCTTTTTATTGATTCTGTAGTTTTACTCTCCTTGTGCTGGTTTTATGTTTAGTTTTTATGTCTTTTAGATCATTTTCTTTTCTTCTTCTTTTGAAAGGTGATATGTAAATACAGTTTCTTCTTCTTCTTCTTCTTCTTCTTCTTCTCATTATCATAATTAATATTATTATTACGTAGACAATAGAATGGATTACACATATTACATGGATTAGGGTGTCTTAACAATGGAAAAGTTTGCATAAAGTGTCACATTATTACTCTGATGTATCCAAGATATCCTGTGTTTTCAAGTCATAGCAACTAGCAGCTGGTAGCAGCATTTTGGATAACGTAAGCACACATCTCAACAAAATATATTGCATAAGTGTAGCATTTCTTTTAAATATTTTAATGCAGAAATATCACATTTTATAGTTTTAATTTTTCCAGTACTTTGGTTTATAAAATAAATCCCTGTAAAAAAAATGGCATTTGAATCATCCTCAGCTATACTTTTTATTACCACTAAATAGCAGGTGCATGAATCCCAACATGCTAAATTAAGTTGGTGATCATATTAAACCTTATACTGCTAAACACCAGCATGTCTTCATTGTCACTTTTATTGTCTTATTTATTTTCTCTTTCATTTGTTCAGCTTTTATATTTTTAAATCAAAAAGCATCACAATAATTTTACTTACAATTAATACATAACAAAGAATCTAACACTGAATAAACATGAAACTGCTCAGCCCACACATTAAAATACAGCCATGAAACACATGCATGACACATGAGATTTAAGAGGAATTCAGAAATAAATTGATGGTTATGATCCTATCCCTCAGTGACAATTACTGGAGTAAAATATAACAAGATCACTTCAAAGTGCGGAAGAAATAATATTATAAAGACATTCTCTATCCACCTCCCTCTCACCACATGATAGAGGGTGTAATGAAGAATGGCATGAAAAATTTATGGAATCACTTCAAAGATAGCATATGCTTTCATGATTTCAAATATTTCTAAGATAGGCTGAAAATGGATGGGGCTGCTATATATCAACCAATTCAAATCGGATCTTCTTCATCTCACTCTTTTTGTTGCATAACACTCTTTTTTTTTAAAACCATTTTTTGTAGACGCATTTCCTGCGTAGTGCCTTAAAGGTTAAAAGTGATCACAGGAAATTCAATAACCTATAACACTGGAGGTGTTGTTGGAATATAACACCGTGTTGTAGTTTGGATGTTGAACAAAAACATCTAACATTTCTGACCTCAGATTAAGATGTGGGAGTGAAGTTGTTCAGGTCCTCTGCTGACTTTGAGATGAAAAGCAAAGACGAGAAATTATTGAAAGACTTCGGATTGTGAGTGGGGTCAAAGGAAATGAGCAACAGGCAAAACTTCTTCTTTGTTCTTATCTTTCTCACACAATCAATAGAAGTGAAAAGGGGAGAAAAATGAACACCACCCCTTCAAAGTCCGTCTTATTCTGTTTGAAGTCCATGTTGTACTTGAAAATGAGTGTAATGCCAGAGGTAACAGTCTGCCCTCAGCTCCTGTTTCTGAGTTAGAGTAATGCAGTATTAACAGCATTAACACATGAAGAAAATTGCTTTTGAAAGATAAAGAAAAAACAAACAGCATCTTATTAAGCAATTAAATTCTTCTTCTAGGGTCTAGATATGATTAAACTGTATCTTTGTCAGGGATAATAAAAACAGTTACACTCTTAGAAATGAGGTTTCCCAGAATGGTTCTGCCTGAAAGGCTGAGGTTCTACCCAGAACCATTTGCTTCTGAAAAACCCTTTTTTGAGGAAAGGGTTTGTCAAGCATTCTTCAAGAATTGGTGAAATTCTTAAACTCATTTGTCAAGGGCTATTTGTACCATAATATAAAAGAGTTCTGGGTAGAACCCCATGTGTGGGTTCTACATACAACCCTTGAAATATATAAAGGTTCTTGGTAGAAACCCCCTGGATGGGTTCTAGATAAAACTGGTGGAATACTACTGTATGCCATTTTAAATGTTTACTCATGATTGATGCATGAATGATGAATGCAGTATGTTACATCAGTATTTGTTCTTATACACACATGTAAGTTACACTGAAATACATATGTTACAGTCCATAGCCACTGTGGTGGAAAGGTGGGTGGCTGGATTTTTTCTTTGGTAGCAGAGCTGCTGAACACAGTATTAAACTCATGTGTCTCTGTCAACTATGTCTTTTCATGTAGTAGCCTCCAAGCTAATGAGCAGTCCAGTTTTAAGCCTTAAAATTCAGGCTCATTAGCATTCTTGAGCCATGATTCCCCCTTAGTTGAAAGAAAAATAGGGTATGAATGGAATTTGGTTAAAATGCCTTAAATAAGATACATGCTTAAAGGAAATGTTTAACATTTTGGGAATGTGCTTATTCACTCTCCTGCAGAGAGCTGGATGAGGAGATAAGTTAAATCTAAAGTTATAGCCAGGAGACAGTTAGAGTAGCTTAGCACAAAAACTGGAAATGGGTGGAAGCAGCTAGCCCAGCACCAACAAAATCCACTGTCACAGGTGGAAAGAGCTAGGCTAGCTGTTTCCTCCTGTTTCCAGTCTTTGTGCTAAGCTAAGCTAACTGGTCACTTGATATAGCTTCATATTTACCATAAAGAAAGCAAATAGCTAGCAAACTATTCATTCAAGACAAGTTAAAGTTTAATTTTGAAGGTTATCCTAATAATACAAGCTTCATATACCAGTCTTTGAAATTCAATTAACAGGCTTTTATTACAGAGTCCTTACATTATGAATTAATAATGATGAAATCTCAAGACCTTTTAAAATTACACTCATTTGGATGATTTGAAGTGGGGTTGTATGAGATACGATCTAAAGTACATGGCAGTCAACATGCCCCCAGTTTGGAGAACCAGTAGGGGTACCAGTGTAGGACAAAGGCCCACTTAAACAAAATTATTATCACTTTAAGTGTGCACTATGTTTAGAATATTTTCATTGTTTACCTTGCCCTCAGTCTTTTCTGATGGGAAGCTACTATTAAATGAGACAAAATCTATCATATTATATCTACTAAAATCTATTATTTTACCTCACAGAAGACGCTGCCTCAGTTAGTTTGTTTGCATTACTGTGTGACTTAAGTGTTTTTACGGTTTAGTTTGGGTTCGCATAAGTCACACAATAACACAAATAAACTAAATAGTTGGGGCAGTGATAGATCAGGAACTCCTATGTTCAGCAAGGTTAAAGTACCTATTTTGCTGAAGGAGTTTGGTTGTGGAAGAGAGACTTATATTTGGCTTATATAGCAGCGGTTTTCCCTTGGAAAAGGCTGTCTAACAGCAAGGTAAAGCAATGAAAATATTTTAAATATAGTATACAAATTTTGTTGCTGACAGCAGCACATTGCTGAGCCTCCTACACACTGTACTCCTGCTGCTTCCTGAACTGGGGGCGTGCCGACCGCCATCTACTGTAGGTAATACACTGTCTGCTGATAACTCGTACAACCCCACTTCAAATAATCTGACCTATCCCTTTAAGATGTGCTGGCATAGTGCCATATGCTTTGAGTGCTGGTGTCACGAATGCAACCTCAGTTGTATTTCACCTGATGTCTGCCCGTGTTTAACACACACCTTATTTTCAGCATCAGTCTGAAGGCACATTCAAAACCCTGCTGAAGTTATAGTGGAGGCTGCAGCCAACGAACCGTAGCAGAGTTAACTTCCAAGTTGGCTTGCAGGATAACAGCCCCGCTGGACTCGAGGCCATAACATTATTCACATAAACACTGCACATTGAGACAACCTGTTGAAGTCATACTGAATGAACAAACACACTGAGCCCAGCTCGTAATCCTTGGCTCCTACTGGGCTCCTAATAACACCAATAGACCCCAAGTAGGTACTAACAAATACTGAGAAAATAACACATTACTTTTACTGTGTAGCACTTTATGCAAGCTGCATATACACTCCTTAGACATAAGAGTTCCAAGAGGGTTTTTTCCTGAAGGACTGACATTCTACCCAGAACCATTTTCTGAAGGGCTGATCAAGAGTTCTTTATAAGACTAAGGATCCTTTCATCCAAGGAACCCCTTTTGGGGAAAAAAAAGAGTTCTTCAAGAATTGTTGAAATCGTTGACGAATTCTTTCATCAAGGGTTCCTTGTACCATAATATAAAAGGGTTCTCAGCAAAACCACCTCAGTGGGTTCTAGATAAAACTATTGGAATATAAAGGTGTTCTCAGGGTTAAAACCCTTGGAATATAAAAAGGTTCCTGGTAGAAATCCTTGGGTGGTTTCTAGATAAAATCCTTGGACAATATAAAGGTTTGCAGTTAGGGCTGGGTTAAAAAAAAATCAATTAATCAATTTGAATTGATTTTCCTCTGCCCGGTCTGATATAAATTCATAAAATTCAATAATACATCATTTAATATGTCTTTTCTCCTGTGGATGTGTGATCCATCCTGTAGTTTTAACCCTGTTTGTCTTGTATGACCAGCTTTTGGCTTGAGATCTGGTAGCGTGAGATTTAACTAAACTTAACTTTAAGGGTTCTTTGTAAGACCAAGGTTTTCATTAAGAACACTTTTCATCCAAAGAATCTTTTTTGGACGAAAGAGTTCTTCAAGAAATGTTGAAATAATAATGGAAATATTCTACCAGGGACCAAAAAAGTGTTCTCCCATGGGGACGAGCCAAAAAAAACATTTTATGGTTCTAGTTAGCGTCTTTATTTCTCAGAGTGTAGAAGCAAAGCAATGACCTATTTTATTTCAAATAAAATTACTCTTCAGCTGTATTTCCTTTAACCTCTTGAGATACAATCAGTGTATATCATGTCATACTGTACATGTAAAGATCACCCTTTTGATCAATCACCCATTTCATGGATCTCTCATCATCTTTTCTTTACTTCTTTGGTGTTTGAGTATTGCAGAGAGCATCTCGAAGGCAGTTTGATGACTGAGAGCAGTGTTCTGCATAGCCCCGGGTTTCAAATGGGGTTTGAGTATGTTAGAGGCTTGTCATACATCTTGAGTGAAATCCAAAGTGACAGGCTTCTTGAAAGACCCGGGATCTGATGCGAACTGTCACTGCACATTACAGAAGCTGCTGCATGCTAAGCTCGGTTTACAGGATGTTTGACTAGTCTGCAGCAAGAGTCTTAAAATGAGTCCGTTACTCTAATTGTTAATACCCTTTATAAATAATGACAAGTGCATTTGGAGAGGAGGCTGTTTGCTTGTGTTTTGATGGATTTATAACTCCAGCCAGCTCTTTGCCACCTGTTTTAGATTAAACATCAGTGTTGAAGTCATTATCAGATTGTAATTTAAGTTTTATTTCAGGGATCTATTGCAATAATTTTGTCTGTTATTGTGGTATTTAAATGAGGCTGTCTGTGCATGTTGATGGTGATGACAGTGAGGGCTGTTTTTAGAGCATATCACATCACTGCCGAGGTACTAAAAATAGAGTGAATACTCATTTACTGATAACAATGTCATTTAAAATGTGACATTTAACACAAAACACGTGTATTTTGTTTTATTGTTTTTATCAATTTGGATTGGATTCAGAAAAAGAAATACATAATTAAAAATTAAGAGACAGACATAAGTGATAATGGAAATTTTAAATTTAGCTTTGAGAGCATGTCTCAAACTGCCTTAAAGGGACAGTTCAGAGTTTTTGAAGAGGGATCATCTGAGGTACTTACCCATAGTCAGTATATTATCTACAATAGATAGGAGTCAAGACAACCCCAGTTTGGAGAAGCAGCAGGAGACACGGTGTAGGAAGCTAAACAATCTACTATTGTGGACATTGATTGGGTGACCATAACTGAGTCATGTTAGATCAATCCAAATATTATACATTTATACTCAGCCAGATGTATTTTGGGTGTTCTTTTGGTCAAAAGTGAATTTCGCAGGTTGGACTTGAACTTTGGGTTTGTGACCTGACCTCACCATAAGTGAGAATGTGGATGTCAAACACAGATCACCAGTTTTTCTGCTGCACTGAGATACTTTCGTAGCAGATTAATCTAAATTGGTGAGCACTTCTGATGTTTTCTAACACTAAAGACGTGACTTCTTACTCGGTTGAAGTTAAAATCTTAATGCAGCACTTTGGGAGGCAACGCTGTATACAGTATCATGTATTATTATACAGTATTATCATTTTTAACTGAATGTTTTCCAGTTGAATTAATATATGTTAACGTTATAAGTTACCTTTTGTGGGCAATTTGAAAATATTAGTAATGTAGCTACAACACTCAGCATGGTTGATGGGTCCAATGTCCAAATTAAGTTAAAACCAGTTCGCTATAGTTATAGCTGTCTGTGAGCTACTGTGCTGTTGTAAATACACAATTCAAAGTTGGCCCCTCCTCCCTCCCTTGCTCAGCTAGCTAAACTGTGGCAACCACTATCTACTGTAGCTATGATAAGTACCTCATACAACCCCACTTCAAGCAATCTGATCTAGCCCTGTAACACTGGCATTATGCAACTACTTATATTAGATATAATCTCCAGTGACAGTGAATGCAAACAGTTTCATGTATCACTGCTGCCAGTTTAGAATTAGTTCAATGTCTCTGCACAGCAAGACACCAGACGCAATGTGATGTGTGAAAAACTGTGCGAAAATATCACAAAATAAACACAGAAAAAATAGATGCAAATTTCTGAGCTGTGAGGATGAGATTATTAAGTATAACATTTGCTTAAAAACAACATATAATACAAAAAGGGAAACAAACAGCAGCCACACCAGATTCAGCAAACATCACTGCAGTTGTTGCCTGCAGCCTGTTGTGTGTTAAACCTCCCATCATCCAGCTGGAGTGTTGGGTCAGACTCAGACTGTCAGGTCTGGGGCCAGACACCATGGGCACACGATGAAAATCTATTATCTTCTATTTTCCCAAATCACATCGCTTTTACAGTAGAAAAGTGATCAACATTAGTCCTCATTAATTCTTAATTCCATTTGTACACTGTCCATGCATGAATTATAATAGCAAAGATGAAAATCTGCTGACAGGATCACAGTTAAAGTAGAGTTATGCTGCCCCCACATGGCAGAAAGACCACATTACAGCTTTAAAGGAGGCATCGCCATCTTATTTAAGGCTCCATGCACGTGCTGTGATGTTGTTAAATCTCTAGGTGGCAGCAGATATCCAAGATATGTTTACTGTTACATCGTTTTTGGTTGGTTTCATTTGACTCTTATTTTCTGCCATGCATCTTTTAATTTGATTCAGAGCTTAAACAGAACATTGAAAGCTGAAATTATGCAGATCTCTCCTGAAATTCATTTAAATGTGTCTTACTGCAGATGTTCAGGAGATGGAGGAAATAGCCGGATCCACTTACTTGCTTATCTAACACACCTTGCTTAATTATCAGAGAAAGATGTTGATTCAACACTGAATGTGATGCTGCTGCAGTTTGTGGTTGTCAGTAGTAGAGGTATTCAGATCATTTACTGAAGTCAAATTATAATAGTAATATCACTTTATAAAAAATACTGTTGCTTTGAAAATATTTCTTAAGGTAAATAATGTAAGTATAATCAGAAAATGTACTTAAAGAATTAAAAGTACTTAATGCAGAGCATGTCCAATGTGACTGTTAAACTATATTATATGATTGGATTATTATTACTGATGCAATAATGTAAAAGCAGGGTTTTTTTTTTGTAGTTGATTGATGTGGAGCTCATTTATAGCTATTTTGTACATGACTGTAATTTAAGGTTATTTTCCTTGTGGACTAATTTGCTGGTTATTTTTCCATTAATTAACTGATTGTTTGGTTTGTTAAAAAAAAAAGAAAGAAAGACAGACAGAAAGAAAATAGTGAGCAATGCTCATCACAGTATACCCAGAACCAAAAGTGACACCTTCACCATTTTTATTTTGTCCAACCCACAGTCAAAATAAAGTAATACTAATAAACTGAAACTATTAAAATAACTCAAAGGAAAAGCAGCAATCCTTATATCTGTAAAGCTGCAATCACAAAATGTTTTTGCATGAATTCTCAAAATTGTTAATCAGTTAGTCAGTGAATTGTTGCAGCTGTACCTGTGTCATTTCATATGCTTTGCATGCAAAATCATAACTGAAGTGTGGAAAAGTATTTTCAAGTGAAATATAGTGGAGTGGAAGTTAAAAAAAAAGTGATATGGGAAGAAAATACTTAAGTAAAGTATTTAAGTACAGTAATTCAGTTAGTTACCTTCCACCACTGGTGGTGGTTCTTGTATTTGGATTTCATACCTGGTTTAAAATTAATAAATAAATAAATAACCAAAAAAATGTACACTAAAGTAGACTTAACATGGGTTTTAGATAAGTACAGATAAGCACACTTAATTTTGTATACTTAGTATGCTCATGATTTTGGTGTATAAAGTATATTTTTCTATTTTTCGATTTACTAACAATGTACTTGATGCTAATAACCTAACTTTAGTGCTACCAAACATTATTGAAATACAATTAAGTGTACTTAAGTGTACTTAACTGTGTAAAGTGTACTGAAATTTAATGCACTTTCACATACGTTTTTTACCTGGTTAATTTAATCCAGTCATACCTGAAAGTGGTGCACTTTGTAGAAGAACATTTTCAGTATTTAAGGAACAAAAGACCATTCAGGGACCAACAGTTTTCCTTCTAATTTAATTGAATTCTTTGTGTGACTCAGTTGGCTGTGTCAGCATGTGGTCAGAATAGGCAGAGGTAAAGTGTTGTCACTGGTCTGGCACTGGAACTAAGCCCTCTTTGTACTGGTGATGATGAGCATTGCAATGACATCTGGCAGTGGCACCTTATGTCTGCAGCGGTGACGACAAGCTTGCGCTTATTGTGTAAATCATCTCAAAAGAATTACATCTTTATGATGGGGGATGCTGTATGTGGTGGGACACTGCATCCTCTCTTCCTGCTGTTACATAATGAATATGCATATGGCCGGGTCTCTGTGTGTCTCTGTGTGTACTGATGTGTGTGGTTGTATGTGAGCTTAGTCAGACTCCTCCAGATCTCTGCCTACGCAGATTAATATCTGCCGTCCACAAAGGGGCCCTGTGTGCCTTGCAGGACAGACTCTCAGGACAATGAATCCACTGTCTGACAACACCATCTCCCACTCCAGCAAACCGATACGCACCCCTTAGTCCTGAGATTATAGGAAGCCCAGTCTTTCTGCACTAAAGGTGATAATTGAATGACGGAACCGTGCTCCTGGCTCTCTCAAAGCTTTTCACCGAGTCATTCATCTAGACTGCAGAACATTGAATTAGAGTCGCCAAGAGCTCTGGCACTTGTGTCCCCACTTGTGACTTCTGGATTGTGGAAGGCTACTTTCAAGGTTGAAATGACAGGTCTTTGTTTTTAAAAGAAATATATAGTATCCAGCAATAATAGAGCTTTTTCGTGGTAGTCATGTTGATATGGAATAGAGTAAACACAGGTGTTACCAGTGATCAGAGATAGGCACAAATACATTAAAATGTATCTTACAAATACCTGTGCATTAAGACTGAGTTGAATCAACATAGATTAATTTAACCCAAGATAAGTTCTAATTAGAGTTTAGTAAAAAAAAAGTTTTAAAATGAGAAAATTCAGATTTAAAATCAAGCAGAGCTCTGTTGAACAATTAAAAACTGGACTAAATTTATTCCATCCAAGTTTAGTGATGTTGCTTAACTAAAATGTAATAGTAGTTCAATCAATATGGACATGCTTGCTTAACCAAATTAAAAATAAATCCATAAAAATGAATTTGAGCGCTGGCATGACCTAGCTACTAAGTATTAAAGATGGGGAATAACTAGCTAAAAAGTAAATAAAACATAACATTGCTTGCTAGCTACCTGAAATGTATTTTAAAAACTTTATATTGCTTGCAAGCTAGTTAAAAGTGCTACAGTTTGAAAACATGTTACGTTGTTTGCTTGCTAGCTAAAACGTCAGTTAGCCCTCTTAACCTAAGCCTACATATGATGGGTCGGCATTGAAGCTCTAATTTCTTCTCTAAGAAAAACCTAGCAACCGGAGTGAAAGAAAGAAGATACACATAATAAAGCTCAAGCGTGTTGAATCTGTCCATTAACTTTCTTTGACGAATGAGATGTATTTTCAAAAACGCAACTATTTTAAAAGTACCCCCTCAAGTATAAATTTAAAGTTGATATTGGATCAAATTTGAAATTGGAGTTTAAACTTTTGGTGCAACATAATTGAGAATTAATTGAGGTTTAACTTATCTTAGCTTTAGGTTTAACTAAACAGAGGTTTAAAGAGAGGTTTAAGTTCAAAAATAATCATTGTTGGTGCAACCCAGCCTAAATGCATCAAAATAAAATACAACAAAATAGGAGACAATAGCCTAATTTGTATTTTGGAAATGTAATACAGTCTGTACAAACTGATATTGTCACATTTTAGGCATCACTATGGGTCTGACCTTAACCCCCCTAAGGCTCCATCAAAAACAGAAGGTTTAGTTAACTTAAATAGACTATCCAGTGAAATACAATTAAATGTGATTGGCTATTACTGACAAGCTAACATGATAGCTATGTTATGCTAGCATTAGCTGGCTGAGTTAGCTAGGTTAGCTATGGATTATTCATTGGTAATGTTACAGAACATCAAAGTGATGCACTGTTCTTCTAGAATAACTTTAACTTTATGCTACTGTAATTTTTGTTTGCAAGGAAATATTCCTGAGCTTTGATATTAAAACTTAAATTAAAGCATAATACTGCACTTACATCAGTGGTGGTCTTCAATTTGAAGATTGCAGTTTGTGGTTGTTTTTCCTGGCCAGTTTGTATTACTGTACTTAGATTTACAGTAATATTTTCCTGGAATGCATTGAAAATCTACAGTAACATACTGTACACAAAGCTACAGACAGTAATAATGCTGTGGAAACAAGAAAGCATGAATAAAATGACAAATTACATAATGAATTTCCCACATTTCATATGCAAATACAAGCTCTTTGACTGAAATATGACTAATTAAGGTCCTGTTTTATTTAGTGTAGCAGAGCCTCACAATGAGGCCAACATGCACATTAGCTGCACCCTGACTCTGTTTGACCTGAATGCAACAAAACATTAATTAGTATCATTGTTGTGTTTACCTGTGTTTACCAACTATTTCATTTAAAAATGGCTGCTGAGAATAAAGCCTATAGAGCTCGATTCAAATCTGGTGTTTTGCCCGACCATGATGCTGCATTTTCTACCAGCCTGCTGAGCCACAACAACACCACAGTGGGATTTTCTTATTTATTTGCCTTCGCCTGATTTAAAATTGATTATTTGATAGATATACACTGCGAGGGTTGGTTAGAAGGGGAGGGTCTTAATAACATCCCTGTTTTTCTCGTTAGTCACACTGATATCCACTGAGCATGTATCATGAACGCTCCTCCCTCCCTGCACCACTGACCTCCACTTTTCTCCCATGACCCGGAAACCAATGTTCATAATAGTACTGTATGTAGCCTTCTGTTACAGTAGTGGAGGAGGCAGGAGAAGCTATTTTAAAACTTCCTACAGTGGAGGATGCTCACATGTATCCTCCCGAGGAAATATACTAGACAGTATGGCCAATATTGTGATAGATAGGTAAGACTTTGACTTGGTAATTCATAGAGAGAAGGACTAAATGCTCAGTAGTTGTAGTAATTAACGTTGAAAAAGTATCTGTAAATGTGTTGCACGTGTATATGTGCATGTAGGCGTGAGCTCCACAGAGTATGCATGTGTGGTCAGGGCTCTAATGGGTGAGGGAGGATGAGAGGAGGCAGGCGAAAGAGGGGGAGATATACACTACTGTTCAGAGAGAAACACAGAGATGAAGAGCACAAAATAACTCCAGGCAGCCTGGTGGGTAATGAAACGAACGTTTGAAGTTTCACAGGGTTGTACATGTTTTTGTAAAAATGACTGTGTACTCGCTCTGTCTCTGTAAACTGAGGAGAGTGAGACAAACGGAGATTACATTTATCAGCGTGTCCAAACAGCACTAATACTGCTGATATTACGACTGTATGTGATTGAACATGAGAATAAATAAATCTTGGCAAAGTTTAGAGAGGGATTCTGCGTGATTTGAGTAGATGAAAGAGCATGTTATGTTTGCTTTGCCACAGATGGACAGCATATTCAGTTAAAAGAAAAATGGAGTTGATGGCTCATGGGGGATACATTAATACAATTTTTCTCTCAAAGTATGTTTTACTGAAGGAGATAAGGGCATGTGGGTGTCTTAGTTATACGACCACACAGACTAACAGAAAAACAGAAATAAGATTGTACCATAAAGACAAAAACACAACTCATCCGAAATCAATGGCAGACTGACCTAGAATATCAGATAGGCGTCAGTAGAAAAACAATATATACATTCAGACTGGTTTGCACCAACAAGGATTCATTTTTAAACCTGATTAAATCATAATTTAATCAACGTTGCACCAAACTTTAAACATCAGTTTAGTTTTTATTGTAAACATAAATTTAAATTAATTCTGTTGCAATAAAATTTTAAACTTGAGATCCAGTATTAACTTTAAACTGACACTTGAGAAGGTTTAACTTTTATAATGGCTGCCTTTTTGAGATGGATTGAGCAAAATAATTCTCAGCCGGACCATCATGAGTAGGCTAACTAGGCTAACCAACTTTTTAGCTAGCTAGTAAACAATGCAATGTTTTTAAAACCTTTAAGCCAGCTATCAAACATAAGTTTTTTTCCAGCTAGCATACAATGTAACTTAGTTTTTTTTAGTACATTTTGATTACTTTTTAACTAGCTAGCAGATAATGTAATATTTTAACTTTTTAACTTTTTTTTTTGTAGCTATATGTAGCAAACAATATAACATTTTTTGAGCTGGTCAGCAAACAATATAAGTTATTTTTACTTTAGCCAGCTAGCAAACAATGCAACATTTTGTTAAGGAATACAGAGCAACTGGAAGTTAACAGGATTTACTCATTTTAAACCTAGTTTTGCAAAACTCTGGTTAGAGCTAAACTGATTAAATTTCTAAGGACATCCTTATGCTGAATGACTGGCATAAGGAGGTACTGAGAGAATACTCCCTATGGAGAAGATGACTTATGTCCTTAAGGACAATGTTGAGGGATTTATTAAGATATGGCAACCAGACATAGTGGACCCCTCTGGATTGGACTTTGTTTTAATTACCTTTGCTATTTCGTGTTTGCAAAGCTGTGACTCCTGCTGTTTTTGTGTTTTGTTAAGGTTCAAAAGTTCAAAATCTATGAAAAACATGGTTCTGTAGTCTACATATGAACTGAACTGGAAGTTTATATAATTGTAACCAAGCACAACCTCAATTTTAAGAAAAAACCCACACGCACACTCACATATCTCTATTAAACTGGACAGATTCTCTCAGATGATATGATTTTGTCAGTTTTTCTAATTGAAAATGATGTCTCCAGTTAAGCCTCTTATTAATTAACACCCAGGAATTTGGCTGACGGGACCTGTGAGATTTAATAACCATAAATAATTACTTGAGCAGAAGGATTTATACATTTATCCTCATTTTTCATCCTTTAAAAGAAACCACTCAATTTTTTTCTTGGAAATTCAAGTGTTCGTGAGCCGCAACACTAACAAGATAACCCAAAAATAAAAACAAGCTACATCAGCTTTTCAACTCCAGCGCACACTGAATAAAACACTACAGTATATTTCGGAGGGCATTTATATGTATGAGTCATCAGCTGAGTCATACTTTTCCTATCTGTGATGCTGAGGCACAAACGCCAGTCAAAGCTCCCCTCCCCCTCACAGAGCCCCAAACCCACCCTGCTTACCTCTCTGCTGCCATGCTTCTCCATCACTCTCAGAAGTAAGGGTTCCAAAAAGGTTCTTCCTGAGGCCCTGAGGTTCTACCCAGATGCTTCTGAAGAATCATTTTTAAAGAGGGTTTGTCAGGGATTCTTTGTAAAACTAAGGGTTCCATTAAGAACCCTTTTCATTCAAAGAACCCCCCCTACAATCCTTGAGAAACTCTTATGCAAAGGTTCAAGGGTTTTTGTACTATAATATAATATAATTCTCTGTAGAACCTCCTGAGTGTGTTCAAGATAAAACCCTTGGAATATAAAAAAGGTTCTTAGTAAAATCCCCTTGGTGGACTCTAGGTAAAAGCCTTGGAAAATAAAAAGGTTTTCAGTAAAACCCCCAGGGTGGTTTCTACATTAAACAATTGAAATATAAAAAGGTTCTCAGTAGAACCCTCTTGATAGGTTCTAGTTAAAAGCCTTGGAACATAAAAAGGTTCTTAGAAGCCTTTGACTATGTTCAAGATAAAACCATTGAGATATGAAAAGGTCCTTTGTAAAATCCTGTTGGTGGGTTCTAGATAAAATACTTGTTATATAAAAAGGTTCTCAGTAGAACCCCTTGGCTGTGTTTTAGATAAAACCCTTAAAGCATAAAAAGGTTCTTTGTAGAGTACCCTTGGTAAGTTCTAGATAAAATCCTTGGAATATAAAAAGGTTCTCAGTAGAAACCTTCGACGGTGTTTTAGATCAAATACAGAAAAGGTTCTTGGTAAAATCCCCTTGGTGGTTCTAGATGAAACACTTGGTTTATAAAAAGGTTCTCAGTAGAACCCCCTGGGTGAGTTTTTGTTAGCACGCAAGGTGGATGGGTTCTGGATGGAACACCCCAGGGAGGGTTCTGGGAGGAGCCATTACACCATAGAAAGGTACTCTGTAGAACATCTCATTGGGGGTTCTGGGTGGAATGTTTCACAGACAGTTCTAGGTATAACTCTTCATATTGGGTCTTAGGTAGAACTCTCTGAAATGGTTCCAAGTGGAACCTTTATATAGGTTCTACCAGGAGCCAAAAAGGCACATCAAGGAACCCTTTATGGTTCTTGTTAGCACCTTTATTTCTCAGAGCGTCGTCACTTCTCGGTAGACAGATTTTTAAAAGAGAAAGAGGTGTCTGTCTGTGTGGACATTTTTTGGGGCCGTGCTCTCTGTGCTGGTATGTTTGGAGTCTGAATTGCTGCAGAAGGATGGGTTGCAGCGAATGTGAAAGATTTGACCACAATACATTCACAGCCAGTCCACAGATTGATTTGAGTTTATTAAATTTTGGCCCATTGCCTCTCTCTGCTGGCCAACAGTGCAAATCAAAGGCAAACCGACCTCTCAGGGTGCCAAATGCTACGGTTCCTCCCTGCTGTGCGAGCAAACAGCATTCTCTTCCCTTGCATGTCTGTTCTCTCAGGTACCATTCAATGTGAGGCCTAAATAAAAGTGTGTTGCGTAAGGCTCTCTTCGGTCATTGGTGGGGTTGAGGGGGGTCAGGGGGGAGTATTTGACTCACAGCAGTCAGTGCTTTGCAAAAGTATGAGGAGGCGATGGCTGTGGTTTTTGTTTGGGAGATTTTTAAGGTCTACATGCTGTACTTCAAACATAATGTCAAACTGTTTGACAGCATTTCACTGAAAAAAAACAATGTTCTGCTGCGCAGCAAAATAGATATATATTATTGTGTGAATAATGTAAGATGTAATGTAAAAATATTACAGATTCCTGTTTTAATTGAGAACTATTTTGATAATCTGTTTTTCAAGCAAAAATGTCAAACATTTGGGAGTCTTCAGGTTTTGGACTGTTGGTTGGACAGAAGAAGCATTTTGAAGATGTCTCTCTGGGCTTTGGGAAATCTTGAAGAACATTTTTCAAATATTTTTGACATCATATACACTCAACAATCTATCAATTACCTATGAAATAATTGGCAGATTAATTGATAATTAAGCAGCCCCAGTAGGAACTATTTTCTTTCTTGACTTGACTTCTGTGCAGTGATTTGGTTGGTGGTTGTAGTTCTGCAATGAAAAGAAGAAAACAGTATATGAAACTGCTCACAATAAGGTCTATGGATTATCTTGAGTAACTGGGAACGAGACATTGCTATTCAGTTTTTCAAATGTATGTTTTGGCACTTTGAGCACCACAAGTTGAATGCCATTTAGTTCCATTATATTCAAGCGAAGACAGATCTCCAAAACTTGGCAACTCACACCGAAGCAATCTTGATGGATTAATAGTGCTACAGGTAGGAGGGAAAATATGTATTTTTAATTTCAAGGTGAACCGTCCCTTTAAGGTAGTGTACAGGCAATAGTATGTAATAAATATTTAAGATAGAACCTTTAAAAATCTGACATTTCATCATTGCAAAATAATTTTTGTAGTGAATAGCACAAGGGCTGCAGCTTCAATTGAGTCTTCTTTGTGATCAATTTTTTATTTTTTCAATACTGGAGGTTAAGTTGCATATGACAGCAAGTCACCAGCCTCTTCATACATCTATTGTACTGAATACAGATCATTTTAACAAAAGTACAGAAGTACGCTTGCTTGTCAATGTGTATTATGACATTCATCAACTTGTTTGCCCCTCCAGTCTTCCTCCTCCTCCCTTCCTGCACCCTAAGATGGCACATTGGTATGATGACCCCCTCAAAAAACCAAGACTGAAAAATAGAAAGGTGAAAAAAAAAAGATATACAGACACACATATGCGCATATATACATATGGTAAAAAAAATGAAATAAACAAAACCATCTGTTACATATCAAAAGCTGCCACTGAATACAATGTAGACCATATCTTGGTAATGGTGTTTGTATGCAGTCACTGACATTATTTCACCATCTGGTCATTCAATTTAACTTTCTCCATCTGGTTTATATAACTTAATTTAACTTTCTCCAGTGCCTTGGACAAGGTGTCAGTTTTATTTCCCTTCACAGCGTTGGTTCGAGCTGTACAGAGTTCTAGAGAGATGATGTCTAATAATGAGAGACTCCGCTGGGAAATCTGGAGTTTATGAGGAGGCTTCAACCTCACTATCAAGTTTTTGGTGGCTGTCAGACCTAAAAGTAAAAAAGCCTTCTCTGAGATTTTAATTGCTGAATCATCATTTAGTTATAAAATGTGAAATTAGGACTGCTAAATGGCACAAGTGCAACTCTAGACCAACAATTTTTCACATCTGTGCAGTCCCACATTGTATGTAAATATTCTGACCTCATTATTATTGCATAATGTACATAATGGGTTTGGGACAAAGCTGGAATTAGAAGCTTTTCCTGGGGGTCAAATAAAACCTAATGACTGAATGTGGGAGTTTTAATGAGTTTCAGCTCTACAGTTTATAAGGAAATTTCACATGTTGGGTTTTGAAGGCTGATTCTACTATTTTTCACACTCAGGTTTGAAAAAATAAATTATCCAAAGAGATCAACCAATCAGCTAAATGAATAAATTAATGTGAAAAAATATAATTTTACCAATGTCTTTTGGTGCAAAGTAAAAGTGTAAAAGTTGCATGGTGGAATATAGACTCATGACCCTGTTTGCCATTGGGAAAAGCAGTTATATAATCATGGTTACCACTTAATTAGTAACAAATAATTTACTAAGGCTTTGTAGAGCAGTTATAATAAACTTAACAGCACATTTTGGGTTGCCATGTTGCAAAAATCCCTTTGGTTAGGTTTAATTTCTGTTCAATAATATTGCAGTTCTAAATATTGATAATCTATTAACAAATTGTTAATTAATGAAACTTGGTGAGAGTGAATGAGATTCACTGCTGCCCCTCTCCAAAAGGGAAGTGGTCATAGCTATATTCAAGTGGATTTTTTTTTCCACAACCTGGCAACTAGGGCTGCTACTAACAATTATTTGAGTATTAGTTGAACTGTAGTAAATCAATCAATCATTTGGTCTACGGAGAAAATCGCTATCACAATTTCCTAAAACCCCTGGTGATCTCTTAAAATCAAGTGTTTGCTCTGACGAACAGTTCAAAATCCAAAGATATTTTAATTTGCTCTCGCTTAAAACTAAGACAAGGAACAAATCCTCACAAATCACTGTCACAGGCATTTGTGTTTGAAAAATGACTAACAATTAATCAGTCTAATCTTAATAGTAACCAATTTATCTGTCACTTGAAAAACTGATTAACTGATTAATTGTTTCAGGTCTACTGGCAACTCAAAAAGGTTCTTATTAATGGCTTAAAACTGATCTAAATTATTAAAGCCTTTCACAAGTACATTTTTTGAGGTAGTTGTACCTTATTCTAGTATTTACATTTTCTACTAGTTTATCGTTTTACTCCACTACATCTGTTTGATACTACCCCAGAAATAATTTCCCACTTACTCAAGATAATCCACAGACCTTGATGCGAGCAGTTTCATGTTGGAGCTACTTTCTCTCTGCGGCACAATCTATTAGAAAGAAAGTAGTTCCTACATGAAATTGCTCACAACAAGGTCTATGAATTATATATGTATTTTTGGAAAGAGACATTAGTTTTGAAATTTTCAAATGTACTTTTTTTCTTTTATTTATTTTTTTTTTGGCCAAGTGCCATTTAGTCCCATTATATTGGAGAGAGGCCTGACATCTCTCATCTCTACGGCTGACATCTCCAGCAAAAAAAAAAAAAGAAGGAAGGAAAAATATGTATTTTTGATTTGGGGGTGAACTCATGTTTTAAAATCATTTACGCATTAATGCATCAGTAATGCAAAAATACAATAGATATTATTCTGGAATGGGCCATTATCCATAATATGTATTTTTAGTTTTTGTAGATTTGTATATTTGTATTTTTTGTGTATTTTGTATTACTTTGATTTGAATGCAGCACTTTGTAACACATTCTACATTTCTACACTGCATTGTTACTTATACCTATGTACAAGATATGAACACTTATTCCACCATGGCTCATTAACTCTTTATGAAAGGTTTTAAGTTTGCTATATGCACAACAATTACAGTGAAACAGTTGAAAATCACACAAGCAAAAATTAATATAGAAATAAAATAAAAATTAATGGAAATGTAAGACATAAGACAAAAATAATTCAGGGGTTAGGAGACAGGAATTAACTATGTCATATATAATAAAATGAAATAAAATATACTGTGGTGGAGTGGTGTAGTCCAATACTAATGATAAAATGAATAAAACTGTATGTAGATTGTGCACTAAGTATGCTTAAAGAGAGCTGGTTATGAACAGGTAAGAACAGGAGACAGCGATCATGGTTTTTTAACAGGTAAAATATTTATGTGTAGGGGTGTGCAGCAATAAGTATATACATTTAGATCAAAAATATAGAGATATAAAGCAGAAGAGCCTTGTTATTTCACATATATTTGTACATGCACTGTATATTGGAGAAACAAACATTTTATTTTATTTATCATTTTAAACTCTAGAACCAGTTTTTCCCTTATGTGGTGTTGGCAACGTGATCAAAAATACATTTCTGTCACAGAAAACGTTAATTTAAATGAATATCTCTTTTGACCTTTAAGGTTAATTCTTTAAATATCTCTATTGTCTGCTTTGTGTATTCTGAAACAGATATAAGGATCGTTTTGCTTTATTATTTATTATTTTTATTTTTTTGCATTATTTATTACGGGGGTTTCCCCGTGACACTGGTTTCCTTTGAGACCGGCGCACTATTTTACGGGAGGTCCTTTATTCCGCTTGTGTGCGCGGATTAATCCACGTGTGTGAGCAGGCTCTGCTTGTCAGTCAGACTTTGAACGGAGCACTGGCGCTCATCATCACTGCTAATCTCTGTCCGCTGCTTGTCATCACCGAAGCTGCTGCCGCTGCTGCTGCCGACAGTTATTATCACCGACCAGCTCAGAAATATACACAGATTAGGATGAACAGTTGCTAAGATAGGCAGGAAACCCGAGGGCAACACCGTAGGGACCGAGCGGAGATTAAACGTTAGCTGCGCCGTTTAACGTTCACGTTACTCGGGGAGTTGCGATGGTCCAGTTAAGGGATATTTTTCTAGCCTTGCTTCTTGTGGGCTTTACAGGTAAGACTCTCTTATTTAGCACTCACACTCGTTTTTTACAGATAGAAATGTGTCCTTTTTTCCCCGTAATATCCTGACCCTACCTTTTAATAGTGGTCAGGACCGAAGGCATCCACTCCTCTCGGTCGTCCCTCTCCCTCCTCCCTCCGCCCGCAGGCAGGCAGGCGCTCTGTTTAGCAGGTGCAGCGGTAACAACGGTATTGCGCCTGCTGCTAATTAGCTTACTGACGAGCTGCTGGGTGATCTGTTTTTAAGTAAAGACAGCCTGCTGCTAATGTGTTAGGGCTCCATTTTCTCCGGACACACACTAACACTCAGTGGGCTACATAATTCTGCTCTTTGCGTGACCAGCCTGTGCGCTGACTTAGCGTTATTGTACATTAAATAAAACATGATGTTCAAGAGGGACATGCTTTTTAAAATCCAATTAAAATCGATTGTGAATGGGATTATGGCGTGGGCATTATTTTTTTTTAATTTATTTATAGTCGTTTTGGTTTCAGCTTGGATGGGACGTGTTTGTTGTTTATGGGGAGTGATGCTGGGCTCCCTGTATTTGTACACACACACACACACACACACACATTCACACACATGAATGCACACATACACAGCCTTCTGGGTTGAGTCACTGTCTCTCAGTTAAAGATACATTGTGCAAAATATCACACGTGTTATTTCAAGTGCACCTGTCACTGTGTGCAGGTGTGATGCATTGAGGAGGGGTTAGTGTTTGTTATCAATATCAATAGTGTGATATCAGACTAGATATTGTCTTATGTTTTGAATATCATCATAACGTGATATGGCATAAGTGTTGCTCTTTTATTGTTTTAAAGGCTGCATTTCAGTCAGCAAAGCATATACTGTCAGTAAATACATTTTAGATTTTTACAATTCTTAATGGCAACTAGTCAATTAAGGATTAACCATTAACATCCCTAATATTATGACATGAGACTAGATATTGTCTTAAATTTTGGACATTGTTATATCGCAATATGACATAAATGTTGCATTTTCCTGATTTTAAAAGCTACATTATAGTAAATCGTAGAGCCCATCCAGGATATCGTAGACCAATATTTGCTTATCATAGCTGTATTGGTCTATAATGGTATCGGCATATATGTGTGTGTGCCTATATTAATAATATATCAACAAATTTTGATTTATCATTTTTATTTGATAGCCATATAGACAACATTTAATGGATATTTGATACTTTTTCTGAATTTGCATTTAATATATACATATTTTTGCTCTATTTGTGTAAATATATGGTAAAAGCACCACTTGTCATCCCTATAATGTTATTGCAATATATGGTATTGGTATATATCGTCAAAAATATAGATAGTTTAGTTTGTCAGTGTCAACCAGCCCTAATTTGTTTGTTTAGATCCTCATTAGCGTCTGCATAGCAGCGGCTATCTTTCTGAAGTTAGCACAGTTTACAAGATGCTAGTACAAAAATACACATTAACACTTTTCATAACAGTCCACTGACATAACACATTGCCATATACGTACAATATAAATTATATATTAAAACAAACACAACCAGCACAATTTAAATAAAACAAACACAAAGAAAATAGACTGGCTGCAACTGAATCTGTCATAATCTAACATATAATATCACCGTTTAACAATGCTCATTTACACGTCAAAGAATACTTATGAATAACTAAAATTTCTTCTTAAATAATGCTCTTTATATATTATTTTGTTGTGTAATATGATTTGGCTGTGACTTCCATTTTAGCCTTTTTTAATATATTTCTGTACAATCAGTTGATATGGTTTTGGTTATTGACAATGAATGCTTGCTTGCATGCAGTGCATCAAGGGACTTCCAGGCACTGTATTTGTTTATTTGGCCTCTCTGGCACACTGATGCATAGCAAGCACAAGTTCTACTCTGAATCATCTGTTATGTAATCTGATGCCACACGATAAAGGCTTTGAAATGAGATCCTCTAAGTTGGTAAAATGTGTCGTTATGTAAGTCTAATTGAGGGAGTTTTGTGTCAAATTACATTTTTAATAGCCTCTGCACGCCCATTTTTTGATTAAAATCAGTAATTTGATGTGATTTGAGGCGCTTATGGTTGGAGTAGTACTCTCAGCTACACCCAGGATCAGGGTTTTCGTGGGATAGCCTTTTAATCCTTTATGTACAATCCAATATGTGCAGGGGTGTTCCTCAGGCAAGGGAGGAAAACACAGAGGAACTGGAGCCCTCACTGCATTGTAATGGTAATGGAATTTCTCCTGGGTTTATTGGAACATTTTATGTAGAAATGAAATTTTTTGCAAGACCCTTATGATTGGATTCAGTCATCTCTCGTGCTATAATTTAATGTAAGCATCTTCTAATGAATTTCACACATTTGTACTTGTTATTTTGCTAAGTATCGACCGCTGATTACACTATGTTGTAATACAGCATAGTAAATTATATTCTACTACTGAATATTCTGAAAAGACCTGTTAATTCAATGGAAGCAATAGTTGAGATCTAAAAAATGATTCAGAACAAATTGAGCTGCAGCTACAGCCTCTGAAATTGTCTATTCTGTTTGAGAAAGAACATCTTTTTAAGTTTTTGTGAAATTTGTTATCTTTTCAGAACATCTGAAACTAAGAAATGTGGACTAGAGTTATATGACTAGAGAAACTCCAGATGAAGGATTTTGTTAATACATTTATTAAACAGCTATATAATTTAGCCATCCACACTGGATTTTTGATAATGATATGTTAGAGTTTAATAGATCAGGTGATATACTTGACAATATTAATTTTTACATAAACAAAAAACACAGTTAAACAAACAATGTAGCCTGATAGTGACACTGTTTCTAAATGTGCATATACATAGGTATATTTAGCATGTATGTGCACCAGTTTCGGGATACTTATCAGTTTATCTGCAGTAAAGTAATTCCTGTTCTGGTTGTTCTGACACTAATACTGGTATGGGAATATGCTTTGACACTGAAATGTGGGATCAGGTATTGTCTATGCACCAATCCAATACCATGTAATTTATTAGCCCTGAAATGGGACCCTTCTGCTTGAAATGGATGTTTTTAGTTGTCTTTCTTTTGTGATTGTGAACTGAATTGGAATGAACTGTTGTGGAGTTGTGGGAAAACTCTGCAACCAAGTGGATTGATCTCTGAGATTTTTTATTTTTTTTCTGATGCACTGGTTCAGTGTCAGGAAAAGAGTTCCAAACTAACTTTTTGTCTACTGGCCAAATGGGTATTGGATTTTTCAATTTTACTAGCCACCAATGGATTTTTGGCAGTTGAGTGACGCAAATCTACAAGGCAGTTGCATATTTTACCAGCATTTGGCTGGTGCTAATTTTTAATCTTGATCAGGATGGAAAAAAATGCATTGGAAGATCTCTAATTTGAGGGTTCATTAACCAAGGCTGGTTGCCACCAAAAGTGACTCTGTGGCCACCAATATTCTGTGTAGGTGAACCCTTGTGACCACCAAGTCTTATCCCCACATTGTGAGCCTTCGCCAAAACAACATTAAGTTGCCGTAATCGCATTTTCTGTATTGTTTTTACATAAGTGCACATTTGAGCCATGAAAAATGTACGTCAGCCACCAAATTAAGGGCTTTGGTGGCCTGTGGGGCCAGTGCTTGAAAATATTAGCTTCTATGTGGTTGATATATCGGACCGTATAATTAAATGCTACATACTTATAGTGGGAAAGGAGATTTGGGGTTTGTTTTTTGGTTTACATCATGTAATAACCTGATAATAACTTTAATAACTTTAAATATACAATTATGTACATACAAAGTAGAGTTAATCATAAAACAGTTATGTACACAGACTACCTTTAATGAACTAATCGCTTTGTCTCATAACCCATGCGCCATGACCAAAGCTAAAATCATGATGTTTGTTTTTGAATTCCATTATTGAATCTACATTTGTAGTGTATGCAGTGCTCCACTTAAATGTCAGAAGTAATGCTTTTCTAAATGACACTTTTGTAGGTGAATGCAAACAGAAAAATGTATTATTTTCATAGATGATTCTATGAAATAGTTGCAGCAGTATTTCTAAAAGTGAGATGGGGAAGGAATTAACCATCTTTCTCTTCCCTTTCCTCTGGCTCCGGCTGCATGCTCTATGGGCCTGTTGAGCCTCTTGACATAATTATTAATTGATCGTCCTCAAACTGATAACTGGAATGTGGGAGAATTTCAAGGCTGCATTTCTGACAGAAAATGAAATATGGCCTCCAGAAATCAGAGTGAGAGAAATGAAGCAAAACTGGGCAAGATAGGAGATGAGTTCCAAGTGTCCTCAACCTGTGAGACTGATGAATGAATTCCGATCCTGCATCTCACCATATGGCGCTTTTGAACAGTAAAATGTGGCTCTCTGGTGTACAGTAGGATTGTTTCACTTAGCCTGTGTTACATCATCATCAGATCATGTGGGAGTGATGACGTAGCTCCATAATGCTCCACTTACAAAGCAAGATGGAAGCGTGGCTGTAACTGCAGGCTGACTTACAAATGCTCCAGACTTCTTTACGTCTGACTTAGCTTCATGAGGATGGAAATCAACACTGCCAACAGCAATGGCTGCCAGTCCAACAGCTCCAAATTGATAAAACGATTATTTCGGAATAGTGTGTGCACATTGTGTACTGCCAGTAGTGTTTCCCACATTTAGAATTTATTTGGGAGTTCCACCAGTATAGATTTGCCTTCACCAACAAAAGAGACGGCAAATCTTTTAAAAAAAATTATGCCTTCTCTTCAGTTGCCTGCTTGACCAAGACCAATCAATTTACACAGTTGCAAAACTCGATTAAGTGCAGAGACCTTTACATTATGTCCCTGGCCTAATGAGACCAATAATGTCTCAGTTCAACATGGTTGTATCTTGCGGAGAGGTTGCACTGGAAATGCATATGAGTAGGGCTGCTTCTAATGCTTTTATTGGTGAGTAATCTGTTTTTTTTGATTAGGTGATTGATCATTTGAGTCTATAAAATGACTGAAAATAGTGAAAAATGGCTGCAGTGAGCACTGTTTTTATTTGCACAAGACCATTTCTGCAGATTGCTTCTTCTAACAAGCTTTTTTAACTAGCAGCAAAACCCAAATGTATTCAGTTTGCAAGTATATAAACCATTGACATAGGTTCATGGCTTATATAAAGATGGAAGGAAGTAGTGACGAGTCATCCATCTTAAGACACAGTCAATATATAAAACAGTGAAATGCAAGCTTAAACCAGCAAATATTTGACATTTTTCTTAAATGACTCAAACAATTAATCGATTATCACTAACAGGGCCACTTTGTTGATTAATCTGTCAATTATTTTCTTGATTAATTGAGTTGTTTGAGCAATTAAATGTCTCAAAATGGTGAAAAATGCGTATCAGTGTTTCCCCAAGCCCAAGATGATGTCCTCAAATTCACAACCCAAAGAAATTCAGTTTCCTCTGATGGAACTGTAAAGAAACCAGAAAGTATTCACATTTTAAGCTGCAATCAGAGAATTTTGACCATTTTCTTAAAAAAAGATCAGTTATCAATTAATCAATTATCAAAATAGCTCTAATCAACATTTTTGTCAAATTAATTTTCAGTCAGTCAGTTCATTCTGACTAACACCCACTACATATGATCATGGCTTGGTATGCCATTTTGCTGCTAAAGCTATATCACATTATTAATGCAAAACATGTTTCAGCGTTAGATTAAAATCACCATAAAAAGTAAGTATTTTGGTGTGGGAACCAGTAGTAGATTCTTATCAAAGCAGCAACAGTGATGGCACTGTCAAGTGCATTTTCAGACTTCCACTTTGAGTGTCAAGCTGTACTTTGCAAAATCGTATTAAATTCAGACAGGCACATGCACATTTTGAGGAAGGTCCATTAGGGAGATCCAGCCAAAGCGTGTAAAGGCCTAGTGTATCTTTCACCTCCGTTTTCTGTGATTTTTGTTTTGTCTTATCAAATAACTAAACCCGCCAAGAACAGAGCATCTACTGACAGGCCACTGCTAAGCCTTAGAGAATGTTTATTGAACCAGAATTCGTTTCCGAGTGGAGCTGATGATGGAAAAAGACAACTACTGGATTGGGAGACAATTTTTGGGAAACAACTGTCAGCTGTGCGTGTTTTAGGTATTGTATCCATTCAGACTAGTAATTTCAACAAATTCATATGTCATCTTAACTGTGAAACAGTCAGTGAAATACCAATTCCCTGTAAAGCAGAACGAGGACTCTGAGGAGTTTTAAACCTCCTGCATATCTTGCACATCTTCTTTTTATTTTTTTTTAAATCTCACAGATGCTAAGGTTTTTTTTTTTATCCAGTATTAGGCAGCGGAAGCAAGGGAGAGACTGATTTTGTTCCAGCTAGGACTACTTGACTCTTTAGTGATGGGGAGTGGATCAGACAGATCCAGGTCTGAGAGAGTTGAGAGGAGATGCATTGCCTAAGGACGCTAAAAAGATGACATTACATGTGCACGTGACCCCGTGAAGCACTGTGGGAGGAACATAAACATCCTTTCATAAGGGTTTGTTCACAGAAGAGGCGCAGGCGGTGGGTTTAGTAGCTGTTTTTTTTTAGTGATTAGCCCCTGTGGTGGTTGCATCCTTATGTCATTCCTGTGAGATTTGAGTTTTTATATTAGGGATTAATATTAATCAGGCTTAATTTAAGAGTATGAAATAGTTTGTGAGATGCAGCACTGAACAGGGAGGTGTGGGAGACGAGCTTGTTGTGTGTCTTGTCATGACTAGGGCTGCACTGTATGGTAAAAAAAAAATGCAACTTCTATATTGTACATGGCCATATTGTGATTTAGATAATATTTTGATTAATTATGCAGTTCCACTGATGATGCGACAAGAGCACTGAAAACCTGTTTAAGACTAGGGCTGTGACTGAAGATTATTTTCTTGATTAATCAGTTGGATGTTTTGGTTTATAAAATGTGAGAAAATGGTGCCAAATGTTCAGTCTTTCTCAAAGCCCAAGATTATGTCCTCAAATGTCGTTTTGTCCACATTTCAAAGATATAAAATGTACTGTAATAGAGTGGTAAAGAACCCAGAAAATATTTACATTTAAGAACGTGGAATCCGAATCAGAATTTTGACTTTTTCGTAAAAATTTACTCTAAACAATTAGTCGATTATCAGAATAGTTGCCTATTAATTGAATAATTGATTCATAATCAATTAATTGTTGCAGCTCTGGTTCAATGTTTCTCACTTAATTCTACTAACTTTGTTCCGCAGTATGAACATGCTAAGATCTCAGAGCTATCAGGAAATTAGAACAGTGTGTCCTTGTCATTCATCAAATTAAAAAAAAAGAGGCCAGCACTGTGAGCACAGTGACTCCCCGTGGACCTGTAACCCTAGATTGGCAAACCTTTAGGCATTATATGTCTTCTCTCCTCTTTGAAGCATTTCCACTGTGGGGCAAAAGGAAGCCATGACAGGGTGTTGCAGAGTTTGTCAAAGTATTAATTATCTTCTAGGTATAGGCAAGACTACTTGACACACTGATTGCACATCTCAAGCACTCAAGTAATGCTTTAAGCAGGAGATGTTATAAATATCGTTGGCTAGAAGATTTTGGCATTTGGTTCTTAGTTCAGGCTGCAGTCTCCTTTTGCCAATGGTGAATACAACTCTGAGCCTTTTCCATGTGGATATTTTTCTTTTTGATTCTCATTTTCCCTGACCAGTCACCTTCAGCCATCCAGCCTTGGTGCACTCTGCAGAATGTATCACCTTTTCTCTCCCGGTTATTCACTTGCAAATAAAGACTGATTTCCCCTATGCTTAGGCTGTTATGAACTGAGAGCACCTCCTGGCTCCCCTTTCTGCCTTTCTTGTGTGTTTTATTTGTCTCATTTGGGAAAGACAGGACTCCTGTGACCCAAACCAAGTCATCACAGCCTTGTCTCTGGCCCATGTTAGCCCTTGAAAGAGGAAATGAGCTTACAATCATGTCACTGGCCATGCTGGAAGGAACTATATAGCAATTTACAAGCAATACATATGAGTGTACTCAACTCAAACTCCTAAAAGTGAGCTTACAGTATGTCTGATTTTATAAAATGAGTCAATGTCTCATCTTAACTGTAATAAAGCAATATGCTGTTGGGTAGGATTTAGCACTCAACTTCTTTTATGTAGTGTGAAGGGAGGCAGTGTGTGTGTTCTCATGCATCCATGCACATCATGGTGCATTCATTATTGAAACACTATAGGGTACATCACCATGCACCGAGCAGGGAAAATTTGGATCGCTATGCCGCAGGCTTTCTTTTTATGCAGTCACCATAGTGTGTCACCCTCTCTTACATTACACTTCTGTACAGGCTTAGTCATCGCCTGGCAACTTAGAGATACCTATTTTTCCACATAAAGTCATGACATGCATTAACATTATTCAGAATATAAAATCAATCATTAAAGTAGCGTAGTGACATTCATTCAGCAAAAAAAGCTGTTATTTTTAATCTCTAATTAGATCACACGAAGAAGGCGCTATCTCCAGGGGAGCAATAGCAGCTATAGCTGTTTCTGATCCATTCACTGTGCAGGATCCACTTTGAAATGATGTCAGTGATTCCCACAGATAGGCTATACTTGGGCAGCCTGCAGAAGTATTTTAACAGTCTCTCAAGTATATTTCAACCCATTTAACGATTTTACATGTGAAAAGGTCTGTCTGATGTAATGCAAAGCAGTGGAGAGCAGTGCATTTTAAGTAGTTTATATGTAATCCTGCACTGATGTCCCTCTCACTTTGCATATAAACTACAAACTCTTTATTCAAAGGCTCTCTTTTCACAGAAGGCTTATCTACTCAATGAAAATATGACATATGATAATCACCTTTTTATAAATTTATTAGCCCACATGGCTCAGTTAAGTGACACATTGTTCTCAAGTTGATCATATTTTATGGGTACATGTCTCAGTATTAGGCTTTTTAGAGGACTAGAAGGAAAAGAAAATTTAGAAAGTAATGTCACAGGGGATGGGAATTAACCTCATTTCATCCCCATTCATGCAGAGTAATCTAAAATTATGTAATAGAAATGTCCAAAGATAGAAAGAAACCTAGCCCACATGGCAACATGGCACCTCTTTTAATTTTGTAGCAAAACTGTGAAGCTCCTCTGTGCATGGATCATTTTACGTAGTATGTAAATATAAAATATTGTCAAATATTTTCAGAGCTCTTTGATCAGTACTGTACTTGCAAACAGCCAAACAGTGAACAAATGGAATGTGTGTTTTTGATTAGGTTAATTCCCATACCTTTCCAAACTACTGTTCTGAAGAATAGACAGTAATAAATATTAACTGTTGAGGGTTTTTGTTTGTTTTTCATTCAAGTTTGAAAATTATACCAGGTAGGGCTGTGCAAAATGACGTGTGATGATAGAAAAATTGTTTCATGTTACGGTTCTTTTCGGCACAGCACAGACACAGGCAGGATATTTGCATGACGGCAACAAAAATAAAAGAAGGAGCAAAGTAAATGTAGCAGAGACTGGGGTATTTCTGACCTGGAGAAGGACTCCAACCGATACCTAAAAGAGGGACTGCTTCTTCTTTTACCCATGGACATGGTTTGGGTATTAACTGTATGACTGGAGCACCGTACTTTGCAAATTAGTATAATTTATATTTTATTATGTGCTAAATTGAAAATCTGCACAAAAGTTCTAAATAAAATTTAAAAAAGAAACAAAATATGAGTAGGTACCTTTTATTTGTCATTTTATATACACTATTAATTTTGGTCACATGCAGAATTAATACCAGTGTGACAAATAAGACATGGTGCAATCTGAGATCTTAACATCTACTTTGACCTTTTTTTATCTGGACAGCACGTGCAGGCCTGTGGTGATTGATCCCTATGAATAATGAATGAGTAATGTTAGGACATTACGCCATGTCTAACTGACATTTGCCTCTGCAGTACCTGGAGAAATATTGGCTGTTGTTAATGGACCTGTAACAGATGGCATTGTGACATTAATATTTTTAGATGTCTTATTTTTTTCCCCGTTTGGCCAGCCAGTCCCCTTCAAACTGAGGCATATGTAACTGCTAACTGGGATGTATTTAGTCATGTATTTCCTCCAATACTCACAGTCACGACAGCCCTTTTCTTTTTTCTTTCCAGCAGAGAGTAGCTTCACCAGGAGGGTGTAACACAGACAGATTCACACTATCTGCCACAGACCACATCTCTTTTCACACGCCCCAACCAATCAGATGTAACCACTGAGGCTTGGATGTGGAAGGAATTTTGAGAGGCAATAAATGATAATTTGAAGGTGTTTTCATTGAGGGCAGTGGATTGCTAACATTAACAGGCAATAACGTTATGAGTTAAATGGAGCACTTAGCAGAATTCCTGAACCCGACAGACACACCCACTGGACAGGAGGTGTAGCTGAAGGATTCAGGGGATTAGAGTCCATCTCTGAGTCAGAGGTCACTGGAGTACTATAGTTAACCCCTCATTGGAAGCATGCTAGCAGTGGATGAGATTTGTTCTGAAATGCTGAAGGCTGTTGGGATAGTAATAGCATGCTTGGAGTGGTGCACCAGCATGTCCCCATTTCTGCAGTGTTTTCTGACTGACTGTGTGTTTCTGTGTCATTGCACCGTTTAGTCCCTCTCAAAACCCTAAACCAAGGTGCTGGGATCTCCCGCCTATTATTGAAACTCAGTTTCAGCTTTGTGTGGAACAGTTGTCCAGCTTTTAACCCAGCTAGGAATGGCTCAATACCACTTTTTCCCGCTACTGCAGCTATGTGTATTTGACAATACCAATCTGAAACATCCGAGCTGTTAATATGTTTGCATGGATGCACTTTGCTTAACCTCGCAATGTAAAAACATTATGATCACACTGTGAGACAAATATTCTACTCCCCGGAGGGAAGAAAAATAGATAAGTGGACACGAAGGGAAGGGAACAACAAGCAGAAGAAATGTGGTTGGCCATTTTAATTGACTGTAATCAGTGATACTAGTTTGATCAATGACTAGAAATATGTTATTGTCTTCAAACCTAAAAATAACAAAATATTAATAGAGATTGTCTTAAGGCAAATTCTTCTCAAATTTGGGATCTGTGGTCTAATGTGCATCCATTCTTTGCCATGAAAAAGTTTGCCAACCCCTAACACAGCTATAACATGACTCAGTTAGGCTAGTGTATGTAATACTGCTGCCCCCCCCCCCACAATGCTTAACAGCATTTTTGATTAGTCAGCACCTTTCAAAGTTTAAATTAAATCCATTAAAATAAGTTAAACTTGAAATAAATTGCATAACTTGTAGTCAGCTGTTTTTCTTTTTTCTTGCTTGAGCTTAAAATAACTCCACACAACTGACATGATGACAGTAATGCTGACAGGTCTCACTCACGTTCTATTTACTGTTCACATGACACATGCTGCTCGCCTGTGTTCCTTGTGACACATCTCTCTCTACAGCATGTCACTCAAGGTTTATTTAAGTAGTTATATGGTAGTTTTGGTGAATGGATTGTATTGGATTAGGCTTAAGTTTTTCTTTTCCCTGATCTAGTAATTTTGGCCATATCTGCCCAGTGCCAATATTGAGAAGTGGATAGATGCAACCCTAACCTGGTGATAGAATATTAAGGGAAAGGCTTAAAGTGTTTTTTTCTGTGTTATATATTCCTGTGTGTGGGGGGCTGCTGTTGCAAGTCGTGCATTCCCTGCAACCTCAAGCTGTGTTTGCATTCTTGGCACAAACTCAAGCACAGTCAGTGTTGGCGCTGAACAACGGTTGACTTGTCACCTTTACTGTGTATGATATTCATGGACAGGATATCAAGGCACAGTGTTTGGTGAACTCAACAGTTTACTGGTCAGGCCTCACCTTTAGTTACAAACTTTGGGTATTGATCCAAAGATGAAGGTTCTCTGCAGGGTGGCCGTCTCACTCAGTGTGATATCATGACTTAATGGGGTGTCTTAGTTTTGATTGGCAGATCTCCCAGGTGGTCACACTGCTCAGCAAACACATCTCAGTTCCAAATTTGTTGCCCAATTTGGCTATGGTAACTGAGGAGGCATAGTGTAAACCTCCCAGGAATAATGCCCTACTGTTGAAGCATATCAGTGGATGTC
The DNA here is from genome assembly GCF_056507025.1 of Lutjanus erythropterus. NCBI lineage: Eukaryota > Metazoa > Chordata > Actinopteri > Lutjaniformes > Lutjanidae > Lutjanus > Lutjanus erythropterus. The sequence continues at coordinate 38,284,522 of NC_139320.1, forward strand.
TGTTTGCAGCTCCCTTCAAGCAAACAGTTGGGTTAGCATTAAGAAAGACACCAGTGCATAGGATAGTGGGCTTTCCAAAACAAGAAGAAAACATGGAAAATCCTGATGAATGTATCTTTAAATGAAAATACTTAAGATTACACCATAAAACTGGAGTAAGGTTTTTGGTGCATTTCTTTACATTTCAGCTCAATTTACAAACCTCCCTGCACCTTGTTTGGCTGACTGAAGAGATGACTCTCATAAATTATCAAGTGTTTGTCTGGTGCCCTCATGCTGCACTAAAACAGAAGGAGAATCTACTACTTTCTTACAGATGCATGTGCAGGTTAAATGTCCACTGGCCAAATGACTGTGTCTTAGTCTTACCATTAGTGTTGCCACAATATTAGAATTTCAATGCTCTACATTGATAAATATCAATATTAGATACCATTTTCAGTACCACAAAAAAAATCACTCAACATTAAGGGCATAACATTTTAGATATATATTATAAGATAACAAGTAGAGATGCTCAGTTTCAATCTTCTTGGCTGATTCGAATTTACATTTTTTTTTTTTAAAGGTCTGACCTGCCGATTCCAATTTTGGCCGATTACGATTTTCAGTCTTTCTAAGAACTGTAATTGACAGCATTCATAAACATTTTTGCAACTTTTCTTGTAAAAATTAAATTGGATGTTTATAATAAGACACTAACTACTAAATATTCATTAAATACTATTTAAATTTTCTCCAAAGTCCTCCAGGTTTCAACCAGGCCTTATATTGTTTTATATTAAGATTATGAATCAGGTGAACGTGATATCGCAAGATCATGGAATCTCATGGGATTTCGTGAGACACTATTTCACGTGATCTCCTGTGGAAGCAGATGTAAACAAACCGGACACTGACGCGGTCCAACAGTTTGCTGCAGTAAAACTTTGCCGTGAGACAAACAGATGCAGAAGTTAAACGAGTCTGGATGAGAAAATGTTTGAGGAGACACATCAACACAGGTTGTTTATTCTTCAGCCAGAACAGGAGGTGAGATTTTAACCGTCCCTCTGTGAACAGCAGTCTGCCGCTGGCTAACATTAGCCTGAAGAGCTAGAAAGTTTACGGCTGTTCTGCGACATCGTCAGCTGCTCTGTCTTGTTGTAGACTGTTTGTCTTCTCCTTATCCTGTTCTTGGAATCTGTTGCTGACACCCGATTTCATGCGAACATGTGTCTGAGTGTGTGTAGCTGTAATCAGCACTGTGGTGGGTGTGATATCACGGTCAGTTTGTCTGCTGCACACATGATGTGACCATCGTGCAGAACTCGTGTGACAATAACAGGCACAGAATTGGTTAGGTGACGCTGACCGGAGCCGGTCACACTGAAAACCTGCTGGTTCCGGTCTCTGGCCGGTTGATCGGTGCATCCCTAATAACAAGGCTATAACATAACAATGGATATAGAAATTGAGACAAGTGATGAGAAGAAGATAGCACTGTGATAAAGTAAGAGGAGACAGGGTTATTTGGGCACTGCAGCGGTGTATGTGCCAACTCTGTCAGAGAGGAGAGAGAGCGAGAAAGTGCAGCTGGTGCCAATCAATCAATACTGCGAAAAAAAGAGTATTGAAAGCATTTCAAATATTCAGTATTGATATTTGTACACATATCAGTGTTTTTGAGACTGCTTTCCATTTCACATTCATTTTAGATGCTGTGAACATAAGAGGTTATTATCACTATTAAATTATCATCTTAAATATTTAGATTATTATTTAGATATCAACAGTGACTTGAAATTATGTGTAACTCACAAATAGTCAAATTCCATGAGTTATGCTCCACAATAATCAGCAGTAGACTACAATACAACAGCATGTCAACCATTTCTGTAGTATTAGCTCATTTACAATCTAATGTTACAATAAGGCAGCATAGTTAAAGCAAAAAGGGTTAAATTCATTACATTTGTGATTATGATTATTAATTACAAAATTGCTAAATATCATGAATCCAATCTGCATGAACTGAACTGCTTAATGCAGATGAACGTTATTACCTGTAAAAGCAGATTCTTCATCTTTGAGGTAACTGATATCACAAATTCCATATTAAATTGAATTGTTGGGTTTTAAATCTTAGATTGAATTAATTAAACTTCCGATTCCTTTTGAACAGTTTGATGGATTTAAGTATTTGAGGCAGTATTGCAGTTAATAATGGTATTGATACCAGTGCTGCCTTTAAAATATTGAGTACTAAAATCTTAGCTATACCCATTCCTAGTTAAAGATAGTGTGCAGTGGAGAGTGAAAAGATTAAAATGGATGAAGGATAAGAAACCATGTGCAGGGTTAATACATGATGGTAGTACTTTAAGCTCAGGTACCACTTCATCAACCCAAGACTTTTTGGGGGTTTCTTAAAAGGAGGAGATTGAAAATGCAATACCCAAACAAAAGTTGTTCTACAATATAGTGCCATCTTTTTGAGTCAGACATTTTTTGTGTATGCTATGTTTGGCATCTTGTCTGTCGTGGACTTTTTTACCATGTCTCTCACGCTCCTCCTTGAAGGATCTCCTCACAGTATGATTCACTGACTTCCACTGCCTGAAAGCCGTCTTGCTCTCTTTGCCAGCAGAAGCCGGATGTGTCACGAACCCCATTGTGCATCTTTTCCATGGATGTCATAAAGTGCAAAAGGCAAATGACAGGCCCTCTGAAGCAAATGAAACCATCTCACAACAACAGTCATAGTGCCTGGGCCAGTGTAGAGTTATCTATGCACCCTTCAAATGTTTGATATGGTAGCATCTGGAAAAACCACCAATGAGAACCACTACAATTACCTTCATTGTTACCTTAATTATTGGTAGTCTTTAGTAATTATTACAAAGCTGCAATTTGAAGCAGTTAATTTAGATTAATGTTGTGGTCAGTATGCTCACAATGTAGTAGGATAGTGTTTTTAATTTGCCCACCCAAACCGTGGTAGGCTTTCATGAAAATACTTGAAAAAATGTATCATGATAAAAGGTTTCATTTCAGGCAATAAAGGTCATTATTATAATTATTATTATTATTAGTAGTAGTAGTAGTGTTGTCAAGATCAGGAGGGAAAACTGTTAAATTTGACCACTTTATTATGGATTTAACCACCTTACTTTGAATTTAACCACTTTATTTTTAAAGTTATGTTTTTTGGGCTTTTCTTGCCTTTATTTGATAGGATAGCTGAAGAGTAGACAGGAAAGGGGGGTGAAGAGAGAGGGGATGACACGCAGCAAAGGGGCCACAGGTGGGAGTCAAGTCAGGTGGGCCGCCACTCCTAAATCCTAGCCGCCACTGCTTCAAATTTCTTTTTTTTCTTTTTTATTGTTGACGCAAATACACCACCGCCGCATCTCTCCACCTTCAAAACAGACTCCTGTCGGGTACTTGCAAGCACTAAGGTAAACTGCAGATAACTATCTTGCTCAGTATGGAAATCTACTTGCGCGTGCTCATTTGCTGCATTGCATGCATTTGATGCTAGCGTTGTTTGGGGGGCGCGGTCGTCAAGCACATCAAGCACCTAAGCGACAGGGCAGAGTCAAAGGAGCGAATTCCTGAATTACAAATAAACAATAAAGCAGTGAATTACCGGCCAGAGAAGAGGTAGACGTAAGTTATTAGCTTGAGATAACTCGACATACATTTTACAAGTTAAACAGACGTTCACAATATGTTGATGACCAGCTAACGTTACGTAACTTATCGGTAGTTTAAGTTAATTTGGCCCGGTGCCAACTCAGTGTCGCTAACGTGAGTAAACTAATTGATAGTATTAGGCTAACGTTAATATCTACACACCATTATGTAACAACTGACTGCATTTTTCAGATGAGTTTATTGAAATATTTCTCTAAGAAGAGAAACGGAACGCCTGCCCCCGCTGCTGAAAAAAATCCTAGAGGAAACACTGTGCTGGTCCCACACTACAGGATAACTGGGCAGATTTTGGGTCTGATTTGCCTCTCCTGACAATCACAGGGGCGTTCCCAATTCAAGGCTGGTCTGAGCAGATTATCTGTCCAAATGATCCAGTAGAGGGAGGTGTTACAGACATTATCTCAGTGTTACCAACTGCATCAGAGTCTTCCAGAATTTGAACCATGAATATCAAACATGTTAAATATTTACAAGTTAAAATATGATTGTCAGTGCGAAAGTGAAAGAGAGGTGTTGCCGAGAAATGCTAAACATTTTAGCCCTTGTGGCCAACGTTTGCTTACATACTACTGTTAACTAAAACTGACAGTTAAAATTTCAACTCCAGTTCTTACTGAAAAATAACATGTTTTATTGTTTATGTCTGCTTCCACATAAAATCCCACAAGATCACTTTCCCCATGAAATCAAGATTGTGCACCCTCTGGCACAATAATCTTGATAAAATCCTTTAGTGTGAGGTGTGCCATTATGTTCAGATCTTGTAGTGTGTGGGTGATTAGAGAGAAGATAATCAGTGAAGTTTCTACGTGGTACAACCAGATTTTAAAACTCCTGTACTGTGGGACCAGCTTTAATAGATAAAAAAAAAAAAGGGATGTGATAGGCTGTTTATGAGCCAGGGTGTGTGATGTGCTTTCAGTTTGCATGTAATGCATTTAAATGAAAGTATAGAACATTCTACTGAACAGTTTGCTTCTTAAGGCCTAGTGACTACACCATATTATTAGGAGCTTATTTTTGGTGTGTAGTCTAATTCAAGTTGAAGACATTTTGAAGCATAGGGGTATTTTGTGAAAAGCAAAAAACATTTTGTAAAGCATTACTTACATTCTTTATTAATGAAACATTATTAGAAATACAGTGCGTTTTGATTTAGTGACTGTGCTGCATGTACGCTGTTAGCAAACTGTAATCATCCACTGTATTCTCAATGGCATACTGGTGACTTGCATACCTACTCCCACTGGAGATTGCTTCACAACAACCACCATTAGTGGGGTGAGGGGATATGCCTGTGAAGGGCTGTTCTCTGCCTTATGACAGCGCATGGCTGCTCTCTCTGCCTGAGTGGCTGCAGTAACATGCAGTTAAAACGCATTTTGACTGAACAGGGTCAGTGCACGTTTCTCTAGTGGATGGGAGCCACCGTGCTACAGCATTAAGGATGTTTGACATCAGCTGTGGTACTCGTAGCATTTGTCGGTCTTACTGTGCCATATTGTAAAATGTGTTCCCAAGCGTTTCTGGTGTATTGATATAATGGGGAGGCTAGTTCAGATGTATAAACATCCCCATTTGTCAGATTCTGGTGCGACTGACTTTCTGTGTTATACTGCCATACTTGAACTATCGAGGATTGTTTATTTAAGTCCTCTACCAGACTCTATTTGTTCTATATTTGCTGGCATTGTTGGTTATCTAAACATGTATGTACGTTCATGGGAATGTGTCTTTTTTACTCTTACTGCCCGTAGCCTATATGTGGGTCCTCCCTCTGGGTTTTAATTAGGTGGAAAGCAAGTAGTGCAATGGCTTGGCTTTTGTTATTCCTATTGATTTTGCACATTGTCTTTATGTCTCTGTCTAGTGGAACCACTGGCTGTTTGAAATAAATTTAAATGTGCTGTATGCTCACTATGTATGTAGACAGAACAAGTCCAACACCTACATTTATACTCTCAGGGAGTGCCCCCATTAGGTCTCAAATGACTGTTCTGGTATTGATTTGCAGAACACTCATTTAACATAGCAGATCTACCATTATACAATGGTTGTACAAAATAGCCTAAGCATTTTATTTCCAATTGGACAGCAGTATCTGTCCAAACCATGACAGTGTGATGTGTTGTACAAAATATGCAACCCTGTTTTGAAACTAATTTTCTCATAGAAGTTAATTAGAAAATTAGCTTGGAGGAATGCACTGTTGAAATTCTTTTGCAACATGAGACATCATGATCAGAGGGCGCCATTGCCTTAGGTCCTGGATATTTATTCACTTATAGGGTGACATGTTTTCCCACAATGCTAGTATGCTGTGGGCTGAGGCAACTGTGGTTAGCTTGCTATTGTCTCAAAGAGATCTTGTTCAAATAACCAGAGGAGAGTTGCTTCTCTAAACAAGTGGCAAGAATCCAGAGGTGAAATGCATGCTGTTTAGTTACACTGAATAATTGGGTTAAGGTCTTTTTAAGTGAATCTGTTATTTGCCTACACTTTTTATAGGCTGTGACTGTATGTGTCTGTTGCAATCAATAGATGTGCAGAGTACCATCTACATACAGAGTGTAAAGCATGAAAAAGGTGTAGGCACAGGCTACCTGAGTTGTAGTACTAACAAGTGTAGTGTAGTGCTCCTAAAGGATACTCCACAAATGGAATGTGATGGCTTGATTGAATATGAGTAGTTGTTATCTTTGCAGTTTTGTTCATAGATGGTTGTTAAAAAAAATAAAAAAAAGTTAATGCTAGGAGCATTCTCTGATGTCAAGGTCAAAACGTATTTCCCATGCAGGCTGATTCCTATTTTCCTGTGACTGTTAAGTCCTTGCCCTTGGTAGAAGTTCCTGTGTTTTTCACAAAAATCATGTAGGAACTGGTGAAACATCCACATTTTTCAAAATTTTAATTACTATTTTAAAAATGTCAGCTGTCATATTGATGGAAAAGAGGGCATCATAAAATCTAGATCAGCAGCTCTGAGTCTTTTGAAGGCTCTGAAGACCCAATGCTGATTATTAAATGATTTCGAGGATCACCTTCATAAATAAATGAAAAAAAAAAGAAAGTAACATGAAAAAAAGAGACAAAAATAAGCTGGGCTGTGACAGGATTTCACCACATTCAACACACAGTACCTTTGGCTCAGCATCACCGCCTGCATTTATGAATCCAAAGTTTATATATTTACAGTCATATTTCCTCATCACATGCTTTGGAGCTTTCACTGGTATGGGGATGTTGGGTTTGTGTTCCACATCTGGGGCTGGATACTGGACTTCAGTACTTTTATGGAACAGATCAAATTGCTTCAATACTATTAAGCATGGAAAAATGCCTTGTCATTCGATACCAAAATTCATTACATTGCCAAAGGAGTTTTATTTCTAAAAAGTTTCTCCAGCTGCTCCTAGGTCTTTGAACAGCTTCTTCATTTCTTTTGTCCTTTCCTTGTACTGTAATGTGTAATGTAAGTCTCTTCTTGTTAAAATGGATTATCTAAGGGGTGCCCCTATAGCTCAGTTGGTGGCGCATTGCACCCCATGTGCTGGAGTTGTTGGTTCTCTGCTGTGGCTGCTGGTTCGACTCCTGTTTGCGGTCATATCCTCAGCTGTCACTATCAAAATAAAAGCAAAAAGCCCAAAAACTATTTAAATTTCTTTTTAATTGCTACAGAAAAATAGTGGTGTTCATGAAGCACTATCGAAGCCAAGGAATGATACCCAGTCCTATGCATAACCCTTTTTCCTTTTTAAAAAACAATTAATTATTTTTTACTGAAGTACTGTTAGCTAGCTGTGACAAGACATGTTTGTCTCTGCCTGGTAATGTGTCATGATTGGCGATATTAAAACATAACTGGTCATTAACACTATGTATTTTAATTTCATGTTGTTGTTTTTTTAAATCTATGTGAATTCCTGATCATATTTAGAAAATAACTAGCTTGGTAAATTACAATATTTATCCATTTATCTATTTTATATCTAACCATTTGGCAGTACCACTGCCTGTAAGGCCCACTAGATATCACTCTGAAGCCCACTGGTGAGTGATGACCCTGAAGTTGAGATGACAAATTAGAATAGGGCTGCAACTAACAATTATTTCCATTATTGAATGTCAATCATTTTCTTTATTAATCAGTAAGCTGTTTGGTCCATAGAAATGTCAGAAAATGGTGAAAACTGTTGAATGATCCGTGTTTCCCAAAGCCCAAGATGACGTCCTCAAATGTCTTGTTTTGTCAACATCTAAAGATATTCAGCTTACTGTCATAAAGAAGTAATGAAACTACTATGAAATTATTCACATTTGAGAAGCTGAACTCAGATAAGTTCATCGTTCTTTCATAGAAAATTACATAAAACAATTAATCAGTTATCAAAATGGTTGGTGATTAATTGTTGACAACTAATCAATTTATTGACATATTGTTGCAGCTTTGAACTAGAATTTAGTAGTCAGACATTCAGTCTGCGTTCAATAAATGCTTTTAATATCTCTAATGTATTTAGTCATACTCTGTGAATAATAATACAGTCTACTATTGTGCTATCCTTATTTTGCTTGTGGCATGAAAACTTCTATTAAATGCATCCCCCCACTGAGTTCATTCTCCTAGTTTAAAAAGAGAACGACTCGAATTTCTCAGAAGCGACTGAAATCGACTTTCTCAGATGACTTGAATTTCTGACTTGAATTCCCCAGGTTTTTTTCTGCTCCTGACAAATTTATTCCAGTAGTGGAGCTCACAGGATTTGTAACAGAACATTAAACGAACCGCAGCTCAAACGTGCAGCGTATACTCCCTTGGATCTACCTCAGACTGAATTTAATGAATTTTAAGGCAGGTGAATTTGTAGTAATCGGCTGGCTTTACTGCTTGTTATTATTTGAAGGTCAAACAAGTGAGATCCAATAATAACCATCAATAAAAAAATACCAGAAAAACCACTGAAGGTAAATATGACCATTAAATCCATGTATGTCCACGGGTAATGAAATTAGTCCAGGCTACTTAGCTGAAGCTGGCACGTCGTATTACATGTATAATGAACAGCCATAAAATGAGGAAAAGGTATTACCCTGCTCTAATTCATCACAGCCGTGTTTTTAAGTACCCAGATTAATGGCGATAGTCTTCGCTCTCTGTAGATGTCTCCGGAGATTCTTAGCCCTGAGGAATAGAGTAGCCAACTCTCTGGAGGCTAGCCCTGTCCCAGAGTCTATTTTTACAGTCCAGCCTCTGATTGGCCGACAAGGTGTGTGTGTGGAGGCTCATGTTGTGTCATAAGGTGCCTCTGTGCCATCTGTCGCCCTCAGTGGAGCCGTTGTGAAGACAGACCGCGCCTAGTCAGTCTGTTTCAGAGAATGCAAAACACAACCTTGGGCTTTCCTTGCTCTTTTGTACTGACAGCTATATCAAGAACATGAGAGGAATTCAGGATCCAGCTTCCCAATTAGTGCTTTTAATGAAACCAAGACAAAATCTTGGCTACTGATGGGATCTGCTTTTGTTGTTCTTTCAGCCAATAACGTTATGTGGTGCAATCAAGTACATTGAAATTCGATGTTAAATATTTCTGGAAGGTACATTGGACTTGTAGCTAAAGAGACACCTGATATTAAACATGTAAAACCGTAAACATGAACAGATTTTCTTAGCAGGTGTAGTAACAGGTTGTTCATGAGTCATTGCTCGTCTAGTCCGGATATGACTGTGTTGTCTCATCAGAAGTGCTAAATGATTAATCACATTTAGCTGACTGAAAGATGTCACAAAACAGCTTGGACTTCAGTCATTTTTAGGGCAAGACCACTTTTGCCTTTGGTAAATACCAGTTTATTGGGGCATCATGGCTAAAATGTAGGGCACCAAGGCCATGACCAATAGTGCAATAACAACAAAGTGGCATTGTATGAAGACAATAATAGTACAGTTAACTGATAACTAGCCTCATCAGCCACAGTCGGTAATCAATACAAACAACATTATTAGACTGTAAACCATTAATCAAACTAATAATTAACAGCAGTTCATATCAGACAACCTTATCAAAACATTATTTTAGCAGTTACCTAGTGTTTCTGTAGTGATAACAAAACATTAACAGCAAATAACTCACAGTATTAGCAGTTTGAATGGCAGTCTCTGGAGAATTATTACACCAAACTGCCTTTAAGAAATATGACATAATAGTTATGTGTCTGCCAAAATTGATAGCTTAACTCTAGAAACACGATAGATATGAAAGTCAGTCCTTGCATCAGTCTGGCATCAATATAATCCTGAGAGAGAGGGGGGAAAAAAAGTCTGTTATATTCTTCAGATATAGACATTAAAACTGTTGTGAAAGGTGTCATGTTACTAGTATGATGTTGATATGACTATCAACATGTCTTTTCACTGTCTATTTTGCTAAGAAATGTGTGTCACAGCTAAAATAGGTAAGATGAGGCACCATGTGTTAAATGGATATCTGATATCGATCGCAGACTCCTGAATTGAAGTAAACCAAAATCATATCATGGCAGACTTTGTAATCGGCAAACATTGTATCGTTGTCCAAAGAATTTATATAATATCGTATTGTGATGAAACTTGATTTACATTCCTTGCATGAGATGCGTATGCGCTGCAATGCTCACACAGGCCATGTAGTTTTTGTAGCCTATTAATATGTAAATGAGAAGCAAGAGGTTCTGTGATGCATGTGTGTTGCAGTATGTCCCAAAATCACTACTTTCTTTAAAGGGCACAATGGCCCATTCAAAACAGGGCATGCAAAACTTGCCATGTGTGTACAGGGGGCATTACAGGTTCACTCCGGGGCATCCACGGCCCTGGTTGTTTGTCTGTGGTATAATTCCTGCCCTGATACCTCTTAAGGTTGACTGACCTTGACTGCTCTTCTGCCTTAACCTTATCCTACTCAAGCCCCATGTACAGTACACATACTTGAAAGACTTAACAGTTCACTTACCTTGTTTTCCCTTGTATGCTGTGGTTTCTCTCTCCACAATCCAAAAATTCAAAATTAGAAACCCTAAATTTTGCATTTTGTATATGCAGTTCACATTTTTATGTAGGCTGAAAATGCTTTGTAATTTTTTACTGAGGGACAAATTTAGCCACAGTGTGGTATACTACAACAATACTGGTAACACCTTAGTTGCCACTATACCAGAATTTTAATCAATATGATATTAGTATAAAAAACAATACTTAATACCTCTCAATACCGTGGAAAAAGAAAAAAAAAGTCTTAGGCACACAAAATAGGTAGATGATAGGTAGATATGTTTTTCCTTTTTGTTGGATTAATAATCTGCACACAGTGTTTTTACAGAAAAAGTCACTGAACACTGTCAGCTTTTCCTATGCTGCAAGCCAAATTTCAGGCAGAAGAATAAAGGCTGTTCTTGAATGAGCTCTTAAATAATCTTTCTAACAGCTTTGGTACTTTCAATACAGTAACTAACAGATATTGTGTTGTTTTACACATGTGGTATCAAAAGTATTGAAGTTTGAAGTCTGATACTCAGAAATGTCTTCCACAAATGTCAATCTGAACAGGTCAACTGTATTATTGATCTGCTCCACAGGTCACAAACCAACATGAGTTTGTCTAAAAAGCTTGTCTGTTACCCATCCTCATCTGGCCTGTCAGGAGCATTTCCAATTAGTCAACAACAACTGGAAAAATTGTGGAAGAGGACAGCACTGTTGTTTAAGAATGCAAATGGCCTGCTGTTATGGCTTAGCACAATTAGATGTGGCATGGATTAATGAGGGACATCAGGGATGGCCTTGAGTAACAGAAACATGCTACCGGAGTACCAAGCATGCCCTTGACTGGAGGGCTACAGAAGCATTTCCTGACCATCAAAGAAATCTGACATTCTTCATTGAAAGTTTTTATTGTCAAGAGGCTGTGTTGAGAATTTAAAGCATGACCCTGAGCACAAATATTTAAAGCAAAATGCTGCTAAAGTGATATATTCAGAATAGAAATAGAAGTGTAAATCTAACCAAGATATCAGTGCTTATTTCAAGCTACTCATACAATCAACTACATACTCCAAAGTGTTTTCTTTACATGAATGTGGTAAGCACTGCTGCCTCACCGTAAACAGTGTAGAGTTTTAATGTTCCCCCATGTATTTCCTCTGGGGGCTTTGGTTTCCAACCCCAAAGACACACACATACGCCTGCTATTGCCCCTAACCAAGGCGATGACCTCAGAATTGCAGCTGTTCCCCAGGCATTTTGCATTGTGGTTACCCCACACAACTAAATACTTGGGATGAGTAACATTGAGGGGACAAATTTCCCCATGGGGACTTATAAAGTATAACTAATTTTAAATAGGATAATACAAATGAGCTTCTTAGTGAAGCATAGACGACTCTTGTGTTACCATCAAAGGGTTTTATTCTGATATAGTTGGCAAGAGGCCGATTTTCCAGCAGGCAGATGCACTGCACGTACAGATGAGAAAGATGAATTGAACTGAAGGCATTTGATGATGGCAGTTGTCTGGTTAGTTAGATAGCAAGAGATCCTGTGCATATAGATTCTCAAAGAGGCTTTATGTAGCAGACATGCAGCAGATTCCACAGTCTGTGAGGTCAAATTAGTGGGTTATTTTCTGCAGGAGGCTGGCCACTTATACATAATTAGCATTGAGTTATTGTTTTGATTAAAGTAGTTGGGTCAATACACAGCTAGGGTTGTTATGTGCTTCACTAACTACTTCAACATCTACAAAACAAGAATATTTTAAAGTAACATTTTAAAAAGCTATCAAGACGCTGATATGTAGGCTATACTTTTGTCTGTAAAGCTATTTTCAGAGTAGATTGATGCCAATGTAATGAGCACTGAAAATGTTTATATGTTGATCATTATGGTGCAGTTATGCAATTCAAGGGAGCAGGCTGTTCGAAGACATGGGAGCACCTGGAGAAACAGTTTTCACTGTGTACATTTCACTCAACCTGGACAACTGGACTAAAATGAAGAAACTGATTGAATATTAGTATTGGACTATATAAAAAAATATAACTGTCAAAAGTAACATTAATAACAAACAGCAGTCCGCCTTATTCAAAGAAGAAAAAGAAGGAACTGACTGTGTGGGCGATGTTTGTGGTACTGAGAAATAGTGGCAGAATGAGACCTCTGACTTTCTCTGTGCTAAGAGCAGCTAGCCTGAGTCTGACAACCATCCACTGTGTCACTTGTGTATTTCTCTACTTTTACTAGTCGGTCTGTAAGCTACACTATGTAAGCTAATAGTCTAGAGCTAATAGGGGTGTCATAATAATCAATAATAATAATAATAATAATTAAATAAAAGGCAGAATCGATTCTGCCAGTATTTTTTTCTCTCCCCTCCCACCTACTTGTAGCATCCAGCACATGTTGGAAAAAAAAACAAAAAACAACACTTCAAAGACAACACAGTACCAGCCCTTTTATGACATTTGATACCATATAGACTAACTTTTTAAAGAAGAATTTGAAAATGTAAATGACATTTGACAGAACTTAAAACCAATGGTCTGTTAAACTTTTAAAATCAAGACTAGAGTCTAACAATGGCATAGCTGCTAAAAAACTGAGTGACTTTTTCCTGCATGCCTCAACGACATGTTACATTAGTCAGCCAATCATCAGCTTTAGATACTGGTACATGCTGCATGCTTAATGGCTAAATGACACTGATTTACTCCATTGGTATTGAAATTTGGTATTATTCATTCTAGGTTTGCCCTCTAAAGAAGTAGCACTCTCTCATTATCACTGCAAATTGTTGGACAAACTTTTGCTTCTTGCTCGTAAATGCATCCTGTTAAAATGGATTAAATATACTCCACCCACAGTAACACTCTGGTACAGAGAGATTTTCAGTGTTCTGCCTCATGAAAGGATAAGTGCGGTCCTGATGGATAATGAGGAGTTATTTCTTAACATTTGGAATCTTGTCCTAGATTATTTACCAGTCGAGCTCAGACATACTCTGTTGAAAGGCCAATACCCTTCGGAGTGGAAGCAAATTTTGCCTAGTGCCTCATAAAACCTCTGATATTTTTTGAATCACTTTATCACTCTAAATCGAAGAGAGAATTGTAAGACAGTATACTTTTATGTAATGCTATCACTCCTTTTTATGTGTGTTTCATATTTATATTAGTGCTGTCAATCAATAAAAAATTTAAATTGTGATTAATCACATGACTGTCTGCAGTTAATCGCGATTAATAGCACATTTTTTATTGGTTCAAAATGTACCTTAAAGGGATATTAACCAAAAGTGATAAATATTGTCCAGAAACCGAGCACTGCATTTGGCATGAAAAATATGCTCAAATAATAACATAATAAAACCAAGCCCGTCAAGCACAGATAAGCATATTTACCTGATCAATTTAACATTAATATTTACATCAGTGTCACTCTTACGGTTTACATCAGTGAGGATGTTTTAGACAACAGCAGACCGCAAACTGCACACCAACACACACCAAGGAAATGAAGAGGAGAGATAGTGTCTGGACTCTTCATCATGACTTACAATAATGCAGCACAGTAACAAACTTTTTGTGGAGGAGACGAGCCTCTGTCAGTTTGGTCTTTGTAGTGACAGATATTTTAATCTGTAGTGGATAAACCACAGAACTGTACAGTAACATCAGGAGTCGTGAAATGTGAAGTTTTATATTGGTCGGTACGTCACACACTCGCTCCCCTCCCTCCCTCCTCTCTGCAGCTCGTCTCTCCTCCTTCGCAGTTGTGATTAATTGCCATGAAGTAATTAAGTATTTAAAAGTACACAAATCAGACTTGGAGTGAAAAATCAAAAAGGATGCTGTATCTGTTTTGGTGTTATGGCAGAAAGGAAAAGAATTGTTGACACACAAAATATTTTTTTTCCTCTTAACATGCATAAAGTGCAGGGTCAGAAAAAGTCACTGAATACTTTTTTCTATGCTGCAAGCCAAATTTCAGACAGGAAAATAAAGAACTGAAAAACTGAAGTGAGGTCTTGAATGAGCACTACACTTCATGGCTTTGTTGCTTTCAGTTCTACTGAACATTAGTCTTGTTTTAAATATGTGGTATTGAAGTATCGATACTTTTTAGAGATGCACTGATTTCAATTCCCTTGGCCGATTCCGATTTTCAGTCTTTCTAAGAACTGTAATTGACAGCATTCACAAACATTTTTGCAACTTTTCTTGTAAAAATTAAATTGGATGTTCATAATAAGACACTGACTATTAAATATTCATTAAATACTATTTAAATTTACCGCGACGCGGTTTCACGTGATCTCCTGTGGAAGCAGATGTAAACAAACCAGAGACAGACTTGTTGCAACAGTTTGCTGCATAACACTTTGCCGTTAGAAAAACAGACGCAGAAGTTAAATGAGTCTGGATAAGAAAATGTTTGAGGAGACACATCAACACAGGTTGTTTATTCTTCAGCCAGAACAGGAGGTGAGATTTTAATTGTCCCTCTGTGAACAGCAGTCTGCTGCTGGCTAACATTACCCTGAAGAGCTAGAGAGTTTACGGCTGCTCTGCAACATTGTCAACTGCTCTGTCTGGTTGTAGACTGTCTTCTCCTTATTCTGTTCTTGGAATCTTCAAGCAAGCATGTGTCTGAGTGTGTGTAGCTGTTATCAGCGCTGTGGTGATATCACGGTCAGTATATCTGCTGCGCACATGATGTTACCAATTGTGCAGAACATGTGTGACGATGGCGGGCACAGAATCGGGTATGTGACGCTGACTGGCCGGTCACAATTCATGGTCTATCACGTGAAAACCAGCCCGATTCCGAGCATTGCTGATTAATCGGTGCAAGTCTAATACTTTTGACTAGAGTTTTCAGAATACCAGAATTTTAAACTTTAAACTGATACAATATTAGTATATAAAAAGAGACTTGATACAGCAAAAAGGAAATCCTTGACACACATCGGGATATTTTTTTCATTTTTTCAAAATTTACAGCCAGCCAGAAAAAGTCACTGAATGCTATCTGGTTTTGCTGTGCTGTGAGACAAATGTCAGGCAGGAAAATAAAGAATAAACTGAAGTGAGATCTTGAGTGCGCACTTAGATCTTTTCTTTTTTATAGATTTGGTACTTTTAGTACCATCAAATTTTAGGATTGTATTGTTTTACACAATGGAATATTGAAAAGGTATTGAAGTATCAATGCTTTCGACAACCTTTGTCTACAATTGTTCTCATACAGCAGGTAACAGTATTGCTGTTCCTATTGTTTTATGACCCATCTGCTTGATGAGACCTTGGGCTGTAGCACAGACCTGCTCATTTTCAGTGCTGTTTCATGTTCTGTATTAAGTCAGGAACGTTGTAAAAAATTCAGTAAAGAGACAGGCAGATAGAGGCTTTGATTTCAAACTTGGTCACTCAATTCTAGGATAGATCTTTTCTTTGTGCTGGCTCTTTGTGTGTTGCTATCTTTAAACCCCTGTTACGCTGCTAAACCATTTGGTCAAATGGGAAATAACAGTTTTGCAGTTTCTTGTAGAGCCTAATCAGAAGGCTGTTTGATGCACAGCCAATGTTTTGCTTTGATTTGATTGGCTTACGGTTAGAGAAAGTGTATAGTGTTCAGGAGGGACATACAGTAATCTGTGGACAGGAAAAGACCAGCTGAGGCATCATCGTCTTGGCCACTGTGGTGGGTGACCCTTGTTTATTTACTGGCAAAGGCAAATTTTACTGGCATTTGATTCTTGGCAGGTGTTAATTTCAGACTCTGTTAGTATGGGAGGCGGGACATCAGTGTGTGATTGACTGCTGGTGGATGATGTCCAAATGCTCATCTGCAGCCAACTGCTTCCATGCCAGCAAGCGAAAGGAAAAGAGATGGCCATGGTGAACATTGTTCAACACTTCTCCGGTCATAGGATAGGTTTCTGGCTTGTGGAGACCAATTTCTCTTCCTGCTATCAATGCGTTCACACAGTTATCTCTTGGTCAGCTCTGTAACCTTGACGGAGACACGCTCATGCCAGTTTTTATTTTCATTAGTACTTTAATCCAATTACTGTGTGGTCTGCCCCTAATCTGTAATGGGTCTGCATCATCTTCCTCCATTCATAGACGACTCCAGAAGTGGCTGCACACACTGTGTCATCCTACACAACATAATGAGTACTCAAGTGCTGCTCTGCCTCTCTGCCCTGCCCCTGGCTCTGTCTGGCTGTATCTGAAATGGTGCATTCCCTCTTATTGATCCTCTTCCTGGTGGAGTCACAGGCAGGCTTATCCGGCTCGTCCCAGCTTGTCTGCCTTCTGAATGGACACACAGAGAGAGCTGTGTGCATGTGCCAGGCTTCGGGGTTCTGTGTAGTCCCAGGCAGCTTGTGGCTGAGTGGTCATTGTGGCTCCCTCCCTCCTGCCCGCTGCCCTCCCTGTCCCCCCTTTTTTTTTTGCTTCTTTGTCGTTACAGTAATTATTAGAGATGCATGAAATTCTGCCCAGCTCTGCACAGCATTAGCGTATTATATTCCACTAAACCTTAATGGCTTTCGCGCTAGTAGCAAGGAGGCAGTTGCTTTGTGGGCTTTTGCACGAGAGTGTGTCGTGACTAGCACTAACAGGGAAGCCACTGGAGAACCACTGTTATGATTAATCTGGAAGAAAGAGTGTTATTTTGCGGCAGTCTGTGGTGATTCATTGTGTTCACAGAGATGTTACCATTTCAGTCATTGTTCATGCCACACAGACTCCCTATTCTTGTATGTAGTTGCCACACCGGATTCAAGACAAAAATAAAAATCTTTGCACAGTCCCCCAGAATTCAGCCTGCAAGAATCTTTCCATTTCACTGAATATGCATGTCTTTTTTAGACATGGTGACAGACTGCTCTCTCTCAGTCCTTGCACAGGTTGTACAGCTCTACTGGAGCCCTGTGCTGGATAGAAATCAAACTGGGATTTTTTGGCTTAATTATTATTTCACAGCGTCACATGGTTTGTCGTCAGTGACAAAACATGTTTATCCTGGACTGTGCTAGTTTGTGTTCACAGAATTGTCAGAATTATTTAATAAGCCACAATTAATCTCTTTCATGTGATTTTCTAGAAACCTTCTCTCCCCCTATATTTTAAGTGTCCCTGCCAGCACAATGTCTGCATTTTCAGCCTTCTAAATACTGACTCATTACAGGAGCACACAGCATGGCATGATGGGCCACAGACGCTCAGCTCTCCGCCTCCCTGGGCTTTTGTTGTGTGGTGCACAGCTGAGACAGATGCTGAGGGGCACTCACACTAAATTGCCTGAATGAGGGCGAATTCTGTTGGCCACTGAAGTGGAGTGCACCGGTGCTCATTGAGTCACAGATTATCTTCAGCAGAGAGAGAAGGAGGAGGAATGGAGCTCAGAGAGGCATATACCCATTAGGGAGAGTTCACTTTAACTTATATTTTGGTTTCAGTTTGAGTCATGATGTTACTTAAAAGATGTTATGGCACCACAGCAGTATTTCCCATTTACAGAATGTATTTGAGAGATTCAACACATAGATTTACCACAGCCCAAAATTCTATCTGTGTTTTGTATTTGTTACATTTTATTTTCAGTTCATACAAATGCAGTTGAGGCTGCCAAGTCTGGGAGAATGGTGCATTCATGTGCAACTGCATAGACTGGAAAATATCTTTCCTAATCTGAATTTAGCTTTTGAATATAATTTTGTTTTGCAACAGACTCAAGTAAAAACATATTGAACACACCACCATATAGGACAACTAATTAAACTGCTGATGCTTCGAGTTTTTCTGATTAAAAATTGATGTATCTGTATATCCTCTGGGGAACTGTGCACTGCACCAACTGACACAGTTATTGTGGTTGGACCAGTTCTCTGTACTTTTCATTAAAGAAATGCTGATCAGCTTGATTCATCTGCCGATTATTTTATAGGTTACTTGTAAAATGACAGGAAAATGATTAGAAGAAGAAACGGAGCAATCAACTATCAAGATAGTTGCAAATTAATTTTTTGTCAATTGATTGATCGACTAGCCCAATTGTTTCAGCTAGTGTCAAAAATATTGATTTTTCAATACATATCAATTCTGAATATTTCTAACTATTTCAATACTCATTGGGCACAATATCGATATACCAGTACCAGCTGCACTCTCTCGGTCTTGCTTCTCAGAAAGCAGCAGAACAGATGTTGCAAGTGGGCTGCTAGGGGGTGGGAAAGTGTTGAAGAGCCAGCTGATAGCCAGTGTTAACTGAAAGCATTTAAGGACTGTAAAGTGAGATTGTCGTGCTCTCTGTAAGACTGTGAAGACGAATCAACTATTGCAATAACCAGTATTGCTATAATATCACACTGAAACCATGCTAACTGTGTGTTCACAATAATACAGGGAAAGCTAGATAGGCCAGCCATTTATCTTAACTATTAATGAGGCTAATGAAACGAGTCTTTACCGACATGACAGCAGTACAGTGAATGCGTCAAGAAGACAGTAGGGTTGGGTGATATGTTAAAATTGTACAATACACTTTCTGAATTCCAGTTTCTCCTTTTTAATGAACTAAGACGAGGTTAATTGGCTCGCTAACTCTTCGTAAAACACATTTTATTCAAACTCGACAGAAATGCGTGTAAGATTGTATGCATGTAAAACTTCCTTAGTCTTTCCACTGTCCCAACAATCACCAACTCTGGTTTGGTTGAAATAAATCCTTAATTCACTGTGTTGGATGTTTAAAGAGTCTGGCTCTGTAGGCTGGTTTCCTCTCACTCCTCACCCAGCTCAGAGCACTTGGCTCTGGCTGAGTGGCTGATTACTGTGCCGTTGGATTAGACGGTAGGCGATATATTCATCCAATCGCCCAACCCTACAAGACAGTGTAACGTCATGAACAACTGAGAGGAGAGTGCCACACAAACCTTATAACAGTGATACAGTTAACACCATCAGTGAATTCTGGACCAGTGATCTTTGTATACAGTCAATGTGACAGCTGATAGCTTTGTTAATGGGT
The DNA here is from genome assembly GCF_056507025.1 of Lutjanus erythropterus. Lineage (NCBI taxonomy): Eukaryota > Metazoa > Chordata > Actinopteri > Lutjaniformes > Lutjanidae > Lutjanus > Lutjanus erythropterus. Next base: position 38,304,290 of record NC_139320.1, read on the forward strand.
AGAGAAGGAAACGAAAGGGTTAGGGCTGTGTCTGTTTTTCCCTGTGGTATTGAAAATAGTATTGTTATCAATATTTTGTAAGAATTGCATCAAATTAGAAATTCCTTTATTGTGACGACACTAGTTTCAGCTCTGGTCTGCATACCACAGTGTTTGTCAGGTCACAGCTGTCCTTGTTGACAATATCAGTAAAGTCTGCTCAGAACTAAGCCAGCACACTGAAGTGTCACGTGTTTGGCCTACACCATATTTAAGGGTTGGGAATTTCTGGATATCTCATGATTTGATTCAGTTCCGATTCAATTCCTAAATGATTCTGGAATGAATTAATAGAACAGGAGCACAGTTTTCAGTCTCTTTCTCCAGTATACTGTGTGCCAAACCATTTACTGATGTCCTTATTCCACTGAAATGCAACATGGAACATAGCTGGCAATTAAATGGTCCAGAGCCTTTTATTTTAAAAAGGTAACTGCATTAATTAATGAATTAATTAATTTGAAAGCATCTTACAGTCCCTGGCCTGTATGAGAATTACAAAATGAGGATGAGGCGGAGTGTTCTGCTTTGTTGCTGTTAACATTTTGTCTTCAGCAGTGAAGAGCAGCTTCTTTGCTGCACCGCTCTGGGGAAAGCCATCACTGTCCAGGGTGCAAAGGGGTGCAAGGTTTTTGAGGTGAAACAGACTGAGCTGAGAGTTATTTATTCACCAAGTTCACCCCAAGTTTTAAAATCCTAACAGATTCTGAAATCTGGTTGCACCACACACATGAGGAGACATTTCATAGATTCTCTTCTCTCTCATCTCAGACACCCATATTACATGTTACACACTACAAGATTTGAAAATAATGGCACACCACACAATACTGGGTACTATCAGGATCGTCATGCCAGAGGCAGCGCAATCTCATGTGTTTTAATGTGATTTTGCTTGATTTCATCTGGAAGCAGATGTTAACAATTGAGATGGACCTAGCAGAACAACTTGCTTTAGTAAAGCGTTTAATTTAGAAAAAAACAAAAGTAGAAGTTAAACAAGTCTGGATGAGAAAGTGTTTGGGGAGTTAGTCAACACAGCTTGTCTGTTCTTAAGTGAGAACAGGAAGTGAGATTTTAATAGTTCAGTATCTGTCAACAGTAGAATGCAAGCTAATGCTTAGCCACAGGGGCCAGACTATCCCGTTGCTTGACATCACCTCTCTTTGACATCTGCACCGATGTAATCATCCAGATTTTAAATAGTAAATATTGTAAGTGTAAAGATGCTTCCCCGATGATTATGAGAGCAAACATTGATTACAACCTGATAGGGGTGCAACGGATCACAGTTGACCCGTGTTCCGTACGGATCGCCCTCTACGGTTCAGCATGCATGTGATCCGCGGACCACATGTGAGCAACATAGTTTTACTGTCACTGTTACTTTTGTATAAGTTATAATACCCGAAATGTCAATGCAGAGTTGCAGTGTAAAGACAGGACAGATTCTGCTGTGTGCAGCGCATCTCTGCAAAGAGCGATTTAAAAGCCGTCACATCGCCTTGAGTGAAATCCAGACCTTAACTTTTTTCACTGATGTCACTATGCTATCACCAAAGAATCAGATCATAAAACTGTGATGTTTATTGAAACTTTGGTGATATCAGCTGTCTTAACTTATACACAGCTCCTCTCTGCTCACCGGTGCTCTGTCTCGCCCCGTCTGTGACACAGTGTGTCTGCTGATTGATTAATCATGACTTCTAACCAATCAGATGTGCTGTGCTGTGCTGTAGGCGGGACATTGAGCCCGACTACAGAGCATAGTTGTGTATTTTACTGTGCAGTTTATAATGATCTAATATATGTATAGTATATCCATAGTATAGTACTGTATAAGTTTGAAGTTTTTAATATTATTACCATTATCATTACTATTATCATTATTATTACATTACATAACTATGGTGATAATTACAGACAGACAAAGATCAAAGACAAGTGCATTTTAAAAATAATTTAACCCTAATCCCACCACTTTTTTCTTTTTTGCTGATCTGAAAAATGATCCAATCTGTGACTCAAAACCATCCATCTCGGTTCTCGGTATGCTTGTAACTGCTGTTTTGTCAGTATCACGTTAGTAACTTAACATTTATAAAATAGATTCTTGACATGTGTGAATCAATGAAAAATCTTCCACAAATGCATTGTGATGCATCTAAGAATTGTTTATTTTCCCCTACATCTATCGTATTTGGGTTTACATGTATCAAAATTAAGTTTTGTAGTGGCCAGTTCACATTAACAACCATTTTTCCATTAGACCTCTTAATGCTGCAGAGATTAACAAAAAGAAGATTTCAGTTTAAAATTTTTTTAAAATTGCTGTCAGGGAAGTTTCATTTGAATGTAAAAGTCTGATCTCAAAATAGAAATTTTTTGAAGGATGTGTTTTAATGTATTTGAGTGAGAAACCTTTTGTTCCAGATTTTTTTAAATTAAATCCCGTCTTATAGTGATGCACATCTAGCTACACTACATGAGACTGAAATGATCCTTTTGCTTTATGACAAAGTGATAAAAGTGATATGACATGAAATATGGCCTGTTTTATGACACTTCAATATCGCAGCCAAACACCTTTCAAACGGCCACTTCTCCACAACAGATAGGAGTCTGAATCATCTCAGCTGTGGCAGCTCAGCTTCTGTTGCCTCGGCCTCTTATTCTAATGTGCGCTGCCCTATTATGTAACCCATAAATATGACCATTACGTCAGTATTTCAAGTGATATTTTACGCCCTCGTTTTTTAACATGTAACATTCTGCTGCCACAAAGCCAATCCTGTTATCTGCTGACTGGGATTGCAGAATATGTTAATTTTCAGATATGATTAATCATTTATAGCTTAAAAAAAGGATTTAAGTACATATGAATTACATTTTAAGCTCCCTTATGTGGTGTAGACACCACTGAAAGAAGATTAAGATTTAGGTTTTACAAGGGTAATTTTGACTGGAATAGATTGAATAGATAAAATTAAGAGCCAGGCAGTTTCTCTGTACCAGTGGTTCCTTTTGGGCTGGCACATTACCATTTCTTTTAAACCTAATGCACAGAGATTTACTGTGAGCTTGCGGCCATCTGTTGTGCAGTCTTATCATGTTTGAAAAGCAATGCACCGATGAAATGCCCCAAGTGTTTAAAGCCTGGCAGATATTGATGCCTCAGCTTGGGGCTATAATAAGGGAAGCACCAGCTGAGAGTCAAATGAATTGTTAAAATTTGCTCTTTAAACCTCATGTGGTTTCACTGAATCATATTGTACAGGCTTGAATTGGTAGCATTTATGTACGTACAGTATGTGGATAATGGGTGCAGGCATTGGCGCATCATACCCCACCGCTGGCCTCGCCATTGAAGGCAATCATGGTGATCAGCTGAAGTTGTGCACTGTGTTTTGACAACCTCTTCAATGTAAATAGTCGCTCCTCTGAGGCTGTACTGCTGCATCCAATCAGACAGCCTTATGAGAGAGAGGGAGAGAGAGAGAGGTGATGTCAAAATATGGGGAGAGGGGAGCTGGGAAACACGTTTCCATAGCAACTGGTCGAAGTGAGTATAACTGTGGTTGAGAGGCATGAGCAGCAAGCAAATACTCACTTGTTCCTTAAAAGTATTGAGTCCTGAATACGACCTCCTTGGGTCTGCATTGTCCCTTTAAGACTGAGATCTCAGTGCTGTGTTTGTTCTAAATTAAATGCTTCCTTGTTCATTTCTAGTAATCTGTTTGGAAAATCTTTTTACTGTTCATGGAGAATCAAAATGAGTAAGCCCTGTGTGAATCAAAACATCTGAATTAGGCCTACATGTCTTGGTCTCTCACATTTTACAAGTGTCTTTTAATGTTCTTCTTTTATTGTAATTTGAGTATTTTAATAGACAAAGTTGGTGTAAGCTTGCCCAGTGACAAATATGTTTGTCTTGTTCAGAGTTTTTTGTTTGTAATAAAAAAATCAACACAATAAATTGGTCCAAGTGGATGAGTTATTGGCAGTTTTTCTTAGCTAGAGCATGTGGGACAAATAAAATTTTGATATATTGCAAGATATTGTGAGTCAGTCTCTTGCAATACATAACAAACATACTGGCACTATCACTGATGCAGAGGCACTTCATTCCTGTTGACATTTGAAGTCTAAACTGATTTGCTTTCCTGCAGTTCAGACGCTACCAGTTAGAGACCTGTCTGATATTGAAAAAGTGGCACATAGGTTCATGTTGGTTTGCTTGTATGTGTGTAAATTATTTAAAAAGGCTTGGTCTTCATTCATGTTGGCACTCACTTCTTCATCTCAGTGGTCCATAAAATTATGTCAAACTGTAAACTGTTCAATGCAGTAAATAAATAAGGTATAGCTTTAGTTTTTGCTATGTAAAGAATACTGTATTTTTGCTTTTTAAAGCTGGGATAGGCGATTTTTGGGTAGACAGGTGTAGGGCTGAACGATTTTAGGAAAAGATCTAATTGCAATTTTTCTGGCAGATATTGCAGTTTCAATTCGATTCACGATTTTTTCTTCAAATCAAGCTTCAGTGCAATATTCACAATGTATAGTAACATTTACAATCATTATTAATTATTCAAACTAGGTATTTGTGAGGGCTTCAAAGAAAAATAACATTAAGGGAAAAAACGACTGACTATACTGAAGACAATTCACACACATCATCACATTAAATCCGTATAAATAAATAAATTAATAAACAAACAAACACACACACACACAGGTCTGGTCCATTCATTAAGTTCCATATGACGTTCGCTGCATTGTTGGTTATGATGCACGTCAGAGGAGTGTAACTACGAAGCAAGAGTAATGGGTTAGCGAGCTATGTTGAGCCTAAATCCAGGGTTTTCAGTGTCACGAAAGTGGCTCTCTTTTAACCTGCTAGATCACCGTGGTAATTTATGCTAAACTCATGACCTGGTCGGCAGCAGGTTATGTTAAGAGTTTCAGATTAAATCGTCTGTAAAACGCGCTGTTCTTTAACTTATAATTGTCCTAACAAGGTTGTTTATGAGCGATATAGCTTTTAAACTGAGGGAAGACATTAAAAATGAAAAGCTGCTGAGCTGTATGTTCGTAATATCACCGAACGAATCCATATAATGTAAAAATGTAACAGCAGCACAAACTGTCTGCATCGCACTGTCATGATGGTAACCTCCGTTTGGTGATGCAGAGTCATTTTTCCCGTTTGCTCCAGATCATATTAACACTTTAAATTTACATGGTATATAATCCACACAGTAAAATAATGATGAAGCCACTACAGATACTTTGAATACTTTTTTACTGTTATCTCTTTTGTCTTGGTGATATTGCAGCTCAGATCACTGATTAGAAAATTCATCATCATTTATCACGGACAATCTTAAATCAGTAACACTCGTTTTACGTTCGTTTAGCCAAAAACTTCTGTGATATCCACGTCTCTGTCATCATAGGACAGTGTCAGACAGACTTCCTCATGTTTAAATCTGCTGTATGGAGTTTTATTGTTTAATGTGCAGTTTTCATGTTAGAATAAACTGCACCATTAAGACCGCATTTAGTCCATCAGTCATTTTCTGACATCATTATTCTTCTCCTGCTTTATTTGCAGCAACGATGTTGTTTTTTGCCGTAATGTATTTAGTATACTTTCCACAGCTCATAATTATAACAACTTGATCATTTTGACTTAAGTAAGTGGCTCGCGATCGCTTCACTTCATGCGGAAGAAGAGTGAAATGACGCAACAAACGCCCCTTTTATGTGAGCACGCACAGAGTCTGAAGATGGAAGCCTGGATTAAAGTGAGTTGATAACCACCATCATGATACCCGTTATCTCTGATTGCAGTTTTAGGTTTTGTCGATCCAGATCATACAAAGAAAGCCTGGCTGTGTTGAGCTTGCTTCGTAGTATAGCCCTCAGGAGCACTGCAAAAAACCGCAGCTTTGGCGATCACGTGATCGCGTTGTCTGAAATCGCAATTTCGATCAGAAAACGATAAATCGTTCAGCCCTAGACAAGTGATTGTTGTGTCTCAAATACCCTTGTTTTGGCTTGTAAGCTGGCTCTGGTTGGTTGTTTTTGTTCAGGCGCGATGGATAGGGTTGGGCTTATGTAAGAAGTTTCAAACTGGTTTGATATTAGACCAAATATCAGACTGGACTGGTAAAACTGAATTTTATGACTCAATGAACAGTTAATAAGTTTACCACTAATACGTTCCTGTAATGTTTCACAATAAAAGACTTGTTAAGAAATTAAGGGGGTCTGTACACTGAAACACCAGAGGGCTTTCATTTATTTATTTATTTGAAAACAGATGCAGGAAATATAGTTTTTTTATTCATTAACTTTAACAGGCCAAACAAGAGCAGATCAAAATGACTTTGTACCTACCATCTGTTACGTTACTGACCGTACTGACAAACTATAGCTGGCTACTTGCAAATATAGCAGACAGTCAGAGACAGGGTTATATTAGAGTTGTACTGAGTGAGAATGATGGGAGTCACTGTTTAACTTCATAGCAATTTATTTCACAAGTTAGTTAGCAGCTTAGCTCTGCACCACCCTCTGCTCAGCTATGATGCACACTCTACTACATGTGCTGCAGAGACCTCCCACATTTCCCATGATGCCTACTAATGCTGGAAAACCGAGCAAACATAACAAACTACTCAATAGATTACGTTTTCTGTCTCTGAATTTCATAGCTAATCATTTCATCACAACAAATGCTGGTTCAGTTGGTTAGTGCAGAATTTAACCGTTCCTTTACTGCATCAGTTAAAGTGGTAGATTGTTACGAATGTGGAAGAGAGGAGATGAACCTTTTTCACATATTATGTCTCATGTACTACTGTACTGAGATAAAGGGCTTAGTGAGAGTTTCAGCAAATATGTGAAAAAAGTCATTTTTATGTAAGTTACCAACTGTATAGTTAAAGGTCATATTTTTTCTATGCCATTACACAGATATAGATAATTTTTCTTGTGATGTAGCCTATTAGATATCGCAGATATGTGATTCTCAGTGTTAGTGGCTAGCATACCTCATACCTTCATTTGAAGGACAGATGAGATTCTTTTGTTTATTTTAGATTACAGATAGTTAAGCAAAGGTTTATAACTGTGACTGTCAATTTGGCAGGCTTAAAGTTTAAGTGGTTGTGTGCACGTGTGTGTGTGTGTCTGTATGTCTGTTTTACGCTAGCAGAATAGATAATGAGCATAATCCTGCACAGCAAGTGAAGCGAGTCATGGCCTGGGTCGAGGCTTACTACAACATCTAATGGCACACATGCAGTAGCACCCGAGGTGTTGTTTTAAGATAACTACAGAGGCTAAAGGAAAGAGGCCAAGCTCTGCATAAATTCTCATCTATATGGTGTCCTTGCTCTTCATATCTTATCAGTTACTCCCAACATAAGTGTGGAAAAGTCAGTGTATCCCCGCAGGACACTTAAATTTCAGATACATCCCAAGCTAGAGAGGATGGGTTTAGGCTACATGAGGCTATTTAAGGATCTCCATCTGCAACCACTGATTACTGTAGCCCAAGGACGTCGATGTACACCATTTCCATTCATGAAATAACCCCCTTCCACCACCATCACTACACAGAAGAACACAAACACACTCATACACATGCAAGGACATGTGTATGCAGTGGTATTACGTAGTATAATGCCTCATGGCTGTACTGAAGAAATTATGAGCATGACCCTTAAATAGAAAAACAAAGACTACAGTACAGATTAAATTGGGTAGGGTGCTTTAATTTCTGCTCCTAAACTACAATTATATTTGGAAAATGGTACAAAATTCTTTGAATTTTGCTGCATCGTGCTGTGACCTGCATTAAGAAGCAGCAGAGAGATAAATTCTGTCATTAGTAATAAACTACCACTAATATAGTATTTTTACTCCATGTTGCTCTAAAATTAATGAGTTTGCCACAAGACTACAAACACTTCATTGATGACCCACAGAGACATGAATTATTGACACTGCAAGCTGTCTCCTATAGTCATGATCAGCCTGCATCCAAGTATGACATTGCCCACAGCTACAGCAAGTGTTACATCACAAATAAACTGCATTCAGATTCACCTTGTTCCTTCCCTGTTTAGATGCAGGAAAATGGACCAACAACTAGATTTACTGGTAGTGTTTTCTTGGTATTTATCTTGGTATTGTGGTATAATTTAGGCAGACCATGATTCTCTGCTCATATGTCATCTTGTCAAGTTGAACACATGGTGTAATTGTAAATAAGACTTAATTTGCTGCTCAGATTTTGGGACAGACCGGCATTCATCATCCATTTGTTGGCAGCTCATCTTTTGGTTCCAACCATATTCTGCATCCTTAAATGGCAATGTCTCAAAGGCCGAGATTATTAAATCTAATTATCCTCTTTGGTTTTTGTTAGTATGGCTTTCCTCTTCAGTCTTAAGAATTAAACTATTTATGTAAAATGGAATCTAAAGATACTCAAAGGTAGAGCCATACATTGTCTCTGGATGTTTGTGGTCTGTCTCTTGACATTGGTTCGTTGATGGAAAATTCCACTTAGTGTTTTGTCCATGTCTCTAAAATTCTTGCAAGTGGCCTTTGCAGTTCACATTCCTGGTTTTATTTATTGTATTAAACATAGGTGGTAAACAGAGATTGATTTTTGTTGAGGACAGGATTGAATCTTTTCATCTTAGTTCAGTTTTTGTTAAAGTGAAATTTTTTGGATGAAGAGCTCTAGTCTGAAGAGTCTTTTTAATATAAAATGCCAAGTTTAACTGTGGGGGAGATTGCATGTTTACCCAGAACTAGGTCACTTTTATCTACTGGAATTGTTTATTTCCCTGTCGGTCTCTCAACCAGTCCAGTGTTGAGGGCCTTAACAACGATGAAACTTTACACAGGTTTGGGCATGTTACTCCTGTTTGCAAGTTTTACAAGCCTGAGGTTTGGTTTGCCAATTAGTGCTACATAACACCTTCTGATGCTCTTGGGGCCATCTTCATTTCTCCTAATTTTTAAGTCCTTGTTCCAGTTTTAATAAACAGTCATACTTTGAATCTTCTTTTATCGAACATGAATTGGAGGCACAAGGTAAGTTTACAGTAGGTTTAAGAGTTTTTGCTTGATGATTATCAGTTCAAAAAAATAACAGCTTTGTTTTCAGTATGATGAAAAGAACAGATCTTACTTAAATCTTCCAAAACCTAGCATGTACATCATGAACTTTTATGCATCAAGTTTTGTGCGTGGAGCTTTTTGAATTGACTTATTTATACAATGCTGTACTGCACTATACTGTATAGGCTTTTGCATGAATATATCAACAATTGGTTTAGCAGCAAGTCCATGGTTGGTTGTCTGTTTTTTGTGAAGTTGTTGCTAATTTAATGGTCTGCCTCTGAGGAACGATTTAGAGCACTGCTCAGCAAAAGACTAGCGGGACAGTACAGACCCACTGAGCTGAAGAATGAGTGAGTGGAAAACAGCATAGAACCAGGATATTTTTCACATTTTGTTTCCGTTGAGTTTGAATGAAGTGTGTTTTACGATGAGTTAACAAGGCAGTTAAGCTTTTCTTTGTCTGATAAAAGACAGAAACTTGAATTCAGAAGGTGTACGGTTGTATTTGTGTTTAACAAGGATAATTCAGTGGGTCTAAGAATAGTTTATGTAACGTAGCGAACTCGCTGCTCACACAAATCTCCCAGCTGAAACTCGATGACACACACACACACCTGTATGAATATATCATCCAACCTTCATACTATACTATGCTGTGCTATACTATGCTATATTACTGTACTACTATACTCCTTTTTTTTTCTTAAATACCCATATGTGTAGGAACTGAAAATTTGAGAGATTAGTACCATGGTAGTAGAGCTGGGCAACATATCAATATTATATTGATACTGTGATATGAGACAAGATACCATCTTAGCTTTTGGATACAGTCATATCGTTATATGGCATAAGTACTGTCGTTTCTTGGTTTTAAAGGCTGCATTACAGTAAAGTAATGTAATTTTCTGAACTGACCAGACTATTCTAACTGTTCTATCATTTGCCTTCACCCATATAATGACTAAGTCATTACATCCACATTACTGATGATTATTTGCCAAAAATCTAATTGTGTAATATATTATGAAAGCATCAATAGTCCTACCTACAATACTGTTGCAATATTGAGATTGAGATATTTGATAAGAAATATCATACTTGATTTTGTCCATATTGCCAGCCCTAATCTATAGCAATGTGTCATATTTTATGAGATTGTTGCATTTTTGTATTATTTGAGAATTTACAGTTTGTTATTTTAGAGAAAAATGTATGCATCAAAATAGATGACGTATTTCCTAAACCTAAAAATATGGGTATATTATCCATAAGCCATATCGCCCAGCCCTACGTGGTATTATCAAATAATGACGTGGTCACAGTAAGCATCACAATGTGATACACCTCTGGCTCAACAGCACCTTAGACACTGACACATCCTTGAAATGTCATTGGCATATGGACAAATATTGACACAGTCTTGATATTGATTGACATATGTATAAATTTACTGAGACATCCTTGACATATGGAATCAATTACTAATCAGTTTTTAACAACTGGTGGTACCAGAGTAGATGTAAAATAGGTGGTCAATAGGATTCATCCATTGGGTGGGCCACGAATGTCTGAACAAGTCTCCATGACAGTCTACCCAGTAGTTAATATATTTCAGTCTGGACCAATGTGGCGGAATGGCCAATCAACAGATTAACATCGCCATCTCTAAAAACATGCCTCTAGCTATCTTAAATTAGGGAGTAAAGAAAATATTACATATGCTTGAAAATTGTGCTAAAGGCCAAAATGAATCTCTCATTTGTGAAAACACCTTACGAATAACTCCAAATAACCCTTTATGAAGTGAGACAAAAGAACTTGATAGATGATTCAATTACGCTTGTATTCTTCTCTTATCTGCAGTCCATGCTCCTTTAACTTCTATGATGTGGAGATCTCCATGCAGTCTTAGACCTACTTGGGTTTAAAATGGGTTGGTCACTAGGGATTCACATGCAGATTAAATTTCTAGGACATGCTTCTTGTAATTTGGCCACCCCCTTTATGCCCTTTAACTGGGCTTGAGCTACACTAGCTTGTTAGCCTCTTAAATATATGAAAAGTGAGCTGTTGGTTGGAGTGCAATTACCCTGTCTTGTTCATAACTATCTGCGAACAGGAGCCACGGCTCTGCCTTCGATCTGAGAGAACCAATTAGTGCTTGGGCTACAGAATAGTTTATTTTGGAAAACTCCCAGACTGTGCAGGTGTATGTTGTTCTTGTATTCTAATGATCTACAGAAGAAGGAGAAAAACACTAAGTGAGAGACAGTGAAGAGGATGGGGGATCGTGTGATAGACATTCCCTGTGGGACCTTCATCCTTCTGAATGTCAGCTTGCTGGGAGGATATGAGAACGGTTTTGCATTGTTGGTTTTAATATAGGAAAAGGCAGCATTGTGAAGTATACTGACAGCTTTTACAATCTGGCTCGCTGCTTTCTGACTTTGGGGCATTAATTCAATGCATAGAACTTAGTAGACTTGCACCAATTAATCGGCAATGCTCGGAATCGGGCTGGTTTTCACATGACCGGCCCTGACCGGTGACCGGCCAGTCAGGGTCACAAATCCAATTCTATGCCGGTCATTTTCACACACATGTTCTGCACGATGGTCACGTCATGCATGCAGCAGACAAACTGACCGTGATATCACCACAGTGCTGATAATAGCTACACACACAGACACATGCTTGCTTGAAGCTGGTGTCAGTGACAGATTCCAAGAACAGAATAAGGAGAAGACAGACAGTCTACAACAAGACAGAGCAGCTGACGATGTCACAGTGCAGCCGTAAACTCTCTAGCTCTTCAGGCTAATGTTAGCCAGCGGCAGACTGCTGTTCAAAGAGGGACAGTTAAAATCTCACCTCCTGTTCTGGCTGAAGAATAAACAACCTGTGTTGATGTGTCTCCTCAAACATTTTCTCATCCAGTTTTTTGGTTAACTTCTGCGTATGTTTTTCTCATGGCAAAGTTTTACTGCAGCAAACTGTTGGACCGCGTCAGTGTCCGGTTTGTTTACATCTGCTTCCACAGGAGATCGCGTGAAATTGCGTCCCGCGAAATCCCACGAGATTCCATGATCTCGCGATATCATGTTCATCCGATTCATAATCTTAATATAAAACTATAATAAGGCCTGGCTGTAACCTGGAGGACTTTGCACATGCAATTTAATTTTTACAAGAAAAGTTGCAAAAATGTTTGTGAATGCTGTCAATTACAGTTCTTCGAAAGACTAAAAAATTGCAATCGGCCAAAATCGGAATCAGTAGGTCAGATCCTTCAAAAAATCGGAAATCAGAATCAGCCAAGAAAATTGAAATCGGTGCATCTCTAGAATTTATTGTACCTGTTCCTTTATTATTTTGCCAATATATTATGAGGCAAACCCAGCTAATACTAATGCAGTCTGACAACACTGCTGTAATAAATCCTACTTTCACTGAAGGTAATAATGTTTTGTTTTGGGGAAACTGAGGTGTTGATTCATCTTTATGGGCATTTCAGAGGCTGTAGTTTGTATATATTGTATATGTATTGTATACTGAGAGGTGTTAGTATACTGTCATTAATATAAATGGTTTAGTAGATTTATTACAGCACTGCTTTACTAGATGGCGTAAGTTTTAGCAAAGTATACCTAATAAACTGGCAACTAAGGATGTTTTCACACCTGTAGTAAATTGTTGGCTTTTAGTTTTGTCCTGGTTCATGTTGACAGTGACTTTTTACAAACAACAAAGAACAGTTAACATCAGGTTTTACAGAGAGGTAGCTCATTTAATGGATAGTTTTGTTGATTTTCATCCTGCATCATCAGGACCAGTGTGGGGAAATCAAACACTGGTGACTGACAGAAGTTTATACAGCACTTTAATGTTTCTGATTTGTATATTTATGTTGTTTGGTGTCACAAAGAGCTCACAAAGAAATTACTGATTTTAAGACTTATCAGGCTCTGTATTATTAGCCTGCAAATCAACCACTTGTTATTATGAATAATGACTAACGAGTAGAGACAGGACAAAGAGGAGGCGTCTTGTACAGTAATGGTTTGGGGCTTATTACTATGGGATCGCTGTCACACACTTTTTAATTGACTTAATGAACTGACAAAGTACACAGAGTGGGATTTAAGCACAGCAATTTTACCTGATTTTTAACTATTAATCAAGGGAAATATGCATGCTGATGAGCATGCATTTTATGATGTTTTTTTCACATTTGCATAAATCTATGTAGACTATATATGGCTTATAATATAGGTCACTTCCAACCGGATTTATTAGCATTTGAAATCATGCTAAAATCATATACCTGCGATCATAAAATTTGTTTGCTTTCACACCACACATGGCACCACAGTGTACTTGTTAAGCAGACTGAGTCCCACCTTTTCAGGCAGTCTCAGTCCGGTTGTTTGGTCCACACCAGGCAGGGTTCCATTGACAGCTTTCTCACCTGCCCAAACGTACCATCCTAATTTGGCAAATAAACCAGTTTGTTTGAACTGAACCAAACAGCTTAGGTGTGAAATCACCTTGGTGTATAATATATAGTTTTATTTGACATCAAAATTCTTCACTTTTGCATTTAATTTACTCCTCAAACACAATGGTGTGGTAAACATTTAGTATATTTCTGCATGATTCTGCAGCCTCAGCACTTTTTGTCATGTTACAGAAGCTACTGTACAGTAAATCCGGATTTAGCCAGTCTTTTTGACTGCACCGCCTGTGGATCTTCCCAGCCAAATGTCAAAGGGAATAAGCTTTAGCTTTTATACTCCAGGATGACAAGAAATGCAGAGAGCCCAGCTATTTCAGTCTTAGCACTACTACGCCCTGACTCACCACCTGCCCCACATTTCACCTTTCTCCCTGATTGCCACTCAACCTACCTGGCCCCTTGGAACTGAAAAATATTAAAAACTCATGCTTGACCTGTTTATAGACTTGCCTAATTTGGCTTTCTTTATTCAGCCTTCATTTAACTCTAATACTTTATTGAAGTTTATGGGTTTATCATGTAAGTGTTAAATCTGCTCTATCATGACTGTTGATCTGAGATCTAATTATTGCATTTTGTGTTTCTTTTGCATTTTTTATGTGCTTTGCCTGTTTTGAGGATTTTCCCTGTCTGCTTGGGTAGCTTTGGCTGTGTTGGGAAACGTTGCTGATGTAAAGCTCTTTCCAGACATTGAGTGTTATAATGGGCTTCACAAATAAACTTCACTTGACTTGACTAATCATCATCATCATGCTTCCTCTGCAAATGAGTTGCTTGTTTGTTTGACTAAATGAATACCAACCGTACTTATTTCCTCTGCCCAATTAAAACAAAATCCTTATCCATAAAATTAGCATAACATTGTTTGAGTTAGTAGTTCATATGAAAATAAAATGAGTGGGTTTTGATGCCTGGTTTTCATGTCCCTTCACTTTGAACATCAAATCCTGTTGACAAAATCAAATAATTTGGCTCATTTAAAAATAAAACCTTCAAACAACTGTCATGCAGGCAATCATTTATAGTAAACTGTGCTTTGTGCCTCTGTAAAGGTGACTAAGATGAGGATAATCTGACAGCAGAAACAGTGCAAACTACAGTGATTTTCAGAGAGTATATTCAGTTTCTGACACTGTGGCTCTGGTTGGATGAGGGATCATACTATACACACCTACCTCACATTTGGTAACACTGAACAGAATGAACAATGAACAGAATGAATAATATGAAAACTGTTGGATTTTTTATCTGACAAAAGGATATTTTTTAAGGCGATCATAAGTAGCAACCAATCATACTAATAACAGTAACTCATTTTGTGTTTTCTCCTTGTTCCCATGAGTCACCAAAACAACAATAGAGAATCAATAGAAATACACAAAAGACAATTATAATTTTTGCACTTTTTGATCCAGAGCTTTTATTTGTTCAGGTCTAGTGCTTTCTGGCTAGCCAATGTTAAAAAGAGAGCCCAATTTTGAAGATGGTTAAAATGGTTGTTGGGGAACCTGTAAAACCAATATATATAAACTTTAGACATATATCAAGTTAGCTTATGTTAGAAACACTAGTTAACTACCTCACTAACAATTGATGTAGATTAGCTAGCTAGTTTGCCAGTGTTTTGCTAACATTAGCTAACTTAAGATGTAATTATTTTGTATATGTCACTTTTACAGGCCCCGCAGCAACATCTTTTAACCATCCCCAAAATTTGGTTTACTTTTCAACAGCACATAGCCACAACCTAGGAGCAATGTATGGGAAACAGGACAAGAGGAAAAAGTTGACCAAAGTTCCAAACAGTGCGGTTCTTATGAACAATCATTTATAATTATTCGGGCCTATATTATTCTGGGATGTTGATGGGTTAAGAGCTGAAGTGATAGATTAGTCGATCGTAGAGTTATGACCGTGTGGATTTTTTTTTTGTGTAAAAGCAACTTATTCCCTCGGGCTGTTGGTTTATTATGAATGTTGCTAAAAATAGCAGCACATTTGTACTTACAACATCGGCTCTGGTGAGATCAGCTTTCAGAAGCTCTGTTTTTCAGACTTGAACTGCAGTATATTTTTTGGGGGGACTTTGTAAAATAGATACATAATGACAAATCCAGCACTAAATGTCTTCTGTGATTATTTGTCCATTTATCGTGTTGAAAACAGTTGTTGTTGTTGTTGTTAGCTCACCACTAGCAATCCCATAATGCATTGGGTTTAGTCTTTTGACCAATCAGCAGCTGCTTTCTTGGCATTTTGTGTGTGACAGCTCTGATCTCAAATACACTGTTCAATTGAATAACATGAGATTGACCCTACAAAAGAAAATTTGTGGCAATGACGGTCATGAGCTCAACCCCATGGTAGGCAACGCATGCAACACTGTGGTCATGCAGTCAAAAATCAGAAAAAAATCAATAATTGATCAGTTGTTGTCATTTAAAAAAAATCCCAAACCTTCAATGGTATCAATGGTTTTGGTCCTCTGTGATGGTTAACTAAACGTCTTTAGGATATGGACCATTAGTTTCTCAATCAATCTCTTTTATTTACAGAACAAGCTAGTCATGCCGTGTAATTTGTTGCTAGTTATACTGAGCAGTGGTCCCTTTTCTTGAGCAGTATTTAGGTTCAGTAATGTTTATTTTCAATGCATTTAGAAAGGTTTATTTACAGTTTGTCTGGTAAATGCAGAAGAAGGAATTAGACAAAAGTTCTAATTAAAAATCTGATTTTAATTCTGATTAAATTCTTGAGTAAAATGTGACACTGAATAAGCAGTTACATGGGTTCATAAATTTTATAGCTCTAATCAAGTAGAATTAATCAGTTGTTTTAAAGTAAACAAATGTGAAAGGAGAGAACATTAGAAAGTGATTTGCCAATGTTATTTAACCTTTAACTGTATTATGATTCAAAGGTTAAATTGTCTTTGCATTTTCACGTTTGAGCGAATGTCACTTGCAAGGAAACAGACTTCAACTGAAATAGATGTGACAACAATAAATATCTCATTATCTTCATTTTGCCTGTTCACTGCAGTCCAGCTTCACTAGACATCATTGTCCTCTTTCCCTGTGTCCCTCGACAACAGTGTGTGTCCACTCTTGCCCTGACCTCCTGTGTGTCTGTGTGTGTCTTTGTGTGTATCTGTGTGCGCACACTGATGGTACATACACATCCACGGTCTTGCTCATGCATAATATGGAGCTGGATTTTGGACCCATTTAGTCACACTTCTTAGTCAACCACAGGAACCCTTGACTGCCCCCTTGGGAGATTCTGCAGGAAACAAGTGAAGCTTTGTTCTAATTAAGCATAGAAGTGTTTCAGGCCATACTTCTGTCTGTCAAATAAATAACAGAAATCTGTCTTTTTCATCCGGTCTTTGATTAAGTGCACTGAGCGACTCACTGCGTTTATCTTGCTAGACAGACAGCATGATTTCTAAAACAGTTTTTAAAGCTTACTTTCTCTCAAGGTACACTGGCAGCACAGTGTAGGTTCTTACTAACTGCTGCAAGTTAACTCAATAATTGCAGCGTTGGCTGGATGCTGTATCTCTTGAAAGGACAGGAAGACTGCAGGCAACAGAGGAACAGGAAATGTCCGTTTTTGGACATGGGGCTGCTAGAGCCAAAACTGGCTTAGTGAATTTTTTCTATGTGCATGTGTATTAGTCCCTACAGATATCCTGTATCTACTGCCTTTTCAGATGCAGTAAAAAATGTTGATGTATGTGCAGATATGAGGGTCCTGGGTAGCAGCTGTAATTCGAGCCACCTGCAGGAAATGAGAGTCACAGCTTGAGATTTCTTTATATATTTTTAGCTGTATTTGCCTTTAAATGTGTGTTTTAAAGTTTTACATTTAAAAGGTAGAAAAAGTAAGTAAAGGAATTGTCATTTGCTGTCAATGAATTGAACCAGAAAGAAAGTTTATTGTTGAGGACCAATCCCTGGACATCAAATAGCAATGTTTTGGATTGGTAAAGCATCCCAAGCACAGCAAAATAATGAGGAAATAAGAAGGTGCAGGCACAGGGAGGGGTCTCACACTTCTGGTGGGTAGTTGGTGATTATTAAGAGGGATTATTTTTGTATGAGTCTATCAGGGTGGGAAATTAGCACCAGCCACCAGCTGGTAAGATATGAAAGTGTCTGGTAGATTTCAGACACAGAATATTGATTTACTATTCCTACTGGTCAGTTGGTGAAATTGAGCATTTATCTGTCAGTGGTGGGTAGACGTTCACATTTTAGTAAGGTAGTTTCCCACTCAGGAGTCTGCGTGTTGTTTTTTGGTGAAAACCCTGCATAGTCTTCCTTTTAATACTTGCCGCAACTGATATGTCTTCATCTGCAGGTTGAAGTGTTTCATTAGTTTTCTGTTTCAGTGTTAACGGTTTCAATGTTAATGCTGCAATGTTATCGAGCATTTCTCTCGGCAGTGCCTGATTTATTACGTTACCAAGTTTCTAACTTTGTATTTTTTTCTGTTTTAGTTTCACTGGAGGTGCAGATCACACCAAGCCAGGGGGAGATTAGTCTTGGAGAGTCCAAGTTCTTCATGTGTGAAGGTAAGTTTACCAAACTGTCATGACTCTAAACATTGTTAGCCTTTCAAACCTGCATCCACCTATCAATTTTCAGTTTTTTGTTCCATTTTTGTACTCAATTAAAGATATAGCCTAACTTAATAATATCACAGAGAAAGATAACAAGAGAACAAATGTCAACAAAGACAGTTTTGTGTTTATGTAAGATAAGATAATCCTTTATTAACCCCACAGTGGGGAAATTTGCAGTATTTCACCAGCAAAGCGGATAGCAAAATAGAAAGATGCAGCAATAAAAAACAAAATAAGGACAGTAAACAAGCAATAAAAACAAGAGAAAACATAAACAATAGAAACAGTATAAACAAGAAGAAATATAAACAGTAGGCACAATATAAACAAGAAACAGACACAACAGTTGGATTTACACCATTACCCACAGGAAATATTGGTATTGCACAGTTTGAAATATTACACCTGAGTGGAACATAGATGTTGCACAGTTGATTTACGTTAATATCACTGTCATATTCTTATTGTTTTCATATTCTATAAAAATAAGAAAATAATAATTCATGTTGGCATGTCATGTGATAACTGGTATTCAGATGAATTACACATAATATATTGGAATCTGCACAGTGCTTGAAAAAGCACCGCTAAAACTGCTAATGAGGAGAAGTCTTTTTCTTTCTCTCTTTCTTTTTGTGGATTTTCGTGAATGATGGCTTTCTGATTCTTTGTGGCTGTTCAAGCACATCCAGTTTCTTAGGAAGAAAGAAAGGGAGAAAGACAGAAAGTTTCATAAATCCCTCCATTGCACTACTTTCAATAGGGATGCACCAATCATCCCGGCCAGAGACTGGAGCCGGACAATTTTCAGTGTGACCGGCCGATCAGCGTCACATATCTGATTCTGTGCCGGTCATTGTCATACACATGTTCTGCACGATGGTCACTCTTCAGGCTAATGTTAGCCAGCAGCAGACTGCTGTTCACAGAGGGACAGTTAAAATCTCACCTCCTGTTCTGGCTGAAGAATAAACAACCTGTGTTGATGTGTCTCCTCAAACATTTTCTCATCCAGACTCATTTAACTTCTGCGTCTGTTTTTTTCACGGCAAACTGTTGCACCACGTCAGTCTCCGGTTTGTTTACATCTGCTTCCACATGAGATCACGTAAAATCGCATCCTGCAAAATCTTGTGAAATTGCATTCGCTGTATTCATAATCTTAATATAAAACTATAATACTATAATAATAACCAGGCCTTATTATAGTATTATAATATAAAACTATAATAAGGCCTGGTTGTAACCTGGAGATTAAAATAAAAATCGCATTTAATGAATATTTAATAGTCAGTGTTTTATTATGGACATCCAGTTTAATTTTTACAAGAAAAATTGAGGAAATATTTGTGAATGCTGTCCATGATAGTTCTTAGAAAGACTGAAAATCAGTATTGGCCAAGAAAATTGAAATCGGAGCATCTCTAACTTTCAGACTTCCTAACTGCCATAATATTCAGATGTCTAGCATAACACTTTCACCTGGCGACATGATTCTCCTCCCTGCAAACTTGCTTTCCAAAGTAATCACTGATCCTACAAGCCATATCTGCAAAACTGAAAATATCACATAATGTTAATTAAGAGGTCTGAAAAATAGGAGGTTGACATGTTCTGCCTCTGGTTGTGAAATGTGAAGATGAAAACAGTGGTACAATGCAAAGTTCAACGACCCTGTAACAGGGCCACATTTTGCTGGTTGGGAATTGTGTAAAGAAAAAGGCGTTTATATTGTATTTATGTTCACCTACACTACAAAAGAGGACCCTGAACTGTTAATGAAAAGCTATAGCTTTATTTTAAAAATCTTTGCCAATTCACTGTAAATTAACACATTGGCTTTTATGAATTTAATTTAATGTGAAACATGGCACTTTTATTTTTTAAATAAAACATTCTTGATAAAGATCTCCTAAGATACTCAGTTATAAAAAATGTTTGTGCAACCCAGGGGAAGGCACAGTACACACGCACAATCACATTATCGGGCTGGTACCACCCAGACTCATGTTGAGTCTGGGAAAACCCTGTATTGTGAAACCAGATGCAAGCCATCTTTCAAGAATATTTAGTGACATCCTGATGATTTAGAGGTCTGGGTTGTGTACATGTAATCATTTGGCTGAAATGTTCTGCTTATCAGTCTAATCAATGATTGACCTTTTTCACATAATACCCCCCTTAATGTCCTGTGTTTTCTGTTGCCCTCCATGTCTTGTGACAATTTCCCAAATTATGCTGTTATAAATAATAATAAATATTATTATATGCACTTTTTTCACTCACCTCCACACCGCAGTCCTGTTAGCAAGTAATATGGCTCTGATATACCCACTTCTGTTCAAGGCAAAACATGATATAAAATATAAAAAAAGTTTCTTATTGGCTGATATTGTACTTTTGTAACATTTTTATTAATATGTTTTTTATTAACATTTAACATCTAAAATGCCTAAACCACAGGTTTCAGCCCATGCAGGAGTATGACCATCCAGCAATATTTATTATGTGCGCACTGGTGTGGAATGTGTTCACTTTAGACAACTTGTTCCTTACATGCTGCTCTTTACTGTGCTTTCAGTTGTAGGTGTTGCCAAGCATATAGACTGGTTTGGACCAAGTGGGGACAGGATAGAACCGAACAGACCAGACATAACAGTAACCCGTAATGATGAGTCATCTTCCACCCTCACACTGTATAAAGCTGGGACTGAAAACGCAGGTACATACAAGTGTGTCGCTACCAATGGAGACCAGCAAGGGGAGTCAACTGTCAAAGTGAAAATCTTCCGTAAGTATTTTTTCCTCACCCCCCAAATTATTGAGTGGTATGAGCACAGAAGAAAAAAAATCCTGTTTATTGAACTCCAAGTATTTTATTGACTGCTCAAGGGCAACACATTACTCTTTTTCTTTTCAAGTGAGGAATGATTTTTCATCAGTTCAATAAACGGTCGGAAGACCATTAGAGGGCTGCTTAATGATCCTGTCTGTTGTGCAGTTCTTGTGAGTAATGGGTTTTATTTTCCGTGAATGCCAAGCATCAGCAAATGTCCATCAGACATGAAATCCTTTTCCAAACACAACTTTTCTTGTTATTTCAGTTCCTATTTTAGGCTATTATTAGAAGTGTTCACCCATGTAGACATGGCATATTAAAATCAATATATAGTCCGTGTCAATCGCAAAATAAGATTGCTGTTGCATTTTTCAGTTTGCAATTTGTCAAGATGAGCATTCTTCTTGACTCAGTAAATGTTAAGAAAATGGGAAAGTTCTGTTTGAAGAAGGGAATTTAACTATTTATAGATGTGAAGCACATCATGGAACTAACTTGTTAACTAAGCTACTGCAGAGGTTGCCTTAGACTTTCTCCTTGTCCGTCATTTTGACAGACAGGGTTGTAAAAACTCATTTTAATTCTTATTTTTAATAACAATGAGGCACAGTCTATTTAATTTTCAAAAACAAGTTGATCAGAATAACATTTATAATACAGAACATACAGATTATGCATGTAGAAGTGCAGGGGGAGAAAAGATGAACAGAGAAACTGACTGTGAGGTCACTTTCCATGTCAGCAGTGGAGGTCAGAAGTGTTGCTGCTCACTGATAAATGTACTTTTAGCCACTTGCTTCATCATAATTATTGGGCAGCTCAGTGTTGCCAACTGAATTTCTCATTAAATTTAGCAATTTTTCAACTTTATTTCTATAAAGTGATTACCAACAAAGTTAGCAACTTATTCACACCATCTGGCAAAAGACAAAAAAATATTCATATTATATTGTAATTTATTCCCATTCATGCTGCTCAGGGTAATGCAGTCCAAGGCTCTGGAGAGCTAATATAATGTTGGATTTTTCTCAAACTTTTTATCATGATTTTGTGATAAAATAAATGTACTACCACTATAGTAGATCGCCTTCAGTGTTTTAATCTGTCAAAATTTATGACAGCCTTTAGATTTTTCTGTAAAATCTGCAAAAATTTGGTCAGTGACATAAAGTATCTGAAAAATATTCAGATATAATGCAGTGTTGCCCGCTGAATGTAAATAAAAGCTTCTTCAGCTGCTTCAGTTTTGTCTCTTATGCCCCTGCCTGCAATGAATATTACAGCTGCATCTTAATTTATTTACAGCCACTGTTTTCTTTGTGCATATTATAGGGTTTACATTAAAACTTTTAGCACTTGTTTCAAGAAATGAGATGCACTATGTGGCTAAAACTGTCTTCATAGCCAGGAAGTTGACTGCAATTCTTTGCTGTGAGTCAAGTCTATAAGCTAACCAGTTCATTTTTTCAGAAGTGCTTCAGCTCAGGTTACTCAGTCAGGTTAGTCAGTCAGTAGGAGCTTGTTTAGAGTGCTAATAAGCTTGGAATAACTGAAAACACTGCTCGATTTGGGGGGAAAGAAGGTCCTTTTCATCATATTACAAGGAAGTTGGTTGGGTTCAGAATTGGATTTTTATTGGATTTATAAAGGTGTGGTGATTAGTAAAATTGCCAAGCACTCTACTAGTTCTCCTTACAGGAAAATTGCAGGGAATTGAAAAGAAATTGCTCGTGTGATTTTGAGGATATCCTGTTGCAAGTGGAACAGTATTCTTAAAAAGTGCTTAACAAATGGCTGTATCTCTAACAGTGAATAAAAATATTTCTTCCCAACAAACAAACTGAGTGAAGAAGATGGAGCTTTGATGAGATTCATGTTTCAATACCAATGAGTAAAACATGTTTTACATTATATTCCAGAAAAAATCACCTTCACAAATGCACCCTCACCCCAAGAGTTTACTGAAGGAGACAACGCCAACATTATTTGTGACATCGTCAGCTCGCCTCCACCCAGTGTCCTCTGGAAATATAAAGGAGCAAAAATACATATGGAAAAGGATGGTAAGAGTTCTCTGAACAGCATGAAGATCATATTTCTGTTTCACTTGATGTGGTCATTATCTCCTGTCATCTGTTTTAATTCAGCACATTTTTAATATTCTTAAGTTGTTAGTGTTTTGTTCAACTCCAACTCTTTGACAAACATTAACTAATGAATATTAATAGTTTTAAATATTGTTTTATATTTAATTTGCATGGTCTAATTTGCACAGTTGTTTGCATAAAATCCATTTGAAGTCCATCATATTAGAATGAATCAAAATAATTAAGAAGCCATCAGCACTAAATATTTTGTGGGCTTTGTTTTATTGGTTTCAAAAGTAAAAACTGCAGCTTTGAGTTTGGAAATCACAGAAGTGTCTAGGTAGTCGTACAGTTTGACATCTGAATACCCATGTTAACATTGCAATATGGCCAAACTCTTATGAAAACCAACAGGAAAAGATATTTTAAAACAAATCAGTGCAGCAGCTAATGCTTATTTTCATTCTCAATTAATTTGTTGCATCATCCTTAAAATGTCAGAAAATGGTGATAAATGTTTCCCAAAGCCCAAAGTATTGTCCTCAAATGTCTTGTTTTGTCCGCAATCCATAGATATTCAGCTTACTGTCAGTCAGAAGGTGTTCAGATTTGAGAAGCTGAAATCAATTAATAATTGAGTAATCAATTAATTGTTGCAGCTCTAAAACAAATTAAAGGAGCAGCGGGGAAAAAGAAAATCCTGAATTTAAACTGAAAACATTGAAAAATTAACTAACATTATCAATAGCATGTGAAGGAGTCACAGTTATGATGTTATGTCGAGGACATTTATGAATTGTGTTACAGAGAGGTATCTACTGAAGTTGGCATGCTAACCAGCTAGCCCAGACACATACTTGTCAACCTTGAGACCTCAAAAATGGGGAGGATATGAAAATCAAAGTGGGGCTTCTGCGAAAAGAAAAAAAAAAAAGAAAGAAAGAAATTGAGTTTCATAGACTTTGTTTCCTGCATTCTGGTGAGAATGAAAATAACAAAATAAAAATATACATTTTTTTGGCAAACAGATGCCTGCAGATGACATATAATCTAACCTGTAATGCTTATTAGCTCGAATGGGACGACAGCATATAACCTTATCTAGTTCAATTTCAAATTTGATTACATGGACACAACATAGTTGGGCTGCTCATAGAAAAATGTGTCCCTTTCTTTTAAAACTTCTTCCTTTATACTCTCTACTTCTCTTTCCATCTCTCGCTCACTGTTATGTCTAGAAGGGAACCCCAGACCCTCAAAAGGTCTTGCAAGAGTAATCATTTTAACCCAAACCATGATCTTTCTCTAAACCAACAACAACAACTCGTACAAATCTTGCGAGAGTTTCACAAATCAAGGGTTCCCTTCTTGACACGACTCTCACTGAACATGAATATATTAAGGAGAGGATACAGCCACGCAGTGGGTGCAAGCAGCTGTTGAAAAAACATTTAGTGCAACTGTATTGTTGTCCAGGTGGAAACTAAACCTTTAAGACTTGTAGGGCTTGTACAGGCTGTATAGTGTCAGAAATTTGCTGTAAACTGGGAGGGAGCAACGAAAAACAGGAGTCTCTTGTTTTTTCATTGGTGTTTCATTCCTATTTGCAGGAGCCTCTCCTGCAAATGGAGAGGGTTTGCAAGTATGATTCTGACTCCTCTGTGTTTGGCATCACCTTCAACAGGTGTCCATATTTTACATGCTGCTTCTGTAAAACTAAAAATGTGAGTTATGTATTTTAAATGAAATTCACATAAACTACTACATACTATAGTACAATACAGAGTTTTACAGCGTGCAACCACCGACACAGTGGTTTACCAGTGCTGGACTTGAAATTGTTGATGCCCTGCTTTTGTTGCCATTCTCCTTCAGGGTTTACCCTGCACTTTGAAAGAAAAAATTAATTTGGTTTTGGATTTGAAAATGCAATTGATTCTCTGTTATTCACCCCTGACACTGAGCAATATCATAATGCGTATGGTATTGTTGGTATTGCTCACTGGAAAAATAATAACACAAGCCCATGTGTGGGTTGTAATAGTATTTTGAATTACTACATGATTAAATTTATTCGGTTCACATTTCATCTCAAACTGAGGGGGCTCTTGTGGGCTTTGGCCATATTCCTCTTTTTCTGGAGCTGGTGGAAGTAGCATTGGGCCCGCTCACTGAGATGAATTTGACAAAGTTACAGATAATCTGTTGTATTGTCAGTTTTTTATATAACATTATCCCCCAGACAGATGGAAATATTGCATATTCCTTGGACTAATGGAGCTTGAAGAAAATGTATAAATTCAGTATTAAGTTTGCAATAATAAAGCACAGATAGTAGAGACTAAATCAGACATCAGTGTTAAAGTGTTGAAAGGTTGTCGGCAGATATATCAAAGTGAATCTTTGCCATGGTTGACTAATTAAGGCAGCTATTTTCTTTATATATTGTGCGTCATTACATTACTATGTAACCGTCTTGGTTGCACAACAGTTGCTGTTGATCATCAATACTTAAAGTGGGTGCCTATTTTAAACTGTCAAATATATAATACATGCATTCATCTTCTGCTTCCTTTCAGTTCGGTTTAAGGTACTGAGCAACAATCACCTTCAGATCCGTGGCATAAAGAAGACAGATGAGGGCTCGTATACCTGCGAGGGTCGCCTCATGGGCCGCGGCGAGATTGATCTGCGGGTCATCAAGGTCATTGTGAACGGTTAGCAGCTCTCATACTGTTTCCTCTTTTCCTTTCTGTTCCTGCGTGCATGTTTTTGTGCGGCAGGTGTCCCATGACGCTTAAATAAGCTGTAGAGCCTCAGAGGCGACCAGGCTCAGCATCAATGTGGAAACAGTTGCCCAGAGCAACCGTGTATCAAAGATGTTCCATGCTAATGAAGTCTGTTTCCTGCAACTTCTGAGCCTAGCAAATGAGTGTGCTTAAAATAAGTGTTCTGAATTTGTCACTGCATCTGTCTCTGTTTTCCCTCCTACTATCTGTCTATGTGACTAGCTGCCTATGTATGCATCTCTCGATTAATTTATTTTTCTTTCTAGCTTTTACATTATTTACCTATGTATCTCTTTGTGTCTCAGTGCTCCCGACCATCAGGGTATGGCAGTCAGAGGTGAATGCCACAGCAGATGTCGGGCAGCCTGCCATGTTGACTTGTGCTGTTGATGGCTACCCCGAACCCATGGTGACCTGGACAAGGTAAAACTCTGCTAGCAAGTAGGGAGACAAATGCTTTTAACATTGGCAGCAGCATTTGTAAGATGACAGCACATCACACTAATAATTTATACAATGTATCTGTTAGTGTGTAGAATTATCTTGTAGTTAGCAGGACTCTGTCTTTTATTGATATTGATATTGTGATGTGAGACCAGATATTGTCTTAGACTTGGAATATGATTTTATTGTGATATGCATATATGATATGCATGCATCATAGTAAAGCCTTTCTGTTATTGCCTTAGACTAAGCAAGATGCGTATAATGACTAAGTCTTACTGATGATAATTTTTATCAGAATTCTCATTGTGTTAATATTTTGTGAAAGCACCAATTGTCCCTACAATATTGTTGTAATATCAATAAATATCAACATTGAGGTATTTAGTCAAATATATTGTGATATGTCATTTTGTTCATACCACCCCGTCTAAACAGTCTAAAAACATAGTCTAAAAAAACAGCACTCTATCTAATAATAAAGTGGCTGCTGTTGCATGTAAAGAACTAAGTTCTTGTCCTTTGTATTTAGTATTATTTGTCGAGTTTATCAAGTTTAAACATGTTTGTATCACCCTTCAAATTATTCCTTAGACATAAGTGATTGCTTATAAGTCAAGACTAGTCCTGCTAGCAGATCTGTGAGGCTGTACATCGGTATAGTAGTGCTTTGAGCAAAATGCTAAATTCAGCATGTAAGCATGCTCACTGTGATATTACTAACATGTTGATGTTTGTGAGTGTTAATGTTAATTAACACATTAAAATTTTTACTTGATAATGGTGCAAGATGAAAAGTTAAGGGTTGAGTATCCTCACCTGTATTAAATTTCATAGCAATCCATCCAGTCATTGCCAATCCATCTAATAGCTGTTAAGATATTTTAGTCTGGACCAGAGTAGAGGACTGACCAACAGACACAGACGAACACTGGCATCCATAGAACCACACTGTAACTAAAAAACTGTGTTTAACAGTGATAGCACCAATTGTTGTAGACAGCGTAAATGGTTGTTGGCACATAGTGTCAGTTGATTAGATTAGACTTTATTGTCATTGCACAGAGTACAGGTACTGAGACCACAAAATGCAGTTATCAGGAGAGATGCTGAGCCTTGTGTTGTACACAAGCTGCCATCTTGGTTATTATATCACTATCCAAATCGGTAAAAGCTGGCAGCAAACTAAAGAGATGAGTCTATGGAGAAATAATAGTAGAGTTTACGGTAGTTTCCTAAGTATGTCATTTCACAGAAACATTTTGCTCCTGCATAAGAAATGAAAGCCGAGGGTGAAATTCATTATAGCCTTTTATATTTCTGTGTCATGAAGGTTGTTGGTTTCTATAACACAGCAAGACTGCATGAAAAGTGAAATTTTTCTCACCACCAGTAACCTGTAGCCAACCTTGCATCATTTACATTCTTATGTAACATTATTTACATTATTATATATATTGCACAGTATTATGATATAAAGTTTGTTTATTTTTTTACATTATACCCTGCTGGTTCAGTTTGTTGTCAGAGAGAAACATTATGCTGCTCCTTAAGTAAAATAGGGTTGAATATCCTCCAAAAGGAGGAATGGTTTTGGTCCATATGCACCAGTCTACCTCCATCAAACTTGAGGCCAAAGTGTACGCCAGACACTTTAAGCTATTTGGGATATTCTACCAACTGGTTTATTCATTGCAACGGGACACTTAATCACAGGGTATCAGAGGTGCATGTCAACAGTGAAACCTGAAGCCTGGAGTGTCATCAGTAGCAACATTATTGTGTGTATCTGAATACAGCCACTGAGGCTCCTGCTTTGTTAAACTGTTCCTGTTCATTTTGTTTCCAAGACAGCAGTTAGCTGTGTAGACAGCTTCGATTGGGGGTGGGTGCAAACAGCCCAGGAGCTACTGTTGCCCTTGGATTTTTTGTGTTTTGTTGCCCTTGAAATAATATTTTGTACTTGTGCAGTTAGACGGTACCTGCATGCTGTTGAAAGCTGTATTGTGAGCAATCACAGACAGTCAGAGGCCAAAGAACATTATCTCATTTACATGGCTGCCAATGGATGACAAACAATTTATACTCTGTGAGGACAAAATGAAAATACATGAGCCATTTTTGTTCAAATTGATTCTTAACACCAAATGTCAAAAGGCCCTCAGAAGAAAAACATCATGGCCCTCATTTTCTAAAAACATTCTCTGCTCCGAGATTTTCAGCTTTTCACCTCTTTTCTGTTTTCCTCACTACACTTCTGCTTAATCGCTTCGATCTTTTTCACTTTGTCATTCAAAGATCTCAGGAACTGCTGCTTACTTTGTTAAGACTGAAGGGTCACAATTAGGAACAGTTATTTTTTTAGAGGAAACCTTGCAACATGGTGCAGTTTAAAAATTGATTTGGATACATGGATATAATGTTAAAAAATCATGTGTCACAAGGACTGAGCTGCGTCTCAAAAAACTATAATTTATTAGTCTTTTACTCTAGTGCTGTAGGCAAGAAAAAAGTCACATATGCAATGAAGGACAAAGGTTTTAGATATTTCTTGTTGGGCTGCACAGAAAGTGAATATTGTGTTAGAGCAAAAATGTGCAAACATGTCAGTCCATGTTGGACTTTTCTCAATGCAGAATGAAGCATGCATGATGAGCCTCCCCATGTAAGACTGGCTCTACAGATGCACCGAGTCAATGGTCTAGGGGTAAATAAACACACATGAAGCCAGTTGCCAGCGCCTAGGAGTGTAACGGATTGTCACTGGTCTGTACAGATCACCCCCTACGGTTCAGCTTGAATGTGATCCGTGGACTAAATGAAACGATTATAATGTGAAACAGCTTTACTGTCAGTGTTACTTTTTAAAGTAATAATTCCCTAAATATCTAGACAAATGTGTGCTGTATTGTACTCTGCAGCTCATCTCTGTGTGGCAGCAGTCTTTAAAAAAGCAGCAGGCCAAGACACCAGACACATGAGAACAGCTGAATGGCATGGTGTTTTTGTCTGCACTGGCAGTGGGACCCACTGGTTTTTGAAAAGTCAAGATCATATCCAACTCTTCATTTAAGCCACTGGGGTGTAGTGTTTTAAGTTAAAAGATAAATCTGCATTCACATTGGAATAAAATTTGATCCACATTCCCACCACACCACCACACAGATTGCCAAATCCAAAATAGAATGGTTGCTACCTGAAAAGTGTCTTACAACAGCTGATTTAGAATCCACACAGCGAATAGCACTTTTATGTTCATTGATACTGAAACTAAGTTGTCTGTTTGTTTCCTGCAGGAACGAGGTGGTTCTGGAGGCTGGAGAGAAGTACAGCTTTAATGATGATGGCTCAGAAATGACAATAATGGATGTGACCAAGCTGGATGAGGGGGACTACACCTGCATTGCCAAGAACAAGGCTGGGGAAAGTGAGCAGGAGCTCAGTCTGAGAGTGTTTGGTAAGGCTAAATGT
This sequence comes from Lutjanus erythropterus, assembly GCF_056507025.1. Classification (NCBI taxonomy): domain Eukaryota; kingdom Metazoa; phylum Chordata; class Actinopteri; order Lutjaniformes; family Lutjanidae; genus Lutjanus; species Lutjanus erythropterus. The sequence continues at coordinate 38,334,258 of NC_139320.1, forward strand.
TTTGTATACGTATATGAACTAAAGTGACAATATAAATTGTTCCAAGTGTGTGGGAATGAGGTATAAGAGTATGTAGGTGGGGGAAGAACAATAGTATGGTTATGTGTCTGTTTTCTAAGGGATACGAGATGAGGTGTTGTTTCAGTGTGGGCTGTGCTTGTTTCATGTAAGGCTGAAGCTTAAGGATTTAGAGATCTGGCCAAGTGGGATGAGCTCAGCTGAACTCTTTGAAATCTTTTTCTTTTTTTCTTCATTTTTGCCCACTAGGTTGTTGTTGTTGCCTTTATTTTGTCACGTAACGACGGCCGTAATTTGACTCGCAATCACAGTATTAGCTCATGCAGTCTTTCTGTCAATTAATTTTACAACGAGTTAGTTGGTGCAGTTTATTTTCCCAAACAACAGCGGCCGAGGCCTGGTTTTTCTGAGGGGTAAACAATTACCATAAAATTACTGAGGACAGCTTTCAAAGCACATTGTTTACCTCTTTAGCAAGATTTATCTCATTATCTCCAAGATTTTCTTGCACTCCTAAAGCTTTGGTCTCTTTGCATCAATATAGGAAAAGCTGCAATCATGCGGATCCTTGTAAGCTCCCATTTCTGAGTATGGAGGCTGTGTAAATGTGTAACTGTGTTTTCCAGATATTTTCTCCCTTGATCCTGAGTTCTTGAATTTTCAGTACCTTTCGAGTCTGATTACAAAATTATACTTTTTCACATATTACAGCTGCACAGTATGCTGCCTTGAAGCTTGTTTCACTATAACATTCACAATCACATGCAACAATTAAAGGTGATGTTTAAAGAAAATAATAAATAAATATTATATTATTATAAATATTCCTGCTCCATCCCAACCCCATGACAGAATTAAAAAAATTCAGGTCCCAGTCTCAGAAGAATGACTCCCGTCCCTTCCTGTTCCCATCAGTTCACAGTCCACACACATCATAGCTGCAACCAAGGCTTGAAATGAACTTTTTTCCTCAGTGACCCACACTGTCCCAAATTCTATTTTCAACTTTCCCGGACTTAACACCTGTTGTTTCAAATTGAAGTTCCTCCTTTTCGTTTTACATGATAAATATACTTAAATAACTTTGTTTCAGTAACTTTTATATCACTTCATTGACTCACTCTGGATTACCCTCAAAGTTCTGCTACTTTTTCCCGTCACTCATATCTGAGTAAAAAGCTGAAATTACCCCGGGTGTTTGGATACAATAATTTTTGTTATTTTCTCAGTCTTCGATTGAGTTATTGTTTCTTGTTTCTTAGTGTTTGAACAATGAATGCAAACTTGTTTCCAATTGGTGGGCTACATACCAGTGGACATTTACTTACACACATGTTGAACATATTTCATAGTGGATACTTTTAGTTTTTACACCATGACAGTGTGTTAGTTAATGACACAGCATAGAGCTCATGTTGGTGCTACCTCACATTTTTCAGATTTGATTGATTTGAAATAATTTGATAAAAAAAAAATGTATGTATAAATGTATGCATGTATAATCACCTGAAAGTAAAAAAGAGACAATACAATGACTAGCATTATGTTAATTTTTAAAAAACAGAGTTACTGGTATTATGATTCCTGTTCAGCTCCCGTTGACATTTTCCTGTCCTGTCCCAGACCCATGATGAATAGTAAAATTGACTCCCACCCTGTGGGAAACCCAGAGGAATCCGTGTCCCACAGGATTCCAAAAAAAATGTCAGCCTCTATTCAGACTGAATTTATTTCTCTCAGGGCGGTGGGGTGATCTTAACATAACCTGCACTGGTCAGCCATTTTAATCCTGACCGGAGTCCATATGTGGCTAATTCTTCAGCCCAGTCAGAGTTCCAGCTTATGTCCCACCTGGGACTTCTGGCCACAATTATACGTTGCCACTGAACCCTGTCTCGTACTTTGGCCTGTGCTCTTTCCCATGAGAGACCCATCTCTCCCTGTTCTGTCATCACTGTCCTTTGCCAGGTGATTTTTGGTCTGACTCTCTTTCTTCTCCCTGTTGGAGTCCATCTCAAGGCCACTATGACTAAATGTGACTAAGAGCCACAGTAACTATGGTCCAACTGCTACTGGATTTTTGGGCCAGAGGGCCGATATTAGGGAGTTTAAAAAAAAAGAAGAAAAAACTATACTGATATATAAAGGCCGATATTCATCATTTATAAAATCCAAAATGACAACAGGGCACTGAAAACTGTAAACTTTTACTTGTATTTTTAACAATTAGAAATAACTACAAATGTTTAAAAAACACAAATAGACCAACTTGAAGGAAGAAAAAGGATCAAATAAACAACCTGCATTACATTTTGTAAAAATATCCAACAACAATACTGATAATACTGGCTGACTGATATATATGTCTGGCACTATCCATAACCATGTTGCAGATTTTGCATATGCAGCTATTATGAAAAATGTTGATAGTTCTCATGTCATTTTCCATTGCTCTCAAGCACTCTGAGTCATACAAATGAACAGCCGTAACATTGCTGTTGTAATTATCTTTGTAGAGTAGTTTGTCCTTCTACTCTTTTTCGTTTTTCATATTGGTGTGAAATTTTACTTTACTGTAAAATGGAGTAAGCTGGAACTGTTTTTGCTACTCTAACGGAAACATGCTCATAGAAGCCTATTAGGGAACCAATATGACAAAAAACAGAGGCTGGAAAAGGTTAACAAATGGCCTGTTGTAATGCCAGCTGCTGCAGTTACTGGTATTGTCTCTGAAACCTGTCTTTTTTAGCCAAAATTTGTTTGCATTTTGTTTTGTACATTTGATTTTTAATGCACAATTAAAGGTGTGCAGAATTAGAAGTTCAGTGCAGTGTACCTATGGATGTACAGACAACTGTGGTTGAATGGCAAATGTCTTTTTCTCTATAATTTGTAAGTGAATTTATGGACATCAATTCCTGATAGACATCTGACTTAAAGAAGTGTCTGTCACACTGTATGATATCAATATTATGTCCCTGTGTGTTAAGATTCGACTGAGTTATGATTCTTAGAAGGAGCATGGTTTTAGACACAGCATCTTTGCCTCCTGTCTCTCCCTCTGTGGGCCCTGAGGCAGCTTTTGCTGTCTCTTTTGGCTTTGTCCTGCCGAATGTAATCCTGTAATGTCACAATGGTTAAAATGCTGGCCGGAACGATGTGTTAAATTACTAAGGAGTGCTGTCCGAATGGGGCTTTAGGTAGCCTATTATTTATCAAGAGTTTCACACTTGAAGACCAGCTTCATCAGGATTGTGTGGGTGTGTTTTGATCAATTTGATTGACAGTACTGGAAATATAGTGCTCACAAGGATGTGACAACCCTCTATCTCCAACTGATTACCCTCACCCACTTCAAACCACAGACAAAAAAGAAATGCAGACATCTATCATTTAAAATAACCAATACTGTTCTATCTGTAGGAGGAGATTTCCTGTTCATGCACCGTCAAAGTTTGATTGAGAAAGTAGATATTCAGAGCCTTTAAATAAGGCCACACTGAAATTAGCAAAGCAAAGTGCACTGAATACCTGAACCTAAAAATGTATTATGCATCAATATCTTTGAGAAAAGTCTGTTTGAGTGTCGGTCTGGAGCTGTAGTGGCAGCAGGGTTTATGCAGGATTTCTTTCCCTCTTCTCCTCTCTTCTCTCTCCAGCATAAACAAAATACTGACATTTAAATGAAGTTGTTAGACAGCGCCAGAGACTTTTGAAGCTTCGTGCACCTGTGAAATACTCAAAGCAGCTCCGCTCACTTCATTTGCTGCTGACACACATCGTCAGTGTGGATACTCTTATTAAAACTGCTGGATCCATTGTTCATTCGTTTGTGCCCTTCTCTGGTCCTATCGCTCACACTTCTGAATCCTCAAATGGTTCCAGTGTTTTAATCAGGGTTATCTGGGTTCAGCATTCAAGTTTATTTTTTTTTTAAATCTACTTGCCCAACCTTAATTTACACTTGTCCTCAAACAGATTGTTGTATTAGCAGCTATTAAATACCATCAAAGACTAAAGATAATTGTCATGTTTAATCTAGGGCTGCAATGTCTATAAAATATCAGAAAATAGTGAAAAATGTCTATTCCAGTATTTTAAAGTCCAAAGCATGTCTTTAAACAGACAGTTCACCCCAGAATCAAAAATACGTATTTTTCCACAGGCCTATAGTGCTATTGATCCATCTACATTTATTTTTTTTAGTATGAGGTGCAGAGTTTTAAAGTTATCAGTTGTAAAGATGTCTGCCTTTTCTCCAGTACAATGGGAATAAATGGTACCCGGCTTTTGGTGCTCAAAGCAGAAAAAAAAAAAACATTTGAAAAATTCAAAACCAGTGTCTTCTTCTAAAAATCATGATGCAGTTTCTCAAGGTAATCCATAGACCTTGTTTTGAGCAGTTTCATGTAGGAACTACTTTTTGTCTAGTAGAAAAAAAGTTGTTCCAGTAGTTTCTAAAGTTGTTCTGGTAGATTCTACCACAGAAAGAAAGTAGTTCCTACATTAAACTGCTCATAACAAGGTCTTTAAATATCTCTGAAACTCTGCAACTCAGACCAAAACAATCTAGATGGATGGATAGCACTACAGGCCAGAGGAAAAACATGTACTTTTTATTTTGGGGTGAACTGTCCCTTTAACTGATACAGTGTCAAACAAAGCTGAGAGATGGCAGTTTCCATCCATGGATAAACATGAACAGTATTTAAAACAGCATTTTCTGCCATGTTACACAAAAAAATGGAACAATCAATTAATTAATTAATTAATTATCAAAATAGTTTAATTGTTTTTTGTTTTCTTTTTTGCCACTTACCTGGTCAGGCAAATTAATTAGCTGACAATCCTTATTGTTGAGCCCTGTTTTTCATAGCTGTTACAATCCATTTAAAAAGTGATAATCAGCTCTGATTCCAACCCTGCTGATCGACTTGTGACAGCCCTCGCTGCGAATACGAAATTATTGCATGAGATACTTTTAATTTAGAAATAACAAAATGACAGCACAGCTGTTCCTTAGTTTATTTGATCATTTCAGTTGAGATAACATAATTTTAATACAAGGTTGCAATTGTTTTCTTTTGCAGAAACCTGTAAATTATACATGCTATATTGAATAGGCTTACATTTTGCAAGCGTATTGCTTGATCCATGTGTTCGCCCTTCATTGGAGTGGAATGAAAAGTATGAAAGCACAGAGTAATGCTCAGCCTCACATTTCAGAGGTAGCACTTCAATTTGCTTCACAGTGCTCATGTCACAGTTGTGAAACCCTGCTGTGCTTTCAGGTTAGCTTAGGTTTACTGTAACATGACAGTTCTCTCAAATGTAAACAAAAATGGGGACCGGCTCCTTTGAGATAGGCTAAATAAATAATTACATGAATTAAGTTTGGCTCCACACACGGTTATCACAACTTTGCCGCTGCTATGGTTGGAAAAGCTTAAATGCAGTTTTGCTGCCACTAGAATCCCACTCACCTGTCAAGCGACTGATCCTCATCCTCCCTTTGAACTCGTCCCAAATCCACAGAGTTGCTCCTCTACTTATTGTACTTGTGCTACCAAACCACCTGGCTGTCGTGTTGTTATGCTAGAATGGCTGTGATGACTTTGTTTTTGTGTTTACAGTCAAACCTAAGATCACGTACATTGTCAACCAGAGCACTTCAGAAATGGAGGAACAGGTAACGCTGACTTGTGAGGCGTCAGGGGATCCGACTCCCACCATCAGCTGGAGCTACGGCGAGCACGTCTTCACTGAAGGAGAGCAGGTAAAGTGATAAAGACAATATGGATGATAGTGGAAACTAAATATTTAAATCTTTGGTACCTGAGGGCTGCTGTTTTGCAAGCATCTTTCCTACTGGAGTTAATGAACCACACATGGTGCAAAGTAGACTGATATTAACTGTGTCCCAGTTGGATTCTGCAAATAAATTCTCACCTTTTTAAGTCACTAATACACACTGGGAAAGCCACTTGGTAGATGCTAAAAAAGAGATATATTTATTGTGTTTAGTGATAGCACTTGCACTTGCAGTTTGTGATATTTTCAAATTACTAACTGGTGATATATTTCTAAAGTTGCCATTGACTGATATCAGTGAATGTCGTGCATCAGTTCCTGTATGTACCAAAGTTATTATAGTTCTGTATTTTTCATTAGTTTATTATGTATTTTCATTTTTGTTCTCTCTTTTGTTTCAGTTAGTGTCCAGAGTGGATTTGTTCATTTTAGTTTAGTTTTTATTGTTTAAAAACGTTCAGTTTCAGTATTAGATTTTACATTTAGTTTATAATTTAGGGGGTATATGGCAGGGGCAAGATTCAGGAAGTCCAGAATAGCTATTAAAATACAAACAGATGATTTCGTGAAGGCTCATGTAGACATCTCAGTCTCAAGAAACTAACAAAAGACTGAAGCTAAAGAAATTTCCTCTGTACTTTTTATTTTAGTTGAGTTTGTTTTGTAAGTACAATTCTGAAGTGTAGTTTTTATTTTTCATTTTAGTAAGCTACAATGTTTTTATCATCTAGTTTTGTCTTTTATTTAAGTTGTAGTTAACTATATTAACCTTGGTATGTACAGAACTTTTAGTCTAACTTTCTTATAGTATACTTTATAATGCATTAGTATGTGAGGTGGAATTGGGCCGCGCTGACTCGTAACCCACCAGGGAGGCACACAAACCTGCAGGATGCCAGTGTCTCAGGGGAGAGGAATTGAATACCTTTAACCTAAATTCAGGAGGTATATTGATCATGTGCAGGTGGGGCAACTTGCAGTTTCATGGTAAAACTCCTTCAACAAGTTTTCTGTACTGCTGATTATTTCCCCTAAATTAGCAGCTCCTTCGAGATGGCCCAGCGGATCTCATGTAATTAGCTCAGCGAAACTCAGCCACTAATGTGGAGTAGGCTCAGATTTGACTCGAGTTTTCCCAAATGTCAAGAAAATCTGCATCAGAAACCCAATTATAACATTCCCAAAATAAGCACGCAATTTGAGGCAATAATTAAACTTTGTCTGCTTCTTATTGTACGGTGTTTGCTAGAACGAGCACTTGAATGATTAAGTGTTTGTTTAGCATTTTCAATCACCGTATCATTATGCTACTCATGCTGGTGATTGAAAAGTTTTATATTCCAATGTTATAACTTAAAATGTTTATCTCCGGATATTCCGCTGCCATCTTTCAACTTTGTTTTGGCACTACATCAGTTAAAGGGACAGTTCACCCGAAAATCAAAAATAAATGTTTTTCCTGTGACTTGGAGTGCTATTTATCCATCTAGACAATTTTGGTGCGAGTTGTCGATTTTTGGAGATGTCAGCCTCAACTTGAATATAATAGGAGTAGATGGCACTAGGCTTTTGGTGCTCAAAGCTCCCAAAAATAAGTTTGAAAAGCTCAACAGCAATGTCTCCTTTCAAAAACCATGACCCGGTTACTCAAGATAATCCACAGACCTCATTGTGAGCACTTAAATGTAGCAGATATTTTTTGTATACCATAGAATAGCCCTATTTAATTGGTGCCCCATGGGCTGAATCTGACCATTTAACTATCTCAGTCTGGCCCTTTGATCGTTTATAAATCTGAAAAAAGTATATCCTTGTCATTTTATTTAAATAGTCTGCTAATATTCTCAGTTCATGGGTGCTTACAATTTTATTGGAAGATCAGCATTTTATTAGTAGGCTAATTAGTACACCCATAGGTTATGTCTTATCATTAAAAAAAAACTTTTTACTCTGGCCGCTTAAGCAGAGGAAATTAATGTGACTCAAACTGATTGAAAAAAAAAATTAAATGCAGGATTGTGCTCATTAAAACAGGCTGCTTCTGATTACTGCAGTACATTGTTTTTCCTGTCATTTTGCACATAATTTTTCTTTCCAATTGTGAAAACTAATAAATTGGAAGAAAAAAATGTAAAGTTGCAGTGTTTTACACATTTAAATTTCTAACTTTACATGAAAGATATACCAAAAACATTCAGCCCATTGCTCTGTTAGTCTAGCCCTTCCAAAAAACTAATTGAATAGACCTGTCATGGAAGGAAAATAGTTCCTGTATGAAATTGCTCACAGTAAGTCTAAGAGACATTGCCGACATTTCAGCTGAGTACCATTTAGTTCCATTATATTCAAAAGACAGCCAGAATCTCAATGGCTGATATCTCCAAAACTCGGCTCACACTTAAACAAACTAAATGGATAAACAGCTCTACAGGTAAGAGAAAAAATATGTATTTTTGATTTTGGGGGTGAACTGTCCCTTAAGAGCTAGCCTTTTACCATTACATCTTTGATACTATGCCCTTTGGTAATGTCTTCTACAATATTACATGTGCAAACCATCAAAAACAATGAATACCTGCTTGGTATTATCGTGCATCTATTGCCCTCGTGGCCCGGTTCTTCAAGGTCTTGGCGTCTTGCTACAGTTGAGAGGTAATGAGGGGGAAAATGCTTCAGAGAGATACTGGAGTTCATGGAGGTTTTCTGGAGCCAGTCCATTACATGCACTACATTTTCTTCCTACAGGCACATCTAAACAGGATCTATCAGGTATGAAATCCGCGTGGCACAGAAATGTACGGGAGTAGTGTTGCAAAGTATGCCTCCAGATTTGACAAAACCCCCAACTGAAATCAAATAATCCCCTTTTTATTGAAAATTTCCCAGCTGTTTCTTGAAAACCCCAAGGAATGATCTCATCAGAAGTTCATCAAATTGATTCGACTGTTGCATGCCTCCCAAATATAACCTGCAAAACTTCACTGATCTGGTGATACAAAGCGTGCAGAGCTTATGTTACAAGATCAGATGAAAATTTGGTTAATAACATAATAAAAGGGAAACTCCATTTCTGTGTCGCTGTTGCCTGATCATTTCAAACTTTCCATCACAGCATGAGGTTGCCTGGATTAAAGCCCAGCTCAGTCTGTCTGTCATCTCCATAGTACTGTAGACTGTCTAACATTTATGTCAGTATCACTTGGAAATTGGGGGCAAAAGTGCACCACTTAAAACCTTGTCTTTTGAGTATCAAACACTCACCCCCTGCAGACAAAATGAGAATATGAGTGTTTAGGAAATATTGATCAGAGAACTGGCCAGTGGAGAGGTTTAATGGCCATTTTTTCCAACTGTGAAAACTGATCACTTTTGAAATCCATTATGTCTGACATGACTTCAAGCAGCTGCCATGCTCATCGAAAATGGAGGTATAAACTTTTCACAGCCACCTGTCAAGCCTACAGGGCTCAGTGTTTGATACTCAAAAATAGGTTGTCAGTGGAGCATCTCGTTGAGTACAAAACACGCTACCACCATATGACGCACGTCACGACAGGCCTATTTTATTCTTTGTAAAATTCACACACCCACAGTGGCAAGATGCAACGGCCAGTAACAGTTTACACCTCTGTCCTATTATCCAGAGTAGACGTCTCCTGAAAAGGAGAACACACCTACCAGCTGCTGTACCTCGACTTCATGTCAGTGACAGTTTCTTCTTTTGTAGTGTTGAATCTGTCATAATGGTTGAGGAGAGAGCTAGAGTCCCACTCAGAGCACTACATCCCACAGTCTCACCATTACAGGTCATAAAAAACATTGCCTGGACAGCTATACTGTAGGTGTGAGGACTGGCTCTGCAGGTGGGTGCTGAGGAAATGAAAAAAACACAGGTTTTAACAAGAAAACTGGCAGCTACAGTACAGTATGTATTATCCACCCATTTTCTGCACCGTGTCGTCCTGCTGGCGTTCCACATCATGGCATGTCACGTGACACATGTCATGTGATGCACAGCTGTGCTGTGGTGGCAGAGTGTTTTGCACCTTTAGTCTGCAGTATGCTTCGTGATCTGTGGCATCTCTTCACAGCTGTTTTCAAAGAAATGATTAGCAGCCTCTATGAATGACTGTAGAGTTTAGAAAGAGTAGCGACAGATTGCTTAGATTGTCCTTTATAATTCTGGTTATCAGCAAGGGAAATGATTTCCATGGTGGGGCACTAATGAAAGCTCAGCAAACGGCTGCTAATTGTTTAATTGTCTTGTTCTGTTTGTTCATCTGATGTCCGTCTGTCATGCTATCTGTAATCATCACAACAGCTGTATTTCATCCAGGACTGGTGTGACAAATGAAACAGCATTCGTTTGGGGTGGACATGGTGAATTGAAAAATAAAATACAGCTGTCCAATTTTTGAACAAACTTTAAAAGGATGTCAAGTGCAGGATTTTCTCATTAATGTATTGATGTGAGAGTTTTGTATTGGTCACAAAACCAGTGCAGATCTGTGCTGTCCCATTTTAGATGTATGGCAGTAATGAATAGACAGAATTAATTAACAGTATGTTTAAATCTGTCGTTCACTTCTTTGGATCCCTAGTTGGCCGCTTTCATTTCTTGTTTCAATAGCGCTGTACATCTAGTAGTAATAGACTTTCTGATGCAGAACCCTGTGATCATAAAAAGATTAGGGTTTATTCCCATACAGTACTTTATCACACAAATCAGTGATGCTTTGTTCATTGTTAGAGAGGAAATTCAGTGGCATAAGAGGAGAGGATTATTGAGTCGAACAGCCAGAGTTTTACTAAAAAATCCACTTTGACAGTACCTCCTTCACATGATTCAGTACTGACTCCAAATACAATACGAAGGGTACCAACTTTGGAAAAAGCCTCAGAAACCAAGCAGCAGAAAGTTTTGAATCACCTGTTAAAATGATGCTTTTCATCTTCAATAATGGCTGGTTTAACATAGATAAAAAAAATAGTATTATTCAGACACAAAAATAATTTTTTATATTTGAAATAGTTTTGGTCCCAAAAGAAGAAGAATTAAATGATTAAAACTTCCATTTAGTTGATGTCCCCACAGTGTTGCATAACACTCTTGTCACTGACCACCCCCAATACCCTTTGATTTGGAATTTGTTTTTCAGTCCAGAAAAGCATAAGCCACCCTCAATCATTATTGAACCGCAAAAGTGCTTGAAGTTGGATTCCTCAGAGATGTCTTTCTCTGTCTGCCCTTTCAATTCAGTTAAGTTGAACCATCATGCATTATTTTATTCTCCATTTAGAGAACATCACTTTTTTTGCAAACACTTATACAAAATAATATCTATTTATAAAGAGGACTTTCTACAAACGAAAAAGCCTGAAAGAGTATTCAGTCCTCTCAGCCACCAGACTAGACTGAATCAAACTTTTGTGGCAGATGGTTCCAAATTTTTGAACTGTAGTGTGCAGGACTGGGTATCATTTAAAAAATTGCCAGTAACAGTTTTCATGGATCGTGAGAATGAATGGAAGCATTCCCAAAATAATCCTTCCACATTTTATTTATTATTCTTGTGAGACACCATGCTTGTGGTATAGCTATATTTTCATTTTGGTGGCATCTTGGCATGCTGAAATGCCAAATGCATCAAATAGACCCTGGTCGACTTAATCACATCACAGACTGTATATTGTAGTTGCTGTGATAGTGGACTAAACACACTACACATTCAATTAAAGAATTGATTGGCTGTGAGCAAAACTATACAAATGATCGTTTTTTACATATCTGGGTACAGAAAGGATTGAATACAGGTATTATTTGACTGGAGCAGTTTCTATATCACTTGGTAATGTTATTTTTGTCAATACCTTAAAGTGTTTAAGTAGTGATAAGAAACCCTAATAGTGTATATTCTTTTGATTTACTTCCATCTTTAAAGTCAGAATAAAGCCAATCTTAAAAAAAACATCTGTTTATTTATTAAAGGCACCCTGTTGAGTATTCTTGTAAACAAACAAAGCCTCTGTTTACATTTAGTGTTGCTCACCTAAACACCTAGTGTGAGTATCCTTGAGGTGTAACAAACGTGTTGAATGTATTTCCCTCCTCATAAAATATTTGCAAAGCTGATTTTTCTTTGAAACCTGCACTGTTTTAATCCATGTTTACTTGCTAGCAGCCTTCTTTTTCTTCTCAAAAGTTGTTGCTACCTGTATATCAGTGGAATAGCAAATGATTAGCAGGAACGTGTATCACATCACCTACAGGTCCGCGTGCATCTGTGTTTTAATGCATGCATGCGGATTCAAATGTAAAAACATTGCTCCATAGTAGTAGTCAAAACCTCCACAGGGTACCTTTAAACTAACAGTTACCTTTCATCATTTGCAGCCTCTCAGTTATTTACTCTTAGGCCTTATGTCCACATAGCAATTTTTCTGGCAGAAAGGTGCTGGAAGGACACTGGGATGAAGCGTCTGTGTGGTTAAAAAATACAAAACAAAAAAAACCCACTATGTTTTGTTTCTATGACAACTATATTGAAAATTCCTCCACCATTGTTGCACAGTCTAGTGTCATCCTTTTGGTTTTTATTATCTGTTTGACATTTTTTAAACTTTGAACCACAGAGCTTTAGTTAGAAGCTACAAAAGTACTGAGAACTGAACAGACAGAGACTTCTAAAAATCACTTTTCTCTCTGGACTCTGTGGCCTGAAAAAAGCAGTGGTAGAAGTGCTCAGAGCTTTCGCACTTCTAGCTGGTCCTCATTGGGAGCAATTAAGAAAAGAAGCCAGCAGTCTGAGGAAAAAAACACTATGAGGACATGAGGTCTTATACATGTAAAAATAAAAGGAATAGGTGGTAAGGTTTTAATTACACTTAGCTTCATCTGAAAACTACGGAGGCAGGCTGTGTAGCTTAAGATACCGAATTACTATATATTGTTTCAGCAGAAAGACCAGGATTAGAGAATACTTTTAGATACTGAGTTTTAATTATGTAAAAAACACAATATATCTAGATTAAAGCTTATATTCTTTGACAGATGCTCGGCTCATTGTCAGTTAGGTGATTGGGACTCTTGTCTGCCTTTGTTTGACTACGTTTCCCTGTTACTATGGTCTTGGGTGTTTTAAAGGTTAACAGGGGGAGAAACAAATTCATTCTGAATAACCTCCTACACACAATCTCCAGTGACAGCAGACAAAAGTGTTGTGAGTAAAGGGGCGCACAATGTGAGGATTGAGGGAGATTACTGTATTATACAAAAGAAAAGCAGTGGTATATTCAAAAACTGTTGTACACTCGTGGGTGTGTGCCTGCTTAGTGTTATGTTTCAAATTCAAATTGCTGCTTATCCGAGGATAGTTTTGTTTGTGTTTATACGGCTGTTAAAGTTAAGTGTTTATATATTTATTTTAAAACTTTCATCAACTTTACGTGCGGTATTTAGTCGTTTCAGTCCTTTGAATGCATTCGCTCTGAGTCGCTCCAGATAAGTGTGTCGTTTTAATAACTGAAAATGGAAATGAAGTATTTATCCATGCTTTGTACATTATCTACATAATGAATGTTTTGCTTATTTGAATACATATTAAACATTCTGCTTGATGCACAGAGTTTCCGAGCTGTAATTATCTGGAACTATTTTGAACTATACAGAGGGAAGTTGTAGAGAAATAAGACTAATTATAAAACTTAAAAGCACATTAAAGTTTTTAGTCGATTAGGTGATGACATTTATGTCTCTGATCTGTGTGTGTTTTTTGTTTTTTGTTTTTTAAAAGAAATTCAAGTTTTAGGATGTAAATCCACTTTTGAGGCCTGCTCTTTCTGACAATTAAAGACCAGAGACAAGAAATTAATAATTATTTCGTAAGTAAGTAGGTGCTTAAAGAAAAATTATGATTAATGTTGTATGGCAGCAGTTTAGGCAGGCCGTCTGAAACAGAGGAATGCTTTAAGCGCTGCGTGCCAATGCAATGAGAGCATTGTTTTCTCGAAACACAAAAGGCTACTCATTTACAACGGCACGCCTGCTAGCTCAGTAGTGTGATGATGTAAGGGTTTCTTCTCTAAAATACTCGTCAGTTTTCTGTGATATACTGGCAAAGGCTCTGAGGCTCAGCAGTTAATGACACAGGACGATGACGAGATGCATAATCATTGCTTTCAGTCAGGCGTCACCCAGTGAATGAAACACCGCCAGGGTTCTGTACATTTATGTTTGTTGAATTTGTGTTAGTATGTCTTCTTTCTTTCTCTCTCTGCGTTGCCCTCTTCACGCTGACATTACAATTCATGTCAGAATAAAGAGCAGGGATAATTCTCTCTGGAAGGGAATAACAATGGGCTGGAAAAATGATAAGTCCCAAAGGAACCGGTGCCACATTGTTCTACGCGTTCACTCGGGGAAGTGATTGTGTTTTTTGGCGTCTTCCGTTTTGCACGTTCGCATCTGCTGTTGTTCATCGTCCCTTTGTCTTAAACAAACACCTGTCACAGATATGACAGCGATACTTGTCAGCTCACTTACTGCAGAGGCAGCGCTGCAGACGAGTGTGTGCGCGGATGAGGTGGTGATGTTCCAGACTATTAGGTTGCCTGTTTTAATTGGACTGCTGCTCTTTCTCGGCACCGTGGTGGTGATATGTAGCCGACTGCTGTTAGTAATGATGCATGGTGTGTTTTACTGTGACAGTAGAGGACTTACAAAGCTCTTAAGAACATAGTGAAATAACATTACAGAAATCTTTGCATAAGACTTGTGCTTTATCGTCTCCTCCTTGTGCCTTTTTGTTTTCATAGTAAACGGTGAATCAGGTTTGTGGGTGATATAAGGTACTTGAATTCAAACGCGCCATATGTTCTTTGTGTTATTTAAAAGCCACCTGTTACGAGAAGATAAAAAAGGGCTGATTTTTAGATGTGAATTCATTGATGGTTTGACTGTTTGCCCTACAATTACTCCAGCAGATTGCTTTCATTTACTTGACATTTTCTTGCTGTTGCACCTGATGAAATAGCTGTTTATCATTTTGCTTGTTATGCTCCAACACTTCGTCACTGTGTGGGCCATCACATCCCATTGTCATGCTTAACATTTTCTCCTCAGCATCATGAAATCCATAGAGCATGCCTTCCAAAGAGCTTTTTTGTCTTGTCGAGTTGGGCTTTTCACTGTCATTGTGATTTAACTTGACATGCTCCTCTAGCACAGTTCAGTACTAAATATTTATTTGTTATGCAGTGGTTTGATTTTGTCTGTCGTGATGTTAAATAATTCTGTGTTCAGTAGAGAGGGAAATATGACCACCATGATGAGGATAATCACTTATTTATCTCGATATATGTGATTTTATTTACTCAGAACTGAGATGCTTTTAGTGTTTTTCTGGTAATATACTGTAAAACTACTTACTATCATTCTAAAAACATTCAGTTTGTACAATTATTTGACATGAAACTTCATTAATTAGACATGACAACTGAACTGTGCCTCAACATGAGAGTTTGTTCACTACATGATGGTATGAAAAGGCAATTAGTGTTAATAACATTCAACAATAACAAAGGCTAATAATAACAAGGGCCATTAGGGAAACTTTAGTGCATCACTCTTACAATACAACATGAATATTTTTAAAGCTAAAGTGCCTGTAAATTTATAAATATTTTCTGACAAGTCAAAAATACATCCACTTACCTGAGAAAATATCTGCCTTCTCTCAAATGTAATGGAACTCGGCACGTGGTGCTCAAAGCATCAGAAACTCAACAGCAATATCTCTTTCCAGAAGTCATTACCTGGTCATTCAAGATAATCCACAGACCTTGTTGTGAGCAGTTTCATTCAGGAACTGTTTTCTTAGGACCATCCATCAAACGTGTCGAAACAGAGAATGAAGTTAATGGCCAGACTCTCTCTTGTTATGTAGGATGTAAACATTAATGGTGTCCTCCCCAGCTGAGCTGTAACCTCTCGTCCATGAGTAGATACACACTTCCTTCTGTACAATTGACAGTAGTAAGAAAATTGTTCCTACATGAAGCTGCTCCTAATACACTGTAAAAATGAAAAAGTTGAGAAAACTCAAAGTTTGAAAAGGTTTTTTGAGTTGAGTTTTGAGTCCAACTCAAAATCTTCGGTTTTCAAAAAGTTTTACCAACTAATGATGTTTTGTTTAGATAATTTACTGTTTGTCTGTAGATAAATTTAATTTTCTAGCACCCAAATAATGACAAATCATGTCCACAGCTCAGTGTGAACAACTGTGAAAATATAATTTTTGGGTTTTTTTAAAAAGTCAAAGATTACCTATGCTTATCTAAAAAAGAAAAGTAAATTATGTCAACTAAAGATTATAGGTTGGCAGAACTATAAGTTTATTTCAGTACTAGAGAGTTTGAGTTTGATCCAAAACTCAAAAATCTAGTGATTTATGCCATTTAGTTTCATTATATTTTGCAGAATGTAGACATCTCTATAGCTGATATCTCAAACACTCTGCCGCTCACACCAAAACAATGAACACCAATATATATGGCACTGCAAGTAAGAGGACGAATATGTTTTTTGGTGTAAACCGTCCATTTAAAGTTTTGAATTTATTCAAAACACATTTTGTCTATTTTAACCTTGGAATACAGTCAAAACCAAACAATGGGGGAAAGAACCATTTCATTTGAGTCTGTAATAAAAGTACTGTTAACACTCCGAGCAGAACATCTCACTTGCAAAATGACTCAATGCAACACAGGCCACCTGTAGGCAAGGATTTATTTACAGGTCTCACATGGGGTGCAGGAAGAACTGCAGCAAAATTGTCTCGTCTAAACCCCTCATTGCTTATTGAAAAACACAGCAAGTGTTGTTCAAAGACTTGATGACTTGGGTACTTACTGTTGTTCCCTGATGTAGGACAGGCAAAACACTGCTAGAGTAAATCCACTTTTATTGGGTTTCATATTCTCATTACTGCTTTAAGCCTCAAAAATGGATTGCGAATCGATAATTGCTGTACTACTTTTGCCAAACAGGCGGACATATCTCTGTTGTTGCACTGTAATGGAGTCACCTCTTCCCGATAAACCAATAACCTTCTTATCTGTAAGCATTTGTGTTATCATGATGCCAATAGACTTACTTCGTTTGGGTCTAGAAGCATTGTTGCTTCAGTGTGCAATACAGAAAACAACCATAAAAATCCCCCAGAAATAAATCTTTTAAAAGAAAACTGCCATTGTCACATTACAGGCCTCTCCAGAAGGGAAATCCAAAGCATATCTCTTATTGTATCTGCAGACGTTTAACTCAGGGGCTGTCGGATGTACAGAAAATAAACCGAACACTTAATACTTGCATGCAATGTGCAGCATCCCAGCTTTCCCTGGATGAGGATTACCTTCTAAGAATTGCTCTGCCTTTTGTTTGTTGTTGTGTCTCTGTCCTCTGCAGGCATCATGGACTCGGCCCGAGCAGCACAAGGTATTCTAAATGCATGACTTTTTTCTACAACCCATCCATCTTTCATGTCAGGGGAGTCTAATTCAATTCTGGATGGATGCAGATCAAAATTTGTGATCAAATGAGGGTCAGGTAGAGTAGTTTTCCCTGAGAATGATGCAGAAGCCAAACAGGCCAGTGTAAGTCTGTCTATTTTTACTTCTTTGGTTTCCATACAAACTTAATATGCAGTACTCCACTTCAGTCTGTTTTTTTTTTTTTTATGAAACCTTTAACCTTGCCTGTGTGAACATACGTCAATAGAATACCATTGCCTGGTTTGATGTGATTTTTATAATTACTTCTTGTTGATAATTTATAGATTTTATGCTAATTCAGTTATATGCAGTTTGTCAACCTGTTTTCTCTCAAAAATCTGATTTTGTTGAAGCAAAACTCTCTGTTCTCCCACCCACATCTCACTCAGTCCACTGCCAAATCTTGATTATGACTTCAACATGTTTTTTTGACATGCTCTAGTTATCTATAGTTCTGATTTATTGGACCGAAGATGAATGGATATGCATGTAAGAGAAAATGAAAGATGTCTTTGTGCAACAGCCCAGAGTGTCAGAGCCAGGGTCTGTTAGTGAAAGAAAAGTGAAAATTGGCAAAAGAAAGAGCTGCCCACATACGCTTTTCTCCAACTTGGAATATGTGTTTTACATATGTGAGAAAATTGGTGAGAAATGCCACTTTGTCATCTTGAGTATTAGAGCTGAGTGCACCATGTTAGAAGACAGATTCGTCTTTTTGAACAGAGACAAAGTATGTCATCGATGATCAGTCCATCACCCTTTCAGCAGCAGGATTTGATGTCAGGGTTGCCATTGTTATTTATACTTCTGTACCATCTTAGAGGAAACAAAAATGTATTTTTAGACCATTTGATTTCTGAAATAGCCTCACAATTTTATTTTTAAACTGCAGGGAGCTCTGCAAATCAAGCAAATTGGTCTTTTCCTTTGACTCCTCACTGTGCAAGCTTTGAGAATGGGGTATTTTTTACATTTGCCATTTCCCACAATCACAAAATATTGACATCTGAAATGCATACATTAATAACACCTGTGATTACACAACATTGAGAATAGCAAAATCTTATCAGACACGAGTCACTACAGGAGTCGAGGAAGAACCTTTCTCATCAAGCACATGCTGACAGTAATTGCTAGGTTTGTGTTAAATTGACACATGGTGGCACTTAACATTTTTGTGCATCAGCGGTAATAAGGTATAAGTAGCATTGGACACAGAATTGCTTAGGCGTGTAAGAAAGTACAACCCCAATTCCAAAAGTCAGGACATTGTGTAATACAAAACTAAATACCAAATGTAATGACTGGCAAATCTTTTTCGACTTATGTTCAGTTCACTACAGTACAAAGACAAGTTAGAATATGTTCAAACTGATTTTGGAAATATACACTCATTCTGAATGTGATGCCTACAACACATTTCAATAAAGTTGGGACAGGGCCAACAAAAGACTGGGTCACAAACATTAAAAACTGGATTAAAAACCCACACAATTGTGTAAAGGATACAACATGGGCTCATGAACACTTTGGAAAACCATCGTTGGGAAACACTAGGGTTGCAAATTGTTTGGTACATTCCTTAATCCATCACTGGTAAAATTAACAATCGATTAGTTCTTTGTTTAAAAAAATGTAAATTTTGCTTTTACCAAACAATACCAAATGCTTTGTTTCCCCCTCAATCAAAGCTTTATTCCTACAGCAGGATATTGCAAATTCTCTGACAGCATTATAAAACATAAAAGGATATAAAGGCCTACATATTAAACATATTCTTGAATGGGGTGTGCTCATTAAAATAATTTGTTATAGTTAAGATCTTTATTTCATAATAGATGGATTACATTTTACTTGATTGGACCATCAATCATCAATTCATCATTATTATCCCTAGTAAACACCATTTGTCGCTGCATCTACAAATGCAAGTTATGACTACCATGACAAGCGAAAGCCATGTATTAACAACATCCAGAAACACCTCAGACTTCTCAGGGCCCACTGTCCACATTTCAGATTGTTTTCAGACATCATGGGTGTCGTCATCTGCAGGGCTAAAGAGGAAAATGACCATCCAGATTGTTACCAGTACACAAAGCCAGCATCTGCAATGTTACTGCGGTGTGTTAGTGTCCATTGCATCATGGGTAACTGTCACATCTGTAATTGCCCCATTAATGGTGAAAGGTACATAGAGGTTTTGGAGCAACATATGCTGCCTTCCAGACAACATCTTTTGCAGGGACATCCCTGCTTATTTCAGCAAGACAGTGCCAACACACATTTTTCTCATGTTACAATGACGTGGCTTTTCTAGATAAGGAAGGTTCATCAGTTTGAACATTAAATATATTGTCTTTATACTGTATTCAAATATATAGGTCCAAAAGTTTTTTGTAAATCATTGCATTCTGTTTTTATTTATGTTTTACACAACATAAAACACAGTATAGTGATGCATGCGAAGGTTCATGGTGGTGGTTCATTTTGTGCTGTGTTTAAACCCCACATTGTTATCTACTTTCATTGTTCTGATTGCATAAAAAGAACAAGTTTTTAACTCAGATTTTATGTGTATGGTGGTATGTTGTTGTTTTTTTACACTATGACACTTTTCCTTACATTAGATTATAAAATGTATCCTGGTTACCTAAGCTGCTCAGTTCTTCAAGGAGGATAGAGATAATCCAAAGCAAGTGCTACTTCTCTCTAAAAGAAGAACACACATGGCTTTAAGACAGAAATATTCCATGCCACTTTGTTTTATGAACCATATTTTAGTTCACTGTTATATCTCAGCAGCACATTTGCAGCACATTTGTGGTTCCAGGTTGTGAGTGCATTGGTTTATATTAATGGACCAGGCAATAATAATTTTCACTTTCTGCTATAATGATATGGTTTTAACGTCTACCTGCACTCTGCATTGATCAGTGTATCTCTGCAAGAGATCCCATTACAAACCGCACACAGGAGGAGTATGAGCATGCTGAGCATGTTTGTTGCAAATGCGTAGGCAGCTGAGTGTTCATTTGAGCAGGCGGCGGAAGGGAAGGTACATTCAGCGGAAGGTGCATTTGTATGCTGGACCAGTTAAGATTTGGTGAGACATGAGTTTAACATGTCCTCAGTGTATTCTCAATTTTATGCTCTGATGTTCCAGCAGTGCCTCTCTGTGTTCAGCTGGTAAAGCTGAAGAAGCTGTTGGAGAGCTCTGCTGTCAGTTTGCTTTGATTTATTGGAGGAGCTTCTGTCTGAGAGTCTTTATTTTATTCCCTCATCTGTTTTACACCACATTTTTTACTTAGACGGGTACAGACACAGGCTGTAAAGCCAACAAATAATGATCAAGGATGTTTCCAACAGACAACCACTGTGGTGCATTATGCATTCATGCTGAAAATCCATTGTTATCAAACATTAATGAATCACAATATTAAATTGTGAACACATCAGTGCTCTCTGGTATATATTCATTATGGGCTTCATATATGAATGAGTGGCTGTAGCCCCTGAGAAGCTGTACATGTTGTTCTGGCTTTGGTCACATTCTCGTGCTGCATTCTCCAAAAAATTAAAGAGGACTCAATATTGCAGCACACTGCCTAACATGGCTGCACATGGTGTGGTGTGTTGCACAGATGAAGGAGTCAGAAGCAGTACCACGGGGGTCGAGGCAGAATGCTTTCTGCACAGGGGTCAGAATAAAAGGGTAGTGTGTTATGTAAGTGTCTCCCTGGTCCTGCTACCCGCTATGCATAATGAATGCCCCAGACATGCTTTGTCTATTGAATTTGAATACAAACTAACAGGGGTTTCTCTTACATGGCTGCCCAGACTGGGCCCTAATTCAATATGTGTAAAAGCATCCGTGCCATTGTTTTGCCTGCAGCTTGGATCAAAGCCATGAAAGCAACAAATAGGGAGGGCTTAGATATCTAGTTCTGCAGCACTTTGTAAAAGGAACGATTCACAGAAATACCGATGCTTGCCGGATAAAAGTGTACTATACAAAATAGACTGCACCATTTGAATTGTTTTGAGACTTATTAAGTTTGAGATTTACTGTGTTCAGAGAAAAAAAATCATCTAAACAGCATTTTCTACACCATTAGCTTCTTTAATTAACTGTTAAGTTGAGGTTCGCTGAATCTTTAGTGATGTAAAATTAAGGTATTTTAATAATTTGCATAATACATTCTTAATTTATAAAATCCTGGTGGGGAAAATGCTTCTTCAAAAGGATAAATTAGGCCTGTCTGAAACTCTACACCCACCGTTTAGTGTCACATGACAACAGCAAGCACAACAACAACACAGGAGTTGTTGACCCTGAAGGTCAGGAAGCCACTTATGGTAGGATGTTGTAACTCGGCATATCAAGTTAATGAAACCAGGTATCTCTGGAGCTGGAAGGTCATTTACACATCTCATTAGCCAGCTGTCTGTTGTTATTTCCCTGGTTTCAAATGCTATGTGACTTGGCATGATGTGCCCTTCATCATTCAAACCGGGGCATGTGCTGAATGTGGGTTGAGAGAAAACGTTGCAGCCTACCGAACCACAAATCACCACAAGTGATTAAGTTAAAATGTTATTTTACTTAAGAAAAATATGATTGTGTGCAGTGACACTAAGCCCCTTAAGTGTCTTCAAGATAAAAGTGCAAGCGTGGCATGTAAGGTAATGCTCTGCTGTCTGGCGTCATGCGTCAGCGTCTTTCACGACTTGCTAAGCCCCTCCACGTGAAAAGCTCTAGATGGTTTCTGGTGCCTTCTGTCATCAATTATTGATAAGCTCCCCTGTACTGTCAACTGTGTCCTTATGTTTCCACATCTCCACTGAGCAGAATGTGCTACTTTTTTCTCTTAATGTTATGTCTGTTCTTCTCATTAAAGGCAGGCTTTTCTTAAGTTTTTTTTTTTTTTTTTTCGTTCCTTCAGGTCACACATCTCTCTGCAGAAATGTTCTCTGTGGATGTAAATGTGCAAATATGGCTGTGGAAAATAACAGATGTGAATGGTTTGTTTTTCTTTCCTAAACCAAGCTATTTTCTGCTCTCATTTAGAGTCCGGACGGAAATGTAGTGGTGAGAAGTGATGCTCGTGTGTCCTCCCTCACTCTCAAGTATGTCAAGTACACGGACGCCGGTCAGTACCTCTGTACAGCACGAAGCGCCATTGGAGAGGATGATCAGTCGGCATATCTGGAGGTCCGCTGTAAGTATTTAGTTCTCTCTTAATATAAGTGTTTAGGCCGACAAGATGCGTTTGCTGTTGATGAAATTACTTTAAAACAAGACTGCAAGTCATCTACCTTTTCAACTGAATAAAACAAATATTTCCTGGTCATAGGGTGCTGCAGGGATTACATATACGGAAGTTAGCGTTGCTGCGGTTCCCTCCACAAAAAGCTGTGATTTTTCCAGTGGATTTTGTATCAAAGCTATAATATGTAACGTTTCTGCATTAAAATATCAAAGCTGGAGAAATCCATGATTCATTCAAAATAACAGTGCATTTCATTGTTATCCGCTAGTTGTTATAACATCCTTGAAAACACACTAGAGATTGAGAGGGGAGTCAGTGAACATGACTCAGCATAATGTGAATTAAACTTAAAATGACCTTGTCTATGAACATATATCCAGCCTGAGTCATATTACTTAGATTTTCATCTGCCATGGTGGTTGTTTAATAATGAATAAAACATATTGTTTTAATGTGAAAGAGACCCCATAGCAGCACAACTTACATATTGTGCATTTAATACAGAAATTTAGCTCTGTGGTGAACAAAGGCTTGATGCACTTCAGCAAGATAATCTTCAAAAATGAACATCATTTTTGAACCGTAAATGTCATCGCCACAAGTATAAAGCTAACTGTAGGCTATAAACGAACTACACCACAGTCACATGACTCACTGTTACCACCAAAGAGTGACTAGTGATTTGTGTGATTACATTTAAAGTCTGCAACAATCTTTGTAGTCTCATTTAGCATTTACTAGTTAGCAGCCACCTTTTTTGATTTGATCACACTGTAACAAAGCTACAAAACAAAACCAACATGGAATCTATAAGTGCTAATGTGAAATTACAAACACAACAAATTATACTCTTCATAAATGTAAAATTTCTGCAGTGGAAGTCCTCTGACTGGACAGAAACCAGAGGTGCCGTCAGATATTTTTGTTCAGCTTTGCGTTCTTAGCTATCACTGTTTCTATCTCTGTTCCGTTAGCCTATGCTAATTGTGCTTAACTCTTTAATTCAGCATGCCTAAAATTAACAAAACACTGAAATCAGATTTCCTTATTAGTTTTATTAGCTGCTAGCAGTAGTCATTTCATACAGCAAGTGTAACTCTTTACTTGTTTTAGCTCTTACTTGGTTAGCATTATTGGTTAATTCTGTACAAAGTAGACATTTAACAACCATTTTTGTAGATTTTAAATAAATTGAATTCATAATGGTCTTTAAAACTTCTTAAAAAGTGTTAAATTTAACTTCTCAAAACCTGCGGAAACCCTGGTGAACCACAGACCATATTTCAGGTAAATAACGAAGAAACTCATTCAAAAAACCCATTCACCTCAAGACGAGGGAACCAGAAGTGCTAATATGGTTTCTTATTTCCACGGCTCATTCCTGCAGCATTCCCTCTATTATGATCATATAAAGCTCCATTCACATTCACTTTTATTTACACAACACTATTTTCAGACTCTTAAAAGCACAAAACCTCAAATATTTTGGCTAAAACTCTGTTAAATGGATGTTTCTTTTTACTAGATGCTCCTAAGATCCACGGTGCAGTGGCCATATATACCTGGGAGGGTAATGCTGTCAATATCACCTGTGAGGTCAAGGCTCATCCCAGCGATGTGTCTATTGTGTGGCTCAGAGATGGACTGCAGCTCCCCAACTCAAATACCACCAACATTAAGATCTACAGAACTCCATCATCCAGTTACCTTCAGGTACACACACGTGTCAAAACACGAGTTACAGTCCATAAAATAAATACACACATACACACACGCCCCCCTGTGTCATCAAGATTTCATGAGCATGGACTTGAAGTGAAGGGTTTTCTTTCAGCTCCATTGTGGGAAGAAAAAAAAAAAAATCTGATGAATAATTCAGCAGCAGGAACGCTCACAGCAACAAATAAAAATAGGCTACTCTAATGGACAAACAAAAAGGTCACCTTCAGAGTGTTTGACACACAAGTTTGTGCATCTGTTTTGGTACACTGCCCTTCATATATTTGCTTCCTATTTTTTCCTCCAGATAACCCCGGAGTCTGAAAATGACTTTGGTAGCTATAACTGCACCGCTTCAAATGAGATGGGAACGGAGTCCAAGGAGTTCATCCTCATTCAGGCCGGTCAGTTGTCATTCATAATGCTTTGTATTGTTGTTTTGAATTTATTTTGGTTGAACTTTTCAGCCTAATCAGCATTCAAATTATTACTGATAATCGGAAAATGTCTCATGTAGTGTGTACATTTTCTATAAAATCAGAATCAAAATACTTAATTGATCCCCGGGAGGAAAGTGGCCATGTAACAGGTTCTCCCATTCTAGAATAGAAAATATAAACATAGAACAATGATAATACTATACAAAACAAGCATATAAAAATATGTTCAGTCTACCACAATATATAACGGAGACAATATAGCAATAATATAATGAATATACATTTACATTTATCGTGCCATATATACATACACACACACACAAAAGTCAAAGAAATTGAAATAAATAGTAAATGTAAGAATTATGTGCAAAATGTCCATCATGATACAAAACATACATATATCTGTGTATCTGTGTAAACAACGATGCTTGGAATGTTTATTTTTAGTGATAACAAATCAATAATCTCTAGTTTAGTTAAATTTCATTGTAGCTCACAAATTAAATTGTGAGGGGTGCGTCTGGCTCCAGGCTCCAGGAACAGATTTTTCACCCGTGTTCAAAACACATTAGACCAAAACATTCAGCACAATGTGAGATTACACAGAGCAGTGTTTGTTTAGATGGATGGTACATTTAGATGAAAAGGCAAATAATTTACATACCTTCCCCCTGGTTGTTTACAAAATGCAACAGCTCTGAGGATTTCACTTGAAATGTTAAACAGTATATATTATTGCACACGTCCAAGGTTTTAGGGTGTGTATGTGTGTATTATGAATTAAAAGACATTTCATCAGAGTTCCGACATGTCACCACCAGCTGATACCACAAACTGTATATATTCACCAGCACATTAGACAAATGGAACAGAGAGCAGAGAGATAATGCCACTCTTAAGCCACAATCTGAAGTAAATGAATTGAAAACACCACACGGAGCAGAACATGGGTTACCACAGTAATCACAATGTGGCTTTTCATTTCGAAGATCAAAGTGATTCAATTCAGAACTGTGCTCACAGCAGTGAGTGTGAAGTTAGAATAGACACCAGTATACGGCCAATATGGCCAGTCTCAGTGGTTTAAATATTGTCGTTGTCTCAGCACAGTGGTGGGCGAGCCAACATTTGGTTGTTTTGATCATTAAACTTGAATAATGTGAATGTAAATTAGGAATAGTTAATTAATTGTGTATACCACAGGTCATTTTCTCCACAAGTCCAAAATTAAGGGACTTGGTCATAAAAGTGTCTGATTTCAACTTGATTTTGCATCTCCTTCAATACCATCTGTTTACACAGCTGTTTTTTTTTTTTTTTTTTTTTTTTTTTTTTGGGATATTTACGTTCTATTTAAACATTATATTGAGCTTAGCCGACTTCAAAGTGTTTGCATCTTAAAATGTTTTCTTGCTCAAAGGTTTATCAAAATCAAAACAAGCCGCTCGGTTTCTTTGTGCAATTATCATCATTTAAAGACTGATCGGCTTGTACTTAAAGCAGAGGAGCATTTTGATGTTTTTCCTGCCTTTATTTTTCTTCTTTGAAATGATGTCCAGAGTATGCAGCATTCAGTGCCTTAGAAACAGCATTCATGTCACAAATCATAGATCTCTTTTAAAGCTGAAGCATTTTGTAGATGCATTTTGAATCTATGAGGCGCCGCGAGCTCGGCCTGTTAGTGTAATGGAACAATGGACTCTGACAGCGTTGGCGTGCTGCAATCTTATGGTTTTTTGCTGTAATCGCATCGCATTTCCTCCCTTTACCAGAGGTGCCGTCAGCTCCGACCATCAGTGAGGTGAGGCCCTTTTCCACCACAGCACAGATCCAGTTTTTGGAGCCTGAATCCACCGGAGGTGTTCCTGTCCTGAAATACAGAGGGGAGTGGAGGATTCAGGGCAGGGGCAGCTGGTTACATAAGGTCTTTGAAGATGGTAAGAACACAAATCAAACAAAGAATGATTTTTGGGAATGGTTTTGGAGAGATGTGATTTTTGTAGGTTGAAAAATAAAAGATTTCAAGCAAATTGCAATTAAAAGCTAACAAAAATAATTATGTAAGGTTGTTTTTTATGTAATGCAGAACATTGGATTAGACATTTTAATTATTATATTTTCATGATTTTACAGTCCACAGTCCAGTTTGGTCCAGAGACATTTTTTTTTAAATCATGAAATAACGTTAGATCCCTAATGGAGTAACATGTCAATACTGTCAAAGTATCCATATAAAGAAAAGTAATTTTAAGTGTGCATTCTCCTACTTATACTCAAGGTATAAATTCCCAGCACCCGACAGAGTCTCTTTCAGCTGCTGACAGCGTGTCAACAACTGCGGTGCGTCATTTGCCCTGCATACTCCGCAGTGCACTGGAGTGGATAAGGCGTCATATGTGCTCTGTTTCTATATTTCTTCTTCACAGAGTTAGTTTTGTGGTTTGTGGTGATTTTGAGACACTGTGAAGTTTACAGCCTGCCACGTCATTGCATGGCTCTTCATACAATGACAAAGCTAAAAAAACAAGAGCTGAAACTTGTTCATCCCCTTGTCTAATCAATTAACCATCAGCGCATTTTTGTAAGCTTTTATCTGTTTTATCCTGTTATTGTAATGCACATCAACTGGAATAATCTCTAACTGATGATGATGAATCTTCAACTTTATTATTTTAAGATGAAATATGCATCAGTGACATTTAGACAGTAATCCTAATCCCAGAAGTAATCTGTACATTCAGGTTTCATGCTGCTAGATGGTGGCTTTAAAACAGCTGTCAGTTATTTCTGTTTCTGTGTATCTCCAGGTTTAGACCTTTTAGACCATCTCTAAATAGATTTATCTGTTGTTTAAACATTGTCGGAATGAAACGGGAATTGAGCTAATCAGTGTTTACTTGTGGCGGAATTAATTATGCATGTATTGTTTGAACGAGGGCTGTGTTTGTTTTACCTCTAATCAAAATTATCAAGGTGTTCTCACCAGGGATCGCACTGCCTCTGATATATTGTAACAGGCTCCATCAGTGAGGTGACTATCACAGGCCTGAAGCCAGACACCGGCTACGAAGTGAAGCTGTCAGCCATTAACGGGAAGGGTGAAGGTGAAAGCAGCCCCGCTGAGTTCTTCAAGACGGAGCCTGTCCGTAAGTGGCACATGTTGCACAGTTTACAGCACACTGAAGAGCTTTCATCAGACCTTTCTGACCTTAGTCACCACAAACATATTACCTGAACTCCTCCTGTCTTTTGTGGAGTAAGAAGTGCTTGTCCATCCCATTACTGAGCTATAAAAACTCATTGACAAGAAGAGATTGTCCGCTGCTGGACAACAGCACACAAGTCAGCACTGAGGCTCTTTGGACAGTCACAAAAGCTTCGAGTCTTTTCAGGCTCAGTGTGTCCTTCCAAGTTTGTCAAGTAGTAAAACTGACAACAGGAACTCCCCACTGACCTCCGTGTTTTGTTTATTTATTTATTTTTTTCTGTGGAGGGACTTTGAAATCCAAGAATTCAGGAAATTTTTTCTCAGTAAAGGGATATTTCAAGTGCAGTTGTTTGAGGTACTTATCCAGAGTTCTTTGTATTACCTACAGAGGAAGGTGGTCGACGCGCCCCAAGTTTGGAGAAGCAGAGAGGGATACCAGCACAGAGGCTAAGCAACAAACTGAACAGGGCTAACCTTTTACAAAAGGACCATTAAAAAAGTCAATATCAGTTTAAATTCATGCTATATTTAGAATATTTTCACCATTGTCATTGCTTAAGTTCCATGCTGGTTCTCCTCTCTGCTTCTCCAAACTGGGGACCTGTCGACCACCATCTACTGTAGGTAATACACTGACTGTTGATATGTACCTCATACAACTCCATTTCACATAAACCAAGTTATCCCTAAATCCACTCGCTTTATCTTGCTATTATACACATTAAATTGCACTGCGATGTCATCAAACTTGGATCCAGTTGCACAATCATTCAAAACCCACAGTTTTACAGTATTTTGTTCTCATTATGAGCTTGCAAACCATGACTTAGAATATGAAACAGAGCTGCTCCTTGGTTCTTTAAATACCCGCCTCGTAGTGAGTCTTGAACCCATTATTTAGTGTTTAGCCCCCTCTGTTGGTTGGGGATGCCTGTTTTTGGAAGCTGAACCTGCTCCTCCCTGTTGGCTTCACATTGAATGTGCCTACTGACTCATAATTGATTGCATTTTTCATTTGTGGACATGAATCAATGTTATCTGCATGCTGATCATCTCCTCACCTATTAATTTGATCATTTTAATCATGTATTTTTTATCCATTTGCTCATCTGTCTGTTGTATCCATCAGGCCACACTTACAAAAGTAAGTGCTTCATCTCTTTTTGCTCAGCTCTGACTTTAATTTCCACCTGCCTTGTGTTAGGTGGTTTGAAATGTTGTTCATCAGTATTAAATTGGAAAAAGATCTACACATAGACACAAGATAGATCTTTTTATGATTACAATATTTTTCATTAATATACTCTGGAGAATTATCTTTCCCATTTCAGTTTTTCTTTAACCTCCATGTCTCTCTATTGTTATTAACATCTTTTGTCTTACAGGGACAGTTTGATTATTTGAAGTGGGGTTGTATGAGGTACTTAGTCTGTGTATTACCAGGGTCAGCAGAAAAATGTATTTTAGCCACCTAACAAAAGGTCCACCTTAAAAATCAGTGTCAGTTTAAGCGTATTCTATATTTTGAATATTTTCCCCACTTTCACTTGCTGTCAGACAGCTTTTTCCGATGGGAACCCACTCTTATATAAGCCAAATATTGCTTTCTCCACAGCAACCAGACTCTTCAGTGAAAGAGTAATTTTACTTCACAGGAGTAACTGGAATAACACTTGTTGTTGTGTGACTTTGTGTGTTTTAAATGATTAGTTACAGATTCACTGAGGTCACAAAATAACACAAAAAACAAAACAATCAAGGAGTAGTAGGCAAGCAACTCCTGTGTCCTGCATGGTAAAATCACTGTTTTTCTTTAAGGAGTCTGGTTGCCTTGGAGAGCTCGATATTTGACTAACATAACTGTTTTCCATCAGAAGAGGCTGTCTGGCAGCAAGGTAAAGCAGTGAAAATATTGTAAATATAACATACACTTAAAAAATGTCCACCCAAAAAAGTCAGTATCAATTGAAGTGGATAAAATACATTTTGCTACTGACCCTGTCCATAACAGTTCATTTTTTTGTCTCCACACTGGTACTGCTCTCGATGATATGCTGACTATCGACACATATCTCATACAACTGCTTCAAATAATGCAAACTATCTCTCTGATTGATCTGTAACATAATATGAACACATATGTGACAAAATCAATAAATCAGTATTTACGACCTGCATTATTTAATGACTTAACATTTTATTACAGAGGACTAAGACATTTGGTAATAGCAGTTTGTTTGATGTTAATTCAGTTGAATAAAAAGTAAGTAGAACAACTAAATTAAATTTGCTGGAATGTTTCCATGAAATACACTCGAAAAACAATTTTCATATCATGTCAGCTTTCAAGCAGTTTCATCTGTGCTGTTTCTGTCTCATTCTAACCTTAAATGTGGCAATCATTTCAGTAAATAAAATGTTTTGTTTCCTTTCACTTTCCTGGTGCAGTCTGCCAGAAATGAGTCCTGCTAAACTCCTCAGTGAAGTGTTATTACAGAGATTCAGGTAGTCATTTGCGCAGACAACTGATTCTGATTGCCTGATATTTTCTCTTTTATGTCCCTAGACGGCATTTTTCATTTTTTCTCTGAAGACACAGGTTTGTTCTGTTGTGAGGATAAATAGATGATTAGTTGTTCCTGCTGTAGCTGTTCCGATCCCTACAGGATAACACCATCATCCCTGATTAGCTGCATTTGTGATAACTTTAAAGCCTAGTTAAATGAGTATATTTTTTTAGAAAGTGTGACCCTGTATGGCCTGATCATCGATTCCAACTCCTCTGTGCCTGTTACCTGTAGATTGTACTTTACCCTCCTTTCATGAGTTGAAAGCCGAGTTATTCAAACATGAATATTAATATCATTTAGATTTGTGGCTTGTGAATTAATTGGCTTAATGACAGTATTATGAATTAACGCCAAATCTCTGCAAATGCCGCACATTTCCCCTCTGGCTCTAGCTATTTGGCGTAATTTGGGAATGTTTACGTTTGGATTAAGCCCATCAGCATTGCTTAATTAGTTGCCTTGCAAATTATAAAGTCTCTAAAGTCAAAGAGGATAAAGCTGTTAATGTCTACTTCACTTTTCACATTCAGACCCCAAACAGAGGAATTTCTGTGCTCAGTTGTTGTGTTTATTAGCATAAAAAAGCTTTGCTGTGACTCCATGTCATTATTTTTGTCCTCTACCTGTGTATCTGTTTTGTTGTCTCTTCTGTCTTTTCATGTACTTCTTCCTCTCTCTACCTCTCAACACGTGTCATTTCATGTGACTGTTAATTGGCTTGCATGGTTCTGATGATCCCCCCTCTCCACTCTGCAGAAGGTAACTTACTGTTGCGGCTTTCTGGAAGAAGATCCCTAACTTTAATTGGAGAATCCTCCAGTTAAACAACACATTAATTGCTTCCATGCAGTCATGTAATATATGTCTACCTCAGTCCTATTAATCAGTCATGTAGACATTTGCCTCAGCAGGATAAATGAGAGAGAGCCAGAGCTGTCCTCACGGTAATATATAACAGTCAAGAGTGTTTAATATCAGCATCACTCGGATACTATTGATAGCCCACCACCTAAAGGGATGCTACCTCTCCTCCTTATAGGATTTGCTTCTATAAATCAAGTGTGTAATAAACAGTTTCCTCTAATCACAAGAGAATCATAATCAATGTCTACCCCACCTACCTGCACAAACTGCTGCTCTTGTGTTTGCTCTGGTTCTCAATCAAGAGTTTTTAGTATTCATGCTGAGAGCAATAGCTACCCTGTGCATTGTGTCCTCCATATTGTTTATCATGTTTAACCTTTTAGCCTCAATTCCATGCTTTAAAGGCTAAATCAGCTAACTTGGACCAATTTAACCAGTGTTTTTATTTTGAAGGAAAGCAATATTATGAGAATGAAATGACTAACCATTATGCACCTCTTCCTTGTTGTCTGTTAGTAAATGAGTAAATATACTTTATTTATTCAGCAATTTTCTGAGCCAGAGTTACCAGACTTTACAGATACAAAAAAAGAAGCATTTGAAAAAATATCTAAATCTAAGTAGGGGTGTCACGATATACTGGTAATGACAATAACTATGATATTTAAAAAATGAAATATTGAGACCATGTTAATAGTATTCATAAAAATATCATGTAAATGATCCATTGCCTCTTAAACATGCTTTTAAAGCATTTCCATTTCTGTGTATGCACTTATTTGCATTTATTCATATTTTAAGTGTAATTTGCCAAAATAAAAATAAGCAAAATCCACAAGAAACGAAAAAATAAGTAAAATGCACAATTAATAGTTAAAGACTGATTATAGAAATTAATTATGCATTAGCATTATGTGTTTATAAGCATTTATTTATTTCAGATTTTATATAGATATCACTATAATATTGCTATTGTGAATCCTTTTTGCAACAATAATTGTGTAGTGAAATTCGCAACAATTTCCACAGACGTGCAACAATTTTTAAAGAATAAGAACAAATTATGGCAAAGGAACATCACATTTAGAGAATAAATGGGCCTTGAAAAGACATTTGAAACACTCAGACTTTGTGACCTGACCTCCAGAGGGAGACTTTTTTTTCTAACCTGGAGTCATGAGAACAAGAGCTTTGGTCACAATGAGTCTGCAACTGTAAATGGGAAAAAGCCAGCAGGTCTCCTGGACCTGTATGTGATCAGCAGCTCACTGATTATACGGCGGAGCCAAATTGTGAAACACCTTACAAGTAATTAGAGAGATCAATTTCATTCCTAGGTTTGACAGGAAGCCAGTGTGCTGAAGCCAGCACCTACTGTAGTTATAATCATGAGCAGAATTTTAAACTAATTGTAGACGTGCCACAGCCTCTTGGCTTAAACAAGAATAAAGTGCATTACAATAGTTGAGACTCGAGGAGACAACACAGTTAATTATTTCCTCAAGCTGCTGGAAAGGAAAAGCAGGGTACTTTGGCAGGGTTTCTTAATTAAGAAATAACAGGACTGAATAACTGACTTACTGATGTTTCTCAACGATCAATTGGGAGTCAGAAATGACCCCTAGGTTTCTGGAAACCAACTTTTAGTTAGAAGCATACAGTGAGTCATGTGAAATTAAAGTCTGATTAAGAACTTCAGTTTTGTTAAAGTTCAGATGCATCAAACTAGGAGACATTCAGCCACTGATCTAATTAAGACGAAAGTAGCCAAACATGAAAGTTCTCCGGGTTTCACAGATAGCTAAAGTTAAACAGCATCAGCAGCAATGATGGGAAACGCCACCAAACTGAATAATGAATACTGTGCCTTAAAGGATGATTAGGAAAGGGCCCAGGACTGACCCTTGAAGAACTCAGCGGGTCAGAGAAGCACAGATCCTTGATAGATACAGGGAACTAAAGGAAGTGATTATTGTTATATGTTAATGGGAAAATATGTGATATTCAATGTGGCTATTGATCATTGTTGATGGTAAATGTAATTGATTAGAGCAATAAATTCCTCAGTGTGTGCTATAATTACTAAAAAAGTGGAATTCTCCTGTTTGTGGAGCCATGTTGGTAGTGCCTACATGTACCAGGATGCATTGCATGCAAGCTGCTGATATTCACACCCATGTTGCTGTGTATCTCCACCCTAGCCTATAGCTTTTACTTTGTTGGCTAAAACGTAGCATTAGGTGACAAAATACTCATCAAGCATGCCCCCTGGCTATGCCGAGGCAGAGAAGAAAAATCCAACCTGAAATGGCCTGTAGTTCTTCCTGCATCCAGTGACATCACTGGATGCAGGAAGAACAACAGATTTTACAGCATTAATTCTCAGCTTTCTTGGTCAATATAGCAAGCACACAATTGATACATTTACAATCAATACTGGCAGGACATCCACATACAAAGTGCCAAATTTTCCCATAAAGTGTTTAACATTGGTTACTGAAACTAGTCCAATGTGTTTGAGAAGGGCAAAAATTAGTTTAGTGCATTAAATATAGGTTGTGCTGTGCAAACATTAAAGCACACTGTGATATTTAGCATTGGCAAACCCATTCATAACGCTGTGAAAATAAACATTTCAGTCAAAGAGAAAAAGCCTTTTCCTTGAAGCCTTGTATGACACTGGGGGAATGTCAGTCAGCAATTTTATGCTGATTGAATGTCATTCAGCAACTCAGCCTGAATCAGATAAGCATGTGGCTGTGTGTCATTTGGTAATTAGTCCGACTTGAGACATGCCATCTTGAGGCAAACGATTAAAGAAGGGCAAGTGATTGAAAAGGACAACAACAAAGAGGCCAGGTTTAAACTAAAATACCTTAAAATCTCATCAAGGGTTTTGTTTTCTGTGCTCTATAATTTTAAAGGTACTGGTGGACTGACAGAATCTCCTACCAATAAAGTAAACCCGTAGTTCTCTGAATCTTTGAATTGAGCCTTTAAATAATCTTTGTTTTGCTCTTGTGTGTGTTTAGGGAATCCCAATCCTCCTAAACTGGAGGGGACACTTCGACCCAAAGGCAACTCCCTCAAAGTCAACTGGATCAAGCAGGATGACGGTGGCTCGCCCATTTTACATTATCTTGTCCGCTACAAACCAGTGAGTATGATTATTAGAGCTAAAAAATGTCATCTGTGTCAACACAGGCAACCCCTGATAAAATATTTAATCATTTACGTACTTTTTTCAAGCAAAATGGCATAAAATATCTGGTTCTAACCTCTCACATGTGCATGTTTGCTGTATTGTTTAGTCTTTTGATAGTGAATATATTATCTGTCTATCATAATATCTCTGGGAGATTGTAATCAGGATTTTTCACTATTTTTCTGACACTTTATATACCAGACGATTAATCACTGATAAAAATAATAGTTGCAGCCATAATGACGATTCTAATGAAGATCCAGGGCTCTGACATATCCAAAAACATGAATGAAAATATAAATTTTCTTTTGTGTTCAAGCCTTCATGTTAATGTTACAGCTTACACTATTAGTTGATTAATCAATTAGTTGATGAGCAGGAAATTAATCTACAGCTACTGTGATAACTGATTAATCAGCTAGCTTCTGTGCTAGTAGTTCAAACAACAATATTCTCTCTATGCTTACAGTCTGTATAGAGTCAGGACTGCTAGCTGTATGGCTAACTGAGTTAACTAGCTAACAGCTGCTAGTTAACACCAGTTAACAGTTACTTTAGCAACACTAAAGCTTTCTGTCTGGAGTGGAGCAGCTGGAGGACAGAAAACGTTTTCTCCATATAATATGATCCAGATCACAGTCATGGTCAGAGCTGCTATAACTCACCCCATACGACAGTGGTGTAAAAATGATTTGAACTCCAAAACTGAAGGGGTGCCAAGTTGCAAAAAATACCAGTTCCTGCATAATGTTGATTTAAGGTATTTAAAAGCATTTGACAGTGTAATACCATTTAATGACATCTTGATGAAAAGTCCAAATTGTACCACACTAAAGTTGAGGTCAAGGGAATTAATCATGACACTGTTAGAAAGGCATTTGACATTGTAATAACACTTAATGACATTTTAATGACTAGTCCTAATCAAACCACTGTGGTTGAGGTCAAAGAAAATATTCATGACAATTATAATGGTCTCATGACAGCCGATGTCAAAACCAACCACATATGACAATTTAAAATTCTCATGCACACAAAATCATTGTTCAAGTGTCTTATCAAATGTATATATTGTGCTGTACAACACCTATACACCAGTATCTGACCCAGCAATGACAAAAGTTGTTTTGTAGTTATTCTCAGGTATTCTTAATGGTATTTCAAAGTTTGCCTTCCTCCTTGAAAAAGATTAAAAACTTCTGATAATTCATCCTGCACTCGGGGACATATACTAAAGTTACATCTAATGAAACAATTCCTCGCTTATTATGCTGCCTGAGCATGGAAGACAAATACATCCACTCACCGGAGCCGACTACAGTGTTTCTGGGGAACATTTCTCACTGTACAAAAGCACAACTTAATAACTTTATTCACTGATTAGGGTGAAACTGTATTGTATTTTATTGAGAAAATAATTTATTTTCTTGTTTTCCCTCTGATGTCCTCCTGCTCCACAGCTTCAGCTGTTGTTGATTTGTAGCATTTCATGATGGATAGGTAGCTTTCACTGCTTACTTGTTGCTAAAGTAGCTAACTATGGCAGCTACTATTAGTGGGCAGCAGAACAGGGCTCAGCAGCCCAGTGAACAGGACTGGTCACCGGGACAAACACAGCTTCCACAAACAACAGGGAACAACAGAAAGATAGCTTAACTTGATGCTCAAGTAACTTATCTATCTGCTAACTGACAGTAACCCTGTTTGCTGTACTTCAGAACCAGGGTGTCAGGAGCCAAACTCAGCAAGAAATCTACCTCGGTAGCTTATTCCCTGTTGTCAGACTGGCCTTCGTTGGTCTTGGAGGCTGTTTTGGAAATATCTAGGGCTGGATATTGTTACTCTATAACCTTAAAGTATTTACCAAAATAACACAGTACCAAGTAGTGTGGCAACTTTTCCAGTCATTGGTATCGGTATCAATTTAAAGGGACAGTTTACCCTAAAATCAAGATACTTATTTTTCTACTGGCCTGTAGGGCTGCACTGTAGTGGTCCTGTAGTCCTGTAGTGGTGTGAGTTACAAAATGTTTTAGATATCAGTCATAAAGAGTGAATCTTCTGTCCAATATAATGTAACTAAATGGCACTTGGCTTGTGGTGCTCAAAGCACCAAAAACACATTTGAAAATTTCCAAATTCTTTCCGCAGTAAAATCTACCGGAATTACTTTTTTTCTGCCTGAAAGAAGATAGTTCCTACATGATAATGCTCACAAGGTCTGTGGTTTATCTTGACTTGGGTCATGATTTTGAGACACTGGTTTGAAATTTTTTTCAGGCTTTGAGCATCACAACCTCAGTGCCATTTAGTCCAGTTATATTAGAGAGAGGGCATACATCTCTACAGCAGATATCTCCCAAACTCAATTCACACCAAAAAAAAAACCTGTCCCGTTAAGGGTATGGGTACTGGTATCATAATTTAGAAATAAGTAAGCAATAAGCTCTCAGCTAGCTGTCTGATGGGAACTTTAATATAATTTTAACATATTAAGATACATAGTTTCTTTAAGTTTGATAATTAGGTCTTCTATGGCATGTTTACGACAGGTTATGTTGTCTTGGTTAGTGTCATAACAAAGACGATGGCAGTTACATTGAAGGTTATTTCGTCTCACTTAATGCCACTGTCAACTTTGTATTAAAAATGACCAAATGACATGTAATGACACCAGTCGTAATCACTCTTAAAGATTCCTTCATGTTCATAACAGGTGTCATATAAGCACATCTTTTCAAATAAACTGTACATATTTTTATAATGATAATAATAATGAGTTGCAGCTCTAAATGCACATACTGTACATCTCTCTGTGTGTCCGTAGATACAGGCACAGGATTGGAAACAAGAAATCCGTCTGCCCAGTGGCAGTGAGCACGTGATTCTCAGTGGGTTGGAGTGGGACACAGAGTACAACGTCCATGTGATTGCTGAGAATCAGAAGGGAAAGTCCCAGCCAGCAACCATGTCCTTCAGGACGTCCGTGCAGCCAGAAGCCATCCCAGGTACCCTCCCTCAGGTCACTCTCACTAAGCTGGAACTAAACAACCAGAAAACTGAGGAGCCAAACTCAAAGCTCAAGACCAGAACCTCACGTTCTATTTTTAACTCTGTAGCTCTGAAAGGTGAATGACAACTAAATAAATCTACAGAAAAAATAGATTTCCTGGACGGCAGTGAGCCAGAAATGATTTTCCGGCTGAATTTTCTCACTTTAAAGTTTTGACAGCCCTTACTAAATGAGCTTGAGTTTGTGCTTGCAGAACTGGGGCAGGCCCTTTTCCACAGAGGATGAAATGATTTCCTCTGAATGACTGTGGTTTTTCTTTGTTTACTGTTAAAATAGCAGCTAGAGTGGATAGTTTGCCCCTGTGTGGAAGCAGCCTTTAAATTGACCCCTGATAACCACTGATTAACTTGTACCTCGAGGCCTTAACTGCTGCTGGAGGTTTTTTTACCCACCGTACAAAAACCAAACAGCTTGTCAGATTCCCTTTAGGTGCTATACACTGCAGAGTGCTTTGCTGAAACATCGCAACAGGCCATTATGTCTTCCTCTCACTTTGTTTCTAATTCATTTTCCAATCTAAAGCATTTCCCACTCACCCACCACTGAGTCACCATCCAGCCAACATGGTGTAGTTCTCCCCCTTGTGCTGTGCTTTCGCTTTGATGTGTTGCTGTATTTTTTTCCTCCCTCAATACAAGAAATCAGTTTCATTTTTTTCCACTTTTCGTTTTCAGACGACACATTTTCACTTTCTCTCTTCCTCTGTTTTCCCCACCCTTCTCTTTTTTTCCTCTGTGTTTCCCTTCATTTCCCCCCCTCTTCTTCCTTTATTCTCTTTTTATCCCCCGTCTCTCAATGCTCCTGCTCTCTTGCCTGGTCCCGGACATTGATGTGGTGGACCACGTGAACATTTTCGTCCCGACCTGTGTGCATTTTGATGTGTTCGGGGTTGTGCTCCCTCAGTCCCTGTTGATGGCTGTTCATCTGTGACATGCACTTTGGTATCACTCATCTTGTCCCTCATCACTGCACTCCTGCTGTCATAGTTTTCTTGGGAATTCACACCGTAACTGTAGAGAGGAGAGCTTGCCTTTTCTCTGGCCTGGCTGTCTCTCTGGACGCTTTCACTCCTTAAAACAGACTTTTGTCCATGACAGACACGTCTCTGTTATGCGCGAGAAAAAGGGTACCGTGTAGTGTGGACCGTGTAACAGACCAGACAGACATGTTGAACCAAAGGCAGTGGAAAATCCTCCGCCTCCTACAGATTCACTCTTGCTCAGCATTAGCAAAGCTAGTCATCAGTACTAGACAAACAGAGAGGAGTGTCAGTTTACAGTAATGAACAATAGTGGAAGTGAAATGAGGTTACATTAAACAAAAAAATATAGCACTTAGAACAGAATGAAGGCTGCAAGCTGAGCCTGTCCGTTTACATAAACACTGTATTATATTCTTTAATCGCTCACAGAATTATGCATACGTACTGTAAAGGTTTGTAACATTAACGTTTACATCATTGAAAACAGAGACGCCTAACTGAAAAATGTTTGTAATAATAATATTGGCACAGTTTGACAAGCTGGAAAGTGTTATTTTTGTGCAGATTACTAAGACAAATGTTCAGATCTGTCTCATGCATGTAATGTGTATCAAATATCATTCAAAAATACCTGTTTTTATACATTTATATTGGAGGGTGCTTTACTCAGCTGCATTTATTCTCAAGCAGATGATTAGCCGTTAATTATTGGTATCTAAAGAGTTACATTTATGTAGAAACAGGATATTTTTCTGCAGTTTTCAGCTGTAATTAAAATGGACTTGACAAAAACTGTGAATATACATCATAGCCTTTTGTGATATTTGTGCATTTTGTCCACACATTTTGTCTGGGTAACTAGCAGCACAGTGTAAGCTTTGGTTTGCTCTTCTTTCTAATACCAAATAAATGGGTTGAATATATCTATTTTTTTTATGTCTTTTTAAGGACATCCAGTTAAATTCCTCAACACGCCTCATATTTTAAATGAAGCTGTATAAATAATTGAATACAAATCACACAGCAGTCTACACAAACACATCACACTGCAGCGAAATTCATGCTGAGACAACTAGATGTCTCAATGCTCAGAGCAGGTGAGTTGTTTCTGTTTTATGGAACTATTTGTGGTTACAGTAGCATAGCAGCACTTTATTCAAGCTGTTCATGGCTGTTTCTATAAAACCGTGTCACGCTACAGTTGTTCAGCACTCTCCCTTTCTTGTCTCCTGTCTGGCAGATGATGAGGCGGCGCTCTCCATGGGCATCATGCTCTGGGCAGGGATCCTTGTTGTAGTATTTGTGCTCCTGCTGCTGGCTGTGGATGTCACCTGTTACTTTGTCAACAAATGCGGCCTCATCATGTGCCTCTGCGGCAAATCCGGCACAGGGACCAAAGGGCACAATTTGGAGGAGGGCAAGGCAGCCTTCATGTGAGTAACACTGGCACCAGTTAACATGCAGTTCAACAATCTTTTGAACAGTGACTGAAGGCTGGGGTAACCCGACAGCATAAACAACATCATTGATTGCAAAAATTCCTTAATTTGCATAACGTCCATCAGCGTGTTCCAATGAACTACTGCGCCCAGTCTGACTTACCTGCAGAACAAGCTGTCTGGGATCATGTATTATGACTTGACCGCAACCATCTAAGGTTTAGGAGTATTTTAGACAGAGAAACAACAGTATGGTTCTCTACTGCAGTCATTCCCAAACCGCGGCCCAATTTGAAATCTGAAAATCTTCCACCCAAACCTTTAGTCACAACTCTAATGTATACGTGTATATATAGAGAGAGAGATACACACACACACACACACATATATATTTCTTCTTAACAGACCAATTCTATGTGAACTTGGGCATACAGCAATGCAGTAAAATATTTTAAATTGATTATCCATCCACAGAACTCATAACAATTTGTGAAATTTTAAATTTATCTGTACATCTACAATATTTCCATTTTATCTCTCCTGCCAGTGATGAGGTACTCCGTCACTTATGATTCCCTGCCACTGACAAAATATAAGAAGTTCCAGTGTTAATGTGTGTTAATGTGTCTCCAAATGTGGTGCAATACCTGTTAAGATAGGTCAGATAAATGAAAAGTAACACGTAATACTTAGTTATAAAATTTAAAATTAAAAGCTTAAACTTTTTTGTAATGGCCACGGTTCATCAGGGAGCCAGAGCCCACATTTTGGGAATCTCTGTTCTACTGTATAAGCTCTACGAATTGGACATGCCTTATCTTAGCAGTACAAAAGCTTTGCATGAGCACTTCAACAGAAAGCACTGGAGCACTCTGTCAAGCAGCAGCAGCAGTAAGACGACAGCATCCTGTTTACTTCCTGTCAGCACGATGTAAATTGTAAACCGTTTATTTTCCCTGCTCTGCATTGATGCAACAATATATTCTCCAGAGATTATCATAACTGTATATTACTCCTGTGATAAATAAATCGTCATGATTGTTTTAAGTTTAAGTGAAGTACTTCAGTAAAAATACTGATTATACCAGCAGTCCTTTCGAATTTGAGGTCCAGTATTTTTCTTATCAGGCACCTGGCAAATAGGGTTCATGAAACGGGGTGAAAATTAGACTAAGATTAAAATATGCCACACTTATCATTATTCTAATGCACTTTGTGTCTATTTTTCAGAATAATGATTAAATAAAATACTGAAATATTAATGAAAAGTAAGTAAGCATGTAAAAAGTAATTGTTAAGTGCAGCCCTACAGTGACCTGTCAGCAGAATAAAGTTAAGGTTTAATTATACTGAAGGACCTAATTTTCCTTTTTAGACTCATCGCATATGCATCTTGTTTTCACAAACTGGCAACATGGATGCTTTAAAAGTTGCTTGAATCAATGGATCAGATGACTGTGATGATGATGATGATGATGATGATAAGTGGCACTTGCAGTGACAAACACTGAGAATTATCATCCAGCTCTGCCAATTGCTAATGACTGATTTGTTTTTAGTTTTGTTTCAGTCTTACTGCTGTCATCAGGGTTGTCTCCAGTTATAGCAGACAGCTGTTTTCAGCACCAAGCTCTGTTAAACATATAGTACACTACCTGCCCAGCAAACAGCAGACAGACAAAGTTGACAAATAACTGGTGAACAAAGTGGAGCATTTAGCAGCTAAAAGAGAAAGATATTCTCCTCAGGAGTGGGTGGAGACCAAAACAGAGCTTTAAAGTCCAGATGAACGGCATTTTGAGAGTATCTAGTTTCTACACTGTGATGTATCTCTGAGTGAACCTGGACAGGGAGGTGGACATGATGTTGGGAGGAATTTGATTTGAATGTAGAAAAAGCAGGCATGTCATAGCAAACAAAGAGAACGTACCATGCTGTTGTTAGCCAACTAACTGATAAATCTTAGCTCTGTGCCAGAAAAAGTTGAAGACTGATATTACAGGTTGGTTCAAGCCTATTTTAAGCACACATATTTTGTTTTCAAGGAATTTTGATATGAAAAATTGTATGTTTGTTCAGTGCACAATATGAAATGAGATGTAATTTAAAGTGCTAAAGAGCATTTTTTCATTTCTCTCAACTTGAAGGTGAGAGAATATGTAGATTGCATGTTAATGCCAGGTGGTAAAATATTCATTTTAGATAAGGAAAAATCAGTAAGTTCAAGTTAAACTATTTCCAGTTTTGATGTATTGCCCAAAAAATCTTTTTTCACTGTTATGAATAATCAGTGTGTAATATCTTCCCAGGCATTATTTTTTTGGATCAAGCTGTCTTCTTTTTGTTGTTTACATTTTCCCTACATTTACTGTACTACTACCTTAATGACCTACTACGTCCCCAGAAGGCCTTTCAAGGACTGACATTGAAGATGATAAACAATTTCAGCTTAAGGTTTTATGTTTAGGCTGATGAAGGAAGAGAGAACTGGGGAACAGTTTCCCATTAAGAGAAACAGAGTGTTCTGCTTCTTGAGCAAAATCAACATGTCTTGTGACAGCAGTGCATTATGGTCCGCCCAGTCAGTATCCTCAGGAACAGGAGAAATACACAAATCAATGAAATGGGTCCATAAATGAGATGAAGTTTTTAGAGTGGATTTCTCCTTCAGTGAAAATATGAAGGATGTTGGGTTTAAGTGAAGCATTGAACAAATACTCTCATGTGCACAATAAGGCAGTTTTGAATCAATCTGAGTGGGAGGTTGCATCGTGTATTGATTTGTGCCACATTTCATGCTACCGGTTTCACAAAGAAATAGCAACCTGTATTCCTTCATACGAGTTAGCCAGCTCCAACATTGAGACTGATTGAGTTGAAAAGATCATCCATTCACATAATCACTGTCTACTGCTCTGTGTCACCTTTTCTCACTGCTCATTGTGGCGGACATGATAACAACAGTGTTGGGGAAGCTACTGTCAAACCATCGCTTTGCGAGCCAATTACTTCACACCGGAAGAAGCTGAACTATTGCAAAGCTACTCAACAGAGAAATCTAGTTTGGTTAAAGCTACTTAGGTTTGTTTTTAAAAAAAAGTGATTAAAGTGACCGTGTAAATGTGATAGGAAAATATAAGAAAATATAATGACAAAAATGTCTCATGCACATAGTTAACAAAAAATGGCAAAAGTAATTTAACTACTTGAACTTCAAAATCCAGTTACACTACTAGGTTAATAG
Organism: Lutjanus erythropterus; assembly: GCF_056507025.1. Taxonomy (NCBI): domain Eukaryota; kingdom Metazoa; phylum Chordata; class Actinopteri; order Lutjaniformes; family Lutjanidae; genus Lutjanus; species Lutjanus erythropterus. Next base: position 38,377,654 of record NC_139320.1, read on the forward strand.
ATCCTTTTCACAGCAGCCATTTTTACATAAAAAAGTAGGTGAACACAGGTTTTATCAGTGACACTAATTAAGGTTCTGATCCATGTAGATCAAACAGAGTCGGAGTGCTGAGGGCTTTTCCATCAGCCCTTTTTGCATTTGCATTTCCATTACCAGTTATAATGCGTCAAGTCGAGATCAATCATCACAGCCTCATATCAGGATGAGGTGACGTATTTCTGATTGTAGCCAATATGTGACAACCCCTCTGTCTCCCCCTTAAACAAAGTGTGTTTTCTGAGACTCAGCTTCCAACTGAATCTCTGTCGTTTGGATTTTGGTTTCTCTCCTGCATCGCTGTTTGAACTTTCAGGTATCTGCTTTATTTTACTATTTCGTGTTTACTTTCGGCTGATAGGAGTCATTTTTATCTTTCATTACTGCAGATTAAATTCCAACATTTCCCAATTTAGCTGCTAAAAGATTTTAAGTAATAAAATAATGGGACTTTTATTGCAAAATGTAACGTATTTATCTGCCTTTTTGACTCAAGACAAGTGTTTATTAGTTAAAAGATACACCTTCAAGCAGGTAGCCCTGCTGTAAGCCAACATGTGTATGGAAAAGCTCACTGGAAAGGCTCTGGTACACTATATAGACAGTCTATGAGATAATCTGTTGCCATTTTATCAAGACTTTTGTCTTTCTGTCTCACAGGAAAGATGAGTCCAAGGAGCCAATCGTTGAAGTCAGAACAGAGGACGAGTGCACAGCCAATCATAATGTAGCAGGACCAACAGAACCCAATGAAACCACACCTCTCACAGAGCCAGAGTGAGTATAAACCAACATACAGCACACAGAATATTTCTACCGCTCAAGTCTTTTTTAGCCGTTGTACATTGCACTCCACTTTAAAGAATAATTATCTTATTCAACAGGACAAAATTTGACCCTTGAAATTACTGAAAAGTTCAGGTCATTCTTGAGTGGAGTCCACTGGACTGTGTTGGCTTTTATGTTTTTATCCCCTTTACAGGGGAATTACTGCACTTTGTGTTTCTTCTCTCCAGCCTTTATGGAGATTTTCTGTCTCATTGTATGAAGGTTGAAGCAATACCAGTTAAAGACACAAAGGCTTTTTGTCCTCGAGTGTGGTCAACTCACATGAAGCCATTTGACAACCTCAGCAAGCCCCATCTCTCATATCAGCAGGCTGGAAAAATTAGATTAAACAGTGTGAAATTGTCACTGGTACTGTTTAACCCTTATAGGTGGTTCATTCTGCGTGGTGCTGTAGTTTTCTGCAGGAAGACTGGTGCCTTTTTTGAGTACTTTGGTTTTCTTAGTCAGTGTACTCCATGTAGGTGTGTGTATGGGATGTATCCTTTAATGTCCACTCACAGCATGACGCCCTCTCTTTTTTCTTTGTTTCTTTTTCTCACTAGGCTTACTAGTTGTTGTTTTTAAGTTGCTTTTGTCTATGTTTGTGTGATTATCTAAAAGCCAACTAATCCCTCTGCATGCTCTCGTCCGGGCCACCCTTCCTCTGTCACAGTCACCCTGGTGTCTAGTCTGTGTGTCTCTGTTCTCTCCCTGCTCTCTCAGGCTGGCGGCTTACACTGCTGCTCTGGCACTGGACACCCTCTCCTCCGTAGCCACCAACTCTGACACAGCCACTGCAACAATTGACCCCGCTCAGGACAGCCCCTCTAGCGAGACCACTACCCTCACTTGTAGCCTGTCTACCCCCGCCAACGACCCCCCAGAGCCCTCACCCACTCCTATCCCGGCCCCCGCGCCGACTCCAGAGTCGAACACTGCCCCGCCGACGCCAATCCTGTCCACCTCCGCTGTCGAAGCTAAAATGGCCCCGTTAGTAGAGCAAAGAGGAAGTGACGTCCCTGAAGAGGAGAAAAAGACCTCTCCACCTTGTACCCCTGAACGGACTAGAGCTCAAAAAGCTGGGACGCCGATACCACCAAAGCGTAGACACTCTCCTAAACTCGCTGCTCTGAAAGCTAAAGGTAGCCCACCTGTATCTCCACTGGCTGCGTCTCCCTCTCCCGACGTCAAGAAACATGCTATGAGCCCCCCGGTGACCGATCTCGTACAGCCGCACACTGTAGCCTTAGACACCGAGACACCAGCACAAACTGCCTCCACTCGAGCAACCACTGCCCCTCTGAAACCAGACACTGACTCAAATCCAACTGCCTTTGACACAAAACCAGCTGACCAAACTGTTCACGATAACTTCCCCACTGCCAAAGATGCTGCAACTAGCTCTCCTTCAGTGATCCACAGTGCTCCTAAAGTCCTGGATGCTGAAGAACCCGCTCCTCTAGTTGCAGAAGTCCCCTCTCCTCTACCCGTCACTCCCATCCCTCCTGTTACTGAGGCAATGATCTCGAACGATCTCCTCACACCACTGTCAGGCACATACGACTTACTAACCCCCAACATGGGGTCCAAAAGTGTGGATTTAGAACTAGAGCTGACAAATGGGACAGACAGACCCTCCCAGATCCCCGCAGACCTTATTAGCTTAGAGAGCCCACCCTCTGCCCCCTCTCTGCCCAATGGAGACGGAGCAGACCTCCCCCCCTCAGGCCCAGTTCTGGAGGCGTCAGAGACTCTGGCCAAGACTGCTCCTCCTGTCAACGATGAGTACGGCTCCCTCTAGAGGTTTATCTGTGTGTTTGTGTGTGTGCGAGTGTTTAACTTGTATGCCCATTCATTCACCACCGCATCTTGCCATTGACCACACAATATGAAATATTGTAATGGTAAACTGTGGTAATGACACTGGGATAAATACTATTAGTCAGATGTTGTGGATTGTGATAGTTGAGTGAAATGATGGTTCTGTTCTTGATGCTTGTACGTGAAACCATCGTGGGTTCTCCAGTTCTGCAACATTCACCACAAGAATAGTTGAGCCCCTTTCAGATATGCACCTCGTTACAGACATGTGGGGGAAATTTAACGTCACTCTCATCTCTGAATAAGTGTGACAGTCAAAGTCACAGTGACAGTGTTAGTTGGTCCGAACCAGAAACATTTTTCTCTAATATGGCACAAATCTTAATTAAAGCTTTGTGCATAATTCATCAGGAGTGCTTGAGAGACTGTCTTAAAGCTTGCTCCATATCCCCATATTTATATGATTACCATGTCTCACCCCCCTCTGTGATGGCTGGATTTTCATCCTGACTTTGTGATTGGCTGTCTGAAACGGGTATAAACACCTTCTAATGTGGTCGGGCAACGTGTTGTTCAAAATAGTTCTTTTTGAGCTTAACAGCCTTAACGCTAAAGCTGCAGCAGCTCAGTTAAATACAAAGAAATTTCATGCACATAACAAATGTATCATTTAATTATCCTCTTTTAAGTACAAAGAAAATAAGTTTAAAGCTGGGGTAGGTTGTTTATTTTAGGCATAATTGGGCAAAAGTTCCATAATTCCCTTGAACCATACTGTAAGTCAAGCAGGGTTTCCCCCAGCAAAGTTGCTGGACCTGGTTAGTCTGATTCACAGGATGTAGACTGTGGCTATAACCCTGTGATTGGACAACAGTTTTAGTCAGCGTTCTCCTCCTTCCGCTATCTGCTCTTCACTGTTTTCAAAGTCACGGTCACTACATGAAACAACAACAACGTCTGAACCAGCGTCCTATGTGTTGAAAATGCCAAGTTACCCAAACATATAAAGGTAAACAAGTTAGCAGCTGTTACCTTTTTCTTTTATGGGGATGTAGCCTTTTTGTTTTTTTGTAAAAGATCTTTTATTTATGATCATTTTTCTTTTTCCAAAACACAGAGACAAATAGACACGACAAAACAGAACGAAATGAAACAAACAAACTGCCAGCCCACAGAAAAGATGTACATACGTTTGTCAATCTGTACAACTGGCAGAAAAGTTCACAAGTGCATTGAGGATCAGAAATAGTCCATGCTGCTAAGTGCGCTCAGTGAGGTTAAGGAAGGCCAGATGAAATCGAAATGAGAACCTGGCAGATTAAAACACAATATAGTACAATGCAATACAGCAGAATACAGTGCAGTCCATTGTAATTAGGTCCCAGTATGACACTTCTCCCTCCTAATATGATCAATAAAGGGTTCCCAGATCTTAAGAAACTTCTGGTGGGCCACAGACAGAGTATATCAAATTTCCTCAATATATAGACAAGAAAACCATGGCATTTAGCCATTTTTAAAGCAGAGAGGGGAGACAGACTTCCACTCTGTCAGGATAACCTTTTTTCGCTATGACCATACCAAACATGACACAGCTTGTTGTAATGCAGAAGGAAGAGTAAAAGAAAAGTCAGAGAAAGGGTTTTTGCCATTTTAATGCCAGGGCTCACCTCCCTGCATGCAAGTGTTCCACCAAAACAAGCGTCATCCAAAATGACTGTGATTGGTTTAAAGAAATACAAACAAGCCTGAGCGTTTTTCCCCTTATAACAGAATGATAACGTATGAAGCCAGGCCTTTCTCTATCACACAGCACTGTGGCATTAGAACTGGCAAGACTAGGCCTGTTGGCAAGTATGTTTTGACAGGGACTTGTGGCCAAGTGTCTTTTTTTTTTTTTGACAGACTGTTGGCAGCATCAAGATAGGGCCCTATAGTTTCTATGAAGCAGCCAAAATCACGGAAATAAGAACTTAAAAAACCCTAACACAGATTTCATAGAACCCTTCATTATATCTGTGCTAAAACTGACTTGGAGAGTTGAAACTCTCAATACACAATGTGTTCAACACACATTTAAAAAACTCTGTAGCAAAGTTTTACAAAGAATCTGACAATGTATAGTTTTGGGATGCTGTGTTTTCAACAACAACAACAACAAAAGAAATTAAATAGCGACTTTGTTGACTTCTTAAATTGACAAACGTGTTATTCAAGGCACAAATCGTTATCTGAAAATGTTATCTATGCTTCCAACTGAGTCGCCCCACTGTAACTGTTGTTTAAAAAAACATCTTAAAACTACACCCCCTGAAAATAAAATGACCCGGTGCTTAGGCCCAACTGTGGTCAACTTGTCCTCCTTTTGGCCTTGTTTACCAGGCCTGCAGTACACTGAGGGGAACCCTGTCAACTGGTCTGAGAGAAAATGAGACTTCTTGTCCTCGTTTTGGCCCTGTTTTCCTGCTTTAGAAAATGTAGTCAGTGACAGGAGGCCGATCGCAGGTCGGTAAGATAGTTAATTGTTGAGTCTCACCACCAAAACGTCAGTATTTCATAACTTGAGAATGATACTTAACTACAACTATCTTTCTTCAGAATTTCTCAGTGCACTTTTAGTAAACAAGGAAACACTGTCAGTGAACTAAAATAGTTTGTAAAAAAAAAAAAAACCCTCTGAGAACAACAATAATTAGAACTGCGGTCTTCCTCCCTGTATTTTTGGCTTTCATTTATGCCCATTATAAGTGTCTAAAGTCTAAACATGTTAATTAAACAAAAGTTCCAACTTGGCATTGTAAAATAGACCATTTATTTGAGGATGGTCATTAATAAAAGCTTCAACAGGACAGCAAGTTTTAAAATCAATCACTGAAGCAGCCTGTTGACATCACTACTTCCCAACTCAGCGGTCCCATTACTCCCTCTTGTGCACCAGATGGCAATATTGCACAAACATTGTGGCTTTTTTTCCACAACAGTCCCGTGACTGTCATGTCTGAATAAAGCTGTAACAAACACCTCTGTTCGTCTGAATGACCAAACACTGTCACTTTAACAGACAGACGAAGCCAACAACGTTACGTGTTCCATGTCTGAAAGGGGCTTTATTTTAATGACAAAATGTTTTGTTTCGGGCAGTAAGTGTGTGCACCTCTGAATGTTGCTTAAATCTGCACCAACTCTGCAGCTCTGCTAAAGAGAACAGAGGCTAGACGCTGGTGTTTTCCTGCTCTGAACTGCAGACGAGAGGAGAGGAGCTGCAGGCAGGATCTAGATACCGTGCTTCAACATGGATATCACATACCACAAGCCCAGGGCTCATTTACTGTGCCATCATAGTCTCTTTGAAGTAGAGCTAAACTGATTAATTGATAATATTTGCTAAACACTGTTTGTCTTAGATCAGGGAGGCCGGATGAATTATATGAGTATGTCATTATCTGTTTGTTTAATTTTATCTGACTGTTGTCAAGGTGGTGAAGAAATATGTAAAAAGACCTCTGATTACACACAGTGTCTTCTTACATATTGGGTGAAGACGTCATTGAGAATAAATGGTTCAAATTGTGTTCAACTCAAGTGTTTGTTTGCTGAGAATTTTCTCACCAGATTTCTGATTTTGCCTTTTCTCGTTCTCTCCATTTGCAGGAAGATTTTCTCTGATGAGAAAGGCAAACTGGAGGAGGCAGAATTATCAAACGCCCTGACAGAGATCACTGCAGAACACAACAGTGTCATACAGACAAATACCACCGAGAGCAAAGCATGATGGGCTGGGGAAACCTCCCCAACCCAGATCCAAAACACTTTTTGCAGCAGCAGCGTCGAGCGAGAAACACTGCAGGAGTTTTGATTTCCAGTGCCCTTAACTACATATTTAAAAACAACACACACACACACGTGTCGATTGGTTAGAGTGCACTTTGACTGTGCTTCATTTCTGGTTTCCATTCATGAAATGTTTACTACACCCGAGGAGTTTATCTTTAGGTCATAAGAGATTTATTTTATTTTTTTATTGTTATTTTATTTAACCAGTCAGGACTATTAAGAACAATCTCTTATTATATTGATTGCTTGGTAAATATATTAAATTAGACTCTACTTTCTATTGTGCTTATAGTTTCAACTGCAATTGCACACAAGTATTGAATTATGAGAAATGTAAAAAAGAAAAAAAAAAACCCTGACTATATATAGAAATTATTTTTCTTATTTTCATGTTCAACTGTTCAAATGTGAAACTGTTTGCATTTTTTGTTTAGTTTGAACTCTTTAATTTGTGGGCTAGTCTCATTAAATAGCTTGTTCTGCATGTCTGACCTGCAAGTGGTTGTAAAAGTTTTGTTTACAAGGTTTCTGGTTTCACTTTGTCCGTTACAGGGATTTATCATCTCTCAGATATGCTGGCATTGATTAAACACAGGCCCGAGCTCAATGTTTGGATTGTAACCATATTTGTTATGGTTGTAAAAAAAAAAAAAAAAAAAAAATACAGGATTAACCCTCAGCCAGCTGCAGCGGGAAGGAGAATCACACATCGACAAGTGTGCACGATCGGATCAGATTTGGCCCGTTTTATGATCAAATTTATTCAGTCTGTCACTGCCTTACCACAGTGTTAGTTAAAAATTTTCATTAATAAAATGTGTTTGATTAAAAGAAGGCAACTCATTGAACACAGAGAGACAAAAAATTGCCAGCAGAACTGCTGATTCTCAGCCAAGGGTTGAAGAACTGCGAATCAAGCGAATGTCGTATGATCTTGCGCTAAATATACGCCACGTATTTGTTTGGGGGGGGCAAAAACTACAAAAGCTATTGTTTCTTCCTCACATTAAAGCAGATCAGAGGTCTGGCTTCGTACCTTGAGTTGTGCTTTTGAAGCAAAAAATAAATAAAAAAGCATTTTTGTACTATTTAAAAACTACAAAGATTTCTTTTCCATTTCCTGCCTGCAAGCTTGTGCACTGTGCCTGTGTGTCAATAGATTGTCTTGTCATCAGTTTCTATGATAATCTGCATAGCTTTGTCGTGAGAGATTTAGCCTCTTCTTTTTATTTAATATATTGTATTATTAGAAGAAAAGTATGATAAATGGACTAATGTGGTCATTATAACACGTGTAGTGTATAAAACTGTCAGTCTCTGGTCACAGCACTATATATTGCCAGCTATAGTGAGGGAAGGTGTTTTGAGCCTTGGCATGAACTCAGTCAGTACTTCATAACGTATAAACTACGAGGCAGATAGACGTGCCCATGTTCGTTTGGGGGTAAAATAGTTCTCATATTGATTTGATGAGTGTTACCTTTGGGGCTTGTTCTGGCATTACTACACATTGTTTTTATTTCCCCTCCCCCAGTTGTTACTCAAGTGTTCTGTAATGTGGTCTTTGAATTTCATTTGAACTTTTTTTTTTTAGTTTTTGTCTTTTTGTACAAAAATCACTCACCAAGAGCGACTGCTTGACAAGTTGAGGATAGCACTGGCAGGAAGCAGGGTGGTCCACCTGAAACAGGAGATCAGACTTTTTGTTTTTTTAAGCTTTAGCTAATAGATGAATAGAAGATTGAAGTACACAAGAACAAAAAAACAAAAACAAAACATGAGCTTTACTCACCTTGTATCCACTGCTGTTACCAGACCACCTTGCTCCCTTGTCTCTGGATGCTCCTTTTGGTTTTATTGGGTCAAACTCAGAAAATATCTGTTGTGTACAGTCTGAGTGCTAACCCATTTACAAAATAAAAAATGGTTTCCGAATCTAATTTTGTCCTGGCCCATTTTGTCATTAGTTTCAATTACTTTTCCTTTTTTCTTTTTTAAAGAAACCCTTCCCTGTCCAGGTTGTGGTGACAGGATTTGGACACTAGATGTCAGTGAAGAGCTATTTTTGGATTCCCCTTTGTTTTCGCCATGTCATGGACACACACACAGGACTATTTACAGAAAGGTTACAGTGCAAACAGGTTATGTTGGAGCTGGAAATTCCTCGGGCTGCTTTTCCAGATAGATGGTGGAGCAAATAAACACATGTTACATAATGCATGTTTGTGCAAGAGTAAAGTTGATACTTCCAGGCTTGCATGTCAAAATACTATTTACCAGTGAGGGCTTGATATTTTCAGCTGTGGCGCTCCTCTGCTCTGTACCTCCAATGTGACATGAACCCGCAAACCGGTGCTGTGTAAACAGAGTGTCAACAAACACAGGAGCCAGCTCTGACCCGGCGTGGCATCATGACTGTCCCATCTTTGCCTCATTTTATTATCCCTGTAATGTCTAAACCTGTTCAGTACTAAACTGGTTTGATCTTTACACCAGCTGCATTAACCAGTCTGTGCTTCTGATTATTCCAGGACAACAGACTGGTCCTGACCTGGTAAGCTGTCAGTAGTTCAGATGCCCTGTAGATGTCTCTGATTGCAGCCTTGATGGAGAGACGAGGAGCAGAGGGCGATCATTCAGAGCCGTGACGTCTCCCCGGTGATGATGTGCAGCCGGTCAAGTCAGCAGCAGGCAGCCGCGATCAGACAGGAAGCTAGGTGATGTGGCCTTCAAAGTAAAAGGGTAGAAATTAGTGGTGAAAAAAGGAGAAGTGATGGCTTTGTAGTGCAAATGTATCATGATGTGACAATTGCATAAAAGTGTAGGAGTATCTATTCACTTTCATCCAGAGCTGGAGCGACAACTTTGTAATTTATGTTAACTGGGGATTATTCTAGTTGGAAAAGTATGCAAGTCATCCACTCAAGCAAAAGTAGGGTACGGCTTTCTATGAGGCCCTTGCATTGTAATATACTTAAAGCACTGTATTTATACACACTCGGTTATTTGTAATGCTTTATGACAATATTCATAACCCATTATAAACTATTTTATACTGACTTTTAGGTCAAGTATCATAATACCTCATAACCCTTTGTTAGAGCCACTACTTTTATAACCACAATTATCTAACTAGAAAATGTCCTCTTGCTTCTTTTTACAGTTTGGCTAATTTTTCAAAACAGTCTTAACTTTAAATGCAATTGTCACAACTATTTCCTTGGACAGCAAAAGTCTACTGCACGTTTGCAAAGGGTAGTAAGTCGCCCAAATATTTCATTTATGTTTCAAAACCAAGTTACTGTTTCATTTAATTGGCCATTGCCACCAAAATGAAAAGTCGTTTTCTCACTGTGTGAGCCACACTGGTGAAAATGTTCTTTTCAGCCTGACAGTTACTACCAGAAGTGTTTCTGATATATAAAACTATGTTTTATTTTTTATTTTTGTTGACACACTGACTGCCTACTGTACTAAACACAAACCCAAGTTTTGTGGAGCTGAGTGCTGTTGTGTATCACTCTGAGCTTTTTAGATTCAAATTTGAATGTGTAATACACAGATGAAGACTACACACATTTCAGCCTGTCCTCATATACATTTCAAAATTCACCTTTGATCTTTCATGTTAAATCATATATTGAAAATTTGCTGGCAAATTTAAAAAAAAAAATTACTGGCAGGTCATATGCCACTTTATCAGACATTACAAACACTCCATGTCATAGATATTTATTGAATATACATCTGACAGATTTTGAGAATTGAATGGATCATTTTGCATATGATGGCTCAAATGATACGAGAATTTTTCACACACGTGCAATTTGCTTGATTGACTGAGAAATTCCACTCCAACAACAGACTAACAACAACAGACTAATTGTTTTGAGAATTCAACATACTGTTTTGAAAAATGCGAATGAGAAAAACTGTAACTGATTTAAGTACAACTCAGTGTAACTTTGTCTGGGGAAACGCAAAAACAGGCCTGTTTCGTCTGATTTCACAGAGAATCTGACCCGGTGGCAGATATTAAGAATAACTATACAGAAATAGCCACAATAGTCTTGTTAACTTATGTAGGTCATAGAGGCATCAGTAATAAACTGAGTCTGTTTCATAGCCAGTTAAAAACTCCTTGTAGGAGCTTTAAATGAAAAGATTAATAGCAGGAGTACAAAGTAATTGATTATATGTCACTTCTAAGTATATAGCCTATTTGATTATAACAATTCATTTTTCCTTCAGTGAGAAACACCAGAGGGAATTTCACCTCTTAACTTAAGCACCTAATAACCACTTAGATTAACTTAGAATTGCATTATAGTCCAGTGTAACAGTGATCATACTGTCCTGTAAAGTGATTATGATTTATTACAATCATAATATATGATAGAAATAATTATAATATGCTATGATTCTTGCAAAAAAATCCACCAGTGATAGACCAGCAATTATGACAAAAGTTTACCTTATAAGGCATTGTAAAAAGTTAGATCATTTGTTATGATTGTTGTAAAGCCTTATGAAGATCTGTAAGTCCTTACAGCTATAATTATACAGTGCATTGTAAGTATGTTTATTATGCATTATAGACATTGGTGCTACATAAAGTCTAGCCAAAAGTAACAATACCCTCCAATTATGAATTGTTACTATATACATTTATTCAAGTACAGTCTTGCAGTATTTGTACCCAAATTGAGTGTTTCCATTTAATTCTACTCTGCTGCATTTCAGAGGAAAATATTGTACTTTTTACTGCACCACATTGATTTTATAGCCACAGCTACTAGTTATGTTTTACATATTCAGATTAATGCAAAGTGTTGCTGATATTTAACCACAATCAACTAATTATGATATATTATTATGCAGTAAAGTAATTAAAATTAGCATTTTGCATAATGAGGACTTTTACTTATGGCACAAAGTATATTTTGATGCTAACACTTTTATTCACTTGTATGTAAGTAATTTTGCATTCAGGACTGTCACATTAAAGTTAAAAAAAAGATCTGAATACATACAAAGTATGCAAAAAATACTCCATCACAGCAAAAAAATCCCGCATTTGAAATGTTAAGTAGAAGAACATAAGTATTATCAGTTACATATAATATCAACAGTATAAGTATCCATTATGCAGAAAGAATGGACTGTTAAAGCTCTTAAATAAACGTAGTGGAATAAAAATGTACAGTACCATAAAATGGGTTTACTCAAATAAAGTATAGGTATCTAAAAACTGAGTAAATGTACTTAATTACATTTCAGCTCAGTGTTCTACAATTTAAAAACTCAAACATAGTGGGCATTTTTATATGCTTATTACTGTATATTTTAGTGTCAGTAATATACATTTGCCTGCTTGTAAGTCAGCATTAAACAAAGGAAACAATGGATAAGATTCCCGGTGGTGTGGAAAGTGCTTTGAAACAGCATTTGACTCCTCATGTTAAGAAAAACAGTGACAGAACAATTGAACAGTTGGGGAAGGGGTGTATTGAGTGGAGTGACATTCTTGACCTCAGCTGACCACATGGTGAGCGCCTTAAAGGGTTAAAGCACTATAGGTCTCCAAGATGCCACAGCTGTTTTATTTCTAAAATCTTGTCTTGTCCTGTTTCCATACAGAAATTGTCTATTGAAATGTCAAAAATTAAAATGAGTGCAGTCGGGGAAGACAGTTTTCTGTAGCAGTATCTGTTTAACTTTCAGTCAGACACCAGTTTGCGTTTGAGATGTCACTCTTGCTCCCCTCCCCCCATTTTTTGCACACCACAGAGCCACTCCCACATTTTTAGAGGACAAAAGTTTGTTTCTAAACATCAGCATTCCCTGTATTTTCTGAACAGATTTTATGGCAGTTGTAACAAAAAATGTGTACATCTCATCATTAAAACTGAACCCACTTTGAGCTTGAATTTTCTTTATAATCAAAGTATAACTTTCTATACAAATAAAGATAAGCAACACAACATATTTAGGATGAGGTCTTAGTTAAAGACAAGAAACATTTGTTTCTCCACCAAGGAAGTTCCTCTTTGTCTATGTGATAAACACCTGATGCATTTTTGATTGCTGAAAATATGCACTTTTTACTTATTTTGCTATATTCTGCCAAGTTAAAGGGTGACATCATTATGTATTGTGTCTAAGTGACTAATGGGTACAACAATTTTTGAAACTGATATTGAGGGAGAACTCTGCAAAACTAAGGTTCAGCATAATCCTTAGGTCCACTAAAAGTGGAGAAAAAGTAACATGAGAAACATCAGTTTTATTGCTCTTTACAAACTCAACAGTCTCCCTTTACAAAAATGCTAATTTTATCATCATCATCATCTTCATTCAAACCCGACAGAAACAAAGCTAATGACAAACATCTTGGTTCATCTCTGCACTGCTCCAACAATCACCAGTTCTGGCTTGGTGGAAATAAACCCTTTATTCACCATGTCAGATGTAAAAATATCGGGAGAACAGCGAGAGGGAGGTCGGACATCAGAGAAGCAGCAGGAGAAACAGTGTATAGAGACAGAATATTTTGACATCTATCAGTCATTCATCGCAGTGAATTAAGGGGTTTATTTTGAACAAACAACCAGAGCTGGAAACAGTGGAAAGACAAGCCAAGACGATTTAATGAGTTATATTTAGTCTCTGTTGAGTTTAAATGAAGACGATAATGATAAAATTACTGTTTCTGTAAAGGGAGTCTGGGCAGTTTGGTGAGAGCTACAAAACAGCTGTTCCTGGTTAAACAAAACAAAAACAAGCACTTTTAGTGGATGTTGTTTGGTTCTGCACAGTTGCCCTTGCAGGATTAAATTGTAGTTTAGTTTTGCCTCTGCTGGCTGCAGTATTCTCCCTCAAAACTGGACCAAATTCAGAAATTGTCACCAATAGTTACTTGGGCACAAAACATGGGGCAATAGGGTCCAAGTTACCCTTTAAAGACCATAGACTCCCACCACCAAATTTTAGACCAAAGGTTTTGCTTCTTTTCTTATTTCCAACACTAAAAACAATCCAAGTTCGTAGTGTAACCTTAACATCATTGATTAATATCATTTTGACTCTAAAATATATCTTCATTTCAATTTTATAGTTTGACTTTTAAATCACGGTATTGCAAACCCATTGAGGCTTTAAATACCTTTAATTCTTAAAAGATAAAGTAAAAGAGTGGATGAACACTGCCTTCTGCACTGTAATTTTGGCTGGTGTAATTTGGTAGAAAGACAATACTTCCTACATGAAACTGCTTGCAGCGAGGTCTGTGGTGTATCTGAGTGACTGGGTCATGATTTTTGGAAAGAGTTTTTCCAATTTTTTTTTTTTTTTTGTGCTGAGTTTTTTTACAAGCTGAGAGCCATCTAGCTCCACTCTGTTTTAGAAAACGCAGACATCTGTACAGCCAATATCTCCACAACCTCACATCAAAGCAATCTAGATGGATAAACAGCATAACAGGTAAGAGGGAAAATATGTATTTTTGATTTTGGGGTGAACTGTGCCTTTAATATTATTGACTAACACTATTTTGACACCAAGTCTTGTTCATTTTAATTTGATAGTTTTAATCAGACTATTACATCAAGTTCTTACAAACCAAATAAATCTTTCAAATACTTTGGTTTTAACATATATATATGTATTTATTAACAGTGCATTTCCTCTTCGTCAGTTAGTTAATTGGTTAATTGGTTAATGTGCATCTTTTTTTTTTTTTAACAGTATTTTAACTGCCCCTCATTCTCTCCTGTTCACAAACATTTCAACACGTGGTTCTCCAGACAGGTTTTATTCTGAAAGTACTCATCGGAAGTGGTGTTTTCCCCCTGCTGGTTTGACTGTCGCGGCTGGGTGATGATTTGCTTACTTGGAGCAGGACTGAGTTTGGAGCGGGTACTGTGAAATGTGTAACCATGATGTTGCCTGGATAATCAGCGGAGGACGTTAGGAGACAGAGGTAAGGACAACTGGGACAGACAGAGGACACTTTTATAATTGTCTCTGCTCATCATCATTTTTAATCTGCTGATTCCTGCTCCGGTGAACTACTTTTCAGCTTCAGACTCATTTGAACAATTTATATTTTAAATAACGCCAGTACAGTGGCGGGTTGTTATCATTTTAATGACAGCACACATGCGGAAGTTTTCCCGCAGCTGGATTTAGGATGTTACAAACTTGATTAAGCTCAGACTGGGTCGCAGACTGTCCACTTCACCGAGACATCAGTGGACTATTTAGGATCAAATGAGGTCTTTTATTCTCAGACGACAGACGCGGTGCAGACAGTGCAGAAATAAGCGCATGTGGAGGGTTAATTTGTCGCAATGTGTTTGGATAATAAAGGTGGATTTGTGCGTGTGCACCTGATGCGCTCTGATGTTGCGGTTAGTTGAGGATGCAGCCTGTCAGCATCACTCGAGGTGCTGCTGAGTGCTCCGACAATACTCATCATCACACACCACTCACACTTCTGTCATTTGGGTGTTTAAATAGAGTGAAGAAACGTGTCTGCGTGCTTCATTTTCACGCTTTCATCAGTCTCAGACTTTTATAACTTATTTAGGGATTTTTATCAGAGCGACTTAATTGTCTTTAACACATCTAATCACGCACGTGTGCAGCCTAAATGAACTAATCAGCCCTCCGAGGCGATTGTTAATAGCGGGCCTACCTGTTGAGGGCATGCATGTGTGTCTGAGTGTGTGTGTGAGCAGCTTGATAAATTGAACCGTCACCTCTCAGTATGCAGACGTTATTACAGCGACGTGACCGCTCTCAACGAGACCTCAGACTAATCACCTGCAATGGAAACTGTTGCTTTGCTGCTTATCGACCTGTTGTCTGTCTTTGGTTCTTAATGAAAATAAATAAACATGTTTTGGTGCATGAAATAAAAACGCCTGAAGAGATCAACAGGGGGGTTAGATCTCACAGAATATTTTATGTTTTTTGATTTATTTTTATTCTTTAAAATATTCCCTCTGACTGACCATGGAGTGGACACTGGAGGATAATTTAGAGCTGCAAGGATTAGCTGATTAATTGATTAGTTGTCAGCTATTAAATTAAACGCCAGCTATTATGACAACCTATCAATCCGCAGTCTTTTTTTGGAGGAAAAAATGTCCAAATTCTCTGATTTTAGCTTGTCACATGTGAAGATTTTCTGTTTTCTTTACTTTAATGCCCACCAGATACTGAATTTTTGGGACCAATGCAGATTGCTATTTTATTTTCCTAATATTTTTTCAATTCTGGTCACGATATATCGGGAAATATTCTTTATACAGAATATAATATGGAGTATATAATGTAGAGCAGACAGTAACACATTTTTGCAATGATCCCTCAAAAGAGGTTAACACTTGAGCCAATCATGGAGACAGGATATTTTACGATTTAACAATGAATTTTTCAAATGATCTCAGGTCAGTTCATCACTGACTCATTTTCTGGTTTCTTTAGTCCTCTTGGACAGTAATCTGAATATCTGTGTGTTGAGGACAAAATAAGACATCAGCTTGGCCTTGATCGACATTTTTCACCATTATGTGTCATGTTATTCACCAAACAACGAATCAGTTAATCAAGAAAATGAACACATTAATCAACAATAAAAATAATCATTAATTGCTGCCTTAGTATAATTAACTGCCTTTACATCATGTTGTGAGCTGAACAGGAACCACAGGAGGCAAAGGTACACACATGCTATACTCAAGTACTATGTAAAAGTAGAAGTACTGATACAACTTTTTTTCTCAAGTAAAAGTGAAAAAGTACACGCTCTGAAATGTACAGAAAGTATAAATGTAAAAACTTGCCCTGTTTCCACTGGGTGTTTCTCTGGCAGTCGATACTCCCTCCTCTCTTGTCTGTTCTGTCTTGTTACATCTGTTGTGCGTGACATGCACTGATGGATAAACCAAGGAATCATCTTTCCTGTGTGATGGGCCACGTTCAAACTGTGCCAGCCTTTGTGCTCAGTTCTGATTTGTTGCTCAGATCTGATTTTTTGTTCACATTATTTTTTTTAAATGTGGCCAAAATCAAATTTCATTGTGAACTGGTCATGGTCCTGAAGTGACCTGCATGTGCAAAATAACAGTAACAAAGTTTCACACACAGCATGCTGTTGTATGAAAATAAAAATGGAGGTCAATAAAGTCTGTTTATTGTTTCATTTTGAGGTTAATGAGCAGCAGAAGTCAGCAAATTTGTGAGCAGATGACGAATGGCTTCACAGAAACAGGTTTTCAGCCATCAAAGTAAAAAAGTACAACTACCTGAAAACTTAAATGAACCACAATAACAAAGTATTTGTACTCTCCTCCACCCAAACCAGAGACTACAACCAGCTGAAGGCAGGTGCAGCAGGCGGGACAGCCACACCTCATGCGTGGGCTCAGCAGACATCGAAGTGGATACGGGTCTGACAAACATGGGTGTGCTCCAGCTTCACAACCCCACTCACCCCAGTACGCTGCTGCAGCGAGCCAATCAGATGCGTCTGACCGGCACCTTGTGTGATGTCATCATCACAGTGGATGGCCAGGAGTTCCCGGCGCACCGCACCGTCCTGGCCTGCACCAGCAAAATGTTTGAGATCTTGTTCCACCGCAGCAGCCTGCGCTACGCCCTGGATTTCCTGTCCCCCAAGACCTTCCAGCAGATCCTGGAATACGCCTACACTGCCTCACTCCAGGCCACCGCCGAGGACCTGGATGACCTGCTGTATGCTGCAGAGATCCTGGAGATTGAGTACCTGGAGGAGCAGTGCCTGAAGGTGCTGGAGACCATCCAGGCGGAGGAGAGCGAGGACGTGGCAGTGAGGAACCACAGCTCCGGAGAACACACCGACCACAGCCGCGCCCGCCATTGGAGGCACATGTTGATGTCCAAGAAGCATTCCATACAGGATGGACCCACCCGCACCACGCCCACTGCCCTGCACCACCTGGCGCTCTACCAAATGACGGAGAGGAACTCTCCTGGTCCAGAGCCCAAGGCGGCACCTGAATCCAGCCCAAAGCTGGACGCGGAGGTGGACATGGAGAGTTCCCAGCAGCCTCAGCAGCACCACAGCGCAGAGTTATCCCAGACCTCTGCCCTGGATCCTGCCAGAAACATCAAATCAGAGAACATGCAGGTGGATGACACCAACGGCTGCGAGGGCAGGTCCTCCAGCACCGGGGAGGGGAGCTGCATGTCAGACCAGCCCAGAGACGAGGGCCCGGGGACACCGCTGAGAGGCAGCGTCATCACCAGTGCCCGAGAGCTGCACACAAGCCCCGAAGACGGAGCAGGACAAGTGGTGGGGAACTCTCTCGACTGTTTCCCCGGGATCGCTGAGAAACATCTGGCTTCCATATACTCTGTGTCCTCCAACCACACAGGGGAGGGGATGCTGCCAGTGTCCGTCTCAGTGGCCCCGTCCCTGGGCGTGCCACTGGACCCGAGGGCCTATGGCGGGCTGCTGCACCAGGGCTTGCTGCACAGAGAGCTCCTCAGCCGGCTGGGCCAGTTTGCAGCAGGGATGAGGCACGAGGGCCAGGCTCAGGGCCAGCAGTGCTGCGGAGAGTGTGGGCTCCAGCTGCACAGCAGACAGGCCATGGAGCAGCACAGGTAACATGGACACACAACCGCCAACAAAAACACATTTATTTTTACACTTTTCAGTACCACTTCAAAATAAGACTGTCCTGATTTATTAATGGTTCATAATCAGGTTATTAATTAGGTTGTAAATGCTTCATAAGTCATTAATTAACAAGTTTTCTAATGCAGGGGTTCCCAAACTTTATCATGTCAACAGAGACACATTAGACTACTGACCCCAAAACTGAGAATATTTTGTTTTAATTTTTAGTTTTTAAGATGACAAAATCTTGATAGTCACAGTCAATGATCAAACTAGAATCACAATAAATTACAATCAATCAAAACAGCCATGTAGGAACCCCCTATAATCCACTCAAGGACCCTGGTTGGTCCCCAGAGCCCAGTCTGAAAGCCACTGTTGTGGGCTCACTATTTGGCAAGATCTGGTTACTGCTTGCCACTAACATTTATAACATTTATAACTGGCAAAAGGAAGCCATATCGTAAAGTATGAATGACTCCAGGGTTCACAATGTTCATAATGTAGTGTTTACAAGGTTGGGAAAGTGCTCAGATTTTGGATAAAGTAATTGAAACTGCTTGAAATTTTAATTGCATCACTTTTATAATGAATTGCTACTTGACTTGAATAATCAATAATTTAGATAAAGAAATAATATACGATGGATATTGGCTCAAGCAGTGTTGATTACAGACAGGTGACACATTTTGAAACTATGCTGAGTTTTCCTTTAATTTGTCATCCTTCTGTAGAATGCTAATATAAAACTTAATATTGGTTGTTTATAGCACAGTAACATCATTTAATGTGAATGTGTGAATGACTTAAATATTAATTTTGAGTATATGTATATAAATATATAAATGCTGAAAAGGCTTGAAAATGCATCTTAAATTTTTGGAAAAAAGCTTGAATTTGACTTCAGAAAAGGTGTAGAAACCCTGTGACTTAGAAGGCAAAAGGGAGCCTTATTATAATGTTTAAAATGGTGCATGTTAAAAATATAAAGACAAAACAAGCTTTGTGTATGAATCTGGTAATTTGATGCATCTTTTTGACTATTAAAACATGGACAGTGGTTACATGTTATTCACTCATGAAGCTGACAGGTATAAATGCTGCTGACGGAGAAGACAGCGTAAACCAAGCAAGCAATGAGATCTGAGCTGAACAGCACAGATAAATGAGGGCTCACTATTTGGCAAGCAACCGGTCACGGTTACCCTTTTTGTCTAATGTGTTGTCACAGCTTATTAATGATTTATAAAGTGTTTACCCACTTTTCTGCAGTATTACAGTCTATTTTTAATATACGTTCTTAAGTAATGGGAAACTAAATGTAAATGTGGTTCCAGCTGAGGTCCAAAATCCAATAATTTAAAGCCAAAAGAAAGATGGCCTTTTGCTGGGAAAAACAACACTTGTGCTTCAGTTTTACTGACGAACATATGTCTGTTAATTTGATATGCCAAATTAAACTTCTTGACTAGGTGAAGAGAACGTAAGCTAAGTAAACAAAATCTGAGGCGTAACAGTACAGATAAATGTGGGTTCACTATTTGGCAAAGAACAGATCACTGTCGCCCTATTTATCCAATGTTGTAACAGCTTATTAATGATTTATAATGTGTTTACAATCTAATTGTAAACCATTTATAAATTATTTATAATGGTAGACTTATCTTGAAGAGGTTCACACTTTTCCACAGCATTACAGCGTATTTTAAATATATTTCAATATCTTAAGTACTGGAAACAGGAGATAAATGAAAACGTGAATCCAGTTAGGTTCAAAATTGAACAATCACTTGTTAAAGTCAAAAGAAAAAGCACACACTGTGCAACATTTTAACTGACAAACAAGTGTTACGTCTGTTAATTTGATATGCTAGATGAAACCTCTTGACTAGGAGAAGCTAACTGAGATCTGACGCTTTATCGTACGGATAAATGTGGGCTCATTATTTGGCAAGCAGTAGGTCACTGTTGCCCTATTTATGTAATGTGTTGTAACATCTTATTAATGATTTATCAAGTGTTTACAACCTAATTATAGACATTTATAAAACATTTAAGAAGGGTAGACTTATTTTAAAGTGTTACTTTTCTGTAACTTTACTTTAGCATATTAAGGCTTAACAGTATAGATAAATATGGGCTCACTATTTGGCAAGCAACAGGTTGTAGCATCTTATTATTCTAAACGATTTCTAAGTAATTTATAAAGGGTAGACTTATTGTTAAGTGATACCCACTTTCCAACACCATTACAGTGTATTTTAAATCTATTTTAGTATCTTAAGTAATTGGAAAATGAAACTAAATTAAAATGTGAATCCAGCTGGGATCCAAAGCCTAATAATCACTTTTTAAAGACAAAAGAAAGAGCTGTAAAAACCAGCCCTGCTTCGCTCATTGTGCAGATTTTTTTACTGACAAACATGTGTTATGTCTAATAAAAGATGTGAAGGGTGTGTGTGTGTGTGTGTGTGTGTGTGTGTGTGTCCTCGTGTGGTGTGATGACTGTATGCCAAGGAGTTGATTATGCTATTAAGAGAGGCATTGGACACATGTCTCCTGAAGTGAACTCTTGGTCTTCAGAATCCATCATGTTAAAATACTCTGAGAGTAAAAAGCTGGAAGGAGCAACAGAAATATGATAATTTATTCTCAGGGACACCTGCACTCATGTCTTTAACAGTGAGACGTCTCGGGGAAGTTTTGAATCGGGTCTTTGTGAGGGATTTTGATATAAAGAGGCCTTGGTGTCGCATAACGCTTGTTATTTACAAAGGCTGATTTTCTAAATTCTGTTTGATTATTTGTGCAGAAGCGTGCCTCACACAACAGGCTGTCTCCCAGGCTATTTGATATGCATTCCTTTGCATCAGCAGAGAGGAGCCTCTCAGCAGGGACCGGGCTGGACGCTTCAGCTTGATGATGGATAACTTCTGCTTCACGACTCGCTCTGTTGTTTTTTTTGTTTATTTCTCCTTTATTTACGAGCCTGTCACTTTAGATTTTGTCACCGTACACAAAAAGTTACCGACTAGCTCAATGACAACTCTCATTAGCTTGATTGCAGATGTTTATAATTGTGCGTGCTTGGCAGCGTTTGACTCATCACTAATCATTAGAAACAAGATGATCTCCGAGCCAGAAGTCCCGATTTGCAGCTAACTCGTGATTAGGATCACAGTGCCTCTCCATCCGCGCCTCTGGCTGACATTTCAGCCTCGTGCCACTCCAGAGTTGTGTGGAAAGTGCCCGGTGAAACAGAGCATCCTGTGGGATATTTAGTGATGCGCGTTTCTTACTCATGGAGACAGGCGCATGTCCGCAGGTTGAAGGAGTTGCTGTGGTGGCACTGCTTGAGGATGTAATGAAGTTGTTGTAGGTCTGTAACCAGGTCACTGAGCATAACACCTGATCTGCAGATTGACATTTTGTAGTGTTTTTAAACAGGGACATCCTGGCACTATTTAAGCATGAAAAACTGGAAATTTAACAGATTTTTGACATTTTGTGGTGTTTTCAAACATCTCCTGACAGTTACTGCATACCTTTAACATCTCCTGGGACAGTTTAGTTTGAAAAACTGCAGAATTTTAGCAGATTTTTGATTTTGTGGGGTTCCTAAAGAAGTGTGTCCTTTAGTAGGAAAAACTACAAAAAAAAATATTGATTTGGGTTTGAATTTTTTGCTTAAGTAGTAAAGAAAAAAAATGAGAAATTTGCACTCCAAATTTAGAAACATGCAGTATTTCCTACACTATTTACAGTGTGGTTGACATTACAAAATTATAACAACAGTATTTTGAGTAATTTAAAGATCATTGAAACCTCTACTAATAAAACTAACTGCAGTGATCAGTAGTTTTCAGTATTCTTAAATTAATTAACTTAAAATCTATTAATGTCATGGTATTCTTTCTAGAAATTGAAATGATGGCATTAATTTTTCCTGTTATTTTTGCCTTTTTGAATATTTTTGGGTGTGAGTGTCTTTATTTTGGTAGAGGAGACAGAAAATGAGCGTGACAATCAAATGCAACAAATGTACCCAGCTGGACTCAAACTTTGTGATGTCATGGTCAGTGTCTTAAACTCCTGGGGAAGTTTTGATTGATTGTAGCTTCTAGTGATCCTAGTTTGATTACTGTTTATGAAGACTGTATTATCTTAAAACCTAAAGGTAAAAAGAAGAAGACTATGAGAGAGGTTTCCTTAAGACAGAATCCTCTGAGATTGGGGGTCTTCTGTCTAATGTGCTGCTGTTGTGGGGGTCCGTGATATGACAGAGTTTGGGAGCCTCGGCCCTAAGCCACCATAACAAGACACATTTTTGCCTTGTATTAAACAGTTTGTGTGGAGAGAAAAAGGAAACACACACATCCCGGCTTCATGGTTGACTAAAGTCTCACATGAACTCTCAAGGAAATTATCTTTAAAAGTCGGTCAAATCTTAAAGCATACAGTAAAAAAAAAAGGGGGAAACGTCAGTGTTTCTAAGCTCAAATGTTTCTTTTTCCTGAGTATGTTCATGCTGACTTCACATGTGTTAAATTTCCTCTCAGGATTTCTCGTGACCACAGCGTGTGTTTAATCATGGACTCTTCTGAGGCCATTTTCTCTGTGTGAGCGGGGTGATATAAGGATAACAGTACAGATGCCTTGCATGCTTGGATGTGTGTGATATGATATGATAGGTTTTGCTGCCGGCAGAGCTTCAGCGAATCATCTTCTTTTCTCCTTTTCATTGCAGTTACAGGAGAAGTGTGTGTGTGTGTGTGCATGTGCACATTATGTTGGGGTTGTGAGTTTGCGTGCATGCACTTAGTGTGTGTTTGTGTGTGTGCATGCCCAGTGTCTTGCAGTGCTGGCGGGTGGAGGCACGCGTATGTCTGCACTCTGAAATTAGCCAGATATCCTATTGTCTGTGTTCTTTTAGCATTCATGCGTTGTGATTCACAACTCCAAGGGCCTCTTACACTAATGATGTTGCATTCAGCGAGGGATTCTTGCCGGAATTAAAACATGCTCCTCTTGTTACGGGGACAATGATGCTTCTGGGTTTGGGAGACCTTACAGAAAGGAAAAAAAAAACAAGATACTTTTATTATCACAAGTGCGTTTTTTCGCTCTGTTCTCTGTGTGTCTCCGTTAACATGCTCACATTTAGTGTTTGTCTTTCCACAGGAGGCTGCATAACGAGGAGAAGGGCCACGGCTGTGAATACTGTGGCAAACACTTCCAGGACAGCATGCGGCTACGGATGCACATGCTCTCTCACACAGGTACTTAGTAACTCTCACACTCTCATCTCAGAGTATTCACTGCTTATTATGAAGCCTCTTGATAGTGCGGCCTTTCAAATGCACCTGTTCATACTACAACCCCCCCACCCCCACCCTCCACCCTCCTCCTACCAGTTAGTGCTGCTCCGAATACTTGGATCATGCTTTCTTTTCCATGCTTAGGTCTGTGTACCTCTCCCTCCCTCTCCTCTCCTCTCTAGTCTCTCTCCGTTTGAATCGTTTCTGTGTTTTTTCGGAGACTCTGGCAGCTCGCCAGCTCTGCCCCTTCTGAGTGATGACATCATCAGCTGCCGGCAGGCCTGGGTGTTCTGCCAGTGTTCCGAAGCGTGTGTGATGGCTCGCTCGCAGATGTGTGTCCAGGAACACACTGTACCCAAATGCAGACTTAATCAGACCTGACTGCTCTCCCAGCTACTTTATCCAAAATAGAGAAAGAGGAGCAGAGGGGGGAGTGGGAAGGGGGAGGAGAGGGGGGGGACTAAAAATGAAACTAAAACAGAAACCTCAGTCGGAATATGTGTATAGACAAGGCGAGGTCCCTGTCCCCTCCGCCTCGCCTTTCTCTGAGGATTGTTTGGGGATGACATACTGCTGACAGATGAGAGAGAATCTGCTTCTCTAAACTTCACCTGAGTCGTCCCTTTTTTTTTCCCTCCTCTATACCCTCCACGTAACCCTAAACACACGCATTGTCTCGCTTTACGCTCAGACCTCGACTTTGATTTTCAATTCGCAACAACATCCACGACAGCGGCACCTTTAACCTAATTTGAATTTTTGCATAAACTCTCCCCATCCCGATGTGTCAACCCATAATACTACAAAAAAAAAAGAAACGAGATGTGGATCTCATTTCTTTGTCACTGTGTATTTCGGTATAGCAGCCTTAGATCCCGCTGGTTGCTAAGGAGCGAGTGCTCCACTGCTCTAATGGGCTGATTTGGTATTCAGCTCGATGCTGGCTCTTATTTTGGTATGCCAGACAAAGTGTTTTGATGGAGGACGATTGCAGCCGCGTCTGGAGACAGTTTGATGGTTTATGGATGAGAGCACACTCCGTGCCTTTGACTGCACAAGACAATGCACTATGTTCTCTTCTTCCCTTATCACACAATCTCACACAACACAACACACCACACTGGACAGCGTCACACAACATCAGGATCTACAACATTTGTGCTCTAGTGTTACTACAATATAAGACGACCGACTCTCTCTACCAAGTTTTATTTTTGCTCTGTGTAACAAAAACGCGCACGCTTTCCAAAACAGAAACAGTTTGTTTTCAAAAATTGTTGTTTTTAGAAATGAGCAGATTGAGGCTTTTTTTTTTTTGTTATTTGTGTGCGGCAATGGGAACAGTGGCACAGTGTCTGAGCACAGAGGCATCGTAAGAGTTGAAAGAGGACCACATTTAGGCTGTAGCGCTCAGAGTTCCCAAAGCTTGTGGGTGTTTTAATGAGTCATTTTAACTTCATTTAAAGCCAGCTGAGCAGAAAATAGATCAGTGAATGAGCCCTGGGCCAGTATGGATCTGCAACCGATTTACATCTCTGTGAGAGCCAACCCACATCCAAACAGCTGTGTGTATGTGTGTGTGCGTGTGTGTGAGAGAGAGAGAGAATGTGTGCGTGTGTGTCCTATGTGTCTGTCTGTGCAGGTGTGAGGTGAGTGCAGAACAAGGATTGAACATTTCTGCAAGCAGTATGCATACTTGTCTCTTTCATGTCTTCATCACAATAGACAAGGGCATTCCAAAGGTGAACTGGGAACTGTAGTTACAGTGTATGCGGTGGGATTTGGGGTGTTGACTCTGAACTGTTTTTTTGATAAAGGGATGTGCCGTAGGCGGGAAGCGTCTGCTGTAGAGAGAACACCCAGTCCTTCTGTGGCCTCTCAGGCAGACAGTCTGCTCACTGTTCAGAGACTGATAACAGGGCACGGTAAATAAAACTCTTCAGCTCGGCTCTTTTTTGTCAAGAAGAAGGGCCGTTGCACCCTGTCTGGTGCCTTTGTTTGTCCTGAGTTGTGTTTTTATGGCGCTTTCCTCCGCTCCATTGTACTCCGTGCATTTGCTTCCTTGTGTTAACACCTGAAAAGCGCAAGTGTGTGACGAGCAAAGCTCTCGGGTGACTTTTGAAATGGGGCGCCTTTGTTCCTCTCTTGTTGCTTCTGTGCCACAGTTCTCTTTAAATGCTAGATTAACTGACTTACTCTACAATTACAAACACACATGTTTACTGTCTGATCAACGCACCTTCTTATGAATTTGATTTTATCTACAGCTCCTGCAGAGGCGCTGGTGTGTGATCAGTGTGGAGCAACATTCTCCTCAGAGGATGCTCTGGAAGCCCACAGGCAAACACACACAGGTACTTTGCAAACGTGTGCATGCACTAACACTCCCTCAACACACACACTCATTTTGTTTAAAGGGATACTTCAGATTATTTAATGCGGGGTTGTATGTTATACTTATCCATACAGTTTAACCCAGCCAGTATTACAGGGAGGTTTAGACACATGATCAAGCCTGTAGTTACAGCTTACACGACAGCTGAATGCATGCTACCCAGGTTTAAGGGATAATTCCGATTATTTCATGCGGAGTCTTATGAAGTACTTGTAGTTAGTCGGTGTATTACCTTCAGTAGATCACAGTCGATGCGCCCCCAGTTTGGAGATGTAGAGAGGGGCACCAGCACAGATGTTAATGTACTGCTGTGGACAGGGTCAGCAACAAAAAGGTATTTTAGCCACTTAAAAAAGGTTAACCGAAAAAAAAAATCTATATCAGTCCAATTGTAGGACATATTAAGAATATTTTCACTGCACAGCCTTTTCTGAAAAGAAATCACCTTTAAAGAAGCCAAAAATTGCTCTCTCCACACCAACCAAACTCCATTGGCAAAATCAGTAATGTAACCTTGCAGGAGACAAGATTTTCCAGTCTATTGCTGCCTCGATCTGTCAGTTTGTGTTTTTGGGTGATTTCTGTGAATGCAAAGTATCATTTTGAAACACAGACGTCACACAATAACACAAACAAACTCACTGATCGAGGCAGCAGTAGACCAGCAAGTCCTGTGTTTTGCAAGGCAAAATTACTGATTTGACCTTTAGAGTTGGCTGGTTTAGAGAGAGCAATATGTTGTCTTGATGACAGCGATTTCCCATCAAAAAGTGAAAATATTCTAGATATAGCATACATTTCAACTCATATTGGTTTTTTAGGTAGGTCTTCTTTTAGGTGTCTAAAATGCATTTTGTTACTGATCCTGTCCACAATAGTTCATTACTTAGCTTCTGTGTTGGTACTCCTCTCTGCTTCTCTCTAACTGGGTTTGTACCGACCACCATCTAAAGCTGCAACGATTAATGGTTTAATCAATTAGTTGTCAACTATTAAATTAATTGACAACTATTTAGATAACTGATTAATCCATTTGAATATTTTTTAAGAAAAAAAGGTTTAAAATCTCTGATTCTAGTTTCTTAAATGTGAATATTTTCTGGTTTCTTCAGTTCTATGACAGTAAATTAAATAACTTTGTGTTATGGACAAAAAAAAAAGACATCATCTTGAGCTTTGGGAAACACTGATCAACCTTTTTTGACAATAATCAAGAGATTAATTGACAAAAATAATCACTAGTTGCAGCCTTACCACCATCCACTTTAACTAATATACTGATTATCGGCAAGTACCTCATATGACCCCAGATGAAACAATCCGAACTCTCCCTTTAACCTGGCCAGCCTGCATTGAGCTGTTGAGTAAGCCGTGACTACAGGACTTGTGATCATGGGTCTAAACTTGCCTGTCATGCTGGCTGGGTTAAACTGTTCCTGTCATGATGCTCCATAATTTATCAACAGGGAGGTGGGAGGCCCTCTCACATATCACCCACTAATATCTCCTGGCATCCAGACCCACTGGATGCCACTTTGCCACAGCCGTAGCTACACAGTGCCAGCATTACAGTTTCACAGACATACTATCCTCACCTCCTGCTTGCCGGAGAGTGCCTGTGGAATTATTTACACTTACACTCCACAACAACACGAACACCTTTTGTTTTTCAATAATCCCTCATTAACAAAATGTATTGCAACTTATCTTGCCCAGTGAATGTCTGGTATTAACAGGTGGCATCAGGACGAATCCAAATATTTTTTCTTAAAAGTTGTTTTTTTGGCCGAGCGGCTGCACAAACCTGGATGGTGACTTGTGATTTGCAATCTTGGCTCTTATAGTCTGGAACAACCTGCCTGAGGAACTGAAGTCGTTTTCATCTTTTAAATCAATTTTTAATGCCCACATTTCCACACTTCTGTGTTATTAGAAGCAAACTTATATTTCAAAACATAAGTTACAATGTATTTTATAGCAAGAGGAGAAGTGAAAAAACAAGGAGATAGCAGACAGAGAAAACGATATATAAAGGAAGCAAAATGTTTGTAAGCTATAAAATCAAGGCAAAGATTTGTAACAGAAGATTTGTAAGTTGACTGTATTGATGATTAAAAAGTATTTAATTTATACTTTATCAACTTAAGCTCCATTATCCCTGGGGAGATATTGGTCATGTAGTCAGGCGAAATATAAAACTCACAGACTTTAATCTAAAATACATTAAACTATGTATCAGTCATTATCCATAAAAATAAATCAATATAAGAACAACTTGCGGCTGACAGGTTGTATGTCTACATTTTAGCATTTTTTGGTTTATGTGTATTCTCTGTCAACATGACTCACTTTGACACCCTCTGAAGAAAACTTAAAAAAGTATCTCAGTAAATAAAACTTTTAATGACTTACGATAGCATGTATATCTTAGGGCTGGTTGGCCTTTTTTAAAGTAGAGCTGACACGAGATTAATTGTTTAGTCGATTGACAGAACATTTTGATAATCAATTAATCATTTTGGTAATTTTTTAAGCAAAGTGCCAAAAATGTAAGTTAGTTGCAGCCTATTTTAAAGCTACCGCAAGGGCTTTTTAACTTGTTGTGAAACAGTCTCTTATTACTGCTCTCTATATATATATATCTATGCTCTATATATGACCTACATAAGTTAGCAAGACCATCTGCAAGAAGATCGGATATTGATATATAATTATTCTTAATTCCTTCCGCTGGGTCGGATTCTCCTTTAAATCAGATTTCACAAGCCTCCATTTTCCCAGAAAAAGTTACAGTGAGTAATACATTATCCAGTTAAAAAGAAACTAGTGGAGATATTTATTTACATAATTTTAAATTTTGTGGTTATGGCATTGGAAACACTACTGCTTTAGTCCAAAGGCCGCCAAAATAAACAAAATAAAAGTTTCTTGTAGTAGCTTTAAAGTCAATAAACCCATGATCCAGTTTTTCGTCTGCAATAATAATAATAATAATAACAATAATAATAACAATAATAATAATAATAATAATAATAATAATAATAATGTCAGATAAACACCAACTGTCAGATAAGATAAACCTGGCTGAATGGGCTCACTTTTAAAACTCTGGTACTGGCTTGTTGGGAAACAGGCTAAATAATGCTCCAAAGTTAGCCTAAATTTTGGTGTTGGAAAGGTGCAAATTTTTGCATAAATGTGTGCTTATTCTAAAAATTGTTTATTTAAATGTTTCTGCACACTGAGATCTCTAATCAGTGTTGGAGTTGTATAAGATTGTTATGACTGAAAAACTAAGACTCATGTGAAGTCAGTGAAATCAATTTATTTATGGTTTATTTGATAGGAACAATACAGTATACATAAGCAAGCTGAAAACAGCTATCCGATGCAAGTATCGTAGCGTTTGTAACGAATGCTGATTTGCAACACCCATCCCTAGAGGGGCTTTTATGAAAAAAAAGGCATTGGGACAGTGAGATGAAAAGATGGCAAACTGAATACAACTAAAAATAAAATTAAGTGCATTCGTAAAAAAAAAAAAATAAAAAAAATAAAAAATAAAAAATAAAATCACCAAATTTTGAAAGTTTTTGATACCAAATCTCAGCATTAATTTTTGTGGTGTTCCTCAAGATCCTGGTGGTAAAAAATGTTAGAATTTGCACCAAATCTGTGTAACAAATGTCATCAACCCAAAAACTGATGAGGCAGAGTTGAGTTTGGCAGTGACCATCATACACTTCAGTCTGTAATGCTCTAAGCCAGGGATCTTCAGCGTTTACTGTCCAAAGAGCCATTTTTGGCCTAAAAAGAAAAAAAAAACTGTCTTGTGCTGCAACTGTTATTTTTTTCTTTCTCAGAGACATTCTTTTTATAGATTTGGCATTCATTGCTAGCCTAAGGAAACTTCAGACTAGCCACCACCAAAATTCAGATGGAAAGATGATGATAAATCAAAACATTACTCATTTTCTTTTTTTTTTCTTTTTCAAAATTTGAACAGGTGACTAACTACAACATAATGTTTATTGTAAATTTCTGAGTAGAAAAGTGCTTCATCTTGAATTAATTTTCAGTTTCCCAGCTCTTGAATGATGTTTACCACTCATACGCTGCATATACGGTTGACCTGCTATCCTTCCCTTAAGATCCTCTGTCCCCCATATAAAAGACAAATATGGATCTACGATCGGGAGGCGGGAGGGGACGAGGTTAACACTGTTCTTCACAACATTGATTACTACTTTATCATGATTGATAAAGCCAATGACATCCTATAAAGCCTCACTAAGTATGGTAGTGAAGTGGCACTTTACTCCTGAATATTATCTCATTAGCTCAAAGTGTGAAAGATTTAACAACACGTGTTTGACTCAAACTGTGACAAAAAAAAAAAAAGCTGTATTGTTGTCAGACGGTCCATATGCCTGCCAGTGTCTGAATCCACACCTTTTCTGCTACTGTCAGAGAAAGGTGATAACCCTCTCAGGAGCATTGGCATGTAACTGTAACTCCAGGTGGCACACACAGTATGAATACTTAATGGATGTGGACATGGAGGGGTGTTAACGATGCCCAGAAGTTTCTACCCTCATCTTCCCCTGAGTTGTAAACATCCAGAGCTCGGTTTCAGCTTGGCCGTGTATCCAGAGCAGGCTACAGGAGGGCATTACTCTCTCATTTTGTCGTGATCTCAGCTCGCTCTGCTGTGACGCATGACCCTTTTTTTACTGACACTTATGGTGAGCTCTTGCAGACATGAGCTACAGGTAATTTAATCAGCTGTGTGGAGGTTATGTGAGGAAACTATGACATTTGCTCCAACTTAACGCAAAGATTTACAACCTGGGTTTAATTCTCCTTAAAAAACACAGTACAGATCATGCAGCGTCGGCTTTAATTTGCCATGTGGCATAACCAGTGGGCCAAATGAGTTTCCTCTTAGCAGATTAACACTTGTCAGACCTCAGCAGCTGCACCACTGCTGTCCACCTCCTCCAGAGGGGAAATAATACTACTTTTGGGGGGGACCTTTTACTCTGAGGCAATCTGGCAACGCTGACTACAGTGAAAGTCTCTTTAACCATTTTGATATGTCAGAGGTGAATGGCCGTGGGTTGCTGGAGTTAGAGATCAAAGAGGCGGGGTGGGGGTTGGGGGCGGTGTGGACTGTGGGAAGGGACGGGGGTAGGGGGTATGTGAGGACTTCCTGAGGGCGAGAGGATTGCTGCTGGTGTTGGATGCCAGGACTGGAGAGGAAAACAACATCATGTGCTGCTGTTTACTCCTCACCACAGCACTGTCATAGTCTCCTCTGACCTACTTGTCAGCGCCCAAAATAAAAGAATGGATCTGTCTCCGAATTGCTCGCACAACAAAGGGGTTTGTTTCATCAGAGCAAGTCGAGGCTCTGGGGCAACGAGCTTTCAATTTTGGAAAACCCAAGACTGCGGCTTATCTCCAGCACGCACAGAAATTGACTGTATATGCTTCAAACCACGCCGGCCGACCATTTTGCCACCTTGCCTTCGAGGCAAAGGCCATAAGAGTGCTGCTTTTGTGTACTCACAGCAGCTGCACCGCCGCTGTTTCCACACATTACAGGCTGCCTCATCAAGTGAATAATATTACCTTCTGTCTGAGCCCTAATTAAACAGTCCTGTAGTCCATTCAGATACAGCTCCGGCTTTATAATGCAGCCCTCTTAATGCAGACCTTTTAGCTCGCCTAATTGCGTGTCCGTCATCATCCTGCACCCTCCTGTTAATACCCAGTTGTAATTCATACAAGCCTTAAACTGAATTGAACTGTGCTCTGTTTGGCCATTGTGACCCAGTATTTATTTGCACTGACTGTCACGATACACAAAGCCCCAGGATGCCCTGTCATTTCAAGTAGGAGTGAATTATAACAGCAGATACAGGAAAAATATTGTAAACATTCTAGGAATCGAGGCGAATGAAACGGTGTGTGACCTTAACGAACCGATCCATGGAATGGTGGTTAAACACGAGCAACGTATCTCTTGTTGCATTAATTATTAAGTCGGTTGTTCCTCACTCGGGTAGATTAGCAGTCTGCTGATGAGCGCCCGGGGTTGTTTAAGGTACTGTAGCGTTTGTGTGTGTGTGTGTGCGCGCGCATGTGTGTGCGCCAGTACAGCAGCCACATCTACAGGGAGCAGGGAGCTGTCTGCATGAACACTTACAGTAGCATGAATGCACAGGGTCATGTGAGGTCCAGCACATAATGTAGCCTGCATGACTGTGTATGTTTAACTGAGTCATATCAGGGAGCCAGCAGACAGAGAGCACACAGTGCTGCGTGTACGCTGAGCATGGCCTTAGGACACTGTTTATAGTGTCTTCACATTACAATGCATGTAATATGGCTGGTAGACATGATGTAATATTATAAATTGTGAAAGCTATGCAAAACAAATGATAGCAGGTGGACATTCATTTAGCTTTTTATCAAATTCTACTTAAATCTGATTTGGCAAGTCTCAAATTGTTTGGATGAATGAATTTAAAGTTACTTTTATAACGTTAAATTGTTCGGTCTTGCCATTAAATGTGTAGCACACCAGTTACCCAGTAGCATTAGTCATTTAACAGTAATTAAGACAGATGAGCTGTTTCAAACTATATTCCCTGATTCAGACATTGCTAAAAAAAACAATGTACCTTTTAGCCAGAAAGGTTGTAAAATGGTCTTAAACCATTTTAGCATTTATAACTGTCTTAAAAAGTCTTCAAGTTGCTGAAACCTGCAGAAACCTGCTAACAATTATTTTCCATTTCAATTCATCTGTTGATCATTTTCTTAATGAACTGATTACTTGTTTGGTTCATAAAATGTCAGAAAATGGTGAAGAATGGTGTTTCCCAAGGTGAAACTGAAAAAACAGAAAATATTTACATTTGTGAGGCTGAAATCAGAGAATTTCGATGTGTCTTCTTAAAAAATGAGTCAGAACAATTAATCAATTTTAAAAATATTTGGCACTTGGTTTAATTAAAGCTACAATTGATTGATTAGTTGTCAACTATTAGATTAATCGGCAAGTATTTTGATAATAGATTAATTGGTTTCAGTCATTTTCTATGACAAAAGCTTCTTAAATATAAATAATTTCTGGTTTGTTTACTTCTCTATGACAGTTAACTGAATATATTTGGGTTGTGGACAAAACAAGACATTTGAGGACTTCATTTTGGGCTTTTGGAAACACTGATGGACAGTTTTGACTGTTAATGGATTAATTGAGAAAATAATCAACAATAAAAATAATTGTCAGTTGCCACCCTACAAATTCATTTCATTGTCATACTTAAATACATACTTTACTACATACTTTACTACATACTAAAAAAAAAACAGAAAATATTCATATTTTATAGGCTGGAATATGAGAATTTGGACATTTTTTCTTAAATAAATGACCCAAAACAATTCATCTATTATGAAAATAGCTGGAAATTAATTTAATAGTTGACAAATAATCAATTAATTGAATAATGATTGCAGCTTTAGTTCATATTAAATGTTTTATTTCCATATATTTCAGCAAACATAAAAGCCAAATTATTCCCGAATCAATCAGTTTAATTGGTGGGCTCGGGACTCTGAAGTTAAGATTAACACAGAAGAAATTATACAGATTTGCGGTCGTCACTGAATACAATCTCTTGTTCAATTTGCAGTGGGTTTACTCCCAGATTCTCAGGGTGGGAAAACTTTTGTTTGCCGCTTGAAAAGAAACAGGCTGCGCTTATTTGTGAATGAAGGGATTAGCCCGAACACTTCACCCCAACAAGGACCATGATCCTATCTGGTTGCCTAGACACATGGTTTTGTTTCTCAGGCAGCGTGAGAGCGTGGCTGGCTCCCACCTCGGGTTGGACTGAATAAGTGGCAGATGTATGAAGGCAGACCATGTTAAATCACATGAGCGTACACATGCTCTTAGTAGAGATATGCTGAAATAGCAGAACAACCTCAAAACCATCCTGAATTAGCAGCCTAATTGTGCATTAGACAAGCGGATCAGACATATAATTCATACAGTACATGTTAAGAATTTCTGCCTCTTAGGAAGAATTGCTTGAAAGTAAATCATTATTCCCACTGTTAAGGCTCCCTCCCACTAAACACAATGCTCAGTCAACTCTCCGGCAGCCTTTGAGGAATACCATTGATTACATGGTATTTACTCCATTGAGGACCAAGGGTCAGGGGTCATTCTGTGCCTTAAAACCCAAATCCCAGGCCCATTGTCTGGTTAAGGGTGAGAAAGCAGGGGGCAATGACAGCCAACTTTAGGGCTTATTCTCTCATAAAGAAGCTCCTCTGCACTTATTACCAAAGCTTACTGGAAAACTCTACAACTGCAAATCCTTTTTGTTTGAAAAGTTAACAGAGCGCAGCAGCGAGGCGAAATGCCACCACTAACACATACAAACACTTCCCCCCTTGCCTCCGAAGGTTTTTTTTGTTTACACTTCAAGATATTATTTGTTATTTTTATTTTCAGCGGTGTCGTCGGGTGCTGCGCGCGGAATAAAAACCCGAAAAAACGACTGCTGAGCTGTTGTCACCGTGTGTCAACCTGAGATCAAGAGTGAGATGCTTGTGACAGAATATTTGTCACATTTCTTGACTCAAGTTTCAGTATTGCTGGTGACAGAAGGATCAGGATATACATCTGTACGACTGTGCGAGTGTGTCAGGGAGTAACGCTTTAGCTCCACAAAAGAAAAACTGGGATGTTGAAACTTTCAGAGCAGACAGAACAAAGTACGCAGGCTGCATTGAGACAAGCATTTACAAGATATGATAGTTAATAAAGCCAGAGTGCAGAGAGGATTGATTAAAGTAGCTTTGAAGTATCTACAAGGTGGATAATATGTTATTCAGCTGGTTGAAGGCTGCAGCTAAACTAAGCTGGACACATTGGAACAGAAAGCACTCCCCCTGCTGGCTGCAGCACAGATTACCAGACAAACTGGTTAAAGTGGATCAAGGCTTCACAGCTCAGGTCACTGCATTTTGTGCTTCAGATAGATCATTACCCAGACTCCACTGTGCATAGAGAACTGGCTTAGTTAGGTATGACTCAGGCAGAAAGTGAAGCTGGTCAGACGGTGAAAGGATTTCCTGTATGGTCAGCGGATGAGGGGAGTGGGGAGGGTGCAGAGGCGTTGAGAATGGAGGGTCTTTTGTCTTCAACTAAAATATTGTGATCTGTGGGTGAGAAAGGGCCTTGGTCATTAGGCGACAGCATAAAGACAGGGATTGTAGGAGTTGCGTGAGGAGCCTATGACTAATGGGCTTGGTCAATGAGGGCCTGAACCTCATTGTGTGCCCTTTGTGCAAAAGTCCACAGGCTAAAGCCCCTGAACAGGTGCAGTTCATTCCAGCGGATCGCCTCCCTGCAGGATTGTTAAGATCAGGGAATGTCTTTCATCCTGTCTCCTTTCTGTTAATGATTACGAATGATCAGCTCTATTAGTGCTGAAATTTCAAAACGGGGCTCGAAAAGAGGCATAATTTCAAAGAGGAGCTGCTGCTGTGCCAAATTGTAGTTTATCCGTGAAATGTAAAGTCTTTGCTTTGTTTGAGCAAATTGTGATACGTGGATTAGTAAACAATACCCAGTGAATGTTTCTGATTTATCCCAGAAAATGTGAATTTTCTTGATTTGTTTTCTTTCCACTTTGAACAGGCTTGTCTGTTAACTTGATAGAACCTAAAGCGAGTGTCTGACACTCTTCCCTCTTAGTATGAGTGTGCTGTATCCCTTTCCCTGCGTTAATTCCAATTTAATTGCCAGTTGCCTCAAGGCACTTCAATAACAGTAACAAATGATTTGATTTAGTGGACCTCATCAGACTGCATTTTAAATGCGACACAGCAACCCCACTTGAATTCCAATGAAGTGCTGGCACAGTCCTCTGTTTACTAATGATCCTCCGCTGGAGATGTCTGATTGAATCTGAGTCAGGAGCAATGGGACCTGCTAGCATTGTAAATGATCTGCAACCTGAGCAGACAGAGAAATAAGGACCTCATAATCTCACATTAAAGCCTCACTCTCCAGGACATGCACATTATGTCCAATGCAGCTGATTAACCAGTCCCTCAGTCTTACCACACATATGAATTTGCATCGGTCTGGATGCCAGGATGGATTTTGAGAGCTGGCGTACACCGCCTGTAGATCAAGTGTTGACTGTATGACAGCCAATGGATCTTCTTCACATAGCCATTTTGACTTGAGCTACCCTGCCAGCGTCTCCCTATCTGTATTCCTCTCCACACTCTGTGCAACAGGAAAGCAGCCCCAAAGAGATGCCAGGTCACACACAGGATTAAACTGGATTGTGTTTTTTCCTGCAGTCCTGCCTTTAATGGCTTGATATCACTACTTAACATTCTGCACAGAGCGCATAGTGTAGGCATCATTTAGGGTGGAGCTACTATCAGCCGCTCTTTGAGCACAGAGACAGAGGACTTCACAGGCTGGAGCTGACTCCTGATGGGGAATGAAGAGAATAATTACACATCTAACACACCAGGAAGGAGCCATTGATTGTGTGATTGGCATGCTGTGCATTGTGTGGGAAATTCTTAAAGAAAACAATGACTTTCATGGTTTAAAATAGAACGCATAAAGACTCACAGTTGAAAGTGCCTCTGGGCTTTTAGGGGAGTTAGTTTAGGTAGAGGCACTTGCTCTTTGAAAGAAGCTTTTCCCTCAGAGGACTCACACAAAGTTGAAGTGACCCAGTTTCCCCACTTAAGGCCCTGTCTGTGTATGGTACTGAAATAACTGTGTCTGTGTCTTGTGCGTTCTCCAGGGACTGACATGGCGGTGTTCTGTCTGCTGTGTGCAAAGCGCTTCCAGACCCAGAAGGCCCTGCAGCAGCACATGGAGGTCCACGCAGGCATGCACAGCTACATCTGTAGCCACTGTGAGCGCCCATTCCCCAGCCACACCACCCTCAAAAGACACTTGCGCTCGCACACGGGTAAGACACGGATCGTTTGCGCCAGCATCGCTATCCGTTAGGGGCAGGGTCAGATAACTTTGGAACGTAGTCAGTTACTGAATAAAAAGTTTCTACGGGTGTAAATCACAAGTGTCATCATAATACAATATTATATTGATTCTCTGGACAACAATACAATATTTACTGATATCACAAAGTTTGCCACGATACAATTTTGATTCAATTCAGTTAAGTTCAGAGACCTGCAATCAATATCAGACAATATCATATATCTATTTAACACATTTACGTTACATTTATAAAACAAAACTAAATTACGATTCAACACTTTTATGACTGAAGTCTTCCAGAGATCAATATTTTCATTTTGCATTGATTATACCGGATCATTGAACACTGAATTGATGTATCGTGACATCCCTACAAATTACAAGCCAATTTTTGTAGTTAGTAACATAATCTATTGGATTACAAAAAATGTTATCTAATCTGATTAAGTTTGGATTTCTTGAAAATCAAATAATGAAAATACTGCATTCATGTACTAAAAAAACTGGTCGCATCATCAAAAGTTTGAGTTCTACAAACCTTTTTTTCCTCAAAATTTTTATCAATATAAACAGTGCAGTTTTGTATGTGTTTCTTTCTTGGCCTGTATGTCAGACACACTTCACAGAGTATTACCATGAAAAGTGTCATATTTCGAAGATGTAGTCAAAAATGTAGTCAAATTATCCTTGACAATGTAACTATAATCTTTTAGCATTTTTAAATACGTGATCAGAGCTGGGGGTTATTTTTTTGTAATCTAATTACTAGGGGTGCTACAGTTTCAATATTAAATCAAAAACCAAGAAGATTAAAATGAGTGAAATCGAATCAAATTCAAAGGCAATATTACAATTCTCCCTGTAGATTTTTTTTCTCTCCACCCAGCCTACTTGCAGCATCCAACATGTGTCCAAATAAAAAAGACAACACGACCATTACATCACACTTCTTCAGTCTTCTCAAAGAAGAATTAGAAAACCTAAATGACAGTTGTCACGGTATAAAACCAATGATTGAGACTCTATAATTTAATAACAGCATAGGCATCAGTACTAAAAAAAAATAGGACTATATTTAGATTGAAAAATTGAATTAAACTATGTCATTAATATTGAAAGTAAAGTTGAATTGTGAATTTTGAGAATTGTGACCTAGATTGGTAAAGAACAACAGAACATTGGTTTTATTTCCTGAAAACAGTATAAATAAGTTCAGAAAATTGTTAGGACTTTCACCGTGGCAACCACGGTTCAAAACCTGCCAACTTTTTCTTGCTTTCAACTGAGAAATTTCAATGTAGTTTAGGCTCCAAAGGCAGCTTTTATTTACACATTGTAGAGGATGAAAATGTCACTATTGCATTATCTTCAAACAGTCAGTGAAAAAACTTTTGAATCTGTTCTGAACACCTTTTTACCAGTGGTCATAGTGATTTTTAAAATGTCTTTTCAATGAAAAAATGCTCACTGGGGTTATTTTGTTTTTTTCTTGAGACACACGCTGGACATGCAAAGTTGGTGAGTGTAGAGAGAGACAAAAAAATACGTGGAAAATTTCCGATCCTGGTTTCGATTTCAATCCATTTTCGAATTAGAATTGAAATTGTAACACTGCAAGTATCTGTAGTGTTACCTCCTGTCATGAAACATAAAACACTTGGTGTCAAACACACGCGTATGTTGGAAAAGACACAAAGGCGTCTGTATTTATTTTGGTATATGGGTTAATTTCCTTAGGTTACTGGCTTTAAGGTTTTAGTCAATTTGCATGCATCCTCTCCCACCCTCCTTTTTTTGCCTTCTCTATAAGATGACTCACCTCTCTGATGACAGCACTGTACCGTTATGGCCGGTGCATATTTTGGGCAATTTCATCCTGTTTATATTTTGGGTTCTTAGACAGCCTTTGGGCTTCTGCAATTCACGGCTGTCAGTTCTAGTGTGGTTCACCCAAAATGATAGAGGAAACCCAAATAAATATTGAAGGAAAAGCAAATGGAAATGACTTGTCTGTGTGTTCTACCGAGGGTGAGTCTTAGTGCCGCGGGAGACGGAGAGATATTTACTGAAAAGATGTCCCCCTTTCTTCTTTTACCTTAAATAACACTCCCAGCTGTCACGACGGCTTGATGTCTAGACAGGAGAAATACATAATTGATGTGAAGAGACAGAAGTGAAGGGAGTTTTGGCCATGGCAGCGTATCTTGTTTGTATGCCATTCTGCTTGGAAGTAACATTTTGTAAATGTCATCTGCTCCACAGTGGGGTGGGGGATTGGGGAGAATCGGCCTGTAATGAGGAGAGCAATGTATCCTCTGACTTGGCTGTTGCTGTGGACACTGAGATAATGAGGCACATAGGTCATTGGAGATGAGTCAAATCCTCAGCCTAGGAGAGAAATAGATTAACTACAGTATAGAGAACAGAGCAGCACATGCCTGGAGGACTTTTATTAGCTATTAGCAGACAGCCAAGAGGAGTGTCCTCGTGTCATAACATTAGCAACGTCTGAGAGCACATTATTTCCCTGTTTGATATGCATGTGCAGAAAGGGCTCGGTGACTATGTGACCTATGCGGCTACATATGCACCATACCATGTCGTGCCAAGGGTAAAGTTAGCCTTTAATGCGATCTCACGATGATAATGGGCTGTGTTGGTGTTGTGGCTGCTGCTTGTTGCTGCCACTGTGTGACACGACTATGTTTTCAGGCGATCACCCGTTTGAGTGTGAATTCTGCGGGAGCTGTTTCAGAGACGACGGCACGCTGAGGGGCCATAAACGCATCCACACAGGAGAGAAGCCTTATGAGTGCAATGGCTGTGGGAAGAGGTTCAGCCTCAAACACCAGCTAGAAACACACTACCGTGTACATACAGGTGAGAGACGCTCAGAG
The DNA here is from genome assembly GCF_056507025.1 of Lutjanus erythropterus. Lineage (NCBI taxonomy): Eukaryota > Metazoa > Chordata > Actinopteri > Lutjaniformes > Lutjanidae > Lutjanus > Lutjanus erythropterus. The sequence goes on from NC_139320.1 coordinate 38,417,519, forward strand.
GAGGTAAATACTAGAGCTGCTGCAACTGCATCAATTTGTTGTCATCTAAAAAGAACATTTTGATTTAGCTTTAGTTATGACTTATGAGTGACATGCCATGTAGTTTTAGTCACATTTTGGTCATCTGAATCATTTTAGTTTCAGTCTAGTTTTAGGTGACTAAATATGAGATTTTACTAAATCCACAGTAGTCGATCAAAATCTAAGGTGTAATTAAAGATTTAAGATGTTTATTGTTACACCAGCTATACATGTACAATTATGTGAAAAACTTTAACTGAGATGAGAACATTCAAAGAATCACAGTAGTTTAGGCAATACGGGACAAAAGAAGAAGGAGAAAATGTGCATTTATAAAATAAAATATGTAAGGGAAAATGTACTTTGCACTGAGGTCTCGCATCACAGTGTCAGGGTTTATGTCACAATAATGACCTGTACATTATCCTGCTTATTACATAGTTACTTAACAAAAAAATTCAGAGTCTATGATCAGAACTGCGTCCATAGCAACAGGCTGTTCTTCATAGTAACAGTGTATTATACTTAGCAACGGTCTGCTATAAAGAAATAACAGACTTTAGAATGTGTTAATTATGATGTATTATGTTATTATGCCTCAACAAACCTTAGAATTGGTTGACCAATTAGCATTGAGTATTTAACAAAGCCATGCAATGTACAATAATAAAATCCTGTGTAGATGGACGGCAAAGTGCCAGAAAATACTAGATACACTAATGTCACCTACCTTTATTAGACACTATAGAACCTAAAACTAACCTGTAAGAACACAAAACAAACCTTACAGAAGCCTAAAACTAACCTAAAAATGCAGATCTCCCAGCATGTCACCCTCTGTGCAGTGCCATCTTTCAAGTGTAATGCACTATTTAAAGGTCTTGACTATTTAAACTTGTCTATAATTTCCAAACTCATCAAATTCTCCCAGAGGAAACATCCATTAACATGTTATCAGTATGCACATTAACATTTCTGCTATTTTCTCCCACCATAAGTCTGACATTAAAGCGATTAAAGGAGTTTTTAAGTGGGTATGAAACTGATACCGATGCCTCTATATGACCGACATAAGCAAACAAAATCTTTTGCAAAAAGATCAATGGGTTGGATTCTCCTGGAAATCAAATAAAATGAGCCTGTTTACATTTTCCCACATCAAGTTACAGTAAGATGTACATTAGTCAGTTAAAAAGAAATGGGGATTTTTATTTAGATAATTTTATTTTTGACATCATATTTCCTGGTTATTTAGGTGGCAACACAGCCACTTTTGTCCACAAGGGACAGTTCCTTATAGTAGCTCTAGTTTTTGTTTCATATTTGCTTCAATTTGAGGACAGTGAAACATTACACTCATTATCTTGTGTGTGTGTCAATCAATCTTTTATTTTACAGTTTAAGATCAACAGCTTGAGTTCAGTCACTTCTTTATCAGTGCCAGTTCTCTAAAAAGCAAATGTTGACATTTCTGTACGATTTATGAGACATACAAAGTCTCATGGTGCGTCATCTTATCATCTTGTTTTCATCATTGAAAAAATATTGATTAAAAACTGTTAAATTAACACTTCTATTAAACTACACACCAACCGTTTTGATAATTAATTGTTTCTTTACCCCTCTATGAGTGTAAACTGAGTATCTTCGGATTGTGGACAAAACAAGACATTTAAGGATCTGACCCTTTAGGACATTTTCACCATTTTCTGACATTTTATGGACCAAACAACTAATCAATAAAGAAAATAATGACGCATAATAAAAAAAATAGTCCCTCACAAATCTACTTTTTACTTCTGTTTGAGTGACTACAGTTCTCAGCTGTTTTAGATGAGTACTTTTTTTTTTTTTTAAGCTGTAATTATATTTATGACCTGTTTTTAAAGATTTACATCTTCACTCAGAATAAACTGACTTGCAGCTGAGTGCCACAGACAGGGCAGCCCGAAAAATTCAGAAAGTCAGCCTAAAGCATTTATGGCTTCAGTCTTTTCATTGGACTACAAAAATTGTTGTTTTTAAAGTAAAACAATTGCTTCTAAGATAAAGGACAGTAAAGAGTTTATTGAAACAAACTAAATACAGCGAATCCCAATCACTAAATTTTGATGGTTTAGCAGCTTTTAAAGCTATTTTATGGAAGCGAGTGCCTTTATATTTAATTGCTTTTTATAAAAAACACTACTGAATCCCTGAATTAAATCATTAAAAAGCGAGTCTACATTTTATTTCAGGTTAAATTTTACTGACTGCTATCTGATTCCTCACTGAGGTCAGAGACAAACCTCTGTCGTATTCGCAGCGGGTGACGCTGACCGGCCAATATCTAATATCAAACCGAAGGCAAACCGATATAGGCCTAATCCTCATGCCCAAACACACAAACAACACACACACCAACAACACACACTAACAGAACAAGTACAGTGGAGTGACTGGAGGTGAATCCCGTTTCACCAGGCAGGGGCCTCTGACTCCAGGTCTACAAGGTTAATGCTGTATTGTTGAATTTTTTAGGTGAGAAGCCATTCGAGTGTAAGCTGTGTCACCAACGGTCCAGAGACTACTCTGCGATGATCAAGCACCTGCGCACTCACAACGGAGCGTCTCCGTACCAGTGCACCATCTGCCAGGACTTCTGCCCGAGCCTGGCCGCCATGCAGAAGCACATGAAGGGCCACAAACCGGAGGACGTGCCGGCCGACTGGAGGATAGAAAAGACTTACCTGTATGTCTGTTACGTCTGAGCAGGACTTGGACCCCCACACGCACAGTCTCTCACACACACACACACACACACACTCACACACACACACACACTGTCACTGTTGGGTGAAAACCTTGTAACTCCAGTGTTGCTGATTTTTTCATGCTGAAAGATTACATGTTTGTTTGTGGGTGTATAACGTAAAAATCAGACTCTTTTTGGACAAACTGAAAAATGCATCGTGGGAAGTTGTCATTCTGGGAGATTCGAGGTTTTTACCTGACGACAGAGACATGCAAGCACGAATACAAATGTGTGTGCACATACGACACTAGGGCTGCTACTAATGATTAAACTCATTATCAACTAGATTATTTTTACTACTACGTGATGAAGCGTTCAGTCTGAAAAATGTCAGAAAATAGTCACATTTTGGTGACAAGGTGACATTAAAAAAAAACAAAAAAACAAAAAAAAAAAAACAGATTTATCAAACCAACAGTCCAGTCCAAAGAGATTCAGTTTATAATGACATAAACAGAGCAGGCATGCAAACTTGTCATCAAAGGCAGCGTTTGTCCACAGCCAGTCAGTTGTGACCTGCTGTGTGGAAAAAGCTAAAACTAAGTTGCCACAGGTGGCTTGAGATAGGAAGTCGGAGGAAACAAACTGTTTGCAAGCAAGCTAAGAGAGATGCACAGAGACGTCTGTATCTGTATCTGTTCAACCAACAAAATTATCTGTCTCTCTATCTGTAATTAGATAGAAGAACAGAAGTGTTCGTGATAAATCAGCCAAATGTTTCATTTTCTAACCTGTTTCATTGGCAGTGCAACTGTTACACCTACAGAGCATCAAAATGATTTAATATTTGCATATAATTAAATATGAAATATATTTCCACATCCTCATTCTGTACATTTTATCTGTCTTTCCCCCTCTGTTTTTAGTTCAAGCTCAAGCTAAAGTTTTATCAACTGACAGAAACCACCACCACCTTCTCTTAAATTGAGGAATATTGAAAAGTCAGAAACTGAAAAATTATAAATCTAAAGATTATGTTTTGTATTGGAAACAGAAACTCTATAGTAAAGATATACAAGTATATGGAATATCCTTCAGTTGAAGTGAATAATGTTAGCACATTATATCAGTGATGACTGATTAGTGCACATAGGGCCTTTTTTTTTTAACTATGTTGTGGTGAGCATGGAGTTAACGTTTTCCAACTAATAATGAGCAACTTAAGATAGAAGAAATATCTGCTCCCATCACATGACATGCACTTTCCGAATAAAGTATTTGCATTTGGGTGCATCTCTACCAGCTAACATTGTTAACCACAGAGGCATTTACACAGAACAGTGGCAGTAACCTGAATGTAACGTCACAAATCTCTCTCTTCTTGCAGCTGACGATAAATACATGTCGTGTGTACAACATGTAATGTAGGCAAGAGCGAGCTAGCTCTTCTCAGAAACAGGAGAGACCTGGTTAAAAATGAGTTTTAAGGAGGGTTTGGATACGATAAACAATAAATTAACAAGGCAGCTGGGTAATTTCACCAGCTTGCAATAACTAACTATTAAAAATAGCGTTAAAGTTTGTTTTGAAGAATTATTTGAGTGTTCTTTTGTATCAGTCAGCATTACATTTGGGGCAACGACACAATTGCAATTAAATGCAACTTTTGCCTTCAGCTTACTCCAGTGCATTTTAATTAATTAGTGGAGAACAAGGTTAGATGAAAACTTTACATCTATCAAACTACCATGGCCAGAAAAATACAAATCTTGATCTAATACAGTGATAATTATCTGGTCAATGCTTTCCTATCATCTTTACAGCTCAGTTTTATCCCGTTTTCTTGTGCTTGATATGAACTCGCTCATGTGTGCATTGCAGATTGTAAACATTGTAATTTCTTAATACTTTATACTTTTTCTGCTCAAACCTGTTGTGAGCAGCAGCAGAGTAATCCTAAAAGTCACCAAAAGTAAGCACTCAGTATCTTATTTAAAGCTACTACAAGGAGTTTTATCTGGTTATGAAAGTCTCAAGTCGTACCGGTGCCTCCGTATGACCTACACAAGTTAACAAGACCATCAATAAGAAAATTTGTTCTTTCTGTGTAGTTGTTTTTAATGTGTGCCACCAGGTCGGATTCTCCTTGAAATCAGATGAAATGAGCCTGTGTTTACATTTTCCCAGGCAAAATTACAGCCAGCAGCACATTAGCAGGTTAAATATTAGGAGGAGGAGATTTTTGTTTAGATCATTTTGTTTTTAACTTCATATTTTGTGGTTATTACGGTGGAAACACTACAGCTTTTGTCCACAGGGCCCTCCAAAATCAACACAGTGTAAGACTTCCTTGTAGTTGCTTTAATAACTGTCTCTGGGGCAGCAGACCCCCTGCTTGCTCGCACATCCCTCTCATTGACCAGTTTGCATGCCTGACAGAGAAAAGCAGCAAATTCTGCCCCTTAGAGAAGCAGGAAACCAGGAATATTCAGCACATTTCCCCGAAAAATGACTTAAACGATCTTCTGATTATCAGAATTGTTGACATCTTGTTTCCTGTTGACTTATTCTGTCAGCCCTAGTGCACACAGACACACACAGACACACTCACACAGTTTTGATAATAGCTGTATCTCTAAATGGATCCACTGTGGTTAAAATCGATGCCACAGTGGCTGCGACTGCTGACCTGTATGTGTAGCAGGAGCGTTTTTGATTGATTGCTGAACCATCAGGCAGACCTGAGTCATCTCCTATGATTGTGCAGTAGATGTTGAAAATAATTCCACGAAGGCTTGATTGGCTGAACTCTGCAACATTTTCTCTCCTGAATTCCTGTGACTTCTCAGTTTTTTTGTTTCTTTTTTTTTTTTTTTTTGTTCTGCTGTTGGATTTTTATTTTGGAGTTGTTTATTTTCTGCATGTTTTACTTGAACGGCTGCCACGTTTTGACCTCATAAGCTTGATCTCTTTAATTGCCTTGTCTTTTTCTTGCAGTGGGTGTTATTGTTTCGAGGTAGCTGGCTTACAATTTGAGTTTCTCTTGCAATGTAATAGGTTTTGCTATTTATATGTTGTTTATTTGTTACCAAATATGTGCTGGTTTTCATCACACAGTCGGTGTCTCTTGGGATGATTTCTAGTAGAGCGAGCTCTACCTCTCTCCTCACTTCTCACCGTTTTTGTTTTAGACCTACTGCAAATTATTCTCCCATCAGTAGATTTGATTTTCTTACAAATCACCCATTCTTGAGAAATGGGACAAATCATGTCCTATCAAAAAAAAAAAGAAGAAAAAGAAAAGAAAAACTTTAAAAATTATTGATACAAACACTTTTTGGTGAAAACAACGTTTGGTGAAAATATAGTCTTTAAGGTTTTTTATATATGAAATATAATTTTAGCAATTTTTTCATGTCTAAACTTGCTCTGTGCCAGAAAACACCCTCATCCCAGACAAGAATTCACAACTTGAAACAATTTAAAAATGTGGTAAAATCCTTCAAAATTGAAAACTAACAATACCTACTGATAACAAAGGTATAAAAGTGTGCTATTATTATGATCTTTGTTTTAAAATTGATCTGGTATAACTGAACTGGTAAACTTTATAGTTTTGACATATTCATTAAATAATATTGTTATCTGATGTGTTTCAGCCATAACATGTCAAATCTGTAGCCCTTCTAAACCAAAGCTAAATAAGAACTATGGTTTGAAAATGTGTATTATTACATTAAGTTACTCTTAGTAACTTAAAAAAAAATGGCTACTCACTGTGACTATGCTGTGAGATGATAAATTTTACACTAAGTCACCAACTTCGTCAGATTTTTACAAAAGCATGATTTAATTAGATATAAAAATGTTATGCTATATCCTACTGACCTCTCTCTCACTTCCTGGTTTAAAAAAAGGAGGGAATATTCTTCAAGCACTGGTAAACTTTCTACTTTTTGACAAATTCATTCAATAATATTGCTATCTGATGTCCCTCACCCATAACAGGTCAAATCTGTAGCTCTTCTAAATCAAAGCTAAGTAAGCATTTTGGTTTGAAAATGTGTATTTTGATTAGCATTAAGAGAATTCTTAGTAACTTTAAAAAAATAAAATAGCTAAACATTACAACTATGTTGTGAGATGAAGAGTTCGCCTGTTACAAGGTTTAATAGTGAAGAGTTTGATATTGATGGCATGATTGAAGATTAAAAATTAAAACCCCCTCAAAAAACAGTTTTGTCCCTGTTCTCAAGAATGAGTGAAATACATCAATTTAAATGGTCACAGTGTGTAAAAAATGCCTCAACATGGCTTTTAAGTGTAGTTTTTTATCATTAACTATATATAGATGTCTTATAAAATCACAGAAACAGAATTTTCTAGGAGAAAATTGAAAAGATGAAAAGAAGTTGTTGTTTTGTTTTGTTTTTTATATAAAAACCTGAAAAGAAAATTCTGACATTGAATCACTATGAGCAGGTTATTGTCAGTTATAGTGTAGCTGTAATGTACAAACTGTCATGGTATGTTATTCCCTTATGTGAGCCTAACACAGGCCTTATAGATTTAAACATGTTGTATTTTTGTATTACAGTAATTTGCTATATGTTTACATTTGGTATGATTTGAGAAACATCTTAAATGTGTGTGTTTTATAAGTCTCTGATTTGATTAAGATCCCTCCCTTGTGCCTCTTTTATAAGTAGAGCATCGATGTGCTTGAGTACATGGGTCTGTGCTATTGGTAGTTGTTTCTGGGTGTTTGTTTATTGTTACTTAATTAAAGATAGACTGCCATGTAGATCCACTTTGTCTGAACATTGCAACTGGAAGCAACATACTGTGATTAGTGGCTGATACTCTGAGACAAGCGTGTGTACTTTTTACATCAAAAATTGCTTGGAACTTGCATCAAATTGTTCCCTTCAAAATGACAATGGACTGAGATCTTTGGGTGAAAACGGTGTGTACAGCAAATCCTGGCGTCTGCGGGCATTACCAATGCCTTCTTAAGTAGCCAACAACACTCAGTGCCATGAAAACACACATTCACTGTATCTATTCTACATGAACATGCACTATAACTGGATTTCCTTGGTGGACCAAAAGAAATAGAGCACTTTTGTTTGAAAAGGGTTTTTTCTTTGATCTTTCTATGTTGTGATAATGCAGATGTCCTTTTATTTGATGTGTCCTAGAAGGATGTGATTAGCATTGTTTAGATTATGTCAATGTCTGTCTACCTCAGGGCCAGATCAAAGCTCGACCTGGTATCCAATCAGGGTTGTTCTTCTTGCCATGTGTGCAGTAAAATCCCTCTTCATTACAGCTTTGTAACACAGTGTGTGAAAGTGTTTTTCTCAGTGTGGATTCAGGCACAACTCTGTATGCGTCAGTGTTCGGTGGCATGGTTAAAAAAAGAATAAAACAAGTTACTATTTTATGCATCTTGTCTCATTTGCCTCCTGTTTCTGCTGTCTGCATTCAAAAGAGAAACTCTGTGTGGCAGAGGTTCACAACCTTTCGTGTCCCCCACAGGCCCTGACTGATGATCTCACCCCTTCGTCGACGCCAGCCGCCATGTTCCAGAAGTGTGCATTTGAACTGATTTTAAACTGAATGTTATTTCACACACTCGACTATATAAATGTGGACTGTCAATAACTGTCAATAATTAGACTTGTCAAGTTTGCATTCATGCATTTGCACTTGGACTGGCAGCAGCTGGACGTTTCAACCATTCATCCATTACCATTAGCTAACCTTTTCAACTGTAATCCATTACTTTTAGCTACTTATACTATCCATTACTTTTAGTAAATTATTTCAAATGTCTTTCTATTTGTTTTAGCTAATTATAACTGTTTATTCATTGCTTTTGGCTAAGTACTTTACCTGTTTATTCACTAGTTTTAGCAAATTATTTCAACTAGTTTATCTATTTCTTTTAGGTCATTTTTTCAACCATTTTCCCATTACTCTTAGCTACCTATTCATCCACTACTTTCAGCTGTTGATCCAACACTTTTAGCTATCATTAACATCCATTAGCTTTAGCTAACACTTTCAATTGCCATTACTTTTTAACATTTATCCATCATTTTTTAGCTAACGTTAACAATTTCAGTTGGTTTAATCTATTACTTTTAGCTAACAATTTTAGTTTACTGTTAAAAGTTTCCATCAGCTAACAATTTAAACAGTTTATCTGTCACTTTTATGTAACTATTTCCACTGTTTATCCAGTTACTTGTAGCTAACTATTTCATTAATTTCTATTTCAATAATTTGAACTGTTTATCAATAACCTTTAGCTATTTAACCATTTATTCATTACTTTTAGGTAAATATTTACTCTTTATCAATTAGTTTTAATTAAGTGTTCAGGCTTCCCTGCTTGCAAATAGTGTTCATGAAATACCAATAGCAACATGTGTTTTTATAGCTGACTTAATGGGCATTTTTTTAAAATAGAAGCTTCTAGTTTTTCACAGAGCTTTAGTCATTCCATGTACTGAGTACCCCTGGGGTATACATGTCCCTTGGGAATCACTGGTGTATGGTCTGACTCCTCTCTCCACGGCCTCTGTGTCCCTAATTCAATCTGAACATTTCACTTTTACAGCGCTGCTCTTGCCCTGCTGCCCATCATCCAGACAAAGACCATGCTGTTGATTCCTCTTAATGGTTTATTGGCTCCTGCCACAAACCTTCACAGTCTCAAGCTGTTTATGGAGTTAATGTGTCATCTGGGCAACTTGCAAACAGCTGGAGTCACTCCAGGCTCTGCGGTGACCTCTGATGGCACTCTGCCAGAGCCACAGCTGGCCTGTGTTTTATCCCAGATGTGAAAGGAGCTAGTATCAGTGTTATCAGTTCTGCCACTGCTCCCTGCACAGCACAGTGAAAGTGAGACCTTTTAAGTACAAGTAGCCTTCTGCCAGCATGTAGTGTGCATTGTTTTAGAGTTGAGTTTTTATGTTTGTCTAATGCCTTTAGGATTTAACAGGTTATCATTCTTGAGCAAAGTGTTCCTCTGGTTTCCCTTTCCATCTTCTTCATTTTACCATAAAGTAGCCTCTGAGTACACTGTGAATGTTTTATTGTGTAATCTATTTTCTAGCTATAGGACTTAAACCCCGTCAGCTAAATTCCAGCCTGCAGTGTTTACAGTTTCTCTCAGTGATCGTGCTCTCTCATCTTCTACTGCTCTCTTATATTAAAGCTCACTCAGTTTCACCACAGGGATAATTTACAGTATATTATGCCATTCTGTACACTAAAGTCATGTCCACTAAACCACAGTGTAAACATTGTGAATACATGTCTAAGTTCTACTAGAAGAAAAAACTTGCTGGTGCCCAAAAACAGATTCTGTAAACTGACCAGGTCAATTGGCAGGACCTTCTTGCTTACTAATGCAGTGTTCATTAGGGGCGTTGTGTATAGCGTCATCTGTTGGCCAAATGGAGCCAAATTAACCATGGTCACTCAGACGTCACATCTACACATGTCCATCAAATGTGGTTGTAAGTCCACGAAAATAAACGGTTTCTGTGACCTATGGTTCAAAAGTTAAATAAAGTTTGTTGTTATAGTGCCATCATCTGTTCAAATTAGGGCTGCAACTAACAATATTGTCACAGCTGATTAATCAAGTGATTATTTTCTCGATTAATTGATCAATAGTTGTTTGCCTTTAAAATGCCAGAAAATTGTGAAAAATGTTGATCAGTGTTTCCCAAAGTTGAAGATGACGTCCTCAAACATCTTGTTTTGCCTGAAAATATTCAGCTTACTGTCATAAAGGAGTTAAGAAACCAGAAAATATTCACATTTAAGAAGCTGAAAACTAACTAACCAATTATCAAAACGGTTGGTTAATTTAACAAGTAATTATTAATCGATTAATTGATTAAACGTTGCAGCTGTAAGGGCACCAAATTCATCACTGCATCTGAAGGAACAAAATCTGATGTCGGCTACATAAAATGATGTGCTTTGTTGTTTTTCTGGTTAAATATTAAATAATTTTATCTCCTTGGATCTCAATTATGAAAATTAAAAACCTGACAAAGGAAAAAATCACTATTTCCTTGTGTTGTACAGCTGACAACTTCCAGATTTCCTCCATGGCCACAAAACATGAAAAGCTGAATCTAGAGCCAGTGTTTCGTTTGTCTGTTCTGGGCTACTGTAGAAACACAGCGGTGCAACGAGGTGACCTCCATGGAAGAGAACCTGCACCTTCTGTAGATATAAACAACTCATTCTAAGGTCACAAAACACAATGAGTCTTATTTTCAGGTGATCATAAACTAATGCAAACATACATCATGGATTATTCCATTTCTGCCACATTTGGTCAATAAATCCCCATAAATCATGAGCCAAAAATGTTGGGAGCGGTCAAACTCCTGAACTTGTCAGCAGACTGAAAACACTGGACATGATTCACTTCGACGAGAGCTCCTCTTAGATATGACAACATAAAAGCAAAGTTTTGACACCACAAGGACCACGAACAGAGCGCTACATTAATGATAAAAGAGCCAGCAAATGGAATAGAAAACAAATAAATTAGAACATCAAACTGCAATCAGAAAAGAGTGTAATTTTCTCAAAAAAAAAAAACAAAAAACAAAAAACAGCTATTGTTTATCTCTGAAATCAAGTATTGATTTCAATTTTTGTAAAATCTAGGGCTGCAACTAACGATTATTTTCATTTTCTTGATTGATCGATTAGTTGTTTGGTCCATAAAATGTCAGAACATGGTGAAAAATCTTAATCACCATTTCCAAAAAGCACAAAATGACGTCTTCAAATGTCTTGTTTTGTCCACAACCCAAAGATATTCAGTTTACAAGAAAACACTCACATTTGAGGCACTGAAATCAGAGAATTTGTTTTTTTTTTCCTTAAAATATAACTCAAGCACATAACACATAAGAAGACATACAAACAACATGAGGGAAAGTTTTGACACCACAGCGGCTGTTACACTGATGCTGGCAAATGGAAAAGAAATCCAGAAATGAATGCATCAAACTGTAATTAAAATTAAAAGAGATGACCCAGTTTAATTTCCTTAAAAAAAAAAAACAGGGTCAAATCTATTGTCAAATTAATTTACACCATCTATCATCTATTTGGAAGTTATCTGTAACCTATTTAAATGATCAATTTATTGACTGAATTGAAATAACTAATACACTGACAGACTGATTTATTCAGTTGTAAATTCTCAGTGATATAATCTTGTTTTATTAAATCTCTCTGTGTAATTTGCTTTATTGTTCACTGTAGTACTGGTTATTTTGCAGGCCTGGGGAGGGACAGACGTCTTATCTGACACATCAGGAGCTTCACTGGCAGGTTATAACTGGCTCAAGAGGTTTTTTTTTCCTCACCCACTTCACACAGACGCCAAGTCTCTCCCGTGGCAAGTGAATGTATTTAACACTGATCCTAGGCCGTGTCAGCTAAAACGCATATCACCATTGTGAAGTTTCACATCGGTCGACATTGATAATCACTGATCATGTAGGTTGTGACTGAGGACATGTTTTGTACTCCAAGGGGTGGAAGCGGCTGAGGGATTAAAATGAGTAAATATCACAAAGCTTAACACTGCAACAACATTGTAGGGATGACTGTTGGTGTTCTTGCAAAATATTAACTCAACAAGATTTTTTGGTAAATAACCATCAGTAATGTGGATAAATGCAAATAACTGGGTAAAGGCAAATAATAGAACAGCTACAACAGTGTGATAAGTTCAGAAAATTAAATCACTTTACTGTAATTCACACTTTAAAACCAGGAAAAGAAAACATTTATTCCATATCACGATATAATGATATCCAAAATCTACCATGATATCTAGTCTTATATCATGATAAGGTATAATATTGATATATCGCTCAGCCCTACCTGATCCCCTGACTGTATTTTTCATAGCTTTGATGTTTATTCACTCAGATAAAGCATTTACTTTAAATTTAAATTTTTGTGTGCTTTTAATAGGCAAACTTACAAGTATATCAACAAATTATATGCTGATGATTTACTAATAAAGAAGACTTGTGGGCGTCATTTTGGGGTTTTGGGACATACTGATTGACATTTTCCATCATGTTCTGACATTGTAGACAAAACAACTAATCGATTAATCAACAAAACAATCAACAGGTTAATCAACAATGAAAATAATCATTAGTTGCAGTCCTAATATTTATGGTTTGTAAATTATTAGTTCATCATTAACTAAAGGCTTATTAATGACTTCTGAATTCACGTTATTATAAAGTGTTATGATGAATTGCTTAACAATCATTTAAAAGATTTTTCAGATCCGTCTGTGAGCTTTACAGTAGATCCAGTGTCATATGTTGTTGACCAGTGAACTTATTACTACAGCAGATGGGGGTTGAGTGCCTTGCTCAAGGGCATTCAGGGAGTCAACAGCAGTTACAAAAAAAAAAGTCTGGGAAAAGCTTTTAGATTTTTCAAGTGGGTCCAACCATCTGCTCTGAAGCGTTTCTTCCTAACCTTCCCCCCTACCAGCTTTTTCTTTTCCTCACGAACAAAATTAATTTAGCTTTACAGCAAATTGTAATTCTGACTCTGCCAAAAATGACAATCACCTCCGTGACCCCTCCACCTCTGATCTCCGACCTCGCTGTCAGCGCACGGCCACGCTCAGTGGAGGAGCAGATTGAGTGGGAGCCACTGCTAATGTAATCTCCTCTGTTTAATTAGAGTGAGCGTGGTGGGCAGCTAAAGCAAACCACATTACCCACCATCTGGTGGGGAGCAGCTCTGCTCTTACACACCCTCACTATCATTAGCCTCTACAAGACAAGACACAAACACATACATGACAGCTATTTATTCATCCTGCCACTTTCAATACAGACACAACTGCATACCATTTAGCTGCTTTGAGGAGGCCATACTCGCGCTCAGACCTGTCATATATCCATTGTCGGCTACTTACAATATGCTGCACACTCAAACGTCCAAATTAAAAGAGTTGTCAGAGAAAACTTAAGAAGGCCACGGCCCAGTTTGAAATCTGAATCAGCTGCGGCCAACCCAAACTTTTAATCACATCATCATCGTCGAACAAATGACGAGATATAAGATACATTTTCAGTTTTACTGTAACGTGTCAGCAACATGGAAATTCAAACTTACAAAATTGAAAATCTGTAATTTATTTGTTTTTACTGAGATCATATACATATTATTTGTCCACAACTCAAAGATGATCAGTTTTTTTTTTTAAATATTCATTTAGGAAGCCGTTTTTTTTCTCAGCTAAATCTGTCTATATTGGTATCTGCATTAGTGTTGTCCAATAAGAAGCTATATGAAAACTTTTTTTTTTTTTTTAAACAGAATGTAATGCAGACTCTTTTTCTTTATTAGCTTTGTAGGCAACATTTATGTATGTTTTCTATTTGTGATTTTTTTTTACTCACAGTTATCTATAATTATTAAAAATACCAATGACAATGTACTGTTTCAGTCCCTGATATTGGGGCTGTGCAATATGATGATAATGTATTGATATCATGAAAGTAAATATTGTCTTAGATTTTCAATATATCGTAACGTGGTCAAAGTATTGTATTGTCTTAAAGACTGCATTACTGTAATGTAATTTTCTGAACTTACAAGACTGTCCAAATATTCACCTTTTCCTATTTAGTCTTTAGGCTATATCCATATTATTAATTAATTTGTCTACAAAATCTAATCGTACATATAATATTTATTACAATATTGTTGCAAATTCAAGGTTTTTGGTCAAAAGCATTATGATATTTAATTTTGTCCACATGGCCTATAGAGTTGCATCGATTAGTCTACAGCAATACATCATATTCTATAAGATCATCATATGTTTGCACCATTTGAGAATTTATTGAATGTTATTTTACAGAAAATGTGTATATCTAAATATATAATATCACTGCATAGCCTAAAAATATCAGATATAGTTTATAAGCCCAACCTGATATCATTTTGGACAATAATGTTTATTGTTAAACAGTAAAATATCCTGCCTTCAATACATATGTTTGTCACAAGTGTTAACCACTTTTGAGAAGTCGCTGCGAAAAATGTGTTTATTTTAGATTTGTACAATGAATATTGGCGGATGTATCAATATCAAAATTTTTGTACTCCATAATATCTGCCTATTATCAGTCCCAAAAGTCCAATATCCATCCGACCCAACAAACCACAAACTGTCTGATTCAGGTGCTCATAAAACTGTCTGACATTTCTGCTCCTCTTTTTCATCAGCTGTGACCTCCAGCAGTGACTATAACACATTCAATACAATGGATTAATTACTTTTACAATTAATTATCTCTACAATGTTTAAATGTTTTAAAATGTCAAAAAAAAAAAAATGCTCATCACAGTTTCCCAGAGCCAAAAGTGACATCTTCAAATCACAACTGTTGGTTTTGTCCAACCAACAGTCCAAAACCCAAAGATTCCTCATTTACTGTCACAAATAACAAAGAAAAACAGCAAATCCTCAAATTTAGGAAGCTGGAACCAGGAAATGTTTGACAATTAACAACAACAACAACAACAATTGACTGGTTATCCAAAAAAAAAAAAAGTACAGTTTGATGTATCTATATTTGTATTTTCATCTTCTGATACTTCATATGTCTACTCCACTACAGGTTCAGAGGAAATATAGTACTTTTAATCCACTGCATTTATTTGATCACTTTGGTCACTAGTTACCTTGCAGATTCAGATTACTAAGGAATAAATGGTGTAAAAATATAGTTTAAGATAAAACTTTCATCACTAGGGGAACTTCATAACTTAACCAATAGATAAAATGTATAAAATATTTTAATTAGCTCTAGCTTTACCATCTCCAATATAAAAGCAATGATGGGTACTTTTACTTTTGTACTTTTAGTATATTTCTATGCCAATACTTTTGTACTTCAACAACAATAATAATAAAAGACTTAAGTACAAAATCTGAGTACTTCTTCCATCTCTGCTAATCACTGCAGCTCTACAGCCAAATAATCATCACACAACATATTTAAACTTTAGATAAACATAGTATTGCTGAAACTTTACATAAAAAATAAACCCAGCCCTTACTTGGACTTAACGACATGGTTATCCTCAGAGTATCTTACAAATGGAGGTCTTTAAATCTGCCACAAGGGGGCAGTATGCTACCACAGCTGACACATGCAGACAGCAGGCAGGCAGGGCTCAAGCACGGAGGATTTACTGCTCCACAGAAGGCAGAACCCACTGGCAGCCAGCAGAGCAATACAATTATTGAAGCACAGAGGAGAGAGCCTGGTGACTGAGAGTGTGTGAGAGAGTGTGTGTGACAGAGTGTATGTGTGTGTGTGTGTGTGTGTGTGTGTGTGTGTGTGTGTGTGAGCGTGTTGAGATATAGGGGGCTCAGATTAGTGGTGGCCCCTCTGCTGTATCATGACCTGGACAGTTTACAGTGGGCTTTACCTCTTGAACACATGATTGTGTCGTGACACCGCACGCATGCAGGGCCAACTGCCTCAGCCGAGCCCTGGCAAAGTTAAAGGTCCATTCAGTCTTTTTTTGACCATATAAATCTGAGGTACAGTATTTTTTTACATAATACAGCTCAGCGTCTAGCTCTCGTCTGTGGCTGGAGGATTCAATCTGAACTCAGACATGATGCACATATTTTTAGAGTCGGTGTGACTTGCACTTTCTAAGGATCTCATTATCATGTTTATTTATATTCACAGTCAGCCCTTCCTCACCTGTGCAAGCATCTTATGATGACTAATATTGATGTTTATTGTTAGGCAGTGACCTCTAGTGGCTGTAGTAATAATGACAGCAGCAGTATAAAGGGCAAGAAAGTCCATTTTATGGAGGAGGTGGGGTGGATGGAACAAACACAGGTAGAACCACCACTCGAACCACCATTCGAGTCAATTAATTGGTTGGTCCTTAACTATTACATTAATTACCAAATATTTTGATGATCGATTAATAATTTCGAATAATTTATAGGTGAAAAAATGTCCAAATTCTCTGATTTCAGCTTTTCAAATGTGAATATTTTCTGGTTTCATCACTTACATCACATCATCACATGACTTTAACATTAACCAAACTGCAACCATTTTACAATGTGAACTACGTGTTTAATGCCACGAGACGTCCGCAATGTACTTAAGGTCAGGCACAACAGTTGCTGATACTCGCTGATACACCGGGCATATGTAGTTCTCAGAGTTATTAGCAATCAATCTATTCTTTCATTTAGGTATGAGGATGTGTGTTAGGAGAGTGATTCTCTTCCAGGGGTATGCAAGGGCTTCTTCTGCAGTTAACAAAAAAGCACACAAGTAGGCTTTACAAATTGTGAGGCTGATCTGTATTATATACCACTAAACCTCCAGCTGTGAAAGGCTGAATGTAAAGGAAACACCTCTAACCAACATGAGTCAATTTGAACACCTGAACACATACTGTGATGGAGAGTGCTTGAGAACTGGTTAACAAGCTAGCAGAGAAGTTGAAAGAGATCACTGAAAGCAGTCGATAAAGGGTTGAAATGTCAAGGTGGTGGCAGTATGAATGCAAACTTGATCAAACACACTGATGACAAGGAAAGAAAAAGAGAGGCTTAAATGCAGACAATTCCAGGATCACCCAGTCACGGATGAAGAAAGTATTGTTAACAACACCCACTTTATATATTTAACAGTGTTAAAACAATAGTTCAGCATTTTGAGAAATACATTTATTTCCAGAATTAGTTATTGTGCATTCATGTGGTGTTGGAATAAATCGAAAAAATGACTGAAAAAAATAACTGGAAATCAGCTAAATGTGGCACTTAACTTCAAAAAGCATTTTGTATTCATTCTATTGGACATTTTATTCACCATTTTCATATATAGTCAAGCCCAGGCTTTTGAAAGGACCATTTAAGTTAAATTTCAAATGTGAAACGTTAATTTAAAGGCACGCATTTGTGCTGTCTGCAGTTTTCAGGGAATCTCTTTATTTCAGCCTACCATTTTATTTATTTCTTTTTCACTAGCTTGATAAGAAGGAACAGCTAAATGCAGCAGTTTACTTTAAAAAGCATTTTATTTACAGCTTTTGCATGCAATATAGCAATGATAGTGCTGAAAAAAAAACTCAGACAGACTGACTGATATGTGATGTGCAGTGAATAAGTCAACTTTTTCCCCTGGTCTGAGAATTGAGTCGCAATATATATTAAATTGGCACCCAAATATTGTGATAGTATTGAATTGGAACATTAATCAGGCATAACATTATGACCACCTGTCTAATATTGTGTTGGTCCCCCTTCTGCTGCCAAAACAGCCCTGACCCGTCGAGGCATGGACTCCACTAGACCCCTGAAGGTGTGCTGTGGTATCTGGCACCAAGATGTTAGCAGCAGATCCTTTAAGTCCTGTGAGTTGCGAGGTGGGGCCCCCATGGATCAGGCTTGTTTGCACACACATCCACACATCCCACTGATGCTCGAATGGATTGAGATCTGGGGAACTTGGAGGCCCAGTCAACACCTAAACCTTGGTGTGGTGTTCCTCAAATCATTCTTGAACCATTTTTGCTTTGTGGCACGGTGCATTTTCCTGCTGAAAGAGGCCACAGCCATCAGGGAATACTGTTTCCATGAAAGGGTGAACATGGTCTGCAACAATGCTTAGGTAGGTGGTGTGTGTCAAAGTAACATCCACATGGATGGCAGGACCCAAGGTTTCCCAGCAAATCATTGCCCACAGCATTACACTGCCTCCGCCAGCTTGCCTTCTTCCCATAATGCATCCTGGTGCCATGTGTTCCCCAGGTAAGCGACACACACCCCTGGCCATCCACATGATGTAAGAGATAACGCGATTCATCAGACCAAGCCACCTTCTTCCATTGCTCTGTGGTCCAGTTCTGATGCTCACGTGTCCACTGTTTGGTGCTTTTGGCGGTGCACAGGGGTCAGCATGGGCACCCTGACTGGTCTGTAACTATGTAACCCCATATGCGACAAACTGCGATGCACTGTATATTCTGAGATCTTTCTATCAGAACCAGCATTAACTTCTTCAGCAATTTGAGCAACAGTAGCTCATCTGTTGGATCGGACCACACAGGTCAGCCTTCGCTTCCCATGTGCATCAGTAAGCCTTGGCCGCTCATGACCCTGTCACCGGTTCACCACTGTTCCTTCTTTAGACCACTTTTGATAGATACTGACCACTGCAGACCAGGAACACTCCACAAGATCTGCAGTTTTGGAGATGTTCTGACCCAGTCGTCTAGCCATCACAGTTTGGCCCTTGTCAAACTCGCTCAAATCCTTACGCTTGCCCATTTTTCCTGCTTCTAATACATCAACTTTGAGGACAAAATGTTCACTTGCTACCTAATATATCCCACCCACTAACAAGTGCCATGATGAAGAGATAATCAGTGTTATTCACTTCACCGGTCAGTGGTCATAATGTCATGCCTGATCGGTATAAGTGTATGATCGCGGCCCTACCAAAAATGTGGCTGTGACCAAGACCTTTGACCTTAAAATCGTAATCAGTTCATCCTTAACTCCAAGTGGACTTTTGTACCACATTTGAAGAAATTCCATTGAGGTGTACCTGAGATATGACATTCACAAAAATGGGATGGACGTGAGATCACTGTGGCCTTTGACCACCAAATGCTAATCAGTACATCGTTGAGTCCAAATGGACATTTGTGTTTGAAGAAATTCAATCTGCGTATTCTTGAGATTTTGCATTCACAAGAATGAGATGGATGCACAACCTGAAAACACAATGTGGCTGTGGCTGTCGCCAGTGTAGAGGCATAAAAAATGGGAACCCCTGCATTTGGACTGTGCCTTTAACAGGATGGATCTGGATCTGTGGGCACGCCAACCGTTAATGGCCATCTCTGAGAGGTCACGGCCAACAACATCAAATGGCACAACACTCCTGATAGCCCACACATCAGTGAATCAGTTTTAAATGCCTTGGTGGGCTGGACTTTGGCAAAGAGCTGCTGAAGCAAACGCTGTCCAAACCTTAGAAAGAAGCTTCCCTCTCTTCTGTTCAGTTAGAACCTACTGTGGGATTTCAGAACGGGGACTGAGAGACCACATCCGACGTTCACGGTTTGGACGTGGAGAGAGGCTGAGATAAGAGCAGAGCTGATCAAATCTCACTACACCAAACAGGGAGAGTGCTTTCCCCTCAGAGCAGAGAGAGATAGATAGATAGAGATAGATCCAGCTCCAAACTGGGCTGCAGCCAGTCTCTTCATAGCGCAGCTTCAGACTGTGCTACATGAATAAATGAATGAATCTAGTCCACACTGGGAGGTCTCTGACACCCCCCATGACTGTTATTGTTGTGGTCACGTTGGAGGGATTCACTCATGAAATTAAATCTCTGATCAAAAGATAAACATAAGCCAAAGTCTGGTCAATTACTCATTAGGATAAAGCATATTTACTTTAGGGAGAGTTGGGTGGCTTAGATCAGAGCTTCTCATTTTTTTCCTTAGCCGAGAATCCCTTACAAGACAGAACATATACTGGGGACTCCCTCATGTATTAAAATGTTTTCACCATGTCAACACAGACATAACAAAACTTATTTGTGCAAAGGGAATAGTTTGTATAAATACGTAATGATTGTTTAAAGTGTAATCTAAAATAAATGGCAGCTATATTGAGGCCTTTAAGAAATGTGTATTGTTTTAATAACATGATGATTTAACTGAATGAATGTTAAACTTTTCACAGACCTCCTTGTCAGAGTGCAACGGGCTGCAGTTTGAGAGCCACTGGCCTAGATAGTTTGGTTGTCGTTTCTTATAATATTAAAAGGGTTCAATGTAAGTGGGTCAGAAATATACTTACTTGCCCATAGTCGATTTTTACTTTTTATTTTTTGCCCATGTAAAAAGTATTTTATTTATCAGCAGTTATCAACTAACATCGAAGACTCAAATTAATAGCCATGTTTAATGTAGGGCTGCAACATCTATAAAATGTCACAAAAAAAAAAAAAAAAAATGTCCATCCCAGTTTAAGTTTTCAAATTTCCTTGTTTTTTCAGTCCAAAACCCAAAGATATTCAGTGATAAATAAGAAAATACAAGCAGAGTCTCTGCAGACAAAGACACCACCACACATCAGTGAGTCTATACATTGTTGTGGATTGTCTGGATCACATTTTTATTTGACAAGGAAATACACTCTTGCAGGAAAAGAACATTTTTGGAAATATCTACAAATTAGGAACTGTATTACAGAGAGGACTGTGGATGGTAACAACATTATGGATGTCTTCAAATTGCTGGCGGAGCGCCTTCGTGCTTCTGTCATTTACAGACTGACTAATGGTTTGCTCACCGCTCAGTAATAGTTGTAATAGCTTGCAAATAATATGGCAGACAGACCTGGGATGTACATTGGAAGGGGAGGAATGGTTGAAAATCTTGCCCAACTGCAGCAAATGTCAGGAAATCCAAAAGTAAATTCACTGAGTATAAAATAATAATACTCAGGTGTTACTGAACACCAACCAGATTACATATGATGGGATTCTTATCTAGTAATTCATGTTGGAAATGCCAGAAAGTAGGCACATTCTTACACTGTATTTACCTGCTCATTCTGCCCTTTTGGAGGAAAGTTTTATGACATATGAGTTAGCGGCTGCTGGGTAAGACGCTGCCAGAGTCTCCAAGAAAATCTTTATTAAGAGACAGATGCACACACTGAGATAATTTCACCAAGTTTTATATAGAAAACTTTTCAACAGTTTCAAATAGCATCATATCCTTTCCGATGTCAGTTTTTGCATTCACGTAAAAACCTCACCGCAAGCTGCGCCTCCATCTGGCAGAATGTGCCTGCTTTGATCAATGCTGGACAGTATTTACTGTATTTTCTCTAAACATGTCAATCAGACATGGTTTTAATGATAATCAAATTTGAAATGCTAATAACAATCATTGGAAATTTTATTGTTGTTTATCAGGGAGGACAGTGCAACTTAATAAAACACAAAAAATACCACAATTAGGCTATTTTTCATCTACAGTCTCTAGCCAAGGTGTTAAAAGGCTTCCTTAAATACACAGAAGCAAACACCACGAAATTCATAATCTTTTCATCCCTACATACAATGTAACTTTGCCAATACATACTGAAATTCACTTTACATCTTTGGGATGCTCCATTTTGATTTTGATTTAGCAACAGGAAAGACGAATGTGTCAAATAATTGGGCCTTTTGAAGTGCAAAAGTTTGTATTCACCATTTAAAAACATGCAAAGAATCAGAAGAGATACTGTTAGCAAGTTTCTGCATGCTCTTGTTGTGAGCTGCTCTCTTTTATTCTATAGCCATATTATTTATATTGGTGGTGTCACAGATGGAATGTGTCATTTGATATGTTAACTTGTACCAACTCGTTCAAAATCAATGCAAAATTTGAATTGTAAAAAGAGGATCTTTTGCAGAACTGCTGTATGAGACCTTTAGCTTGGTGTACCCAATATGCTGAAAAACTGTAAAATTATGGTTATTCATGCACACCACTTCCTCAGTGAGGAACAGATAATTGGATTTTAAAATCATGAAGCACAATTTTGGAGAACTAAACACAAAAGTGTCCTGTGGTCTTGAAGTGACTCTGAACCCTGGCAGTGTATCTGGGTACTGTAAAGGCTAAAAAACTGCAATTATGTCAGTCTGATGCTGTGTATTCATCTGAGATGTGGCTAAGAGAGCTGGGCGAGAGCCTCCATTTGGAAAGGCTTAGATTGAAGATTGCAGGACGGAGGAGAGTGTTTGATAAGACATGGTGACCAGTGCTGAGACATTTAAAGGGTCTGAGGGATGATGATAGTGTATCATGAATGATCGGTAATGTTAATCCTGTAACAGTGGTAGCTGTGTCTGTGTTTACTTATTTGTTTTATACTTTTTTCTTGCTTTTTATCTATCTTGCCCATAGATGTGTATAAAATCTGCCGAATAATTCTAACTGTATGTTCTTTTATGCCACTATGTTGTTGTTCTTGAAAGAAAAAATGATTTTATGTACCAAGAAGGACTAAAACCAGCATTTACCTGCAACAAAAATATACTTAAACACATAAATCTGTTGTGAAACTGTTAATGTATAAAAATTATCCTGCAAAACAAGGATGCATGAAGGATAAATAACTTTTTAACACATATCCCTGAATGAAAATGGCTCTATCTCAGTGAATGGCAGCTCTGTAAATCACTGTTTACTCGGCTGTCTGAGAAAACAAATTCCACCAGAAGAGGGAGACATCAAATCCCTGTGAAAATTAGCAAACAGCAGCAATGTTCTCCCTGCTCCTCTTGTTTGCCTCTGCAGGAGAACAATTCAGCGCAACGCTAATATTGTCAAACACTATTAACCTCACAAACCCCGGCAATATGAATTTCAGCTGTTGCTCAATCACATGCAATTTAAGTCACTGCTGCAATGCTCATTACTCTGTGTTTGATTTCCAAATAATTCCATACGACACCTGTTAGATGAGCCAAATAGATCTGAGACGTTTCTTGGATTCGGCCTTGACAGTTGAGACGAGGAGGAATTTTCCTCCTGGCAGTTACTCGCTTTCACCTGGACTGTGGTTAATCCCACGCCACACATATGTGAGATACATAAACATCCTTTGTATCAAATCTTCTTTTTATCTGCAAGGATCTAATTAGTCGTTACTTTTCAATAAAAATTCAATGCATCGTCAGAGAATTGACGTGCAGACAGACTTTGATCTCCCTCAAACCATTTTCAAAGAGCACACCTTCCTCATCTGTAATTATTCAGACTATTTTTAGAGCTAATGATCCCTTTTTGAAGACCCTCCAGTCACTTTTTCTAAAGCAAAGGAGATATTTGCAAGACAAAAACACAGCATTGACAAAAAACAGTCTGAGCTGGTTAAAAGAGCCAGGAGAGAGGAGAAAGTCTCATCTGTCAGCAGCGCCGACAGAACAGACTTCATTTTGTTCTTGAGTGTCGAGAGATGATAGCTCTGGATTCCAAATGATGGGGGATTGACATGATATGAGACTTTTCAACAATCTGCAATAATGACCTTTTCTCAGAGGCTACAAACTGTCAGGTAATAACATGTCTCGGGTGAAAATGGACAATCTTTTGGCACAGGTAAAAAGTGTTACCTAGCAACCCTCCTGTGTCCTATCAATAGTCGGTGAGCAGGTATCTCTGGAGATGCTCTGCCCCCACCTACAAAGACCCGGTTCAGCTTGCTTCCACAGGCCCCATGACCCCCCTGGACAAACAACAGCCTCATTCTCTGCATCGCTGCTGACCTCATTGTCTCTTTGTGAAGGGAAAGTCCAGAGTTGCATTCTGTTAAATGGCAAATGGTGCATCAACTGTGAGCGGGACGGACCTCTCTGCCTCCAGCACAGGCCTGCAGATGAGCACCGACGCCGCTGTTTCTTCCTCAGGACTGTACGCCAGGAAAACATGGTAGGAACAGGAGACTAAATATTCACTTCCATCTGTCTCACAACACCTCTCTCATATTGTCAGCTTCAACGTTTACAGTAACAGCTGCTGTTTACACATGTACTCTTCGCTTCATACTTGTATCACACTTGTTTCTGTCCCTTTTACTTATGTTTTATTTTTTTATAACTCGTGTGCATCTTATGACCTGTGCTGTATAGCTGTACTGAATTTCTTAAGTGCAACTTGTGCTAATTACAAATCCAAAATTACATGTTTAGCTACAGTCAAGTGTTGTAGCAGCTGGCATGGCATTTATTTAGATGGATTTTGTGCTGCAATTGTATAATATTAAGTCTGCATCTCAAATCTATGGAGAGCTTTATTATAATTACTGTAATACTCTCAATATGTTGCTTATACAAACAGCTGCTCCTCAAAGGGTAAGCCCAACAACACACACACACACACACACACACTCCAGAGAGATTAAACTTTTCTGAGGACAGGAACACAAAATATGCTTTAACTAGGAATTTAACTAGGGCTGAACAATTCATTAAAATGACAACATGGCCTAGCACAGAAACTGCATTTTTATGGACAGTAAAAGCATTACACTGCTCTGGTGCTCTGGCAGGATGCAAGATGCAGACGCAATGCCTGTTCGATACTGCAGTTAACTATTAGTTTCATTATCAGTTAGATTATTTTCTCAGTTATCTGATCATTTGTTTGGTCTAAAAATGTCAGAAAATTGGGAAAAATGTTGATAGTGTTTCTACAAGTCCAAGTTGACTTCCTAAAATGTTTCGTTTTGTTCATAACCCAAAGATATTCAGGTTACAGTCATACAGAAGTAAAGAAATATTTAAGAAACTGGAATCAGAATTTTTTCCTAGTTTGTGCTTAATGTTGCAATCATTGCAGCTCTAATCATATTGCAATTGTAATATCTGTCATATTGCAATAAAAAAAGTCTTGACACCATAGCGGACAACCATGATATCTACCATGATGACATGGTTAGTTATTTTATTCATATTGACTGCAGCATTGTTTTTGTTTTGTAATTACATCATTCAAATATTCACTGCAAAAGAAAATTCATGCCAATTTTTTGCACATCAAAAGGAAAAACCTTGTGTTTTTTAATACGAGAATAAATATAGAGTGGAATTATCATAGTGAGTTTTTGGTATTGTTACATCCTTAGTTTTAAGAGAACATTAAGAACTGTGCCAAAATATTTATAATACATGGAATAAAGATCTTGGTACAGCAGATGCAAACAATAAATGTAAGGAATGTTTACAACTCACATATGAAATCACCTCTGTATGTTTAATCCGATATAAAGTAATGAAAAGAACATGAAATAGTAGAGACAGAAGAAGTTTGATATCATCTACTCAAATAAATGTTTGAAATGCAGCAACCAGTGACTCCTTCAAGCCGTTTGGTACTGTGAAAAAATTTGAAAAGCTTTGCAAAATATCAAAGAAAGTATTTCAAAAACCTGTAGTTGTAAAGTTGCATTTTTTACCAACGGTTTTTCTCTTTCAAAAACAAGATACCCAACAGGATGGCAAATTCTTTTTTCATCATTAGTTTAAAAGCTTACATTGCAAAACTGACCCTGACATTTCAAAACTGGAAAACATCGATGACATATTACTTGAATACAGACAGGACAATGTTGAAGGACGGCAACAAAGAGAAACAATTTCACAAGATCTGGAGCAAAATTTACAAAGCTATGTAGACTAAGAGGAGCTGCAAAATGTCTTAAATGTGTCCTGTTCTGTTGTGTGCGTATGTGTGTCTCTCTGTATGTAGGCTGTATTGTTGGGTGGGGATGCAATATTACCTGTGATACTTTTATATTACCTGGGGATAGGCAACTCAAATAGGGTCAAAACGTGGAGTTTGATTTTTTGAAGAAATGACGATCTTGTGACATAATGAAGTATATTGATTGCATTGTACTCATAATTTAAATAAATATATATATTTTTATTTTTTTATTGAGTGAGTAAGGGTCTATCTTTGCACATATAACTATCTCAGATGCAGGTGTGTAGGAAAATGTCACTTCAGTCTAATGAAAAAAGAAAATCATTCACACTACTCTCGCTCAGCATCAGATCAATGTTGAATGAACCGTTTGAACCACTCTTAAAAATTATATATATTATTATGAGTGCTTAGCAAAAATATGACAACAATAAACAACAAAGAAATGGCAACAAAAAACCCAAACGAAAAAAGCACATCCTATAGAAATGATCAACAGAGCAGCCTTACAAAACTAAATATACAAAAGTATCTACAGATAGAAAATGACAGCAATGTGCTTTGCATTTTCTACATCACATTAGGCCCTGGTCTGAAAAAAAAACAACAACAAAACAATCAGCACAGGGTCGTAGATCTTATCTAACACACTTTGTCATTATAGAATCTCAGTCTCTTCAAGATGTATTGTCTTTGCCATTTCTCCCATCTGACAAAATGTATGAGTGCTCACAGTGTAATTTCCACACTTGGAAAATCAACTTTTCTGCAATTACCATTCCAAACTAAGCACACGTTATTTTTCTACCTATCAGCAAAAGATGGGGAGTTAGTCGCTCCCAGAAGAGCTACGAATGAGTCAGGTTCCCACTGCTTACCAAAAGTCTCCAAATAACAATGAAAGATGCGTCTTTCTGCGTGAGCATAATCTCGCAATGAACAGAAACAGGTGAAACAAGAAAGCTGTGGAAATTTCCCCTGGAGTAACAGATTCTGTGTAGTGTTTTGAACTGTATAAGGTCACGTTTACAACAGTCCTGACGAAGGTTCCGAGTGACCAAAACTTCAGTGTGAGCGACAAATTGTGATGTTGAGCAAGAGTTGTGTGGTCTTTCCTTTTCATAACACATTTTAAATGTGTTGTACAAGACACACACACATGCCAAGACTTTAGCTTGCTCATTACACCTCACACACTGACAAGGTGTATGACACACACATCTGTACACACCTACAGCTCTGACCCCATACATCTGGACTGGTAAGCAGTGGTTAATATCCAGCATTGCACTTCCACTAATTAAACCTGATAGCCTGACAGGTGCACTGTTGTTGAGGAGCAGACGGTCAGCAGGTAGTTGCTGCTGAGAGTAAGCAAACTTCCCGACTGTAAATGAGGTCTGATGTGATAACTGTACTTCTTATAGAGTCTTGATGGAGACATATTATCAGTGATTGAGAACCCGGCGGCTGTCAGCCATCCTTTCCATTCAGAGAAAGCAGCGGGAGTTGCAGCAACCAAGGGAGCGCAGGGCTGGTTAAAAGGCATTCATTCTACAACCCACGGTAAGATCCACCACCTGATGGGCATCAAACGTCAGGCAGCAATCATGCTTTGCTTCACGAGTGCCAAAAACGACACAAGCTGTTTGAACACACTGCTCTAAATGTTAGGGATGCACAATATGGATTTTTTTCCTTCTGATGCTGATAACTGATAATCACCTGCTTGTCATGGTTGATAATGATAAGATAATTTCACACTTTAGTAATTTAAAAATAAGTTCATATAACTTGCAGCTTATGTACGCCCAAGGGGAAGAAAGGCTCAGATGTGGTGAGCAAAGATGGATGATTTAATATTCCATAGGTCTGACTGAACCAAATCCAACTGACACCACCATTACAACAAAATCAAAATACAACTCTGACTTTTCAAAACTACAACCCCAATTCAAAAAAAGTTGGGCTGCTGTGAAAAACATAAATAAAAACTTTTTTAAACTTTTTGACATACAGTCTATGGAATACAGTACAAAGACAAGATATTTAATGCTCAAACTGATGAGTGTTTTTTTTTTATAAATATACAGTCACTCTGAATTTGATGGCTGCAACACGTTCCAAAAAAGTTGGGACAAAGTCATGTTTACCACTGAGATATATCCCCTTTCTTTTAACAACTCTCAGTAAACATTTGGGAACTGAGCACACTAAATGTTGAAGATTTGCTTGATGTACGAGTTGCTCAGCAGTCAACGCTTTCGGTTGTTATATTTTGCACTTCATAAAGCCTCACACATTTGCAATAGGAGACAGGTCTCAACTGCAGGAGGGCCAGCTTAGTACCCAGACTCTTTCACTAAGAAACCACACTGTTGTAACACATGCAGAATGTGTCTTGGCATTGGCTTACTGAAATAAACAGAGACATCTCTGTAAAATATGTAATGTGGATAGAAACATATGTTGCTCCAAAGCCTTTATGTACATTTCTGCATTAATAGGGCCTTCATAGTAGTAGTTACTCATGATGCGTTGGGAAATAAAACACCCCAATATGTCACCATGGCCATGACTTCTGAAAACAATCTGAAATGTGAGCTCATCAGGCCACAGCACACTCTGAGATTTCTCTGGATTCCCAATCATGATACTGTTACAGGGTTTTTTGAGCATTTCACATCTTTTCCAGTCTTTTGTTGCCCTGGTCCCAACTTTTTTGAAAGATGTTGCATTCATCAAATTCAGAATGAGTTTTGAGCCTTGTTGAGTCTTTGTGTTGTCTTCAGTGGAATAGATGTTTTTATTTGTGTTTTAGACAATGTCTAGACTTTTTTGGAATTGGGGTTGTACATAAAAAAAACTTCACAACTAGACTTTGTGAATTTGTCAAATCAGATATCCTTATTTGCTATGTTAATCAGCTATAATTTCACTGTCTGTATAAATAACATAAACTTTACAACACTGGCCCATAGTTTATCTGCACCGATATTTATTGTGCATCCCTGTAACAATGTATTATGTAATAAAAACATATTAAAATGTTTATTAAACGTTAAATGTGTATTAAACAAAATAAAATATATTTTCACTTCATTATATAATAACACTTACATAATGCAATGGATTTCCCCACATTCTGTAATACAGACTGTGGTAGTTATTAAGCTATGGAATACAATGACACTTGATGTAGTTTTGGCCAAAGAAAGATATTATTAAAATTAACTATGAGTCAGTACAATTCAAGCTTGAATTCATGAAGTAAATGTTGTTACGATGTTATAACAATTTTGAAGAATCAATTTTGGTTGGTTAATACATGATGCACAGTATTAGGAATATTGTTTTCAGGCTGTTCATAATAAAATGTGGCAAAATATTACAAGAGGTAGGTGTTATTACATAACGGAGTGAAGATGTACAGCATATTGTCAAGTTATTACATAATACATTTTTACAATCCCTACTAAACGTAAAGAATAATCCTAAGTAAGACTTAGCGCTGAATCAAACTATGTGCAGTGATATGAAGTAAAGCAGTGCTTTCTTACTGATTTACTCTTCAACTCTTCATTGTTGTGCATTTATAGAATATTGTTGTAAATTTCTGCATCTGTCTCTGTGCTATGTGGCAATGTACTATATATATGCAACATTTAATGATTCTCGGCTCATGTCTGGGATCAGAAGGCGTTAACTCCAGCGATAATTGTTGTTTTAGCTCACAGACTGGTGCGGCTGCTGGCAGCGGTGTGTGCAGTTGGACTCCTGGGAGGCTTAGCTGTAGGTGTCTGGTTTCTGGGTGAGTCACTGTGTTGAGGAAGAAATCGCTAAATTAGCTTCACAGTGACAAGGAACTGCAAACCAAAGTGCAAACTGTCGAGTTACAGCCACTAAAGCTTCTGTGCACTTTCAGGCCACTGCTGATCCAAACAGCAGAGCCTAATTAATACTGGATATAAATATAAGCATTTTAACGTTTACTTTTTTAATGTGGGGCCAACTTTCAATTATTGTCATTATTGATCTGTCAGTTATTTTCTTGATATACTCATTAGTTGTTTGATCTGTAAAACATCAGTAAGCGATGGAAAAACACTCCAGCTGACGCCCTCACCAACAGAGCTGCAAAAATTAGTCAATCTTAAGAAAATTCTTTGCCAACCATTTTTAGAATTGATTCATCGCTTTCATTTTTCAAGCAAAATTGTCAAACATTTGCTTTTTCCAGTTTTTAAATGTGAAGATTTGCTACTTTTCTTTGTCATTTATGGTATTAAATTAAGAGCCGTTTTATTTTATACTGTTGGTTCACTGGCTCTCGATATGACCTTCTGTCTTTTGTACGGGTTTCAAAGCCACTGTTAGCTGCACTAAATCCTACACGCCGGTCCTTTGAAGGGATGGGAAATGTGCGCTCCAGTGCTTTAGGAGCTTGATCAATACTGGGGATTTAAAGTCAGTTTATCATATACTATACACCATTTTGTTAATCTGTTTCTCACAAATCCCCAAACTTGATGAAAGTGCAACACTAAATTGCTTGAGTGCCCCTTTAAATCTTGGAGCAAAGATTTTGGAACAGGAAAACAAAACAAAAAAAAAAATTAGTAGTATTATTTTATTAAGTTTTTCTCCCCAGTCAGCAGCACCTAAAATATGAAGATATTTCATTACATCCGCTGGGCATTCAACTCAGATAATCTGGTAATGTTTAGTAATAATTAGCACATTTTGGCTGACTGTCTCACAGGCTAATTAAAGGCTGATTATATCTTTATCTCCTTATAGTTAAGCTTCTGCTGAGGCCATCCTACTCCCAGAGTCCAGTGGGACTTGGGGACACAAAGGAGACGCCTTTCTGCAATGTGACAGAGGATATCTCCATCTCTGACCCCCGGAAAGGTCTGTGTTTCCTCCTCCCTCTGCTGTCTGTTGGAGGCAGACATTTATGAATTAAGCAACACTGCAGGACTGTGTGGTTGCACATTGTTGTGGGATTCATCATACTGGGTTATGGTTCACCCTCTGAAGTGATTTTGAATTGAACGGTAGCAAGAAATTATCATTCTGCAGCTGCTTCTCGTTGCCTTTTGTTCACTCTTGAGAGATGCCCATTGACATACATGGAGATATCACACATAATGATCTGTTTGTATTGACTGTATTAGCATACTTGTGTTTTTCCTAATCATTCTCCACTCATAGAAGGGGCTTGTTCATTACTGTTGACTGAGAGCTCGTCTCTGGAGGGATTTTCAATCAATCAGGTTCAGTGTTTTACAGAATCAGCCCGGAGAACTCCCTCCTGGAGATCCAGCTGGGGAAGCTGCCCACCTGGCTGCCTGTGTGCTACGAGAGGTGGAACTCTTCACTGGGAACGCTGGTCTGCAGACAGCTGGGTTACCTGAGGTCTGCGCTCCTGACACAATCACACAGCAGCTCAGCCCTTAAAGGGATAGCTCGGATTTTTAGAAGTAGGGTTGTATGGGCTACTTATCCATAGTCAGCATCAGACCAGCAATACTTCATCAACCCCTAGTCATCAAGGCCACACACCCCCTTCTGGGAGAAAGACTGCAGTTTCATACAATGAGCGAGATAAGAAAATGAGGAAAGGCTGCTGTGTAGCAGGCTGTAAAACAAATAAACACACAAATCCTTCCAGGATAGGAAATGGATCCCAAGAGGAGAGCAGTAAGAATGTCTGAGCTTCCAGAGAGCAGTAATTGTTTATTTTGACAGCAGTGTCAATTCTTCTTGACAACAAATATGAATTAGCGTCTGTCATTTAAATTATGCCGACTAAGAAACTAGAATCAACTGTATTAATAACAAAGGCTTTCACAATGAGATTTGAGGAACATAAAGATACATGATTCTTCACTGCCAGTGTGGTAAATACCTCAGAAATGCTGGTGACAGTTAATGCTGATAGATAACGTTAACTTGAGTGTGAGGCTGCTGGCGTTCAGTCTTAATGTTACAGTACAGCAGCGTCAGACTGTCGTCTCTGACTAAATCTCAATCCAGCTTGGATCAAACAGCTGTCTGTTAACAGGTTCTGTTATTTGCGGACAACATTTGGCCTAACTATACCTGCTAAAGGAGAAGACAGAAGGAGCGTGACAGCCGATCGTCAATTTCTTACAGTATTGTGTAGAGCTTGCAACAATTAATAGATTATTAATTGATTAGTAAATTAATCGCCAACTATTTTGACAATAAATTGATTTGAGTTATTTTTGAAAGAAAAAAAAACAGTCAAAAGTCTCTGATTTCAGCTTCTTAAATGTGAACATTTATATGTCTTCCCATCAGAAAAGGCTGTCTGATGGCAAGATAAAGCCATGAAAGTGTTCCAAATACAGCATTTAAATATAGCCTTTAACCCTTTGGGCATCACTTGGATCTCATCTTTACAAAACCTTTTAACTTGATTTCAGAAAAGTCCTCTTTAATACAAGCTGTAACACCGGTTCTCCTGCTGCCTCTACATACTGGGGGTTTGTCAACCGTCATCTACAGTAGATAATTTACAGACTGTGAATAAGTACTTCACAAAACCCCACTCCAAAAAATCTGGACTGTCCCTTTAGCTCTCACTAACTTATATTTTAATCTTAGCCTGCTTTGCTGAGGTTGAAGGCTCATCTTATTTATGATCTGCTAATACCTCAATTTTGCTTCACACTTTATCAGTCTGAATTATCTTTAATAGTCACTCCCATCCATTTTTTCACATTGTATGTTCTCTCACCAGACTCACCAAGCATAAAGGAGTGAATCTCACTGATATCGGGCCAAACTACACCGATGGCTTCGTACAAATTACCTCAGAACACAAGAGCAGTCTGGAAAATATGTGGCAACTCAGGTGAGGCAATTTGTCTGAGGAGGACATCATACTCATAATGATGCAGAGAAAACTGTGGCTACCAACACATTAATTATGCATCATTAGTTACCCAATTTATTTTCATTTAGGGGGAGCTGTATCACAGGGAAGGTTATCGCTCTGCAATGTTTTGGTGAGCAAATTAAACTTAACTTTTTGTTTGACTTTGCACCCAACATCACGCCCTGTAGTTCCTTAATAATTATTTCATAAAAGCTTCATATCTGCGAATTATGCCACTCGCTGCAGCATTTTCTCACCAATCCAGCTGCTTGTTTGATGAATGGGTCTCTGTGTAGAGTGTGGGACGCGAGCGAAGCTGCCCAGGATAATCGGGGGAGGTGAGGCCACGCTGGGCAGGTGGCCGTGGCAGGTCAGCCTCTACTACAGCAACCGTCACACCTGCGGAGGCTCCATCATCACCAGTCAATGGGTCGTCACAGCTGCCCATTGTGTGCACAAGTAAGACTGCTGACCTTACCAGAACTAAAGGTCCAGGGTTCACAGACTCCACAAAGGAGAAATATCAGTCATTAACAGCTGCACCACACCTGGACACGTGACGATTCTGACTCATCAGTACCTGCCGTCTCTTTTCTCATCTAAAATGTCAGCTACAGGCTACCTCAGGTGTCCAGCTGGGTGGTCTACGCCGGTATAGTCACCCGCAGCTCGGCTAAAATGGCTGAACATACAGGATATGCTGTAGAGAAGATCATCTACAACAAGAACTACAACCATAGGAGCCACGACAGCGATATAGCCCTGATGAAACTGCGGACCCCACTGAATTTCTCAGGTCAGTCTTGGAGCCTCCTGGCAAGATAGCAGCAAACCAAAAAAAAAAAATCATTACTATGGCCTCAGTTTATCTTTTATTTTCTTATACTGACACATTTCAGCAAACACGCCTTCATCAAAAGAGGTATCCTCCTCCTTTTTTAAGAAATAAGAGGAATAAGTGATCATTCCCTGATGTGCAGTAGGGGTGAGAATCACCAGTCTCCATAATCTATCACAATACTATCATGATACTTAAATGCACAATATGCCAGTCTTTCAACAAGGTGTCTCTTTCACATTTAATCAATAACAAAAAAACATAGTCTGATGACACCTGAAGTAGTGTGGGATCATGGAAGTTGCTAGGTCATGTACGGTCTGTTCTTCATCGACATATCCCATATTTTCCTGAAAGTTATAACAACAAGGTACTAGTAGGAAACGCACTGTTACCATGACAAAATTGATGATGGTTGAAAACAGCATACAATCAAAATACTACAAAATTTCAAATGAAAATACTTAAACTACAAGATTGCTGAAATGTAAATGTAATGTTTTGTCTTTCTGTAATATTATTGTCTCAATATCAGCCTGCCACAGTCATGGGGCATAATGGGGATAAATCCTAGTAAACGTAGACAACATTTATCTACCTCTTTGAAATGAGGCAGACAGTTTACTGATCTATTTTCAGATCAACTGCATCAATCAGTGATAGGAAACAAGGTGTGTACTTGGAGAATCGAATATTTTCTCAGGTGATACGTGATGTAAAAAAAATTGAGAAAAACTGGTTTAGTGTTTTTAGACATTTTAATGTAGAAATGTTAGAAATTTTAGCCTTAAGTCACAATAAGATATTATTGTGAGTTTAAAAACTTTGTGTTATAATGATTACTGCTATAACATAAATTGGGATAATTAATTTCCTCATTCAACTGTAAATTATGTCCCCAAAGGAAAAGTTTGTCAACGTCTGTCTTATCTAATAAGATAAAGCCTTTTAGTCTGTTCATCTCACTTCAGTCAATTTTTATTGCAGCAAAACAGGATCATCAAGCAGGCAGACTGACCAAGACATACATAAAAACTTAAAAGTCCTGTTGGTCATAACCTTTGCTGACCTCATCCGACAAAAACACTATCTAGCATTATCTAATGGACTGAAAAAGTAATTGATTTTATTATCATAGTAATTTAATTCAAACTTGAAATATCAAGAATTCATATAATAAAAGATTGATAATCGGCATCCATGTATCGATACAATATTGTCACACAAAATATCATAATTGTGTGTTGTATCAGCACCCCCTCCTTCTGTAACTATAGTGACCAGCGACATACACTTTTAATAAAAATGATACCAAACATATAAATGCACCACAACACTAAATCCCACAGCAGCCTCATGTTAGAGACCCAATCCTTTACAGAAGTTCAAAAAAAGTTCAGACTTTCCCTCATTCAGCATGAATGTGAACCCAGTATCTTTCTAGCATCAGACTCTGCACATACATCATTCTGCTCACCGAGGTTCAAACAAACAAGTGAAGTAACAATAAGCAAAACATATTTTTGAGTGAAGGGGAGACTTAAGGGGCCCAATTAACAACGGGTTGTGAACTCAACCATATCCAGAGTGCAAGGTAAACTTGAGGGAGCCCATTACAAGACAAAACCACAAAAGAGTGTGTATTTGTCTCAGCATGGAAAAAAAGCTTTAATAACTATGAAATAAATTAAATGCAAAAACATGAGTTAATGCAAACTACCCTGTCAGAATTATTGTGTAAAGAGGCAAACTCTTTTTTTTTCCCCTTTCACCAGATACAATTAGACCTGTCTGCCTGCCTCAGTATGATTATGATCTTCCAGGAGGAACACAGTGCTGGATATCTGGATGGGGATACACACAGCCTGAGGGTGGTAAGATGCTGCTGCGCTACTGTGAAACAAATTTACATCTGCTGCAAGTCTAATTCACACATGATGATAGAGTGTGCCACATGCACTGACAGAGAAGCCTTAAATGTGTGTCTTCTCCTTCAGTTCACTCACCTGACACCCTGAAAGAGGCGCCAGTTCCCATAATAAGCACCAAG
Source organism: Lutjanus erythropterus (assembly GCF_056507025.1). Classification (NCBI taxonomy): domain Eukaryota; kingdom Metazoa; phylum Chordata; class Actinopteri; order Lutjaniformes; family Lutjanidae; genus Lutjanus; species Lutjanus erythropterus. The sequence goes on from NC_139320.1 coordinate 38,453,448, forward strand.
AAGTGCAACAGCTCCTGCATGTACAACGGAGAGATCACGCCACGGATGCTTTGTGCCGGATACACAGAGGGAAAAGTTGATGCATGTCAGGTCAGACACGTGTTTTTAACGGTAGCGTGCACAGGCATTTTAAAGATTAATTCTCTCTCCTCCTGTGATTTGTTTACAGTGAAACACTGGCATAATGAAGGCTGAGTGAGGCTGTGCTGAACAGTGTGTGTGTCTACCTCTCCAGGGGGACAGTGGGGGTCCTCTGGTGTGCCAGGATGAAAATGTGTGGAGGCTGGTGGGGGTCGTCAGCTGGGGGACAGGTTGTGCTGAGCCAAACCATCCTGGAGTTTACACCAAAGTGGCTGAATTCCTGGGCTGGATCTACGAAATGATTGAGGTAAACAAACTTTAAGATATAGAAAAATGATAAGAAGTGTAAAGTAATACCCTCAAATATAAACTATACAAACTCTTTTGTTTTTGCTCCCACTTTTCAAGAGTTGAAGGAGAAAATCAAAGAGTTGACAAACAAGAAGTCCCCACCAATATGGATCTTAACAATTTTGCGAACATAATTTGAGATGAATACTCTTTTGTGTGCATAGAAGTTTTAGATCATTTATTTTAACTAATGAAAAATAAAAAGCATTGCATTTATATATTGTTCTGTATACATACGGTGCATAACATCCAGTATAATCAGCTTGAACAATATGATGCATTATGGTTTAGACTAGATCAGGGCTGCAATTAACAACTATGTTCAATCACAATTAATCTGAAGATATTATAATAGCTCATTTAGTCTAGAAAATACACCAAAAAAATGTCTCATTCCAAGATGAAATATTCAGCCTCATGAGTACTTTTACTTTTAATACTGCGTTTTGCTGATAATGTCTCTGTTCTTCTTCTTAAATAAATTATGTATGCTGCACTCTTACTTATGATGAATTATGTTTGCATTGCTACCTTTACTTGAGATTGCAAGTAAGTGCAGAGTTTGTGCAACTCAACTGTGCATTGCATACAAGATTATTTACACTATTATATATTGTAGCATGATATGTGCATTTCTTCTTATATTTTCTTTGTTTTTTAAATGTGTATGTATTGTTGTTGGATATTGTACAGCATATACTTCCTATATGTATGTATTTTGTTATATTATTCTTAGATTAGTTTGATATATAGAATATACAATTTCTTATTTTAATACAGTCTGTCTGAGTTCTAATTCTGATAGAGAGGAGGGTGGCAATATTTCAATATTTCACTACAGAAATATCTTCAGTCCTAATTAACTTCACACACAGACATTATTCTCATATCGTCAGCGGCAGCAAAGAAATGGAAACTGCACAATGGAATATTGAGTGCAGTTTTTACATTGCTAATAATGTCTGTTTCTCCTTGCAGAGCTACTGAAGAGGGCTCATGGTGGCTCACACCAAGAAGAGGATGCCACTGATTATTACTGTTTGAGACATTTTAAAATCATAGTTAATATTTTTACTTTAAATGTCCGTTATATCATGTACACATAAAGACAGACTGGAGACATCAAAATCCATTTTTACGTTATATTTTTCATGTATTGAATATAAATTATGCCTCTTATAAAACTGTGTCCAGTGTGATTATTGAGCTGCAGTTCTGCTTCTCACCGTCAGGTAGCAGCCGTGTGACGCTTCCTCTCTTGTGATTTCCATAGCAACTGACAACATTAGCTAAGATAGCGTTAGCTATTAGCGTAAATTGACAGAAAACATTCACCTTGGTATATTTGTGTGATAGTGCGCCATATTTTTTTAAATACTTATCGCAGACTAGTCGTTATTTCTGACGTTAACTCACCAACTTAAACGTTTCTCTAGCTAGTTGTTTTCTTATCAATCACCTTACCGAGCTACGGTAACTAGCTAGCGTAACGGCTGGTGTTGGTTAACTTTAAAGTAAGACAGTCACCTGAAGATGTCCTCCGCTGCCAATACAGAGGATGTTTTCAAGCAGGTCGACCAGTTTTGGTCCATGTTGGATGATCTTTCTCAAAGTGACCCGGCAGCTTACCGCAGGTTCATCAACAAACAAATGAAAGAAGGAGCTGAATTCATGGAACCGCCTCAACTCCACTCCTGTTTGTGCACTAAAATACTGGTAAGTTCACTACGACGCTGGCAGTAGCTTTATAAATAGTAACTAGTTAACTTTACTTAAGTAGTCAGCCAACGTTTTGTCACGACAAACATTTTACGTGAAAACATGGAAAGCACAGGTGTGTCTCATTAATGATGGCTCCGTCCTGTTTCGGGGAAGTGTGTTCAATACAGGTGTTGCACCAAATTCTGTTATCCAGCAGATTCTGTCACCCAAATGAGGCCATTGTTTTTCAAACAGGAGTCTGTGGTAATCTGCCAAGGGGTGTGTGAAAAGTTTTCAGATTCATTCATGTTAAAGATTATCATATATATAAAAAAGTATGTATTTGTTTTGCAGAAGGCTTCATTATGGCGTCCGTTTACTTTAATGTTTACACTCATCATTACTTATTTACAATATTTCCTTTCCACAAATAATTTTAGTGGTCTATTGTATTCAAGTCCCAGGCTGGTCCTATTATTGTTTTGTTTTTTATTAGACATAATTTATCTTTTCTATTATTTATCTTTTGGATATGTTCTACATTTTTTAAATTATATATTAGTTAAAATAATTAGAATCAGCATTTTATTACCTAAGAATGACACATACTCTCTTGATGTGTGTATGTATGTTATGGGTATTCTGTGTTTGCAAATATTTTTAGTACTCATCTAATATATCTATATTTCTCTTGGTGTTCGTTTTTCAACTAAGTACGTAGAAGTGTTAAAGAAAAACAGGCAGTGTCAAATTATTTCAAGGCACATACATGAGAGGGTCCCTGGTATATTTTGTATGTTGTATGGGACCCTTGGTTGAGAAAAACTGAGAACCTCAGCTTGAGCTGTGTTGCCACTGCAAATATTTCCCTTTTTTTAGTAGCTGCAACAAAGATTGTTCTTCCATTGTGTTTTGATGTTATCACTAATTGTGTTAACCATTAAGAAAAAAGACCCAATACATATAAAGAAGGTGAAAGCGTTAATAGCACAAACTGTAGTGTATAGATCTTTGTTGTATTTTTCATGTGGTTCATCCATCCATCAAGCATCACAGAATCTTACAGGTCACATCAGAATTGGTGACACTATCAACATATAATGAAGCCACTGTGTTGTAAAAGTGTTGTGTTATAGACGCAGAATCTGATGGGTCACAGAAGTTGGTATAACAGCTGGGCCCCTACACTGGGACCAAAAATAAAATGCAGCCATTATTAATGATATTACTAAGTTTTTTATTGGTTTTATTCCCAGTTACACACATTATACACAATTAATTAAAAAGAATTAATAAAAAAGAAGCTCATATAACTTGTAAATTATGTACACCCAAGGTTAAGAAGGGCTAAAATGTAGTGAGCAAAGATAGATGATGTAATATCCTACAGCTCTGATTTAAACAAATCTAACTGGCATTACTATTACAACAAAAACAAAGAACAGTTCTGCCTTTTTAAATGTTCTTTGTGTGTGTGCGTGCTTTTATAGAGCATTTTGCATAAGAATTCAACTTAAATGCTTTAACATTATCTTTAATATAAGAGTATCAAAATTAAAATAATAGCAATAATATAATTTTCCCGTTATCAGACTCCATCAGGTTTATCTGAGTACTGTCTACCTGTCTGTCTACTGGAGCTGCAACTAAAGATTATTCAAATTATTAATTAAGCCACATATATTTATTTCTCATTTATTCATTTAGTATTAGAGTTGATCAAACACTCTCAGTGGTCAATGCAATATCTTCTACTATTAAGTACATCTAGATGCTGACACGTTTCGTCATGTACTTATGATTACTAGAGATTTTGGCCTTTAGACGATTTCTTCAGGTGGCATCTAATTTTCCTTGGGCTTTCAGACTCTAAACCACAACATGCTCCAATTGGCAGATCAGCAGTGATGGCCAGTCACTGCCCACCTTCTCCTTGCTTCCAGCTCAACTCCTCTTGCTTGTTACAGAGCCAACAAGAGGCTCTTTCCACTCTCTCCCCCACCCTGTGAGCAGCTGTCTTCCTCAGCTGTCTTCCTCTCCATTCCTGCTATTCCCAGAGCTGTGAGCATCTTCCACACCGACTGCACAGGGATACCCCTGCAGCCAACCTTGACTGGAAATAGCCAGGCTTGCCAAATGTCTTCTTCTGTCCAAACAACAGTTCAGCACCTGAAAATATCCAATTTACTACCAAAGAAGACTGAAAAACCAAGAAAATACTGGCATGAAATAATTTTCTGTTGATCAGCTAATCATTTAAATCATTTTAGCTCTACTGTCCATGCCTTAATATAAAACATCTGACTTTAACTATATGCAGGGAAGCTGGCACACCTATATGCATTTAAAGGTCAGAGACAGGGTGTGTTTTGACAGTTTTTTGACAGACTATACATTTGTGTCCTCAATAGGGGCCCAAGACTGGGTCACTGTACATCAACTTATGCAGCTGGAAACGTGTGCCTGCACCTCAGGATCCCAGCAGGCCTTTACCTGTGTGTGCAGGGAAGCTGGAAACAGACACAAATGAAGGTCAAGGTAAAAGGCAAAGCTGCTACAGAAGTGGCCTTTGTGTTACAGTAAACAAGACTATTAATAAATTGTTTTTTTTTTTTCCTCTGCAGGTTTGTACACCGTGTTGGATCTGGCATTAAACCCTGCCGTGCTGCAAGGCAGTAAGAAAGACAAAACTGAAGTCTACATTCTGGCCTTGAACTTTGCCCAGCAGCAGCTTGGGATGAGGTTATCTCAAGAATACACGGTTGTCAACTGTTGCCCAAAAAGTAGCCCAGATGACTTGCATCGCCGGCTTGGGTTTCAGCAGTGGCCTAACTCCTCCAAACAACTAGACACAGGTAGAGCAATAAGTCTTAAACCCTCACAAGGTGCTACAGGACCTTTACATTTGAGCTATTTTCTTCACTGCTGCAAGAGTATCATCTTTCACCTTCCAGCACAGTTCCTAATAATCTATAGTGTTTCTTCTCTACAGCCAGTCAGACTCCGGCTGCCCTCCTGCAGCAGATATCCTCTCTACGCTCAGAGAAACAAGACGAGGACACGGCAGCCCAAATTATCTGCAGACCCGCAGAGCACAAGAAGGATTTGATCCAGGTCATCTCCACCACATTTGTGCAGCCTCAGAAGCCAGAGTACCAACTTGAGGTGAAGACCGACTCAGCAGGAGTTTCTCGCAGCGTGGAGCTGACAGTGGAGCTGCCAAAGGTTCGCTCCATGTCAGAGTGCCAGCTGAGAATCTCCAAGGTTAGCGGTTACACACTCCCTTGAACAGTTATAATGAACCACTTTAGAATCCAGTGTGTGTCGGGGCGTAGTTGGATGTCATGAAAAATACATAATTGGCCCGTTTCTACATCTGCGAGTCTTACTGTGCTGAATGTACTTTTCTACGCAGGATGACGTCTTACTGGAAGTGGAGGATGTCTACCATTTGCTTTTGGAATTCCCGGAAACTGTAAATGAAGACACAGCATCTGCCATCTTCAACAAGAAGAAAGGAAGGCTTACTTTGAGTGTGATGTTTTCTGATCATAATTAAGATTTTTTTGACTGAGGTTGTATGAGGTACAGTTGATGGCAGTCGATAGGCCAACAGTTTAAAGAAGCAGCTGGAGTCGACTGTAGGAAGTTAAGCAATCCGCTGCTGTGCAAAGGGTCAGCAGCAAAGAATATTTTAGACACTCAAAAGAAAAAAATATAAATAAATCGGTATCAGTTTAAGTGTACGCATTGTAAAAATACAGAGGGTCAACACTTGATCGACAGTTGGGATGCCATGCAAGCCTCAGCAGCAAAATGGAGGGGAGTCAAATATGGAGACAAAGATATTGTTGTGGTGTTTTCTCTTATACTGCCATTGAACACCCGGATGTCTCTGGTAAGACTTTCTTCCATGGATGGTGCTGTTGCAAATGGTCCACAATCAAAATGTTATGAACAGTAGTTTGGAAAACTCCCCATTAAACCTTAAAAAAATAGATATTAGCTATTAAACTTGAATCCAAGTCTGAAAAGTTGAATAATAATGAAAACATAGGTAAAGGGAACTAAAGCTAGTACTCTTCTCTGTGTCTTCGAACTGGAATATAATGAACTATCAATAAATACCTCATACAATCCCACTTCAAATAATCTGAACTATCCCTTTAAGGGAGAAACAAATGTACACAGATATGATCTGTCCTGCTTGGAATGTGTTGAAGAAGTACATAACCAGAACAAAGCAAATTCCTACTATGCAATCTGTGCCAATGTTTTGAGTCCCTGCATTAAACTATGCAGGGACTTAACAACAAACAAACAGTCCCCCTGTAAACTGATCCTTTCCAAAAAACCAAAATGTTTTTACTGAAATAAATATGTCAGTGTGTGGGTTCATCTGCAGCAGCAAATTTGATTCTTAACCCAGAAAAATTAATTGACTTTAATGACAATCTGTGGTGTTTGTTTATTAACATGTGGGTGTATGAGTGGAGGTGTATAATGGCCAGGAGCTGGTGTACAGTGTCATTACCGTACGTACGGGGAGTAATTGACAACAAAATGATCCATGCAATAATTCATGTTTATTAAAACATCAAAATTGATGCGGAACAACAACATCACTATTTGGCAATCTGGAACATGTGAAAAATGTCAGTAAACACTTTTATTTTGAGGTTTGCATACTATGCAGTGATTACAGCTTTTTAGATCACAGCTTATAACATGTTATTTATTATAAATCGCATGAACTCTGTCTCATAATTCAGTTTCAAGTATCACATTACTGACCATTAATTGGTAGTCCAGCACATTAATTTACAAGCTGCAAACAATGTCTAATATCCATTCCTTCAAAATAAAAGTGGTACCCAAAGGTCAAGTCAGACTCTTCATATGAAACCTTCACTTTTAAAACATGGTTTTGTACAGGAATGGTGTTAGATCCATTTGGTCCCAGTTAATTAAGTATTATAACTTTTCTCTTTCATGGCATCACATGTATTTTCAGTGGAATTCTGGTCCAGTGGGAACAACTGAGGTTTGTAGTGGTGATCTCTGTTTTTTGGGTTCTATCTCCTCTCTCCGTGGTCCTCCTCCACCCACGCTACAATCTTTCCTTCCCAGCCAGGCACGACTGCTCCATCCTGGAACACCTGCATAGCAGAGATGGCAAAAGTACACATGTTCTTCACTCAAGTAAGAGTACAGATACTTTTGTCAAAAAAAAAAAATATTGGTTCAACTTCTTTACTAAAGTTAAAGTGAAAAAGTTCTGAATACTCAAAGTATAAAAGTAGAAAGTATTCCCCTCGAAGGACATTTCTACCAGTTTTTTCTATGCAAAGCTAACAGCATCACATCATATTTATATAGTTGGTAGACTATTAAACTTTAACCATTCTAACTTACAAAAAAATAAAATGAAAAAAACAAAAATAATGATCACTAACTTTGCTCCAATGTGCAAATCAGTTTCCACTGTCATGAACAGAACTTTCAACATTATCGACATGAAAACACACCTCGGGTCTAATTAAGAAATTCCTTCATCTTTACATGACTCCCAAAACCTTTTGTTCAGCCACAGCAGAAGCTGGTTCTTTAGGTTCCTTGGATCAACGTGTGCCCCTCTGGGTCAAAAATCAGTGCTGCAGTACTAAAATGCCTCACAGACAGCTGAAAGATTCACTGGATGTCTCAACTCCACCACCAAGTCTTGCTTTCTGTCTTTTTCATCTTGTGTAAGTCTTTTTTTTTTTCTTTTTTTTTTTTTGTCTGTTGTGCTCGTGTGTGATTTGCACTGATGGATACACCAAGGAATCATTATTATTGTGCCATCCATTTACCTTAAAATCAGTCGATGTTGCAAACGTAGCATTTAATGACGCAAAAAAAAAGACAGCTCTCCAAAGTAAAGCAACAAGTCTGTTTTGAAAATGCAAGTAGTTGAAAGTACAGATTTTTGTGTTAAAATTTAGGGAATTAAAATTGAAGGTGGTCAGAAAAACAAATATTTTAGTGAAGTACAGATACCTGAAAAAATTATTTATAGTATAATAACAAAGTATTTGTACTTTGTTACTTCCCACCTCTGCTGCACAGCATATCAGCATCTATAGTGGTGGAATATAACAAAGTACATTTAATAAGGTAATGCACTTAAGTACAGATTCATGGTACTTCATATTGTTCTCCAAATGTGTTGACTTTGAACTTTTCTTATAAACTGAAGGATGAAGTGTTCCTTAATGAGCTGAGAAAATTCTGCTTCTTAAAGGTAGAATAAGTATGATTTATCCATAGTTTGTAAACACACCAGAAAGATTGTTGAGTCCCATTCTCAGGATGTCAGATATCAATGTTTTGTATTGATGAAACATCCCAAGCACAGCAAAATAATGAAAAAATAAGAGGGTATGGGTGTATGCAGGCGCCGCCACACACTCCTGGTGGGGTGTGGGTGATTATTGAGAGGGATTATTTTTGTTTTTTTGGGGTCTTTGCATCATGTTTTTTGCATACTTTGCCTTTAAAATTAAAATCCCTCTTAGATTAGCAGGAAAATGGGTTGTCACAAAGATGAAAACAGCTGTTTTTCCTCATGAAGACTTTTTTTTTTTTTAGAGATTCCAGATTCTTACAGCACAGCAACACCATAAACACAGGATGATCCAATAGAATATGATGCACTGTGGTAACTTAAACCAAGGTTTCTCAAATATGAGTCCGGGGACCCTCATGGCGTCCATGAAAAGTTTTCAGATTAATTTATTTAAATTATTATGATCTATTAAAAATGTATTTATTTATTTATTTATTTACAAAAGGTTTCATTATAGCCTGCATTAACTTTATGATTAGAGTTTTAGGAATCATTACTTATTCAGAGAAACTATTTCAGACAGTTTTATAGGTCCTTTCTTATTCAAATCCCAGGCTAGGCCTACTGTTGTTCTTTTCATGTTTCTCTATTTGGGGATTTTATTATTCATATTTTATTGTTTACTTGCTTAGTTGTGTTCAATTCTTGCCATTAGGTTCATGATTATGTCATTTAATCACATAGACACTCAAAAATTCATCCAAGATGTTTGACATAACTTCAGATAGCATCAAATATACAAAAAAGGTCTGTCCAAAGGCATTTATTAATTTCTGACTCTTTGAAAGTGGAACTTTCTGTTTAAACTAACGCACACATTTAGGCTATTCTATGTGATCTACTTTTGATACCTTATGTAATAACTAATGTGATGTTTTACACTCCCATTCACCGAGGCTCCACTGAAATGGTTTGTTTCACCCGCCTCTCACTATGCTGTGTCAAATTGTTCAAGGGACATACTGTACATGAGGGGGTCACTGTTGTATTTTCTACAGAATAAACTATCCAACAGTATAAAGAGTTGAAATTACCTCAAACTTAAATATCTACAGCAGCACAGTGCAACATAATCATTAACGCAGCAGTAATATTAATCCAAAAAATATTACATAATAGTAAAACACTGACAGAAGCCATTTTACTGCAAAATGAGTAATTAAGTATAATTTACTGATAAAACTTGCACACTTGAAATTAAGTACTTTTTTTATTGGTTTGAATGCAGAAATTTGACTTGTGGATTATAGGGTGCTTTTTCTGAAGTAAAGAGTAAGTCTTCCACCACTGAACATTTACATCTCTGAGAAACACTCGCATCTATAACAAATGTATGAAGTAACAGAAATTGAAAATGACTACTCTGTGTTATCCAGTTCTCTGGGATGGAAATCAGTCCTCCTGCAGTGTTTTGAAGTACAGCGCAGCCACAGCTATTATTAGCTTATTGTACTCTATAACTGGCATTTCATATTTGCCTGCTGATGCTGAAAGAAGCAGGGGCTATAATTTGACTCCCACGCCTACCTCCTCTTTCACTGTGCCAAACTCTGGGTCGAGGGCCTTGAAGTGGTATCTGAAACTGCCTTGTCGGTCCACGGCGGCCTTGAAGTCTCGCAGCGTCACCTCACCCAGCCTGTAAGAGCACACTGTCAGTCATGATCTCTACTCACATACGCCCACGTAGACATTAAGCCTGATAAACATTTAACCAGGAAAGACAGTGAAGCATCTCTCTGTAGCTCTGGTTATGCCCGAATCGAGCAGTTCGTCGTCAGTGTGCAGCATTCACCCAAACAGCAATTTGCTTAAAAATCATGCACGCTACAGTGAGGGAACAAACAATAATACTGTTATATAAACCAGCCATTAAGTGTTTTTTATTTTCACCTTTTTGGGATGTTAATCAGAAAAGGAGTGAGCGAGCGATCAGTGAAGTACAGCACTTTAGTGGAAACAGCGGTGTCCAATCCCGGGCTGCTGTGTGAGTGGGCCATTTCTGGAAATAATTACAAAAACAGAAAAACTGTTTCTCACAACTACAGTCTAAAATGGCTCTAGCCTCGCAGACAATAATGCCCTCTCCATACATAGCTGCGTAATTGAGCGGCAGAATCTGATTTAACAGCCAGAGTTGAGATGTTGCAGAGGATGACAAATCCTCAACGAAACAAAGATAGTGTTTGTCTTACTTGAGCTCGGCGGCCAGGAGTCACGGTCTGTCGAGTTCGCTCTGCGTCCTGGTGATTTAAATTCTTCCTGGAAGAGGAAGCAGTTACTAATGGTCAATAATCAAATGTCACTTGTTGTGACTCATCATTCAGCAGGTGACGAATGTGTTGCTACTTTTTAGATTTACTCTGAAATGTGTGTGTGTGTGTACCCCTCTGTCTTGTCTGCGCTGGGTGTCCATAGAGTGTAATCGGTCCACGAGACTGGACACGCCCTGTTCCAGGGTGTCCAGGGTGTGATGCTGGGGGTCATGGCCAGAAAAGCTGTCCCTCAAGCTACGCAGTGCCTCTCTGACCAGCTGCAACTCTTCCCCCTGTGACAAACACACTTTCTATAAATGTCACATTAGTTCTGACCTGGTTACCTGTACACAACTTGATTTTTATCATTTATTCTCCTTACTATCTCAGAATTCTGACCCAATACATCCCCAATTTGATATGGCATCTCATAATCTTGGTAGCTCATAATTTTTATATCTAATAATCTTGATTATCACAATTTTGACCTAGTGCCTCATACTTCTAATATAGTCTCATAATTTTGCTAGTTTCTTAGAATTTTGATATAGTCTCAAAATTTTGACTTAGTATCTCATAATTCTGACCTAGTACCTCATAATCTTGACATAGTCTCTTGATGTAGACCTAGTACCTCAGACTTTTGTCCTAATACCTCATGAATTTCACATAGTATCTCATAATTTTCAGAGTGTCTCAGAATCTTGAACTAGTACCTCAAAATTCTGATGCAGTACCTCATAATTTTGATATAGTCTCTTTCTTTTACTACCACGAAGAGACATCAAAATCAACCCAGTAAACACCAAATTGATAGTACTGATTAAAGACAGAAATAAAAAAAAAAGGGTACGTACTGGTGCACTGTGTTGGAATGCTGCAGGAGAGGACGAAGCCACCGAGTTGCTGTAACCGCCACTTTCACTCCTGAATGACTGAAAAATGGACACAAACACATGGAAATGCGCAAATAAGGCTGGATGATTTTCATCTTTCAGAGGATGAAGCTGGTGATATTATATAATTATCAACAAATGCCAAGGAAAAAAAAAAATCACACCCATGTATCCAAAGCTGATTTAGCTCGGTCCTCTGTGCTATGAATATCCATTGTAGTCTAAAAACTACTTATGGCAGATCACTGAGGCTCTGACTGAGTGACATGTTTCCTAATCATGACGAACACATTCCCTGCAGTTTATTTTCAGTCAGTCCCACACACACCGTCCTGCTGCTGCTGTGTTTACTCATCAAATATGTATTAATTCACAGCTGAAAATAGTCCTCAATGCACTGTGTACTTATGTAAACATAACATATGGTAACTGGTATAAAGAGGGTGTGGTCACACATTTTATGTTAAATATCAACCATTTTAACCTAAAAAAATGGATGCCACTGATAATATGGTTTTGTGTTACTGACCCCATATTATATGTAGTTTTCTTATTGATTCATTGATTTCTTTATTTATACTTTTCAATATTTATTTGGATTTTCTGTTTCACTCACTACTCCTTTATCATAATTTATTTTTATTGTTTATTGTATTCTTATATTTTATTTTTGTCTCACACATGATTTTTGTCACATTGAATATATTTATATGCATATATGTAACTGTTCAAGAAATTGATTATTTGATTACTATAAAGTACAGTAATCCTGTAGTAGGGATGGGGTTCTGTTCTGTTTATCCAACTTAATCTGTGATTTATTACTTTTAGTTTTTTTTTTATTTAAAAAAGAACTCATATTACTGTAATTGGTTGTGTCTGTTAATGTCTTTTATTGCCTTATTTGATTTTATATTTGATTTAAGTACTTCTTGATTTTAATTTGCTGCCATGATTATTATTATTATTATTATTATTATTATTATTATTATTATTATTATTATTATTATTATTATGTATGTAATTTGCCTCCAAGCACATACTGTTTAAATACTTGAAACATATCCTGATTCTTACCCGACCAAGGCTGACTTCATGTACTTTATGTTGAGATTCATCGAGCCTCTGCTGCTGCTGCAGTATTCTGTCCTTCCTCCCGAGTTGCTGCTGTTGTGACAAGAAAGACGGATGACATAAGTCTGTGTATGCATGCAAGTATCCAAGAGATGCACCGAAGCGTAAAAAATAAAAGACGATACCTCATATTCAGTGAGTAATTTGCTCCGTTCACTCAACTTGTGTTTGAGCTCCGCCTGCAGACAGACACGGTATATCAGCATGACACATGAAGCTATACTGCTCCCACATAAACCTGCGTCCATGCCAGGTCATAGCAGGTCAAATATTTTATAGTGTCAAATGGAAATCATCACTTGTCTCACATTTTCCCCTTCCAGCTGATCTTTGGCCATGTTGCACCTCAGTAGCTCCTGCTTTAGCTGCAGCACAGCATCCTCCTGCACTGCCAGCCGCTGCTGCAGAGCATCCTAATGAGAAACAGGGGCAGATCAAAGAAACGTCCAGAGGAGACCTGAATACAGATACACCGCATCCACCTGCTGCCTTATCAACAGCATACACCCACCTCCAAACTTCATTATCTTTACAAAGAAATGAAAAAAATATATATTGTGTGCAATAAAAAACTGCAGAGTAATCATTTTGGGATGGCACAAGAGTAGGGACACATTGAATTATATCCTTTAATCCCTTTAAATTCACTCACAAAGGACAAAATTGGAGTAAGAGGTTTACCTTGATGGCCTGAAGGTGGCGTGCCTCCTGCTTGTGCCTCATGAGTTCCCTCTGAGAGCCACACAAATTAACAGAGACATTAGAGAAAAGTACTCATTGCTTGTAGGGCAGCTCATCTATATTAAACCTAATTACATTAACTTACTGTACCTTGAGATCAAGGGCTTCCTCCGTGCTTTGGTCCAGACGACTGCGGATTAGAACCTTCAAAGGCAGAGAGTACGAGCAGAGTAATTAGAGAATGGAAAAATGTCAGAACGTATGAGCAAGCAGCGGGTCTAACAGATCAGAGAGATTCAGTTGTGCTCTACAGTAGCCACTCTTGAGAGAGAAGTGACGGCTGCAAACATCATCACAAGAGAAGGGCTGACACCGATACTCCAGACAGAGTGGCAAGCAAGTGCTGTTTTCTCGAGTTTGCAGAGAGAGGGCACTGTACCAGCTGCTGTTCAGTGTTGGCCCGGTTATCGCCGAAGCTCACGGATCCATCCTGGTCCTCCTCGGGGAGCGAGCCATGGAGCAGCAGAGCCTGAGGACAAAAACACACACACACATACAGTATATATAGACACACAGCGTGGAGGCCTGAAAGCAGCATTAAATATACATGGCAGAGAAGCCAGATTTATTTCTGTATTTGTATTTGTAAATACAGCAGTTTGGGATTTTTATACTTGGCTGCACAACAAGTTTCCTATTTTAGCTAATAAGGTCAAAGAAATTAAAATGAACTGAACTGTATCAAATTGAAATTATATTAAAAACAGACTACAGCCTCTCATCTGTATACATAAATATTTTCATTACATTATAAATTAGTTTGTTAACATAATAATGGTGTGGTTGTTTGTTCATTTATGTTTTTTGCTCATTTATTTTCTCATCCTTTTCTTCTTTATTGCATTGCATTTACCCAGAGTTTGATGTCAATTACTGGGCAACAGGCATCGCTGTACACTTACTTTATTACTCCTTCTTACATTTTTATCTACATATGTCCACATAAATCCTTGAAGGTCTTTGTGAAGTAGAGAAAAGTCTATAAGGTCTAAAAAAACCCATTTTGTTTCACTTCATTCATCTGAATTACAGAACAAATCTGACATGTGGGCGGTGATTCAGAGGTCTGGAACCAGGCTTCAAAAATCTGTGTGATGTCTATTTTTAAGAACTGTGCAGAGTTGACTTGCTGTAGCTGCACCACTTACATGACAAACTGTAGTAGCTGAATGCAATGAATGACTCCATATTATCTATATAATATACTGAGTTATTATTATATATTTAGATTCATACTGTATGGACAAAATATGCAAAATACATTGTTACTCTATGCATTAACTTAAACTTGATTGTTACTGAATAAAACTACTTCTGGGTTGTGGGTAAAGAAAGAGCATGGGGACAGCTTGATCTGTGCAACTTGGTCCACTTTAATGTCCACCTCAACAGTAGGACAACTGAAGACTGACTACAAACATGGTACATCATATATTACTCTGCCAGTCTTAACCATCACATATTATTATTATTATTATTTAGTTCCTGATCTAAAGAATTTGAATGTATTGTGTATATAGTATATAGTTACCATTAACCATAATAACTGAAATTAAATTATGTCAATTATCTCAATAAACCTGAGAAAAATAAGGTCATCTACAAAATAAATCTTATCATCTGTATGCAGTAATATAAATTCACCATATACTTTTATATAATACTAACACATATTAACATATACTGTATTTTACCCATAAGCAGCATAACCACTCTTTACAGGTAGCAAAGATAATGTGTATTTTGCATATGTTCCAAATACTAAACATTAAATTTACTGTACAGTATATTACTAAGTGTGTACAATAGCATGTATCCCTGCAAATGAACATTTATTTTTACTGCATTAGAGGCATCTGACCACTGCTTCAATCGCTGCTATTACAGACATTTTTCATACATGTGTGAATACTCGACCAGCTGTACATTGATTTTACAGTGGAAGAAAACAGGTTAGGTTGTCAACCTTAACAGTTCTTGAAGAAATTATAAATAGAGTCAACTTACAATGGATAAATAGAGGTCGGGTGCCCTTACATCAAGTGCCTTTATGTACCCCAGGTAGCTGAATTTAACAGGGATGTAACATGTCCTTCCTTGCCCTCCTTTCAGTAAAACTGGCAAAACATCAGACACCTTTGCTATAGGAAGGATCTCAGAAACTTTGTAAAAGAGTCGACAAAAGCCTCAAATTATGAAAGAATGGGGTGGATAGAGGATCTTTAAATGCTTGTTGCAGAGCAGGAATGGGAAATATTTTGGTTCAGGCACAAACATTAACTATTAGTAGTAGATTTAAAGTGATCCAATATAACTAGCTTATGAGAACATATATAACTCCTGAAAAACTCAATAAATTCAATCCTAATATTGCAGACAGTTGTATAAATGAAGACCAGAAAAAGGACCCTATTTCATTACATACAAGACTTTTGGAAAGGAATGATCGACACAATTTCCAGAATCATCCATCCACAAAGAATTCCCTTTGTGCCCAGACATCTGCGTTATTGGTCTTATTCCAGAAGCGTTGGCCCTGAGAATGCATGAAAGTGAGCTGGTTAACCTTTGCCTACAAGTGAAGCGTCTTATTGCTAAACAATGGAAAAGTATTGATTGTCCATCTGTAAACCTTTAAATTAATGATCTCTCTCTCCTTGCATAGTTATTGAAAGGCTTACATACACAATCAATTTAAAAAGTCATATCTTTCATAAAATATGCATTTAATTTCTTACAATTTTGGAATCAACACCTGATAAAGCAGACAATAGCAGGCCTGGAATATTATCACTTTAGGGGCAAGGACACTTGGCCTTTGGTGTTGCCAGTTTTCAAAGGCCAAATGCCAGGACAGCAAGGCCATCAAATAAAATAAAGATTTTAAGTCCATGGAAATAAAGAATTCAGCTCAAGGGTTTGGGATGATTTTATTTGAAACAGGCCTACATAAATAAAGCAAACTGTTTATTTCACTGAATAATTTATTATTATTGTTCACAAATTCACAATATCTGTACAGACTCCAGAGTTAGAAGTTTATACACACTTAGCCCTGAACTGGAGTCAATGGACTCGCTTGAAGATGGGGAGTCTGGGGGGACTAATGTTACATTTGTAAAGATTAATGTGACCAACATTAGGCTAAAATAACTGTTAGGCCTGTAAAACATCTTGGGGCACTGGTGTCTAAAAACCATATTAACAGGTAAGAGGCGGAGGAGAAAACTGTGATATCAGCTGGGGCAGTGTGGGCAGGGCAACAAGGCCACTGTGGCCTCAAGGCAATTCATTTTTTGAGGGGCATAAGGCCAAACTGAGGGGGCACTGCTGGCATGGCCTTGATAACCGCCATGAAATTCCTGCTCTGCTTGATAGTATCCGTTTTTTTTTTCTTCCCAGTTTACACATTTATACACATGGTTATATGTGTATATGTATATAGTAATTTATTTGCATTGTTTAAATCAGCAATTTGTAAACTCATTATTGTTTTTACCTACATCAGTGGCTCAGATTTTAATTAGTGGGTGGGAGGGATCGGAGGGAAAAAGTTCCAAAGGAGACCAAAATGTTATAACAAACTCATTGTGACGCAACAAAAAAAAATATGTGATTGAAAAAAGTATGTCCTTTCATTGCCAATGTTTCAACACAGCAGTAGATACTGGAGAGAAACAGGTGTTAAACAATAAATGTGAGTCTGATAATGACCTTCTTGTTTTCAATTCAGTATTTATCTTTTTACTTTTACTTAAGTAAGAGTTACAAATGAGACTGTACCCTTTCTAATTTTTTTCCTCATTTACACATTTGTACCAATGGGTATATGTGTATATGTATATGAAGTAATTTAGTTTCATTATTTGTATTATAAATTTGTAAACTATCATTTTTATTTTCACCTACAAAGATGGCTCAGAGGTTTTGAGTGGGTGAGAAGGGAGGGAAAAGGTTCCAAATAAGACATTAATTATGTGACAGATTCATTTTGCAAACAGTGAAGCAATAAAAAACATGCGATTTAAAAAAAAAAAACAAAACATGTCCTTTTATTGCCAAATGTTTCAAGAGAGCAATAAAGTCTAGACAGAAACAGGTGTTAAACAATAAATCTTGCGAGCTTGATTATTGCCTTTTTGTTTTCACATCCTTATTTCAGTCTATTTATCTTTTTATTCATATGTCGCTTTTATTTAATCTATTTGAATCCCTGAGAAACATCCGAAACTGACTGAAACCTCACTGGATGTTGTATTTGAGCTGCTACTTTCCTCTGGTTCCTCTGTACTCTGTATGCCCTCTGTCCATGTGTTCAGAGCATCGGTGCAGTTTGTTTTGTAAGCGTTTTATCACAGGACTTACCTGTAGGCGGAACACCATCCTCCTGGCCTCCTGCATCTCCTTCTCCAGCTGCTCCTGGTGGGCGTCCAACTGCTCCTCCCAGGACTTCTCCTCCTCCTGCCCATCGTGCCCGAGGGAGGGACACAATCCACACAGAGACACCTCCTCTGAAAGACGGAAAGAAGAGAAAGACAGAACGAGGCACAGGGGAGATAAGACAAGGCAGCACTTTTATTTTTTTGTATTGAATCATGCTCTACAAGAGTTGATGTGCAGCCAACCAACCTGTGACAGATTTCTTCTCTGTCAGCTCAGATTTGTCATCCCGAGGTTCCCCCTGGTCCTCAGACTGATCATGGACTGTCTCCTCTTTGGGGGTATCAGTGGACTGGGTGATAACATACTCCTCTTTGGGGGAGTGAGCAGGGCTGGCTGAGCTGAGACTGAAACAGATGGTGGGCACAGGCAGCAGTCAGTGCGTTTGTATCTCCTGCCAAATGAATGGCAATAAATAAACCCAGCAACATAAAATGGAGATATGCGCTTTAATAACTCCCCCAAGAGCGCAAAAATGTGAATTAATCCCATCTGGGCTAAATATTTTAAACCATATCCGTTTTAAACGCATAGGGCCCATAGGAATACAGCGTAATCACAGACGATAACAAATAAAAACATGAATGAAAAAAAACAACAGAACAGGATTGAAACCTGTTCAGAAAATAAACAGTGGCAGCAGGAATTCATGCAACTCTGTCATTTTTCCCACAGGAAATTCTTCACATAGTTTGCTCCCCCTTTGGCCATAATTTCAGAACACAATCCTGGTCTGGTTTCTGAATGGCTGGTTTTGTATGAATATGCATTTTGTGTTTTCCGAGAGCATCTCCAGCAGCCTAAGGTCCAGGCCGGCTGTCATCTTCACTCCACTGTGTTTGCAGAAATAGGATACAGCCACTGTGACCTGTGACCTATGGCATTATGCACGGTCCGTTAACAAGGGATTCCTTCATTTTTTTTTTCCCCCTCTGTGGCTGCATGGGAAAACAAGCCTGTGTCTGTGGAAACAGATCTAAACTGTCTGCAAGAGACAAGACAGAAAAGCATCACAATTCCTCACCCTGCTCCTCCCAAGGCCAAAAAAAAAAAATAACTGTGGACTTAAACTGTGTTTACAAAGCAAAGAATGTCCCGAGGGATTGCATTTGCACAGTTCAACACATTCTTCCCATACATATGCAGTGAGATTTAGATGGTAGCCGATGAGATTTTCTGCTTATCTAATAGCATTAGTCAGCACAGGCAAAATATCACAGCAGACAGTAAACAGGAACGCGTGCAGAATCCGTCACTTTTGAGTTCACAACCTCTTTATGGATTAATTGTGTTCATATTCCCATGACTACTGTATAATAATGTGCTCCTAAGCTCTATCCCTCCGCCACCAAACAAAGACTAATAAGAGTCATGCTAGCGGCTTTGTGAGACTGTTTTGAGACACAACATTGAGCTAAATGTTAATGTTTGCGTGCTAAATGCTTAAAGCTACCATGAGGAACCTTTTTTTTTTTGATTGATTAGTTGTCTCCTGTGAACAGACTCTTCCAATCTGCATGCTGTAAATGATTTAGTCTGATTTGAAGAGTGTTTCACTTGTTTATATAGGTCACATGGAGGCATTTGTATTCAGCTGAGACTGTTTCAAAGCCAATTAAAAACTCTGTGTAGTATGTTTAAACTGCCAGTCCTGGCTAGGGCTGCAACTAACAATTGTTTTTATAGTCAATTAATTGGTTGATATTTTCTCAATTAATTGATTAGTGGTTGTTTGCCTATAAAATGTCAGAAAATAGTGAAAAGTATCGATCCGTGTTTAACAAAGCACAAATGACGTCCTCACATGTCTTGGTTTGTCCACAACTCAAAAATATTCAGTTTACTTACATAGTGGAGTAAAGAAACCAGAAAATATTCATATTTGAGAAACCTGAATTAGAGAATTTAGACTTTTTCTTAAAAAATTACTCAAACCAATGAATCGATTATCAATTAATTTAGTAATCAATTAATCGATTTATCATTGCAGCTCTAATGCTGACATGTTAACGTTTAGCAAACGGCATGGTGGGGCAGTGGTTAGCACCATCGCTTCACAACAAGAAGGCTGCATGTCCAATACTTAAAATAATTTGGACCCAAGTTCCATGTGGAGTCTGCATGTTCTGCCCATGCCTGATAGTTTTCCTTCAGGACTGAGGTCACTTCCTGTCACTTCTTCAGGCTTAGAACTAGAGTGAGTCCCTGAGCAGTGCACAGTGGCTGCTCACTGGTCCAAATACTATGATGGGTTAACTGCAGAGACCAAATCTGCCTGTTTAATTGTACTTTTTATGGTACGTTGTAATAAAGTTGACCTTTATAATGTTTACCATGTTCAAGTTAGCATGCAGTTACCATGAATTAGCTCTACACACAAAGTGCAGCTGAAGTTGATGGGGATGCTTTGCAGATATCTGGACTACAGAGTTCAACATTAACTATGGCCCAGTGCTCTCTAGTGGCCACAAAAAGTTAATCCAGGGCCACCAAATATTTCAAGTGGTTGGCCTCCAAGCAGCAACATCCAAGGCTGAAAAATGAACAGCAGTTCTTCAAATGGCCACTTGAGGCGAGCTCCAATAGTGGGTAATTATATTAAAGTCCACCCTTGCAGACTAACTAAAGCCTGTAGGGGGTAAATCCGCTGCAGGAGGGAGACATGGATGACAAGGAGAGAAACATCCAGTGGAAGAAAGCTGAAAGAATGCAGTATATGTAGGGAAATAAACAAACAGTTTTCCAACGCTATCACACTAACCTTTATTTTATTA
Organism: Lutjanus erythropterus; assembly: GCF_056507025.1. Classification (NCBI taxonomy): domain Eukaryota; kingdom Metazoa; phylum Chordata; class Actinopteri; order Lutjaniformes; family Lutjanidae; genus Lutjanus; species Lutjanus erythropterus. Next base: position 38,474,206 of record NC_139320.1, read on the forward strand.
AAATATAACTAGAATCATTATTTAGAAATTGCTTCCCCAATTATTGTTAATGATTGATAATGATTGCTTGATGGGGGGTTGTGAACTTTTTTCAGTTTCTGAAGGGGGGCATGCCAGAAAAAAAGTGATCATAGTTGTTTTAATTTACCCTAAAGGGACCATAAACATATGGACCAACTTTCACGGCAATCCATCCAATAGTTGTTATGAGATTTCATAACAAACCACAAATGTCAGCCTCATGGTGGTGCGAGGATTAAGTCAGACCATCATCAAAGTCATTATGATTAGTCATCTGGGCACCATGAATATAATGAATATAATATAATATAATTTATCTCATAGTTGTTGCGATATAGTCTGGACCAAAATGGTGAATCAACTGACAGAGCAACATGGTTAAAGAAATATAAGGATATAACTTAAACTTTTTTTTTTTAGAAATGTAATAAAGTTTTGAAAATGGTGTGGCCACCTCACCACATTGAGAAACTTCAGATGGATTGCTCCTCCCAGCTCCTCAGAAAGAGTAATTGCACCAGGTCACATAAAGAACATGAATCGAGCGTCTTATCAGATGCCGCTGTGATTATCCCTGAGTGTTTCTGCAAAGGGGATCAAAGCAGCTGCCTCCAACTAATCTTGTCATTGCAGACGATGACATTATCGAGATACCCTCTATCATTGTCTCAGGGTGCAGCAGTTCAATAAACACATTTATTTTAGATGCTTTGTTGCTGATCTGTCGCTCCAAAAGAAAACAAACACACACACACAGATTTGAAACATATGGGTTAAGCCAAAGATTAAGCGCTGGGATTTGCGAGAGATGAGCTTCAGATTGACATCATTTTATCACGCAGTGGTGGAAAGTTACCAAGTACAATTACTCCAGTACTGTACTTTCTATTTTATATGACATTATACTCCTACTTTGCTGTATTTGAGACAGGAATATTGTACTTTTTATTCCACTACATATATCTCACAGCTAGAGTTACTACTTACTTTTCAGGTTAATATTTTACATTAAAAAAATGATAATCTTATAAAATCCAAGGTATTGTTAAATATTAAATTAGTTCTTACAATGAAAACAACAGTGTATGTTTGGGGCCTGTTGTCATGTTTCAGATGTCTGTAAAGTGTTAACGTTACCCTCTGAACTTCTTAGATGATTTAATGTTAATAATATTTGAGTATCAAAAAGGTAAGTTAGAGAGAAAATTATCCGATATGTCTCAAGGTAGAATAGATTAAAGTCCTAAAAATGAACTTTGTTTTTTTCTTCTTTTCAGTCCCATCAATCATCACAGAACAACTCAGATTAAGCAGAAATGTTTCAGTATCCTTTGTCTGTAAGACTCCAGCTGAGACAGGAAGAATCTAAGATAAGATTTTTCCCACTTTGATATTACAGCAAAGAAAATCCTAACTAACTAGGAATCCTACCTTACCTTACTTCATTCTATTTTATCTCAATCCAACATCAATTATCAATTTTTATGTCTGTTACCTAGCAACTGGCCTTGCTTTTCTCATCTCACTGAGTTAAACGACTTTTTCTCATTGAAACATACTGAAACATTCATTGAAACATACAAAAATAGAGCAAACAAACAACAATTTGCACTGAACCTCAAGCCAGATGAGTGGCACGTGTTTTTAACATATCCGTACAGAAGTAAAAAGATGTTCTTTTTTGGAAGTTTGCAACAATGCCAATGCTAACTTTGGATATAAAGAAAGAAAGTGCAGGTAGCACACAGTATCCGACATCCACTGTGTAAAAACAGCCATATGGATTAAACATGTTAGCTAACACTACCGTTAGCTACTGTTTTCAAACAGTACTACTGATAGCTACTGATAGCGAACACTACTGCTAGCAGAGTATTAGCTACCATTAGGTAATGCTAGGAGCTAGTAAGTACGTTAGCTATGACAGGCTTAAGGTTAACTTAAATTTAGGAGAGTTTATTAAATATTTTGGAAAGTTAGGATGCTTGTGTAATACACAAGTCCTATCTTAAGTTAGGGTCCTAACCACTCAACTAAAATACTGAACTGCACGTCACGTGTTTACAACTCTCCACCAGCTACAACAGTAAAATGTTGCTTATACGTCAAATCAACAGCATCAAAAATCTCACAATGTCACATAAAATATTAATCACAGGGTACATTTTTCTACAGAATGAGTGCATTTACTTTTGATATGTACATTTTGCTTATACTACTTAACATAGTAGCCTATACTTGGCTTGTCCAGTACATTAAAAATCTTGGAAATGATGGTGGCATCAGTATTAAAAGTCTGATAATGTCACATAAAATAAACATAAAATAACATGAAGAGTACAGAGTACAGAGTACTTTTACTGTTGATATTTCAAGTATATTTAGTTTATAATACTTCCGTGCTTTTGCTTAAGTAGGATTTTAAATGCAAGATTTTTACTTGTTATAGAGTATTTTCACATCATCATCATTATTATTATTTACTAGTACTTCTTCCACCACTAGTGATCAGGATGAAAAACTTAAACATTATCTATCAATCATCACAGAGTGACTTTGATTTATTTTGTGACCCTCAAGAGGGAATCACTCAACTACCAATTTGTATATGATGTTTGAAACGATTTCCACCTGAAACAGCTAAAACCAGTAAAAGGCTGTTTCTATATTAATGCGTTACTATCACAAATCTAATAATGTTACACAGAATAATGTCCGTCACATTTTTCATCACTTCATCACTTTTACTTTTGATACTTTACATACATTTTGCTGATAATACTTCTGGACTTTTACTTTTTTTGAGTATTTTTACATTATGGTTTGGTACTTTAAGTGAAATGTACTACAGTAAGTTTTTAACTGGTAGTAAAAAATTTAATACTGATGCCTCCATCAACGAGTAGATCGGCTATTTCTCTATAGTTATTCTTAACGCCTGCCACTTGGTCAGATTCTCCCAGAAATCAGATGAAATGGTTTACAGCATGCAGACCGGAAGAGCCTGTTTACTTTTTCCCAGGCTGAGTTATGTTGGCCAATTTAAAAGAAGCAGGGGGGGAGTTTTCATTAGATAATTTTACTTTTTAAAATCAACGCAGTCCGAAAGTTACTTGTAGTAGCTAGTTAATTTTAAAGGATTAGGTAAACATAGTAGCCTTAAATTACCTTGTCCTGTAAATACCGTATTACATCGAGGAAAACATGGTGACTTTTAAAATAGGCTCACAGTCCAATAGTGAGCGTTATGCAACTGTAGAAAAAAAACACCTTGCATTTGCTATTCTAGTGTAACTGAAAATGTGTGATCTTTATCCGAATCATGAGATGGACGAGCCGGTAATGGAAGTTAGACTGGTTGCTAGGCAATAGCAGCTCAGCTCACACAGACACAGGCACATAGAGGGACACACCCACACCTACTGCACTGTAAACACTGAACAATAACCTGCACAGTGAGGGAATCAGAGTCACACTGCCATGGTGAAATGCATTTCTAACACTAACACTGACACACACAAGCTGATGAAGATCATGTATATACAGTATAGTCTTCTGAATGCAGGCCTTATGTGTTGTGCTGTTACTGCTGCATTACTCATGCATGTTGACAAAAATAGCAGTCTGCATTGACATGATATTAAAATGATAATAAAAAAAAAATAGCTCTTACCATTTCATTTGTTTGGCTCCCATGCTGGTGTTCACAGGCTTAACCTCCCATACAGTTGCAGCCCGGCATCTGGGTGATGCTCTGCTTCTCAGTCAGGACCATAGCCCAAACACAGCCAGAGGCAGCGGGGAGGGGAACAGCCCTGGAAGCAGCAGCCAAAGGAGTCTCCACGTCGCACACTGTGTTCAATCAGAAATAACAGCACGTTCAAATCCTCTCAAACAGCACACTCCTGAAACAAAAAGCTCTAAAAATCCTAATCAAAAGCCCTGAACCCCTTCCCATAAATCATACCAAGGCTCAGCTGGCAGAGACAGACAGAGACAGACAGAGGCAGAGGGAGAGAGGATTGGTGCTCAGCGGCTGAAGTCTGCCTGGTTTCTCATTGCACTCGCCTTGTGCCTGAGCTCACCAGCTCCCATTCACGAACACAATGTTTTTTGTTCCTTGCGGACAAGAACTGATGCAGCTCTTGTGCATCTTTTTCACCCTTTTTTCCCCGCCGGTCTTTTTGCATTTATTCCCTATGCCCTCCCCTCCCCTCCTTCCTTCCTTTCCCCCTCTTTCTCTTCTGCTCGGTCGCACTGGCTTTGTAGCAGTCCTTCCTTCTTTCACTGAGCGAGGATGTCAGACATGGCTCTGTCTGGGTGTGTTTACCCTCCCCCCCCCTCTCTCTCCCTCAGCCCTCCTTTCCCCTACTGCTCTCTCCTTTCACAAGGAGGAGGAGGAGGGTGTTTTTTCTTCTTCTCCTCTCTCCTTTCCCTTTGCTTTTTTGCCTACTGTATGTCACTGCGGCTAAAATGAGAGCCAACGTATGGACTGAAAAACAGACATGAAGATCTGTCTCAAAATCACAGGCATCAACATACCAGACAAGCCCAAACACAAGAGAGGTTAATGATATATTTACACAGTCAGAGGGAGAATGGAGGTACAAAATAAGCAAACAGAAAATGGTATTTATGGAATGCAAACATCAGCCTACAATTACAGCTATTTCACATTGTTCATTGTCAGGGTTCGGAGGGTTACTTTAAAATGTATTCCTGTGCAATAATTACCTGTAGTCAATAACCTAATCCAAAAATCACAATATTAAAGTAATGTAACTTGATTACTTTCTGTTACTTATATTATCTCAGTACCAAATATGGTGAAATTGTTCAGCCTAATATAATGTTTTATGTTTGTTCTATCTTTTTTTTTTTCAGATATTCCGTCCTTTGTTATGTGTGAATGTACATTTTTAGCCATAATGATGCACATGTAAATGTACTTTGTACTTTTTAGCTTGTGACTCTCAAACTTGAAGTAAACTTATTCAGATCTGGGGCTTGTGTTTTTACCCACCATTATCACCACCTACAGTCCCCAAATATTTTTTATTATTAGCAGAAGTATTGACAGGTGAACTAACCTCTTTCTGTGTAACAAACATAAATGGTGGTCCTTTAACTAATGTTAGCAGCTGATCTGTGTAGCTTATGTTAGCAGTTAGCCTGTGTAGTTAACGTTAATGGTTGTTCTGCGTAGATAACAAATGGTCTGTATAGCTAACATAACTTGTTAATCTGTGTAGCTAACATTTGTGGTTGTTCTGTTTAGCTAACATTAGCAGTGGTTCTGTGTAGCTAATGTTAACGGTTGGTCTGTGTAGCTAAAGTTATCAGTTGTCCATGTTGTAAACATTACTGGTTGTTCTGTGTAGCTAACATTAGCAGCTGGTTTGTGTAGCTAACATGAGCTGTTGATCAGTGTACCTAACATTAGCAGTGGTTCTGTGTTGCTAATGTTAGCGGTTGGTCTGTGTTGCTAATGTTAACGGTTGGTCTGTGTAGCTAAAGTTAGCAGTTGTCCATGTTGTTAACATTAGCAGTTGTTTGTGTAGCTAACATGAGCTGTTGATCAGTGTACCTAACATTAGCAGTTGCTCTGTGTGGCTCACCTTAGCAACTGCTCTGTATAGCTAATGTTAGTAGTTGTTCTGTGGAGCTAATGTCTGATTTAAAGACAAAATAATGGCAAAATTTCCACCCAGTGAAATATTTTTTTTCTCTAAAGGCCATGATAATAAGTTGACTGTAGGATTAGTTGGTTTCACTGAGACCACAGTGGAGTGAAGTGTTGTGATGCGCACGGTAGTGTTTCTATCTTTATTTTAAAAGGCATTTCAAAATCTTAATCCTGCTAACAAGCTCCAGTTTTACTAAATGTTCCGCAGTCTGTTACTCCCCAAGCCTGTTCATTGCTGTGTACTAAACTCAGTGAATATTTTTACTACAATTGTGACAGAAATCCCTGATTAGTTAGTTAAAGAATGCTCTGAAACAGTAGACACATCAGACTAAACCAAATGTAAAAAAGTGCCAGATTCATAATTTGAGCAGCAGGCAAACAGAAACAAAAGGTTTTCTCTGACATGTGCTGCTGGTGTTAAGTGCTCTTTTGAAAGGCGTTTTGGCTGAGCACACTGTCATTAAGCTGTTAGAAATGTTGCTGGATGTCATCAGCAAGAATGTGAGATAGGTCTCTATGTGGCAGCTTGCAACTCTGCCCAGAACAAAATGACAGAGTCTTAAATTCTGCATGAGCACCATCAACACATGCTTCAATGAGCTACTTTACTGTAGAGTGGTCCGAGCCATTTGAATACATGCAGAGCAGCAGGCTAATGCAGCACTAGATTTTACTTGACTAAAGGTGCAAAAGTGTTTGCATCAAAATGTACTTAAAGTATCAAAAGTAATGTAGCCCATTTCACAATTATACATACGATATTCTTAGACTATATTGACGCTTTAATGTGCAAGCATCACTTGAATATTGTAAAGCACGCAGGGCTAATTATACTACTTTTTATACTGCTAAGTAGGGATGGGTATTAGGTCAGGTTAGGATTTTATTGATACTGATAACAATACTAGTACTGATTATACTACTACTCTTATTGATCACCATAATTCTGTGCAAAAAAATTAAAGACATGACATAAAAAGATGTGAGAAGTTTCAGCAGTTATTTTACTATTAGTACCTAATATAAAGCCCCAAGGAATATTGCTGATTTGTGCTTTTGGCCTATAGAAATAAACTGAAAGTAGCTCTTGTAGATTCTACTGTTGAAAAAAAGTAGTTCCTACATGAACCTGCCCACACCAAAGTCTGTGGATTATCTTGGCTAACCAGGCACCAGCTTCACAAAAATATTTTAGACTGGTCTGTTGTGTTAGACTTGTCTTAATAGATTAGCCTATTGCAAGTTAGACGATCTCACAAAAATAATGACCGACTAACTCGAAGTCTGCTGACTCAGGTTTAAGATCCATGTTACTGTGGTAAAAAATAATAAGTAGCTCCAGCAACAAAAAAAAGAAAAAACACGGCTCTTAATTTGTAGTTTGCTAACATCAGAGCAACGATTTCTTTGCGTATTTTTTATTTTTGCGTATTTTTACATCTTTTTTGAATGTCATTGATGCTTCTCTCAGTGGTGGGATTAATATTACTGCCACTGCAATTTTTTCCTGTATTGGGTTTTTTTTGTATTGTTACACTCTTTGCTAAACTTTCAAAGTAAAATGTCCTTGTAACTGTTGAGTTCTTCCAAAAGACAGATATTTTCTGCTGGGATAAACGGAGCTGTGCAGTTGGATGCAGTCATTCAGTCTGCCATTTTTTTTTTTATCTTGAAAAAAGTCTTAATTTGCCCAGAATTCATTGTGCCATAGCCCTACAACAGATGAATTTAGATGTCTCTCCGAAGTGTGATTATCTGTTGCGTTTAATCCATAGTCAAAGTCTATCTTTGTGAAACCGACCTCAGATCATAATTTTTGAAAAGAGACAATGGTTTTGAATTAATTTTTAAAAGGTATTTTTTGTGCTTTGAGCACTACAAGCTGAGTGCCATCTAGCCCCGTTATACTGGAGCATCTCCAAAACTGTTCCTTTAAGCGTTGATTACAAATCATGTCATGTTTTTATGTTATCATAACATTAATGTGGGCTACATACCACATAAATTAACAATACTCTAAGGAAACTTTTCATTCTGTCGAGCAAAAACTCACAAAGACACTTTATAGGTTTTACTTCCTACTGATGTTGATCTTGTGATCCTTAAATCCCTTGAACTTGTTACTACATTTTGACTGCCCGGTAATCTGTTGTTGTATCACATTTACAAAACTACAAATACCCCGGGAACTTGTCCATGGGGATCAATTAAGTATCTCTGATTCAGATTCTGATAAGAACGCCTTGCAAAATTTTGTTATGTCCTTCCAGCCAAGTGAATCAATACATTTGACGGTAGGATTAAACATACTGGGCAGAAAGAGCTGCTGGTACAGTGTTTACAGTATATCACTTTAAAGATTTAGTAACTTCTTTAAAATACTTTCCTGAAACAGCCTTGATAAAGTTGCTGGTGTTTGTTCGTGCCCTAATTCCTATTCTTCTGAGTGTCCCTTTGAATGTTTTTGCACCAATATTAAAAAGACAAGGACAAACTCAGGTACAAAATTGACGATGAAGATTTGGCAGTCCAAGATGTGACTAAGGGAATTGAGGGAAACAAAGCGGGTTTTTCATATATTTATATAACAGAGGATCTTCTATTCACGCATAGATGATACATAAGGAGTGACTTTGCTGGTCAGAGTGTGTGGTGGGAAAGTCATTCCACCGCTGAGGAGCCTGGAGGTGAGAAGAAAGCCGGTTTGCCACAGGGACAACATGCAGTCGGCCAATTTGTGAATCAAATGAGTTGCTAAAATAGAACAGATTGTTTGGATGGTCACTGTGGATTCTGATTGGAAATTATTATTGTGTCTGCTATGAAACAAGAGTTGCCCGTCTATTTTATTTCAGTGACCTTCAAACAGAAATGCATGAAGCACCACAGACTGATGAGATTTTGTCCTTGAGAATCTCATCCATTTTTGTTGCCAAACACAATTTACAAAAGAAGTCTGAGGCTGTTCAGGTTTATTGTTTGGGAGGTAAAACTGGAGAGAGTGCAAGATGATTGAAACTCAGTCTGACATTATAAATCAGCTATTGTCCAAAATATAACTGCCATGAAATTATCTGATATTTATCGAGCATTCAAGGCTGCACAACCTCCCAGATTTGTTATCTTAAAGGGGAAATCTTTAATATACTTACTGTACTAAATCATAATGTGACCATGATATGTCATCAGAAAGGACATATGAAAGGAAATATGTGAAGTTGAAATACTCACTTCTCTGACAACAATAGCATCCATAGCATGTGTTATTATTTGCCAATTTAAGGTTAATTAGAGTCCAAATTAATGCTGAATGTTTGCCAAATGAATACAAGTCTGTTTATGAGTTGTAACAAATCATTAATAATCGTGTAGAAGGAATAGATGTTTATAACAGTTAAACTGAGCAATAAGGTATTGGAGTCTGTCAGGCTGACACTGAACACAGATTGTGTATTTTCAGAGCAGTGGGCTTTTGTTTTCAGGATAATGAGCTTAACTTTACATCGACAGACAGCTGATCAACTTATAGTGTAGGACTCAAGGTTGCTTGTTATTGTCAAATTAAAATGTTGTGCTTGTCTTGCGGTCCTGTAGCGTAGACTGTATATTAAATAGGATTTCAACCTATTTAATGTGCCATTCATGGCTCAAACTCACTATTAGGACTGCCGCTCATTGTTGGATGCACAATTATTAGATATCACTCCTTTAACAGCTAAATATATTTGGAAAGTTGAGCAAAGATTTTTTGTTTCAATTAAGTCATGAGAAAATAACAAACATGTTCATGTACGCCCTATATTAACAAATGCCTGTATGTAAGCTTTTATGACTGGTGACTGAGCGACTGGTCTTATTATTTTTGTCTTAGCTCACCAAGACATCAGCCATGTTGGGATGGCAATGAAGTAATTAATCTTGAAAACCTGGGTCCAGTTGGATTAAGGTCTGAGCACAAGTATTTCCAGCACAGTTAACTGAAAGCTTCCTAATTGCTTACTGACAAACACAATAGAAAAAATACCTCCAAAGGTAATAAGTGGCAGAGGTGGATATTCAGATCTTTTCTTTGGCAGAAAATAATTAATAACAAGTCAAAGTCCTGCATTTAAACCCTTGTTTAAGCACATAAGTATTATCAGCAAAATGTTTTTAAAGTAAACATAAATGTGTGTATTAAAACTAAGCATCTTACATGTTGCTTTATCAGATTCACTCTGTGCTTAATTTCCATCAGGTGTGCCTTTAAATAATCAAGTGATGATCTGCACTTTATTATTTCAAGGCACACCTGATGGCAATTAAGCCCAGAGCGAATCTGATGAATGACGGCACACAGGAGAGAAGCACACAGCTGTGCACGATGTATCCTCAGGTTTTTGACAATGTATTTACTGGCTTTTTACTTATGCATTAAAATTAGCAGCAAAAGTAGCATTTTAATGTTAGAGTTGGTCACAAGGCAGCTGTTTACTGTTGGGTATAACCATGCATCAAATTTCATAAAACATTATGTATATAATAAAATTATAAAAGTACAATATGACCTTTGACATGTGGTGGTGTTGACATATAAAGCTGTGTAAACTGGAAAAACTCATGTTAAGTAAAATTACTTGAAAAGCAAAGTACTTGAGTAAATGTAGTTGGTGCCATCACAGATTACTGGGCTTGTCTGCCGCTTGAATATGAAAGACTTGTCATGATTGCTGTTAAATGTTGATCATTGTTTTCAACAATTCAGTACTCAAAGAAGCCCAAATGTTGTAAGCTACACTCAAGAAAGTCTAGTCTGACATGCATGAACTGATGAAGCTTCTTGGATGAGAGGCGAAACGTCTTCAAAGACATATAAACAAGGTCCAGTTGCCTTCGGTTTAATCTTTTCTTGAGATTACAATGACCTGGACGAATGAGAACATTCACAGACATGTTGTAAGCTACATTATGTGTAGGGATAATGTACAAGGATCAGGTCATTATTGTGAAATAAATCTTAAGCGGTGGTGGGGTTTTGAATCATACCAAAAAAAAAGAATATACATGGCACACATGTATGTGACACAAAATATAAATGAAAAAAATGATTTTGTGGCTTTATTTCAAAATAGTTACCTGCTCACTGTACATGATCCTGTTTGCTCCATAGTTATGTATTTTAAACATTAATCTTAAAATTATTTTAGTGATTTAACAATTATTTTATTGTTCCTTCGGAGTCTATGATCAGAATTGTGTCCATAGTAACAGTCTACATAGAAACAGTCTGATATACAATAATAACAGACCTTAGAGTACTGTAATTGACCAATCAGAATCAAGTATTTAACAGACCCTTGTAATAATTCACAATAATGACCTGTTCACTGTACATTATCCTGCTGATTACAGGGTTACTTACCAAAAACATATTTGGCCCAAATTTAAGTGATGTTATGTACCAAAAAAATCAATAATTTGACACAAAATATTAATTTCAACATGATTTCAGTTGTTTAACAATAATTTTAGTGCTCAATCCAGAGTCTATGATGAGAAGTGTGTCCATAGCAGTGGTCTGTTAACAATAATAACATAATAACATAATAACAATGGGTCGTTTGTACATAGCAAAGGTCTGCTATAAAGAAATAACCGATCTTAGGATGCTGTAATTGACCAATCAGAATCAAGTATTTAAAAAAGTCATGTAATGAACTACTTAGACTCTACTGCTTCAAATCTGGTTGGACGTGTGTGAAGAAACAAAGCCTCAAAGCCCTGCCTTAGTGAAGTCTGAACTGGTGAACTTGCTTATCAGTCATCTACGATTTGCTTCAAAACTTCCACAGTGTCCACAGTCCACAGTGATTTGTGTCAGAACGTGAATGGTCTAACCAGGAGAGGAGAAACAAGTCAACAAAGTCTGATTTTTCATTGTAAAAAAAAACAAAAACTATTTTACTATATTAAAGCTCAGGCAGCTCAGTCTGGTGAAGTGCTTGTAACCTACATACGTAGCTGAGCAGCAGCTTCAAAGTGGAGTTTGTAAGGATGTTATCACACAACTTTATTTCAAACTGTCTATCTGCTATACAGGAGATGCATAAAGCTGGCAAGACAGGCAATTATCTAAAATAGGTCTAACATACAGTACACACATCAAATGAGATGAAACTTTGATTCCCACTAGGAAATTACACATTATCATATCATCTTCTCAGTCAGTAGTAATATAGAGCAGCAGCATACATGTAACCATGCTGACTACTTATTAATACCACTAATTAAGCTCCTACTTAATTGACCTTCCTCATACTGTGTCTTTAAAATATCAGCTTGTGTAACCATCAGTGTATTCCAAATAGGCCGACATCTAATTAGTTTTTACAAAGTGATCCATCTTTCAACATGCTGTATGTATGCAAATACACAGTATTACAACAACTGTTTGACAATATTCACACAGTACTTCAGACGATCACCACTTGCATCTTGCAGCTACGACCTGTATGAACTTGTGCAGCCCTCTGGGTTATAGCTTCTTCTTATGTGGGTCAGATATAAATCATGCCAGGACGTGTGGAGCCTAACTCAGCACAAAGCACAAACACAGCAGGCAAGCAGAAAATACACACATTTTTCTAAACTCACTATTTTTTTATTGTGTAGTTTCTTTTCTTTAATTGTGCTTATATATAAGCAGCTAGCTTAGATCTACCATGAGATTTCAAACAACTTGAAAACTGTGAGCAGGTATTTACATTTACATGTATCTTGTGTAATTGACACATGTAGAAACTGAAAATGAGCCATTTCCAGCAATGGAAAGTAACAGTAAATGTAAGACAAAAAATACATTCACTCAAGTGCTGTATTTCAGTATAATTTTAGCAAGCAGTAAGGAAAATTTACTTTTTCAAATATGAACATCTACCAGCTACTGGTAGATAAATGTTCAAATTCACAAACCACTCAATAGTAAATCATTATTTGTGTCTGAAATCTACCAGCCACTTTCATGTCTTACCAGAATGTGGCTGGTGAATTTCTTTTCCTAACAGCAAGATAATTATACCTTACTGGAGCAGTTCAATTTTCCGATATGTTAATTCTTCTACTCCACTACACTGCAAATATTGTACTTTTTACTCCACTTGATTTATTTTATAACTCTAATTACTAATTACTTTCCAGGATCAGAATAATATTACAAAATATAATTAAGAAATAAATTATGACATTATTTTCAATAAGACTATTGATCCCCAAAGGTAAATCCATATGATACTCAGCAATAGGGCTGCCCAATATGGTAAAAAGTCCAAAAGTCATATTGCCATTACTTTGACTGAAGTTGCAATATGTTATACAATTGGTAGCAATGATCATTTTTGCAGTACAATTATCATCTTTAATGGAAAAAAAATCTTCATAAAATCATGATGATGTGACATTTGTTAGGGTCTGGACCAAACAAACATGTTTTTTTTTCATAGAGAATAAGATTTGTAGGCCAGAGCATCTCTGCAGCATGACAGTACTTCATTTTTCCTTTTCTAAAAAGATAGTGATTTGGTTCTGGTTCTGCAATTTGGATATTGTACTTCCGATTAAATGTGCTACCTTACTTAGCAGTAAAACAAAGTAACATTTCTGAATTTGATAAAGATTTATTCTGAAGTAGTTTCAGCAACACTGCTAACTTGTTAGAAAACAATTAGGTACTTACACATTTAGAGAAATGAGCAACACCCTGGAGTCCTTGTTCTTTTTCGTCACCCGATGTATTTTAGACTGTCCTGCTTCCATCTAAAGAAAATTGTAGTTTTTTCCTTGCTAATTTTTCACTTCCTTAGTAAGTCACTCATTTATTGTTTTGCTTTGATGATCCAGGTAACTCAAATGGGGATGCAGTGTTGACACTCACTCAAAGTGGGACCATCACCACTAGCATCCGAGCCATGTGATTAGTGTCAATAAAAATATTTAGTACTTTAAAATAATGGCTTATTTTTTGTAAAATGTTTCTGATTAAATTGTGGCAAGCGTGTGAAATGACTATTAAAATTACTTTGCGAAATATGATTCAATGAATCATATTTCAAAAGACAACCTACCAGTATGTTGACTAATTTTGTCAAGTTTATGTATTACTAGCTGGAGCGATTTACAGCGGTCGTCTCAAGAAGGGAACCCCACACCCGCGGAAGATCTCGCGAGAGTGATCATCTTAACCTAAACCACAATCTTTCCTTAATCTTAACCAAGTGTTTTCTGTCACTAAATCTACCCAGATTTTAACTACAGAATTGTCGCGTTAAAAACATAATTAACGTGTTCAAGCTGCAAAATTAGGAGACACCGCGTACATTAATCGCGAGAGTTTCTCAAACCAAGGGTTTCCTTCTAGACAAGACAGTTCACGACTGCTACGGCAATGATTGACGGACATTTAACCAATCACAGTTCCAACATTCGGTGACGTAACTGTGCGACAACGATACGCGTACGGAAGTACCGGCAGAGTGTGTTGTAGTGTTTTATGGTTTTTTCCTACCCGTTTTGAAAAAGGTACAGTTTGTACACATTTATTAAATAAAAGTGTAGGTGAATCAGTAGTAATTTTGTGTTATTTTAGTTTTCTACAAGGGTGTTTTTAGACAGCCTTGTTGCTTGTATCTGAATATCAACAGTGTTAGCTAGCGAGCTAGGCTAACAGGTGATGTTGAGTGTTCGTGTAACAGTAATTACAGCTTTCTTGTATTTGCACTCATCACCCTTATTTTTGGATTTATTCACCAGCGATCGGTTTTGTCTGTCGATGACTTACATTTGTCTTCTGTCAGGTGTCGTCATGTCCAAGCAGCCGCTGGGGAAGACACTGCTGAAGAATGTAATCCGCCACACAGGTGCCCACAATAAGGTGCGTTTGAGTTCATGTGGGAAACATCTGCAGTCGTCAATTTATTAGGTACACCTAGCAAAAATTAATGCTGCCCGATACAACAACCCTACAGTAAGTCCTGCCTTTATGAAGGTTATAATGTTCAGTGTTTATCGAAACTTTCATAGAGAGCTTCATTTAATGGATATTGCGGAAGTTTTTGTGGGCCCGCTGTTTATTGTATTTTCTCTGCCATCACTGATCTAAAAAGAAAAGACAGACTAAATAAACAAATAAACTGCCAAATAAGTGAAAACAAGAAAAGCTTAATCCCCCGTGTAAAACCTTACTCATTCACATTGTCTGAAACGGTCTGATTGTAATCAACACTCACGATGGATTGAGTAATCTGCTAATTATTTTCTCATCGATTGCCCTATAAAATGTCAAAAGTAATTATAAAAAGTATAAGACAAATAAAGCAAATCAGCAAATCCTCTCATTTGAGAGACTGGAAATGCAAACTCTGGTATTTATGCTTATAGCTGATGACTTTCTGTACAGAAGTAATCTGTATAAGTGTATATAACCTCTGTAAATATTTGACAATACTTGAATGCTTTTGGTAAAGTCAAATAAAGCAATTAAAATGGGGTTGCACAATAAATATCAGGGCAGATCATATGATAGCTGATAATGAAATTTCTATTGTTTATCATTCCAGTAATGAAATATAACCAATAAATATTGTACATATGATTTCACAGAAGATGTCAAAGTATTTCATTTGAATCATCAGGCAAAATGATCTACAAAAGCCAAAGTATATTTGTAAAGTTTTTGATGTACTTTGCTATAGAAAAGTAAATAAACATTTGAAGAGTCAGGACTGTTCTTCCTTTTTTTGTAATAGAGAAGTCAGTTAGATTTAGTTTGGTCAGGCTCTGGAATATTCAAAAACGTGAAAATGTCTGTTATCTTTTTGGTATCAGCCATTAGAAACAGGCTATAATTGGTTATCATATTGGCTGTAAAAATCCATATTGTGCAACCCTAATTTAAAATTTATGTGTGAGTGTGAGAGAGAGCATATGTGTTAATGGTTGCTGGAAAGTCTTAAATGTACTTACCTTTGTTAACCTGCTGCAGATCCAGGAGGAGATGGAGATGTGGAAAATGCGAGGCTTGGAGGTCCAAATGTCCCAGGACAAACATTTGTCAGATACAAAGAGTGTCAGGTAGGAATAGTGACTGTCCCATCTGAACACGAATGACACCAGAACTAATTTGGGACCATGTTTCATAATGTAGCTCTTACTAGTTCAGAGAGTTGTTTCTGTGTGTTGGTGTTTGATCTATTGCTGATGGTTGTTTTCCAGGGGGCAAATGCACTGTGATCGAGTGTCAGACCAACCCAGAGACCTGAGTCAAAGCAGAGTCTCAGAACACGATGACAGAGAGGCTCGATACTGGACCCGCAAACTGTATGACTTTGAGTCCAATGATCCTGACAGGTACAGTACCTGACTAAATCTTAATCTAAATGTGTTTTCACTTTTTCCACCTCTTGGGAAAATCTCAGAGTGGCAAATTTCTGAGAGGTAAAAACGTGAATTGGTTTCCTTATTTGTATTCAGTTTATTCATCGCCCAATGTCAGCTGGGAGAGGCTCCAGCCTCTCCGGCCCTGCAGAGGATAAGCACTTAGAAATAATGGATGGATGGATAATCTATTTATTTTCCAGGGACAGTGCATATTTTTCCACACTATAATGTAAATGTAGGAGAATTGGACAAGAATGACAAATGCACATCTTTATCTTATGTGTTCACATCATAGGTGGGGACACAGTGGCTTCAAGGAGCTTTATCCAGAGGAGTTTGAAAGTGACAGGTAAGCAAAAATGCATTAAATAAGCAAGAGATTAGACTTGAGCTACATATACAACCCAGGTTTTAAAGGGGGACCCCAGATATTTAACTGTACTTCCATAAAGTTAGGGGTCATGCTAGAAAATTGGGATTTGTTCAGACTGCAGACAAATCAGATTTGTTTCTCAGATCTTTAAGGCACAGTTCACACCAAAATTAATACATTTTTTTCCTCTTACCTGTAGTGTTATTTATCCATCTATATAGTTTTGGTGTGAGTTGCATAGTTTTGGAGATAACCGCCATAGAGTCATCTGCCTTCTCTCCAATGCAATGGTACTAAATGGCACTTGGCTTGCGGTGCTCAAACCATCAAAAATAAATAAGTTTGAGAATTCAACACCAGTGTCTCGAAATCATGACCAGGTTACTCAGGGTGATCCACAGACCTTGTTGTGAGCGGTTTTGATTGTAGGAACTACTTTCTCCCTAAAAAAGGAAAGTAATTTTGTCCTTTTGAGCACCACAAACCAAGGGCCATTTAGCCCCATTATAATGGAGAAAAGGCAAACATCTCCAAAACTCTGCAACTCACACCAAAACAGTCTAGACGGATACATAGCACTACAGCTAAGGGGGATGTACATAACTAAAGATATATTTTTGATTTCGGGGTCAATTGTCCCTTTAAGACAGCTTTCCAACACTGAAGCATGAGAAATGGAGAGAGCCTGTACGAGCCTCCCACTGTGCCAGCAGACAATTTATTTCAGCGTTTCTCCACAGACTGTTGGTCTCTGTGTCCTCTACACAGCTCTGCTAGTAGCAGCATGAATTGTGCTCAGCCACTTTGATGCACTTCCATCCCTCTGGATTTGATATCGTCATTTTGTGACGCAATGCAAGTGACGCAGAAGACACTTTGAAGTCAGGATTGAGCTGCCACAGTGGCCAAGCTGAGACACATCTGTAGAAATCTGATTTGAACTGTAATTCAAACCCACAGTAAATGTGACTTGGATCCAATTTGATTGTAGATTGCAGATTGTATCCAGATTGATTTTAGACGTTCTGGACAGCATTTTTTTTTTTTTTTTAGAAATTCTGTATACAGTCTATTTGTGCCGAAAAGAGATGAGCTGTCAGTCTGAACGAGGCCTGAGAGGTTTAGACATCCTGGCTTTCAGTCTGTAGTATGATTCCAGCTTCAAAACAATCTGGATCCTATATCTTCCCAAATATTGATAGTATATTTTGTTATGGCATATTCATGTCATATCCAAATGTATCATAATAACAAGTTTCTTAACCAAGTTTCTAATTTATTAATACTGTAGAATCCATTTTAACTTCCAACTGGGGAACTATTTTATGCTGAAAGCTTCAATATGTCCCCTTGGCACTTACTAATACAGAAGTGCTTGACAAAACAAATTTGGACACTTCACATCGGTCAATTATTGTCGCTCAGCATAATTAAAAACCCAAATTTAATGGATATAGCGTTACATTGTCAAAGCACAGTGTTTTAATCATCGCACAACCAATTCCATCATCATGCACTTCTTGATGAGATGAAAACTCGTTAAGTCATTAACATGGAATCTTTTTTCATCTCTACCATCCATTCACATAATATAACTGCCATGAATTGTCGGCTTTCTGTCAAAACATTGATGCCTCCAAGTCAAAGCTGAGATACACTATAACATAATGAAATGTTTTTTTTCAGACTATAGAGAGCTCCTCCTGAGTCCCAGAAGAGAATACTAACTACCAAAGTAGTTCCCTTATGACAGGGGTCAGCAAAATTTACTCTGAAAAGAGCCGTTTTTGCCAAAACAAACAAAAAAAAAAAAATAGTTTGGAGTGGTAACAATTAATTTGTCTGTTATTTTCCTCTGAGATTTTTCATTTTTGTGGATTTGGCATCCATAGCTAGCCTTAAAGACTTAAGACTAGCCACAGGCAAAATTTAAAGGAAAAGGCAACAAGCTGTAGTGTTTGACACACATATAGTTGATGAAATATTACAACTTTTTTTTTCTTTGGCACAGGGCCTACACATTTTTACAATTGGAGAATGCAAGAATCAGTTTAGACCTACAACAATGATAAATCACAGGAAGCCAAGGGGCAAAAGACCCAGATCCAACTCCAGAGCTGCAGGTTGCTGACCCCTGCCATATGACAAGTAGCTTGATCTTGATGTGTAAAACTGGTGGATTTCCCCTGTAAGACATTTTGTAAAGCCTAAATCTTACCGTGCTCTGTCTAGCCTACATTTAATTTGTTCAAATTTGTTTTTCCTTTAGTGAAGGAAACAGTTCCAAAAAGAAGATTGAACGCCACAAAATGAAAAAGTCCAAAATGGACGCAGAAGAAAAACGATCAAAGAAATCTTCTCGGAAGAAGAAAAAGAAGAAGAAGAAGAAAGAGGAGGAGGGAAAGCGCAAGAAAGCTGAGAGCTCAAGCAGCAGTGATGACAGCAGTGCCACCAAAGACAAGCAGAGAAGGAAAAGGACTAAAAGTCGACATAAAAACAAGAAAACTGCCAAAAGCAGAGGGAGAGATGAGGACAGCAGCTCAGGGGACAGTAATGATGAAGAAGAAAGGGAGAGACAGACTCACGGCCGCAAAAAGCGAAAGCAGGACTCCCACAAAGACTCAGACTCGGGGCCGAACTCAAAAAAGAAGAGGAGGAAAAACTGGAAAGCGGCGGGTGAGGAGAGCTCACAGGATACTTCTGGAGACTGAAATTTACAGACATGATCAGACCCACAGCTCAGGTAACGACCAGGAAAACTAAAGCTGATTCCTTTGTTCGTCTTAACTTCACAGAGGGCTTTTCACCACAGGGCCGTTGCTTTGTGCTTTTGTTAGACATCAACAAACCTGCTCTGTCGATCCGCTCTGTGGGCGTTCTGTGCAGCAACACCTCATCCACCTCTGCAGAGGCTCGAAGCTGCACGCTGCACGGCAGTACAGACAGCGTGAAGAGCGATGGTGGGGCGTCCACAGCCTGCCTCATGAAAGATTCTGTCGGCTGCTGCAGGCTCATTGACTCAAACATCGACTCTCACCTCAGACAGTCTGCCTCACGACGAGACCCTCCTGTCCTGAACTGGCCGCTGTTTTCTTTAAGAAGAACAAAGGAATGACTATCCAATTTTC
This sequence comes from Lutjanus erythropterus, assembly GCF_056507025.1. Lineage (NCBI taxonomy): Eukaryota > Metazoa > Chordata > Actinopteri > Lutjaniformes > Lutjanidae > Lutjanus > Lutjanus erythropterus. The sequence continues at coordinate 38,493,827 of NC_139320.1, forward strand.
TTCACCAATTATGGTAGAATGTGCATCTGCTTTTAATATTTTTAGTTTTGTAAATTTTAATATTTGTATGCAGCACATTGTCAAAAATAAACATTTTGTCTTTTTTTTTTTTAGAAATATTTGTTATTTAAAAATGGGGGAATATACATTTTTTTAAAAAACGATGTGTCTGGTGATGTTTTATATTTTTATTTTTTATCAACAATTCTCACTGAAAGACCAAAACCAGTACTGTATTTATCAGACTAACAAGTGTTACCTGTACAAAAATGATTGGGGAGGATGAAAAAAGGGGAATGGTATTATAATTCTCCTCTTCTTTTGAGTGAGACTCAGGGAGGATCTTTTATTTATTTATTTTTCTTGCCACAACTCTGTTGCTTATTTCAGCCTTCTTTTATAATACAGCTAACAGTTACATAAAAAAAGACCATTTTCAGTTGTGCCATGTGTCATAAAGGTGCTGTTTTCCATATGCAGAGGACGATAATTCTACATCTGTGTTACGGATTTATTGTGTACTTCAGGGGTTTTAAAGACTAGTCGACTTGTTAACTATCCAAACAAATAGTTGACACTGAGCATAGTTGTAGACTAATTGTTTGTCTGCACTTTTAGCAGAATTTAAGGTATTTATGTAAGGAAAGACTCTTGCTATTCCTTCCAGAAAGCAGTGATGCTGTTACTGCAGTCAAACAGCATCTCCAACTCAGACAAGCTTGACAAGGGTTTAGTCAATTGAAGACTCTGCTATTTGATTTTATTTTTAGACATATATGTGTAGATGCTGCATTTGCTTTGGCTCATTGCTGTGATGTGTCAGTGTTGCCGCCATATTGGACAGAGCAAGACTGGCCTCTGAACAAATACATGTAAATGGTGGAGCTGTCACTTTTCTGTTTAATGGGATTAAAACATTTACCTTTTTCAATAAATTTCAATGAGTCATTTTTATATTCAAGTGTTTATGATCTGCAACTAGTCGACTACTTTTTGGGAGTAGTTGACGACTACTAAAAATGCAGCGGTCGTGAATGACTCGTACGTGCAAAGTTCCATTAAGATATGATGGTTGAAATAGGGCTACACTGTTAAACAGATTGCAAAAGTTTATAGCTTACATTATTTGGACATGTGGGTAGGGTGTTGTTGTTTTAGATCAAAGTGAAAATAATTTTCATGCAGTTATTACTCTGGGCAGTGGACCTCTATTGTTGTTCAAAAATGATTAAAAACATCAGTGAGTCACACTGTTACACTGGGTGACACATATAGTATAAACAAAAATAAAGAATATCACCAGCCTTATCCATGAACAGAAAATAGTTTGTTTTACAACCCTGATTCCAAAAAAGTTGGGACACAAATGTAAGATGTAAATAAAAACTGGATGCAATGATTTGCAAATGAACTGTGCTTACCAACAAGTGTTCCTGAGTCTATGTAGTAAAGTGGTGAGCTGTCCATGGACCCATCATTGCTTGTGAATGACTGAGTTGCGGCTGCCCCTTTAATTTCCAATCACCTGTTACCAATTAACCTTTTTACCTGTTGAATATTCCAAACAGGTGTTTCCACACCTTCCCCAGTCTTTTGTCTGCTTTTGTCCCAACTTTTTTTGCAACATGTTGCAAGCATGAAATTGAAAATAAGCACACATTTACAAAAAACAATGAAGCTGACAAACATTACATATATTGTCTCTTGTGCCGTTTTCAGTTGTGCATATGTCAAAAAGGATTAGCAAATGATCACATTCCTTTTTGTTTTACACAGCATGCCAAATCATGGGGGAATTGGGGTCGTATTAATTGTCACAGAATGTGCATTTGCTTTCATTCCTGGTTGTTTTAATTATGTAAAGTTTAATATTTGTATGCAGCATATTGTCATAGGTAAAAAAAAAAACTTCTATTTTGCTTTTGTATTGTAGAAGTGGTGGAATAAATATTATTATTATTATTTTTTAATGATAAGTGTGGTGATACAATATGTAATTTTTGCATTGTCAACAAATCCAAGTGAAAGACAAAAACCTGTATTTCTAAATGTAAGAACTGCAGTTTACACCTGCCTGTTTAGATAACATTCACCTGTGTTTAGAGCCAAATACAGCAATGTAATGAGGTAAATCTGGATAAGTGAATTAATAATTCATACTTTAATACTTGGAGATAACCTCCTTCAGCTTAAGACAAATGGCATTTTCTGATTTGATTTTTTTAGGATCTGTCAGGCTGTTTGTAAAGAAACACAGAGGGCGGTTTCCTCTCTATTGGGTGTCATGGATCAAAGATCCACAGTCCTGTCCCAGTCTGAACACATGCAGTGTTATTATGATGCAGGAGATACACCTTAATAAGATGCTATTCATGATCAAAGTGAATTACTTCAGTCATTTACAGAAATGCTCTGCTAGTCAAGAGGAGCAGCAGGTTTCCATCCCCTGTAACGACTTATTGCCGAGGTTATTCAGCACTTCAGGTGAATTTAATGCTTGAGAAAAAAGACTCAACAACATCAAAAACAGCCCTGAACATGCAAATTCAACACTACGCTCTCATAAATTGCACCATTCAAACCATATTAACATCAAGTTCTGTGTGCCGGTGGTCAGTTTCTTCCTATCACACTTGTCAGACTCTATTTGTTTTTAACGTTTTTCCAACAGACAGTAAGAAGTCTTAAATAAACCTGGTAACAAGTAGGCCTGAGCCATGTGGGTATTTTTAGATAATCTGATGCTGAAGGAAGTGTTGGTAAACCATTTTGAGTGTGTGTGTGTGTGTGTGTGTGTGTAGTGTGTAACAGCCCGGAGCACTTTGCAGAGTCTGTGTCAATAGGCTAAGTGTTCTCTCTAAGCAGCAGAGAGTGGGCTGTGTTCAGCTTGGCTGCAACTGCCCAAATCTTGGAAACAGAAAAAAGCAAACAAAATTCGTCCGGTCAAATCGGTATTGACTGAGGTTTTTAGAACATATTGTCAAGGTTAATAAGCATTTGGCGAGAGGGCAGAACCCAAAAGTGTGCGTTTTACAGCTGAGTATGTCTGGTTAAGGCAAATAATTCAGAAAATAATTATAATGAGCATTCTGTGCTCTTGCTACATTATAAATAATGAAAAACATATGTGCGCCTCATACTGCAGCTTTTCAGACAGCGATTCCTTAATACAGGTTGCGACTCTGTGCTAATGTCTATTGCTGCAAATGGTTTAAATGGCAGCAGTAATGGTGTTTCCACTATTAATTAACTCTTATCTACCGTTTATGGCCATGCAAGAGCTGCTAGTCCCAACAGATATTCCAACGGACAGTCAGAATGGACGGGCAGAAATGTTCATGGTTCCCAGAGGATGAATCATTTACCTCTAATGATCCACTGATTTCTCCTCTAGCGCCACCATGAGATTTAAATGTCTCAGCAAATGCAGACCATTTCACAGCAGCCATTTTGCCATGAAATAGTAAATACAGGATGTTACCAGTGACACTAATTAAGGTCCCATTCCATTCAGGTCGATCAGAGTCAGGGTGCTACTGCAGTGCATGTTGCATGTATCATTCATGTCACTCCCAGGATTGATTGTAATTAAAATAACTTGTGTTTAGTGCTAATTTAGTGCTAACAGGCTAAACTGAGATGGTTAACATGGTAAACATCACCCTCTGAACATCAGCATGTTACATAGTATTGTCATTTAGTTTTTTTTCTTAATCTTAATTTACAGTTTCAGAATTTGTGAGTGAAATGTCTGCTGAAAAAAATAGATGTAAGAAATTATAAAATAATTATTTAAATGTGAAACGCTACAATCAGAAAGAGGCATATAGTTATACAAACATCACATGTAGATTTGAGGTTACTGGAAAACAGGCAACACAAGGACACAGTTGTGACTGAATCACTGCTGTTTGCAGTCGGTCTGTAGATGTTATTTCCTGCAGGTATCATATTTCATAGAATCATAATTGAAACGGCTGCAGAGAATTTCATATTGTGTTGATTAAGGAGACCCCTGTGGACAAAAGTGGTAGTTTCCACTGTCATAAACACAAAATATAACGTGATGGGACATTTCATCCAAAATCAAAAAGTGCACACTTTTCATCTGCCCTGTAGTGCTACTATTCATTTAGATTGTTCTGGTGTGAGTTGCATAATTTTGGAGATCCGGAGAGATGTCAGCTTTTGCTCTAAAAAAAAAAACATTTGGAAAATCTCAAAAGCAATGTCTTTTTACAGAAACCATGACCCAGTTCCTCCACAGAACTTGCCATGAGCAGTTTTATGTCTGAACTATTTTATTTCCATTGAACTACACCGAACAACCATAATATCAGAACACTAGCAGCACAGTGGTGCTAATGTTACAGCCACAGATGTTATATTTGGAACTGATACCAGATGCAAAGATGGCAGTTCAATGAGAACGGCTCGTCTGTACACCAAATTCGTTTTCTAGCTTCCAAGGTTGCCTCCTGGACATACATCCCACTGAATATGTGCAGTAGTATTTCCCATCCTTGCCCCTGCTCACAAGTTCCCACTCAGCCCATAGATTTTTAAAGATTTGAAGAGAGTTTTACAGATGTCTCTTTTATAATGGTGGCCTGTGGGTAAAACAAATACTTTTTGGACTGCAGCAGAATTTTTCACTGCAATACCGTAAGTGGCCACAGGGTCAAAATGAAGGCAAGGCTGTGCAATAATTCCCTGCCTAGGTTCTATTATATGTCTAAGATTACAGCTCAGCAGAGGAAGATGCCATAGACACACACTTCCTTCTGCCTGGGGATAAGGTTGGCGGATGTAGTTTGGTCAAAAGACTGCTCACAACAAGGTCTGTGGGTTAGCTTGAGTAACTGGATTATGATTTTTTGACACTTTACGCACCACAAAGTCCCATTTTGTTTCATTACATTATGGATGAGGCAGACATCCCTATGCAAGATATCTACAAAACTCTGCAACTCACACAAAAACAATATAGATGGATAAATAGTATTACTGGTTTTGATTTTGGGGTGAACTGCCCCTTTAATCAACCATCAAACGTAGGTTTGAGGTTAATGGAAAACAGGCAACACAAGAACCCACTGAGGATTAAAACATTGCAGTTTTGAGTCAGTCTGCAGGTGTTATTTTCTGTAGGTAGCACGTCCATCAGAAAAATGTAATACACATTTTGCATCAGTGTCTGAGTTTCAGCACATTTGCAATAAGGTCTGTAATACTGTAGAGCAGACAGGACGGGCAGCATGGATTAGACTTTAAATCTTATACATACTGAACCATCTTCAGATTGGACTTTTCACACACACACATTACTATGCATTAAACATATAATGGGATCTTCAGTGGGAAAAAAAACTCGCCCTCACTAAGTCCAGGCACTTTTTTTTTTTTTTTTTGCAGCCAGAACAGTCAGAACTGCTGATGAGACACAACATGCTTTGCTCGACTCCCAGTTTTCCCTGGTTTGCCTGCCCCAGCCAATTCTAAAGACTGGGTGAACTCTGAGTCTCCTCCTGCCTAAGCAGATTTTGTGTTGAATAATGGTTATATACAGGAGCAGACAGAAACACTCCTCCTGCTGTGAAAAATGGTCAGCAGCACATTTCCAGACTGGAAACCAACCTGTAGTTAATGAAGACATGGACAAATTGACAGCTGAGCATTTGCACCCTAAAATTAAGTTGTCATCTAACTGGAAAAGAAAATAATTCAAGTTACATAAAATGTGAATGTTTTCGGCTCAAAACTGGTTAAAATGTGATGAGAGAAAAGGACTGGATGACCCCGTTCTTAGACTCAATCCTCTCTGTCACTGAGGATGCAAATAGGAGATTCAAGAGGATTGAAAAGCTCCAGTGTGACTTATCTCTCTCTGCTCCATGTTTTATCTCTGTGCTATCCACGCTGCTCTGTTTCATCTCAGCATGTCCTAAGTAGCTGTAATCAGAGGGAGAGGCTGGTTTCTGTAGCAGCAAACAAATATCCCTCATTCAAACTGATCATATCTTCACTGTCATGCTTTTTTTCCTCAAACACCTTATTTCACTGCGTGTGTTAAACATTTATGTGCAGTACGCAAACTGTTTTATAACATATCATGATGTGGTTGAAAGCAGATTGATTTTCCAACAACTATGACTGTTCTTATGAAGCATCTGTAACCAGTGTATGAACAGTTAAGTGATTTACATTATATCACAGTCGTGACCATGCAAAAAATGTCTTCATATATTCAATATATATTCCTTTTAATTATATTAATCAATTAAGCAAGGTTGTCAAAAGTGTCTATACTTCATTGAAATCACGTTTAAAAACTATGTTAACTATGGCATTTTAAAAATTCCTATTTTGTGTGCCTTTTTTTAATACTAGTTTTGTGTTGAATAAAATAAAATGTTATAATAATAGTTCTACATAAACATCAATCTTTACATTTATTCAACCTTTATGACAGGGGGCCATATCACTGAGTTCTACTGACACCAAGGTCTTCATCTAACTATGTATTGAAAGAAAATTAAAAAGTGTTTAAATTTGAATGACAGCAGATTTATTTCAATTATTTAAATCAGATAAGTATACATTTCTTACACCTATTTTTTCAAATTATTCAGCTTGGTTTCAAACTATTAAAATGTTATTATTATTATTGCTTTAGCAAAAGTACAAGTGAAGTGGGGGCAGCCATATGCTAATGATATTAATTATTAATGAATTATTTTTTTCTTTTCAGACGACATTAATTACATAACTAATAATGATTTTGAGAGGAATTAAGTGAACATTTTGCTATGATGGTTGTTTCTCACCAGGGCCGTGCAGAGACCTTTGGAGGGGCAGGTGCTCAAAGTTAAAAGGGGGCCACAAATTTGCTCCATGGTGCTGATTCATAATCTGCCCTTTATTATTCGTAGTGCTAATAATAAAGTAAAAAATAATTAAATGATATAGAAATCATGTATTTAAATGTATTTGTGCTTTTATTCAGTTTGACTATCCAGTTTGTGCAAGACAACAAAGTTTAAAAGTTATATATTTTATATTTATGCATATTATATTGAATTTGTGTGTATATATACAAATGTTATAAACAAGTACTGATATGTTTAAATGAGAGGTTGAGAAAATCACACTTCAAATTCTTCTATTTATTATTGTTATTGTTGTTGTATTTATACTGTAATAGTCCAAAATTATGTGAATATGCATGTACATTGCATAGTTTTAGTGAAATAGCAGCCTATGCCTCATTGTCTCTAGAAACAGAGGAAAAACACTGCAACTCACTTGACATTAAAATGATACATCTCTCTAATGCACTTTGCTCATGACAAAAGAAACATATAGCAACAAAAAGAAGCCTGACTTTTTTCTCTCAGCATGCTGTGTGTGGTTAACTAGCGGGTATAACTTATGCGAGGTGTGTGCAGAGTCAGACACACACACACACAGGATGCTCACGGATCGTATCACGGTTTTGAGTATCGGATCGGATAATTTTTCAGATCAGCAAAAAAGAAAAAAGTGGTGGGATTAGGGTTAAATTATTTTAAAAATGTACTTGTCTTTGATCTTTGTCCATCTGTAATTATCACCATAGTTATGTAATGTAATAATAATGATAATAGTAATGATAATGGTAATAATATTAAAAACTTCAAACTTAAACAGTGCTGTACTATGTATATACTACACATATATCAGATCATTATACACTGTACAGTATAATACACAACTACGCTCTGTAGTCTGGCTCAATGTCCCGCCTACAGCAGCACATCTGATTGGTTAGAAGTCATGATCAATCAATCAATCAGCAGACACACTGTGTCACAGACAGGGTGAGACAGAGCTGCAGCGGTGAGCAGAGAGGAGCTGTGTAGAAGTTAAGACAGCTGATATCACCAAAGTTTCAATGAACATCACAGTTTGATGATCTGTTTCTATCTGTTTACTTATACAAAAGTAACAGTGACAGTAAAACTATGATGCTCACATGTGGTCCGCGGATCACATGCATGCCGAACCGTAGAGGGCGATCCGTACGGGACACGGATCAACTGCGATCCGTTGCTTAGCAGCGCTTAGCTACAGGGCACATCTGGCCACGTCAGGGCAGTGAGGGCATGTCTGCGTGGATCATGTGACCGACCGAGGGTAACTCTGAATTATTATTATTTTGTTTTATTTATTATTTTGGGCCACACAGACAGACTTTCACACACACACTTACAAAAAACAAACAAAAAAACAAAAAAACACTTTGACAAAAGGGCACTTTGGGCATCAAGGGGCAAAGGGGCAGGTGCTCCAGCACCCTCCGCCCCCCCCTCTGCACGTGCCTGTTTCTCACAGTCATCTTTATATGTTAAATATGTTTGCAGGATGAGGATTATTCATTCAGTTACAGATGCTTCACAAATGTATATTACAGATGCTGACAAATGTATTCAAATCCACTTTAAAATGCCCTTTTCTTTGATTCACATTACATTAAAATGTGTTATAAACCATTCATTAACAGTTTGACCACAGTGCCAGTTTTCCAGATCTAAGCTTTCAGTCTACTTGAGAGGAAGGCGAACCTTAAGATTATTAAAGCATCCTCACTGCGGTCTGCAAGTTGTTGTGAACTTTGCAGCACTTTGTCTCCCCCTAGTGGGAGCCACAGATCTTACAACCCTGTTACTAACAGCTGGCTGCATTTGAATTCAGCATCACATCCAGTTTATCACGTCCCTCGCTGTCCCCCACACCCCCCACCCTGCTCTGTGGTGGCGTTGTGAAGCAGCTTTCACAGAAGCCTTATAAATAGTACTCAGGAATCAAATATTTATCATCTCAATTCGTGTGTCCCTCCAACCCTGCAGCGGACACACACACACACACACACGCACGCACAAAGAGTGGTGTTCCTGAAGCACAAGAAGAAGAAAACGCCACAGATACAGTTAACCCACACAAAAAATTTAATACCCTTCGCAAGGGGATAAATGGTCCAAACTTTGACATACTAAATAGGGAGAGGTGTGATGACACAGGTTTTTAATGTAAAAACTTGCAGCCAACACCCAAATGCTTTGTAAAAAGTCATGTGACATATGACTTACTTACTTACATAGTTAGTACACATACACCAATGTTTTTAATATACTTATATATGTCTTTTTTGTTGGTTGTCTTTTTATCTAGACCAGCCAGATACAGTACCGATTAATATACAGTCACATCTGGAACAGTTACCTATTTAACATCATACAGTCCGACCGTTAAAGAGGAATCCACGCTCAGTTTCCAGCAGGTCCGTCCTCTCTGTGCTCTAACTTTAGAAATCGGCATGTGTAAAATCCCGTTCTCTTTTTTTAATCATTATTATTATTGTATAGACTGGTGGTGATACTTGTCCTTGTATCTCGTGTCTTCTGTGCAAAAGTTTTTTTTTCTTTTTTATTAATCTTTTGAAAGAACCCAAAAACATGATTGACATAACAGGATACCTGGCTGTTTCACTTTACAGTTAATGATGGAGTTTTTTTTTTTTCTTGTTTTTTTTTTTGTTGTGTTTTTTAACAATTAAAACAGTCACATCCAATCACCACACTCCCTTGGCATGTCACAGAAAACGGAGGAAAAAACAAAAATCCAAAGAAATGCCTCCTGTTATCAGGGCGGGAGGCAATGATAAGAGAGAGGAAGGTTTATGACTACAGTGAGCAGCATCCTCCATTCGTACATTTTTTTCAGAATAAGGCACTGCTGCATAAAGAAAGGACATGGCCGACAAACCTCTCTGGGAGTATGATGAGGAGGCAGGATGATGGGAGACTGCGTTCTTCTCCAGCGACTCACAGAAAGTTTGCTTGTCTTAGTTAATGTGCTTTGTTTGCTGTGTGCGAGAGGAGAAAACGTGTGTGTTTTATATGGCATGTTTGTGTTTTTACATGTGTACGTTTGAGCTTTCCCTCTCACACTGTGCTCTCCAGCATCCACTCAGTGCTGCTGAACGTAACTCTCCTGTTGGCAAGCGGCGACGACTCCATGTTGAGCTGGTTGGTGGACTTGTGCCACCTCGTCCTCGCCCTGCGCGGGTAACTATGACTCTGAAAAATGGAGTAATCCCCTCCGTCGAAAGAGAATCTGTGCCTAGTTCGTGCAAGCTCATTAGGGAGCAGCCCCATGTTGGCGAGGGCGCTTTTCTTGTCCTTGAGCCGGGGAGCCTCCTTGGTGCCGGCGTTCGGGCCTATGAGACACAGGGACATGGTGGAGCCCGTCAGGCTACTGTCCGTCTGCGTGTCCTCGGACGGTGGGCCGGAGTGCTGTGCGTCCAGGCTGGTCCTCCTCTTCAACTTGTCTGCGCTCAGTGGAGGCAGCTCCACCTCCAGGATGGCAGTGGTGGCTCCCGGATCCTCCCTCTTCTCGCTGTCCACCCTCAGCACCAGCGCCATGCACTCTTTGGGCGCTGAGGCTTCACGCTGGCCCTCATCGGACGGCTGCTTAGAGGCAGAGCGCTGCAGCCGCTGCTGGCTGCCGTTGGTCTGGGAGTGCATGCTGGAGCTGACCTTGGTCTTGGCGTCCTCTGGGCTGCTGTAGGCCTTGTAACGGATCATCAGGATGATAATGAAAACCAGAACAGAAGCAACGATTATACCACCAATAATGATGATCATAGTGCCTCCCAGGAACTGGCTGTGCATGAAGCGGCACTGGCTGACCTCGCTGGCCGTGTGGAACTGCACGCAGCCGACCACACGTGTGGCCGTTAATGATGTGATGCCGTCGTCGTAAACCGCCAGCACACAAAGGTCATACTCACGCCCTGCGGCCAGATCATTGATTAAGAAGTTCTTGCTGGTGGATGGGATCATTCTGCAGAGAGAGGAGACACAGCGAGGTGGTAAAGATGTGGACGATTAATCATCAGAATTACAACGCCCACATTTACTGATTTGCATAAGGTGTATTAAATCACACAAAGGTGTCAACTCCGCACAACAAAAAGACAACAGGGCCGCCGCAGCTCTAGCATTAAATATCACTCATTCTGCTAGACAAACATAAAAAGCACAACACTTCATTAAAACTGACTTATGAGAGACGATGTTATATGATAAAAAAGCTGTGAGAAGTTGCTCCACTGGGTTTGTGTATGAAATGACAGCGAGGGTAAACTCCAAGGTGATAAACACGACAGAGGAGGCTTGCTGTCTAAAGAATATGCCACAACAGCTGCGGGCTGCAGGACAAGTGACGCATGATGCGAAAGCACTTTTGATGTGTGAATACCTGAGGTCACATTTCGTTGGCAACCGCAGGATTACACCACTCTAAATACATCGGAGCATGGCATTGTCTTCAGGTCAGCATTGGCGTTAATATAATTAGAAGCTTGTTCCTTTTCCCTAAAGGGGGGCTTTGATGGTTATCATTTGTAGGTAATAATGTACCACCTAAAGACAAAACAACACTCAGCTCCATGCCTAAACCGGATGAGAAAATTATACAGGAGAGCGGCTCATTATATCTGATAAAACCTCAAAAAAAGGGAAGTCGACCACTATTATTAACTCGCTCCATGAATGCATAAATCCTGAAGTATTTCTCCGTTCGGTTCATGTGAGTCACATATTGCATTAGAAGCACATCAAACTTAATCTCATATTTAAAACTGTATTTAAATAAGGTTTGCAAATGTTTGCACTCACTTTTCAAGAAAGAGGGAGCTCATTTCGCATAACCATTAACAGATTTTAATTGTAGCACAGGTGTATTGGTTTTGCCATTTTTGTCTGCACTTTATATATTACACATTGCAACTTACCTTATACAGTATATTGACCTTGTGCTTCTATAATATTTTCTGTTTTTTGCAACCAAGCAGTGGGGGAAATAATTCAAATAATGTATTTAAAGGTAAAAATTCAGCACTTTTCATGTAGATGTTCAGTCAATGTTGATTGTAAATCAGCTGAAGCAATAAATTCTTCAGTGCCGTTATATCGACCAAGACAGATGAGCTCTCCTGCCGCAAAATCTGATGTTCCTCCCGCATCCAGTGATGTCACAGTGATGTCACTGAATGTAGGGAAGAACTACAGACAATTTCAGCTTAGTTTCTGGTCTCTGCCTCTGGGTGTGGTGGTGTGGGTGTGCCAAATGAGTATACTCATTTACTTTATACTCAGCACCTTCATTTCACAGCTATTGTTACAAGTTACTTTTCAGATTAAGATTTTATATGCAAAACATATAGTAAAATATGATTATGTAGATGCTTATAATATCTATATATCTATATCTATAATGAGATAAATAATATAAGTAAGTATAAGTATTCCATGTCGACTTTAACATCTCTTTCCACAAATCATGACCCACTTATTCAAAATTAAGCACAGAGCTTGTTGTGAGCAGTCTCATGTAGGAACTGTTTTGTTTCTAGTACAAAGAATGAAAGTTCTACTTTACATTTTAAAGTAGTTTCTGCACATTTTACTAAGTAAGAGGAAAATGTGTATTTTTTTTTTTTTTTTATTTTGGAGTGAACTGTCCCTTTAATTTATACAGCATATTGATCTTGTGCTTTTACAGTATGCCTATGTTTTTGCAACCAAGCACTTACTTGGACTTGTACAGTCGTACATTTATTTCACAGGAGATGCTGACATTTTTGTCAATTACTTTTGAGACAATTTTGAGGTTCTTGTACTTCATTTGAGAAATTCTATTTTACTTTACCCTTTATTTACTTTAATATTGTGCTGTTTAATCTAACAGCTACGGTTACTAATTACTTTCTTACATTAAAAAATATGATGACTTTATAACATATACTCAACATAAATTTTAACACAATAGTTTTTGCTCCCATTTTACAGGAGTTCAAGTAAAAGATCTGAGACTTAACATCTGTGTTGTTGAGCACTGATGCTGATTAAACAGCATGATTATTGAACAGGTGTGCCTATGACTGGTCACCACAAAAGGCCACTCTAAAATGTGCAGGTTTATCTTGAAAAAACCCCCCACTTATTTGGCAATGAAGTGTCGCTACTTCACAGATTCATTTTTTTTTTTCACAGGATGGTAAAGTCATGACCTGCTCCACTCGAACGGGAACTGCAAATCTGTGAAACAGTCATAGTTCAGTGCCAAATAAATGTCTCTTTTTTTCTGTTGCATTTATATTTTTGTTCAGTATACAATATGTTCTTAAAAAATAAATCATTCATGGCCAACCTTTCTGGCTTGTGACCCCTTCCATAAAAGTCTAGTTGGGGCCTGCTGTCATGTTTCAGATGTCTGCGAGCTACTTGACATTTCCCCTCTGAACGTCTCAAATGGTTTAATTTAAATAACTGTTTGAAGGCCAGAAAGGTCAAATCATTGAAAATTTCACAAATAAACCACAGATTAGAGAAAAGTTTTATAGAAAAATCAATACAAACTGATATAGTAGAACTTTCTTTTTCTTTTTTTTTGCTTCTTCTTGTGTCTCCCATTAATAATCACATAACCCGTTGTGACCCCTTGAAAGGGGTCTGACCCTCAGGTTGCAAACCATTACATTAAACTAACAAACTACATATAATACAGTTAATACTAGCTCCACTTCCAACAGCTACAACAATGAAATACTGCTTACACATCAATGCATCAGTGTTTGTATTTTATAGCGTGTTGTTAATTTACCTACAGTAAGTAAATGATCTGAATACTTATTCCACCACTGCAACCAAGCCTATCATTAGACAACCACATCTAATCACACTCTGTGTTTCTACCAATTAATACAGACACTCGCTAATGATACAAACAGTTACATGCAGTGTAGTAGTTGGCCCTCATGTTATTGTTTATTGTCATATTATATTTTAATGATGCTGAAAAGGCTCTTTGGTGCTTTAGAGAGTTGGACTCCACAGTCTATTCAGCTGATGGTGAAAATCAAATATCAGAGATTGAAAATTGTTTACTGAGGCTCTAAATATCTTAACTCTACTGTATATTTTAATGTATTGTCATTTATGGAACCTTCCTCAGTTTTTCTTCAAGATCACACTATAGGGGTTCTGCTTATTTTTGGTCGTACTTAATCATTTTGCGTCTTTGGGATCTGTCAATCTGCCATTATGTACCACCGTGTCATTCAGCAGATGGTAACTCCAGATGTCTCACCTTTCCTCGTGTCCCTGCTCCCCCACCCACTCCCGTCCCTCCACCATGGCTTACCTGTACACCAAAGTATCATCCGCTGTGCTGTTGTACTGAATCTGGTACATCCTGATGCCGGGGATGTGGCGCTCAGACGGCCAACGGATCACAGCGGAGGAGGAGGTCAGCTCGGTGACCATCACCCTCCTGTCCTGCTTGTCGTAGCCCTTGGTATCGTTGCCAGATTTGGAGGAGGTGGTGATGTCTGAGAGGCCGGGGTCCTCGCGCATGTGGCCTGTGTTGTTAACAAACAAGGGTAAGGGGATCATGTTGATCTCAACAGCAGCTGTGGCGATGCCTGCGGCATTGGATGCCACACAATTAAACGCCCCGCTGTCCTTCAGCGTGGTGATGAGAATATCAAGGGTGCCATTATCATACAGGATGGTGCGGGAGTTATTATGCACCAGCTTGCCGTCTGGTGACCGCCAGTGGATATCAGGGTCCGGATCACCCACTGCTTTACATTTAAGAGTCACGCCCTGCCCCTCCATCACGTAGGGCTTTGTGGCGAGATGTTTGGTGATCAGCGGAGGCTCGCAGATAAACTCTTCCTCTTGGATAGACCAGAAATACTTATCCATGAGGTGCTCTGGTGAGGCACAGGTCTCCAGATCATCCTCTCGTGTCAGCCTGCGCAGCCACAGCAGCTCGCAGTTGCAGTGGAGAGGGTTTCCGCCGAAGCTCACTGCTAGCGTGGATGAGCTGGAGCCTTTGGCGTCTGACAGCACCTGTGCGTGCTGGAACAGGCTGTCTGGCGGCAGCTTCTGCAGCCTGTTGGAGGTCATGTCTAGGCGGACCAGCTTAGTGAGAAGCGTAAAAGTCCCCGCTCCTATGTGGTCGATCAGGTTGTGGTCCAGCGTGAGCGTGTTGATGTTGGTCATTCTGGCTATGGCTTCCCAAGGAAGGCTGCGCAAGTTGTTATTGGACAGATCCAAGTCCTCTATGGTGGACACAAACTCGTCAAAGGAAGAGGCGGCCACCTGGTGGATCTGGTTGTTCCCGAGGATGAGGTGCCGCAGGTTGATGAGGCCTTTAAAGTGGTCAGTTTTTATCACGCTGAGGCGGTTTCCGTCCATGTGGAGCGCTCGCAGGGAGCGCAGGCCGACGAAAGCGTGGGGCGTGATCTGACTGATGGTGTTACGGGACAACGTAAGGTGCACCAGACTCGTCATGTTGAAAAAGTCTTTCCTGCGGATGATGGTGATGAAGTTGTCGGTGAGTCGCAGCTCGACGGTCTTGCGGTCGATGGTGGGGGGCACAAACAACAGCCCGGTCTTGGCACAGAGCAGAGTCAGAGTGGGGGAGAGGTGCTGGCAGATGCAGCGGCCAGGGCAGCTGTAGCCCTTCACCAGAGCCGCACAGAGCAGCACGCACACGACCAGCCGCTCCATTGTTGATCTGCTTCCAGGTCCTGTATGTAAGACAGACAAAGACAAAATAAGAGAGACGCTGAGTCAAAAAATAGAGACTTTTGAATTAATAAATAGCATCATAGCCTTTATGAGACCCTGCTGCAGAAATCCAGAGTCTGACCAAGACTGCTGAGACTGCCAGCGAGGTATCAATCACAAAATGAAATGGAGCTTTTCTGAAATAATGGCACCTGGGATGATGAAAGGCTGCACCAACTCTGTCAGCCCATGTCTCTGTAGCCTTTTAATGGAAATAATAGAATGTTTTTTTGTGCCACCACCAGGCTGCATCACTGCTGAACCATATAATTTCTTGAGTGATCACAAGGCGGTTTTCCTACACACGGTAACCATATGCCACGTACATTTCCATCATATAACAAGGCTTGTTTTTCTCGCTCTGAAACTCCACATCAGGATGGAGAATTAAAGGTAGAAAAGGGCACTTGTCAACAGCGCTCAAGGATTTTCATGACCTTTTCATGCTCTCTACTCTCCCTATGGTTCTGAGATGTACAGCAGAATTAGACAGAAACCTGTCATGTAAATCACGGCAGCAAAAAGTAAAGGTGAAAACGGTGGGAATACGGCTTGTTTTCCAGTCCATCTGATCCGATGGAGGCATTGAGGATGTTCTGACTCTCTGATTTCCATTAGAGGTATTGATTTCAGTCTGGGAGAGAACACGCCTGTGGTGACAGGAGTAAAAAGTGATGTTTGCTGTAATAACCATAAGAGACCTCAGTGGAACACAAATGGTGATGTGCTGATGCCACATTGTCGGTGGTTTTACCCTCTCTGGCATCCATCTTGATTGCTAATGCCTTAAGCGCCACCGTTGATGAGAGAGCCTGTTAATGCAGATAAAGTAAAAGGATGACAACTGACTTTTCTAGGTTTAGAGAATGACATCCAACCCCACAGGGTGACATTTTTTTTTTTTATCCCTGCCGGATCCAATATGTCAATCAAAAGGCAATGTCTGTTTTTTGGAGGTCCAGCATAATTATTTTAATTCATACAGGAAAACCTGGCTGTGGATTTTAAACACAAATTGTGTCTGTTTTTCCACCATTTTTGATGCTTCATCCAATTTGTCAGGACTAATTTTAGAGCCCCTTTATCTGCGTTCCACCATGTTGAGGTGGCACTGACGTTTTAACACCACCGATTTTGTCCCCCAGCGGGCCCAAAGCAAAAAGCATAGCGTAGAAGAAGTCCTAAATTAAATTTGATTTAAAAAAAGCGCCTGGAATAAATGTCATATGTCAAATTTCATGGCAGAAATAAAGCTCTGTTCCTCCATTTCTCAAGCTTTGCCTCATTCACATGCTCTGCACAGACACTGTTTTCACCCATGTCTGCAACAAAACAAACTTGAGTCTGATAAGAGTTGTTATGCATGTTCGAGATAGTGAGAGAAGTGAGAAATTGTGAGTGTATTGCTGTCATTTCACTTCAACCTGTGCTGCATTTGCTAGACAGCAATGAAAATTCCCAGTTGCTTTTTCCCTTTGCGCTCTCTTGCACACACACACACACACACACACACACACACACACACACACACACACACACACACACACACGCACACACGCACACATACACACTGACACTGCTGGCTGTCTGGCTGGCTACTATCTGACAGACAACAGGGCACCTCGTTAACTATGAAATACCGCTGTCCAATCAGAGCTCTCATTAAAATCTGGGTTTGTCTGATGTCATTTTATGAGGCAAGTGGAACAGCTTGAAGCACGAGTTCAGGCCAGTGGGAGAGTTTCTCAAAGGTTGTTGATAGAATTTAGTCAACCCTGACAGTTGTATTACATCTAATTTATATAATACATTTAAAGCCACTGGAGACCAAAATCCACAATAGCCTCCAAACTATGTAATTTAGGGTCTTGTGAATATAATAGTATGCATCTAAAAAGTATTATAAGTTAGTTTTAATAGAAATCTGAAATGTTGACCTTTCCTAACCTGCCCCCTTTGGAACCATGGTCAAATTTCTTCTTCCCTGTTTCCTGTACTAAGATATGCAATCTGCTTGGCTCGTCTATGAAAAGAAAAACAGTTTGAAGATGTTAGCAAAACGCTAGCTAGCTCACTCGCTAATCCATCAGTTGTTAGCTAGCTAATTTCATTTAGCTAATGTCAGATAGGTCAAACTGTAGCTACACAGAAGTGCAGGACCTGCCTGCTACACCAGCCCTGAAACTGCACTATGATTAACCACCCAAACTACATGGGTGGGTTTAGCCAAAAAAAAAAACTTGGGTATGTTTAGAAAAAGATTGTAGTTTGGTCCATTAATACAGCAAGTTGTGTCATGGAGGGAGTCGTGCAGTGAAGTAGGTGCATCATTTAATAAAGCAGGCGTGTATTGTAATCAGTGAGGAATGTTATCAGCCTAAAATCAGTCATACAATAACACACACAGCCTAACTGAGGCAGCGGCTGTCCAACAGCTCCTGTGTTCTGTGAGGTTTTTGTGAAAGGGAGCGTAGTGTAGAGTGTTACTTTCCAAACTGTCTTTTTTAGGTGGTTAAAATGCATTATACTGCTACTCTTTGTGTAGACTATTTTTTTCAATTCAATTTCAGTTCAAAAGAGCTTTATTGGCATGGGAAACAGAGGTTTACATTGCCAAGGCAAGTGTGAAAAAACAACAACAATAAAACTACATTGCTAAAACCAAAAAATGAACATGAACAAAAGAAATGTGGTTTTGTTCTAAGAAATATGCATATAAATGCAAATGTGTGCAAAAATGGCTTTAAAAAATGTAGATTTCAGTTAAAAAATATAAAGACAAATGTGAGAACTGTAAGCGCAATCTTTCTTTTATGAATGTGTTTACAGATATTTGTTCTGCAGACTTTATTTGACATTTCAACCATGTAGCTTGTAGGCTACTAGTGAAACAAAACGTTCCTCAGGGACCAAGGTGCTACAACAACACTACAGAGCGTGCACAGGCTACACAGGGCTACATAAAGTGCATTTAGTGTGCAACCATGTAAGATGTTTGGTTGGTGTGTTCAGTGTGTTCTCAAGGTCTGGGTCACACGCTGAAGATGTACAGACCATTAAACTGTATTTAAGATAGACACTAAACCCAAACCTTTGCTTGGTTTGTATCTACACTTCTCTCCCTCCTTGTTCTGACTCTGCAGGTTTAGCTCCATCTCCGAAACAGAAACTGTGCACCTTATTCAACAAAGAATACACACAATAAACCATTTCTATGTGCTTAAAACACACACTAGGTGGTACACTTTGTGAGAAAAGTTCCAATCCCCCCAGAGACAATTTATTTATTTAGCAACGCTCCTTTATTGTTGGCAGCACAGTGCTCCTGCCTTGTCTAAATTAATTCCCCAGATTTCCCTTTTTACAGACGCAGGGAAAACAATAAAGTAGGCTACAGCAGTGCAGATCAGACTTCCTGTTAAACAGGCTCCAGTCCTGTGGTCTTTTGGTTCAGATTTAATTTAATATTGTTGCACAAGTTTGTTAAATTTCAGTATAATAGTGACCTTACTCGATTGTGTTAGTTTTCAGATGCTAACTAGGCCACAAAGCTCGTGGTTTCTCAGAGGACCATCTGTGCCAGAGCATTTCCTGCCACACCGTCGAGGATACTCTATTGATCTTTCAGCATCTTGGGGAGGGAGTGGGGTGGGGGGGGGGCGTTGTTGCCACGGCAACTCTGGTGTAGAATGTAGGTCTTTGAATTGCATTAAGATGATGTCGGGCTGCCCAAAAAGCAATCTTAATGGGTGCTGAGGAGGTGAGGAGGGACATGAACAGATGTATGAATGGCCGAGTGAAAATTAAAAGAAAAGGGCAGCTCCGCCTCACATTTCTATTTCTGTTTTATTGCTTAATATTAGCGGCGGTCCACCGAATCAATATGTAGAGGAGGGAACACAAGGTGAACTGGAGTTTAGGCTTGTTTTTGTGTCCAGTCGTGCAGGAAAACAACACTTCACAGGGGATTACTCAGATCACACACATTTACATACACCCATGCAAACATATGATACACAAAGTTATGCATGCAAATACACCGATAAACATATGGTACAGGCATTTAGACCTATAAACATATGGAGCTATCAACAATCTGCATGCAGCTTTAGAAACTAGTTTTACATTGAACTTACAAGTTACAACTTTATTTGTGAGGTCCAATTTAATTAGACCCCTATTTAATTCTGAATATAGTGAGATTAGCATTAAAATTTGTTATAATTTCAAGATCTGGACCCCTTTAAGCCCTCCTGGAGTGAACCAGACACTCAACACTATGCTCAAGTTTTCTAAATTTGTATCCATCCCACAGCCTAAAATCCATCGAGCTTCCTTTGACATTTGTTGCCGTTGGCTACAAAAGGCTGAATTACTATGAGTCTGAATGGTTAAAACACCCCGAAGACCTGCAGAAACAACCTGAACATGAGATCTGAGCTGCATAAGAAAGATATGGAATTTTGAGCCAGTGATAAAAAAAATGAGCAATGATAAAATGTCTTGCTCTGTTGTTTTACTATTATATCTAAAATAAATACATTTTTATTATTAAAGCTACTACAAGAAGTTATTAATTGTTTGTTAAACCATCTCAGTGTAATTGGGTGGGGACTATTTGCATATTCATGAATCCTTGAATACTAAATGAAGGCATGGTGTACAGCTTTATGTAAGCCATTTTAACAATGGCTTTTTTTTTTTTTATTTTGCAAAAAGAAAAAAAACCCTATTGTTTAAAACATAACTGGAGGTGGGCTTAATATTAATTAAAAAATAATGATAATTAATTTATCCAATTGGAAAGTATTACCATAAATATATTAAGAAAATAATGATATTGACTTTTTTCCTACAATTTGCTGTTCTGCAAAATGATTCCCAGGATTTTTTTCAGGCTCAAGCAACACTTTAATTCTGACTATATTAAAGCTACTACAAGGATCTTTCATATTTTGTTGATTTTGGAGGACCCCGTGGAGAAAAGCCGTAGTGTTTTAACTGAAATGCTCATAAAATATAACCTAAAAAAAAAAAAAAAAAGTACTACTCACTGTTACTGTACCTGGGGAAATGTAAACACAAACACTTCATCTGATTCAAGGGAATTTGGACCCGATGGCAGCAGTAAAAATAACTACATGGAAATAGCTGATCTTCTTGGTCTCGTTAACTTATGTAGGTCAAATAGAGGCATCAGTATTGAGACTGTTTCACAACCAGTTAAAACTCCTTGTAGTAGGTTTAAGTACATTAAATACAAACTGCCATGAAAGTACACAAAAAACACACCCTGGCGCACAAACAGCCTCTCATTTCCCCTGATAATGGAGTGTGCTTCAAGTGACATGCAAACAGTCAGTCATTTGACGGGAGTGTTATTCAGTCACACCACCAACATGTGACATAACAGCAGAATCAGTGTGTAAAATGAGAAAATGAGTACAGACAGTGAGGAAAACGTTTTTGTTTGTCTGTTTGTTTTTGAAAGTCTATTAAGTCTTCTACCTGTGTAGCTTGATAAATTAAGTGGTTAAATCCTTTTTTTTTCTCTATGCCTTTATAAAAAAAACTTAATTAACTGGAAGGACACACACAGTAGAGTCCAACATTTTGGTATTAAGTAGGGCTAACTATTAAAAAATGTTTCTTGTTAACACTTATTCAACACTAATGATGCATTCATGAAGTCTTACTTAAGTAATACATGGGATATATGGTTTCAATAAGGGTCACAAACAACATTAATAAATGGTTAAGTAATGCACAAAAATGTAGACGTCATGTAGATGTCTGTTTAACAGACATCTACATACAGATTGAGGAACAACAAACCTCTACATTAACTTTTTCTACAATTTTCTGTTAATGAAATGACTTAACTGAGAGTTAATACTTACAATGATTTAATTAATGTTATATTATGTATCCTTATTGTAAAATGTTACCAGATTTATTTCTTTATAATACCGAACATCTGCAAGTACAAAGACCTATACAAATTTGTTTTTCTTATGTTTTTTTTTCTTCTTAATTTTGCTGCATGGAACAGCTTAAAATGCACATCAGACTTACAGTAGTAAAGAAATTCAGGTATATTTGACAGCTAAGTAGCTCTCCCTCTGGACACTAATGCCTGATGACTCTCATCTGTATTAGAGGTGTATTTGAGTGGGAGGGAAAACAAGCATGAATTTAAAAAAGTTAATTTAAATGCTGAAGCTTGTGTGAGATAACAAGCTGCTCCTTCCATGGCAGTGGCAGTCAGGGGAGGGGGAGGATTTGCTGTGCACGACTTCTGGCGTTGCTGTCGTTGTGCCCCTGAGGAAGGGCTGAAATAATCACAAAAGTGGTGTTTCCTCAATACAGTGTTTTCACTGGAATGAATTCTTCACAAAAATGTAACAACTTACAGAATAACATATCTACAGGTGCGTAGAGGAGTAGACTATACACACCCTATGGAAACCACAATAATATTTACAGAATTAACTCGAGATTATTCTCACTCCTTCTCATCTCACTTTCAAGCGAAAAACTGTTTAAGCTCAGTAAACATTCACACAAGTAACCAAAACTCACTAAAGTGCATTTAATATGTTAAATAACAGTGAAAAATATATTACAACATGTGTGCATGTGAATTCACTGTATAAACACAAGGTAGCGTATGCACTTGGCAAGATGACAGTTTGCTTTGTTAAAACAAGGGAGCACATAATGTCAGGCAAACACACTTTATTAAGCTCCTCAAAAGCTCTAACTTACTCAAATGTCACAATAACAACCTCCAAACACTTTGACATGTTTATAATCCACAACACATCTGAAAAAGGGACAAGTTTCCTGAATGAGGAAGTTATCACAAATTCCCCTGGGACTCTGGTTGGGTGCCCAGCTTGGTTTACATGAAATCAATCAGTGCAAAATCTTGATACCTGGGAGCACATCTGGGTGAGAGACTATCTCAAAATATAGAGAAAAAGAGAAAGAGATAAAGTGGAGTTAAAGCGAGCAGGAGCAGCGGGGAGTGAGTGAGACACGGTAATATCGAGGTGAAAGTGGTCACAGGGTTAACTTTTCAAAACTCATTGCAGACAGCGCTCGTTGCAGTACATCTAAAGTGAGAGTGCACCGTTTTCACGGCCTGAAGTTAAATCCCCCGAAACAGCAGCAGCTAACGTTGGCATGCCTGCAGCTAGTGTCTAAACAGTGTAGCTTAACCCTACTTAAGTAAGGTATGGGCGTCCTGTTGAACATCTCTAGGTGATTAACTGTCTCACTGGATAACCTGCTGTTGGAGATATCTGGCCTGTTTATTGTGATAACTGCTTTGGTTGGCTTAGCATTTTTTTTTTTTTTTTTTTTACAAGAGTTTGCCAACATTCTCACACTGGCTGTGTCTGAAACTCCTTACCAGCATGATATTTAGTCAACAGTGTGCAAAATTTATTGGTATGTCAGAAACCTTAGTATGAAGCCAATATTTGTTAATTGCAGACTATCAACAGGGAAATATTAAAGATTGCAAACACAGTGTTGGTAATGACGACAAGAACATTACAGGAAAGAAATCACACACGTTCCCTCTATGACACAGACAACAGTGTCGCCCTTGAGACTGCACCTTTGTGTGTGTGTGTAAAATGCTCTAAATAACAAAATATTCAAAATAAATAAGAATGTTGAAATGGAGAAGACAACTGAAATTACATTTTGTCATTACAGAAAAAATACCCCCCCCCAAAAAAAGTGTATCAAAATCCAGGTACTGGTATCGGTACCATGTTGATTCAAATGTGAACGGCCCCTCAGTTTGGTGTGATCTTGTGTGCCCACTGTTGCTTTCACTGGGTGTGCTTGGGTTTGTTTTCTCCCCCTGTGCAGATACACAGAATACTGTATTCATGGTTTGAAGGAGGAGCCGTCCTTTAATCGACTGTGCGGGGGTTTTCTGTCCCATGGTGCCCATTCAGACCTTAACTGAATTGTTTATGTTGAGTAAAGGTTGTAAATTTGTCTGCTTAACATCTGGCTGTGTGGCGATTGTCCTCTTTTGCCTGACATTGCACCAAAAATAGGTGATAGCAACTAGAACTGAAACGAAATAGTGTAATTGTCAATTAGACAGTTGATAGAGAAATTAATCAACACATATGATGTTTTTCGGTTCCAGCTTATTCAATGCAAGGATAATCGATTATGCATCTTACACACATCGGCACTGAGCAAACAAAAAAGAACTAATCTGTCTGATCTGTTCTGTACAAGTAGAAGTTTTTAAGGTGTTTTTGAGCAGCATTTGACCGGATTACTGGGCAGTCCTCCAGGTGTGACAGAACACACGACTGACTATGCATTGCATATCATTAGGGTAGCAATTGCCTGTTTGCAAACTCAATATAAAACTCAATGAACACACACATCTTCACCCTTATTTCCATAGCAGTGTAACAGTGTAGCAGTAGGTTATGGTTTAGCATATCAGAGTAAAGTAAGGGTTAGGGTTAGGGTTAGACATACTGACAGGGAAACAGATTCAAACACAACACTTGTTGTATTTGCTACAGTGGCACGACAATAATACCGCTGGTAAACACGAGGGGCCTGAAAAGTTGTCTGTTTACATTTTAAATGTCATCTTTCAACCAACAGAAGAGACAACACTTCCATCACATTTACATAAAAGCACAAGTCTGCACAGGGCATGTACACGTGAGAGTGCACACACAGCCGCCCACATACACAATCACAAGAGAATACATGCAGAAACACAACATGTCCATGTATCTACATATTAATGTACAGACAAATATACTGAATAAAGCAGTGAGTGCCCAAGAGGAGAAAACAAAGAGAAGAATTTATTATTAGTTTTCAAGGTCAGATGGACTAGTATTAGCTTGTGTTTATACTCAAAAATTCTGACAAGAAACATGAACAAAAGATAAACTCTCTAAGCTCTTTTTTTTTTTTTTTTCACAAACTCACAATAGAGCTCCGTTAAAAGAGGACACAAAAGCAAGTACTTGTGCAATTTCTTAAACAATCAGCTGCTCAAAGACAGATCTCAGAGAGCATCATAGACGACGCTGGAGGAATCAAATAAAAGCTTCTCTAACAGCTCGTGCTATTTTCTGACTGAGAAACACCTTCCTGCTGCTGCATTCTTAACACATAGCATCCAGTTTACACATTAGACAGGGGATGATAATGCAGCCGCACAACTTCCAAGAAGGAGTCATGAAATCCTTGAAATCAGAGGTCCGTCTTTTATCGGCTAGAATAACACAGTTTGCTTGTTCACCTTCTCCGTCGTGTTGGAAATTTTAATTAGGGCGTCCATGAAGTCTCCAGGATATTCTCATAATTAAATAAGCAGGGAGCAGAGCGGGCTTTATACATTCAGCAGCTAGTCAAGACAACTCAGGACCTCTCATAACTCACAGAGCTGTCACATGAGGGAAACACACACCCCCAGTTTAAAAAAAGGATCTGATGGTGTCTTAAATAATCATTCTCTGTGGGAATAATGTATATGAGTGTTAACTACCGTCATTAAACTGTACAGGGACGTGCTATTATCTGCCATTTTATATTCACTCAACATGAAATATGACCTACTTGATGTAATCTTGACATCATAACATGGTGACAATAGCATCCATAGGCTGCTTCCCACTGAGCCACCACTGGACATTAAAATCTGAATTCATATGACATCGGAGCTGAAATTATTGGTCAGTGATCAGATAATTAATCTGCAGTTATTCTGATAATTGAGTAATCTTTTTTTCAGCATAAATGTAAAGTTTTAACTAATTCCAGCTTATGGACTGTGAGGACTTTCTTGTTTTATGTAATAGTAAACTGGGTTTTAGACAAAACAAGCAATTTGAATATGTCATCCTGGATTTTGCCATTTTTCCACGTTTTCACTTTTTATAGACCAAATTTGTTTTTTAAGCCAAAATGCCCCAAAAATGTTATAGTCTCAGCTCCTGAAATCAAATAAGATTAAAAAATTAATCAGCAACAGAATATACATGTACTGTATGTCTGACAGATTTTAATAATTGATCATTTTGCATGGGCTGGCTCAAATGATGAAAGAAGTCTGACTGTGAATGCTTGGGGTGTTGCTTGTTTTTTTTGTTCTCAACCACACATAAAGTATTAAAACAAGAGCATGTACTCAAAAATTTTTTTTTAAAATATACATATACAACTGTCAACAAACAAAGCCACAAACAACACAATACCACTGCATTTAGGATTTAGTGCAAACAGTGTATTAAAGAAGAGCAAACCACAAAACAACAACAGAGAAATCAAACCGTCAGTCCAGAAAACTAAAAAAAATCCAGTCAGTTATTTCTCCCCAAGAAATCCCAAAACAAAAAGCACTTCCTTTTCCACAGTTCAGTTCAGTTCAGTTCAGTTCAGAGCAAAAAACAGAACAATCCACTCGATTCAAAAAAAGACAAGAGTTCAGAAAGTTTAACTGAGAATCAGCTCATCAGTTTTGTGTGTGCAAATGCTTATTGAACATATTGTAGACATATGTGCTTACTTCTTGTACACATTTGCCAAAACATGATTGAATGATTAATCCTTCTTTTTTGTGTGTATTACCTAATTCCAGCTGTGAGGACTCATTGCTTTTCTTGCTATCACTATAGAAAACTTGGTTTTAGACTGTTTGTCAAACAAGTAAGTAATTTGAAGATGTCATCTCGGGATTTAAGCACTTGCCAGGAAATTTCTGACATTTTTTTTACTTTATTTAGACCAAATTATGAATGGAATGGGTCTTTTTAGCAGTGACTGGGAGCTCTATAACTCTATTGCTCGTTGGTTAATCCACATAAAGTTCCCCACCATTTGGTGGCCATATTTGTTGCCCTAGCAGGACGGGCAATAAGCACCAGCCACAAGCTAAATGCTGGTAAGTGGCAGGTAGATTTCAGACACAAAATAAATACTAATAAGTGGCTGAGTGATTTATCTGTCAGTGGATGATAGATGTTCCTGTTTTGATCATTTTATTTTGTGTGTGTGTGTGTATGTGTGTGTGTGTGTGTGTGTGTGTGTGTGTGTGTGTGTGTGTGTGTGTGTGTGTGTGTGTGTGTGTGTGTTCATGCCAACTGACAAAAAGGGGTTATGGCAGTGAGCTGTGACAAAAAGGTGCATCGCTTCTAAACATATTCCCTTAACCTTGAGCAAATAGTTTAGAAAGACACACACACACACACACACACACACACACACACACACACACACACACACACACACACACACACACACACACATACAACTGCAACTTTCTAGCTATGACTGAAATTTGCACTGGAGGTCAAGTGTTCATGAGTCTGTGTGTGTATGAATGCAACAACATATGAATGCATATGCATACATCATATGAATTTACATTTAAAATTAAAAAAAGGATTTTAAAAAATCAGTACTACACTTGAATAATAATTTTGTCTTTTTTCCCCATTTGAAGACAGTCAAGAGGTGAAAGGTAACGACATGTTAGAGAGGAGGAATGACATGCAACAAAGATCTGAATAGAATATGTCAACTAATGATAAGGAAAATTATGACTGACAATTTCACCACTTCAAGACACTTTATAGATCAAACGCAGCAGCCATAGTGTTACAACATAGTACAGGAAACACAGGTGTTACCAGTGATAGAGCCTTTCCAGTGAGCCAAGATGCACAATAACAGTAGCCTGATTCTGTTTCACCTGAATGTAACAGAATCTATTCCATATTAAAATATAATAATCGTTAGTTTAACAATAATAAATAATCATTAGCAGCAGCCCTAGGTTACAGGTAGAATACATGTTAGCTGAAGCTACAGCTTATTTTGAATATGACATTGAAAACAGGGACTGAATACAAACTATGGCAGAGCGTGTCCTCTCCTCAGGAAAACATCTGCCCAGAGCCGGTGCATTGTAAGGATATTTTCTGGACACGACTTTGTCGGGGAACTGTAAACGCCAATTAGACAGCGCAGGCAGTGAACTGCTAGCTGCCCTTGTGCGACTCTTGTCAGGATGCTGGCATAATTATTGACAGCCCGAGTTCATCGGGAGTCAGCTCTGTCTCCACCAGTGGACGCCTAAACCGAGGCTCCACAGCCCCGGGGATTTCTGGTCGCATCTCATCAACGGGGATGGGGGCTATCATCGTAAACAGGAGGAGCATTTGCATATTATAATTATGTCTGCATGCAAAGACGGTCTTCTCAATTACATCCCATTTAAAACTTTCAATGAGGAAGAATTGAGAAGCACAAACTATTGTGGCTCCATAAAGTTTAATTGTAAGAGATTGTTCCCTAAACAAGATAGAGAACATTACATTGGTGCTGCGTCAGTATGGTCACGTCACTTGTTGATTGAACACTTACGGTAGATGATTAATTGCTACCCTTTACTGCTACCTGTTCTTTTTAATTTGAATATATCAGACACAAGCGACCTTCAATAGCTGCTGCTACACTTACTGCAACATGTTTTTTTTTTTTTATGAATGGATAAATGAAGCTTTTAAAGGTAAAATAAAAGTGCAGCCTTGAATATCCCCTGCTAATTGATGATTAATGACTGCTCTAACATAAAAAGGAAATGACAGGGAGGGATTGGAGGACATACAGTACTCATGATTAACGTTAGTCACTAATATTTGCTTTGACAACTGGTATACAGTCTTGGAGACTCAACAATCTAAGCACATTCACTGCAATTAATCTGCTGAGTGCTTTCTCAATCAATCAATTAATTATTTGACCTATAAAATATCAGAAAGTAGTAAAAAAAAATGTCCATCATAAAATAAGCAATGAAAAATACAGTGAGTCCCAGTTAACTATGATAGAAGAAAAAGAAAATCATTAAAGACTCATATTTGAGAAGCTGAAACCGGTGGATTTTTGGCATTTCACCTTCATACATGATTCACATGAATGCTAGTGGACTATTCATTTAAAGGAGAAGTCTGTACAATTTTACTGTAATAAATCAGAAAATAGCCATGATATATCATCAGAGATTAAGGAAACATGCCAAGTTGAAATACTTACCTCTCTGACAACAATGTGACAGCTGAGGTGTCTTCTTTTGAAATGTCTTTTCTGGCCTGTGACTTGTTTTTTAGAGTTCAGTTTGGATCTAAATGAATCCTGAATGTTTGCAGAATGAGTAAGTGTTAGAAGACATCAATGATCTTTGAGAAGGGGTAGATGTGGTAGATGTAGCAGTTAAATTGAGCAACATGTTATTGGAGTCTGACAGACAGTCACTGAACTCGAACTCCAGAGTAGAGTTGGGCGATATGTTAAAATTTTCCAAATGATCATCGTCAGCCCATCCATCGGAGGCTCAGAGTACTCATGGTCGGCACAGTGGGTGTGTACTGCGCCGATGGACGAGAGTACAATGCAGAGCAGATGCTGTCACTCTGCAGATTGTTACAATAGCAAAATAAAATGACAAACACCCTGAAAATTGGCCAAAAAAAGCAAACGGCGATGGATTCAGCCCATTGTCCATAGACAATATAGTCATCCAATCACCCAAACCTACTCCAGAGTGTGTATTTTCAGGGCAGTGGGCTTTTGTTTTCAGGATAACAGGCTTATCTTTACATTGACAGACAAATGATAGTGATGATGATGAACAGCTGATCAGATCTCGCTGTCACTTGTCATTGTCAAATTTTTATGTTGGACTCGTCTTGTGCTCCTGCAGTGTTCCTGCAGCCTGCCTGAGCTTCCTTCAGTCTGGGGAGGAGGGGTCGGGGCGAAACAAAACGCTGCAACCATGGACTATGTATCTAATAATCAATCTATTTAATATACAGTCTGCTGCTGCAACTCGTTATTTGGTCTGCAGTACTCATTTTTATATCCACAGTTATTACATATTGCTCCTTTAAGCTCAGCCTCATGGTCTACCTCATATTTTGCTTAAACATGTCTTTACATCAGACAGTCTTCATGAATCATCATGCTATGTGATGCTCTCTAAAGGTCAGACCACTCAAATAATCAAAGGGGAAATTATCCTGATTTACATGAAAGACATATGAGTGATTTTTCCATGTCAAGTGATTGTTTCCTTCTTTTTAAGTCTCACAGCCACACATACTACATCTCTGCCTAGAATCCTGATTACTGTACATCCCCTGAATTCTTCACTAAAATATCCTCATTAATCACAAGTAGGCTACCATATGATACATAATAGAATTATTAGATATGGTGCTGTTCCAGTCAATCCACTTTATTCTCAAATTGCTTCCACAACTGAGCAAAAAAAACCCTCTGATTGGATTCCATCTGTTAGCTGTCATGATTAATAGAATAAATAGGACAATGTGCTGCCCTCCGATTTACACTGGCCACTTGCCTATTTCAGATCTGCTGCGAGAGGTTTCGCAGAGGCTCACACACGGAGAGGAAGCTGGCCTTTCTGAAGTTCACACTTTGGATTAGGATGAACTATACTGTTTGATGTTTAATGATGTCAAAGGTGGGAGGAGTATCAAGATCTTTGCACTGCTTGTTCTGGCAGAGGCTGAACCTCCCGCAATGTTCAGAATAATATTGTTCATATGGTACATACAACTTACTATTCATGTTCTGTCCATACTGTACATAATAACCCTTATATATACATTTCCTCCGGCCACATTACCTTTAGGTTTAACACACTTGAGATATACACGTAGATATATTATATAATAGTCAAAATATATGTTGCTCTCCACTGTCAGTACAACTGTACATACTGTAAGATATAACATCACTTACGTGGTACTAACTTACACTTAATCTAATCTAATCTAATCTAATCTAATCTAATCTAATCTTAGTAGTAGTTACGAGTACAATTCCTGGATTTAAAATCTTACTTAAACATCGAATGTGTAGGTATTACGGGATTTTATTGGCAGACTATTGCAGAAATGTAATAATAATTTAATAATATTATTCATAAATATGTTTTCATTAGTGTATAATCACCTGAAAATAATATTCATTGTGTGTATGTTACCTTATACTTGGTTGTTTATATCTACAGAAGGTGCAGGTCCTCCTCCATGGAGGCCATCATATTGTTTCAACTGTAACCCAGAACTGACAAACCAAATGTCAGCTCTAGATACGGCGTTATGCATTTTGTGGCCACCATAGGTTCTCCTACATGCCTGGAAATGTATTTAAAATATAAAAGTAAAAGTACATATAGTTCTATCAATGATGCATTAGTATATGTTATTACATGCTTTGTTAAATACTTCATTTTGATTGGTCAGTTACAGGATTTTAACATCTGTTATTTCTGTACAGCAGACCGTTGTCATGACAAACAGACCGTTGCTATGGATACAGACTCTGGAGGAACAATAAAATAATTTTTAAACCACCAAAATCATTTTAAAATTAATATTTTGTGTCATATAAATAAGTGACCTCTTTTTTTTTTGGTAAATAAACATGTAATATGCAAGATAAATTATTCAGAACCCCTCCACTTCGTATCAGGATTCTGCATCAACCTGTCGGGATTTATTTCACAATAATGACCTGCTCACTGTACTTTAACACTCATTTGATGAATTGTTACAGTAACGTGTAAGCTGCTTTAACTTACTGTTTAAAAATTGAAGGTTGTCATCTTCATCTGCAAATTAACTAGTGACTATAGCTTCCAAATAAATGTTGTCAAGTAAAAACTACAATATTTCCCTCTGGTATTTAGTGGAGTGCAGGCAGAAAGCAGCACAAAATTAAAACACTCAAGCTAAGTGCACAATTTTCATTTTCATTGACAAAAAAACAAAAACAAATTCATGATGATGTGACATTTGTTGGGGTTTGTACAAACATGTTTTCTTACATCTGGAGAACAAGATTTGTAGGCTGGGGGCAGCACTACAGTGCTTCATTATAATGCTGTTTTGTCAGACGTTTTCCTTCATCAGAAAATTGTAGCTTCTGTGATTTGGACATTGTACTTGGCCATGTTATGCTGCTTTGTTATTTACCACCATTGAATGATGATGAATAACCTGCTGATGAATTATAACACACCACTACGTATTCTGGGGTGATTTTCTTGACAGGTCATGAGCCAATTATAATGGTCTCATTACAGTCAATGTCAACACCAACTACATACAATATAATGTAATATTAATTAAGTTTCTTTAAGTTTGATGAAGAGGCCTGCTATGACATGTTTATGACAGGTAATATTGTCCTGGTTAAGTTGTCGTAATAAAGACATACCTGCCTTAATGAATGTCAAGTCGTCATAGCAAAGACATTGACAGGTTATGTTACTGCGGTTTAAGTCACGTTGTCATAACAAAGACATTTTAGTCTTAATAAATGTCAAGTTGTCATAAGAAAGACATTTTTGTTTTGAATAATGTCAGGCTGTAATGAAGACGTTGATAGGTTATGTTGTCTTGGTTAATGCCAAGTTTTTGTAACACAGGTAACTCAAACAATGTCAACTGCCCATTAAGAATAACACAACTGACTGATGACACCAAATGATAACAGTCATAAACATTCATAAAGACTCCTTCATGCTCATGACAGTGGCTATGTCATGGTTACGGCAGTGTCACATCAGTCTTATGCACACTCCTTAAAATAAAATGTTCCCCATAATTTCTTCACGAGCTCAAAAACACAGAATCTGTATCTTTAAAACATAAAAAAACAATACTCCTCAGTGATTTTAAGGGCCGGGCTTAAATTTGTTCAATTTTGGAGTACTTTCAGGAGGTAGAAAGCCCTGACATCAACAAATATCTCTGCAATACACAGAGTGGCTGTTACTCTTTTTTTTTCCATCTAGCAGTTTCACTGACACCCTCCAAGAGATTGCTGAAGTACAGTCGACATATTTGTCAGAAAAAGAAAATAAAAGCACAGACAAACAGGCCGTGATAAAAGCAGAAGCTGCTAGCAAACAATATGAGGACAGACAGTGATTCTGAATGACACCCAGCTTATGGGATTTCTATTTCTAGAGCTTAGTTTTTTTGAAATCCAGCGACAAGAATTGGTGATTTTACAAATACTGTAGCAGCATGATGGTCTCTTCCATAGGTTGTGTCTGCATGTGTTCCCCTGTGGTGACAGTTTTGTTATTTCCTCATTGTTTGTCCTCCACGCTCATCATTTTATCCACTGACTGTTTTATTTTAATCTTAGTCTTCTTGTCCTTTAGCATAGCGGCTCCATACCCTGCTTACTCTGTGCTGACAAGCTGAATAGACCCTGTGAATTGGAGCCTTATGGTGCCACGTTGTGCTACAGTGACGCTGAGGAATCCACACTTGGTTTCAAATCCTCCTCCCAAGGCTCCTATACTGCATTGATCCTGCTCTGTATGTACCCTCGCAAGGTATTATGTATGCCTGTTATGTGCTCCACTGTCACAGCAGCATCTAGCGAAGAGGCGATTTATACTGCGGAAAGAAAAAGTGTCAAATGGCTGAACTTAAAACCTTTCCTGGTTGAAAGTCTCCATATTATTCTTTTTATAAGAAGACATCACTGATCTTTCATTAATATAGGTCGTTGTCTTACACTGGAGCTGGATTAGTAACCAGCTTGTTCTACGACAAAGGAAACACGTCTGAAACAAACAATGTAGACCATCTGTTAAATCACTTAATAATGAATTCCTTTAAAACAGTTACAATAAAACTTTGGTTTTATTCAAAAATAAAAACATATGCACACACACACACACACACACACACACTAACACAGACCAATGTTTCTATCATTAACAATGAAGCTACTGAAATTTGCAGAACATTTATCTTCGGTTTTTGTCACGTTAACCGGATGGAAATG
The DNA here is from genome assembly GCF_056507025.1 of Lutjanus erythropterus. Taxonomy (NCBI): domain Eukaryota; kingdom Metazoa; phylum Chordata; class Actinopteri; order Lutjaniformes; family Lutjanidae; genus Lutjanus; species Lutjanus erythropterus. Next base: position 38,527,417 of record NC_139320.1, read on the forward strand.
CCAGTCTTTCGGCAAACCACTTCGATCCTACTGAAATATTTGCTGGATAACTACTGAATGGATTGCAATACAGCTTTGTTCAAACATTTATTGTAATGACTTCTGTGATCCTCTGACATTTCCTCTAGCAACACCATAAATTTGGCATTTTTTGCATTTTAGTGAATTATCTTGACAACTTTTGGAGGGACTGAGATGAAATTGGGTTCAGGTCTTCATTGTGTCCAGAGGATAACTTAATGACTTTGGTGATCCCCTGACTTTTTATTTAGTGTAATCAGCAGGTCAAATTTTCACTTATCCATAAAATAAAAAGAAATATCTCAACATCTATGCAAGGTTCGGTACATTTCCAGATGATGTATCCTAATGACTTTGGCATTTCTCTGACTTTACCTCTACCACCATCATGAAGTTGACATTTACGGTTTCCAGGAAATACTATTGGATGGATTTCGAAAAAACTTGTTACAGGCATTCATGTCCCCCTTAGAGGGTGGATTCAATTGATCCTAACAATTTCTTGACAATCCACCCAGTATATTTTGCTCAAAACCACAAATGTCAACTTCATAGTGGCAATAGAGGAAGATGGTGCTGGGAGACCTGTAAAACAGTCTTATGCTAGCCGATGTTAGCAAAATGCTTGCAAACATTAGATGTAGATTAGCTACCTACTTAACTAGTGTTTTTCTAACATTAGCTATCAGATGTAATACTGCAGTCTATTGCAAGTCAGAAGTCGATAGTTATGAGTTGATATTCCTGACTTATAACCTAAATGTGTACCAGTGCAACTGCTTGGGAAAACATGGACGCCCACAGCACAACGATGTTTGTATGGTATCACTACAGCAGCAGCTGCTCAGCACAGGAAGTGACAGAAGGAGTAGGTGAACGCCACATCCTAACTTTTATCAAGCACAAATCACCTTAATGGGATCTACTAAGTAGATAAAACACGTTTCACACCAAAAAACACTACATATAGTAAACAGCACTGCCGTATTGCTGTGGCATCAAGTGTGTTTGTGATGGTAAACTCAGATCACATGGATCTCGTTGAGTTTCCGACTTGAAATTCTGACTAATGTAACCATCCTATTGCACTTTTTTGCGTTGGAAATTGTTTTTTCAGAGTACAATAGCTGCAGCATAACTAGCCAGCTAATGGTTGCTAATATAAGCTATTAGATGTTTTGATGTTTTTTATCAGACATTTTGCTAACTTTTGTTAACTTAAGGTGTTGTTATATGCCCCCCAGCACCACATTCAACTGTCGACTTTTCATGTAGTGCTATCATCAGGTCAAAATTTAAATCATCCCAATACTTAGCTCTTTTATTTCAATAACAGATATATTGTACATATTATTTTTATTGTTGAAATTTTATATTTATGCCTCTTTATTTGCAGTGCTTGCTTTCATCTTCTTTATATTTTCTCACACTATGTTTATTAGTATGAATCAATATACAAAGGCAAATTCTTTGTATGTGAAAACCTACTTTGCAATAAACCTGATTCTAATTTTTCTCCACTGAACTTTGGATTCAACGCTAATTAGCAAACATTAGACTGCTAACATGCTAAACTAATATAGAGAGCTGGTAAACACTGTGCCTGCTAAATGTCAGCATACTGACATCTCACTGAGCTGCTAGCACGGCTGCAGACGCTCGTTCTTGGTAAACCAGTGCAGCGTGTTGTTTTCCAACCAGACCCCACCAAATGTAGATGATCCCATTCATCATTTTGTTTCTTAAGTCAAATGCAAAGTAAATATCCAATACAACTGCCTTATGACTTCAGTATCGTTTAATTAAACAGAAACAATTGAGATTTATTACCAATGGGATCTGCATGAATAAATCTGTGAAAACTGGATGCAATAATGAGAAACTTGCACAGCTCTAATTGATATAGAAGACAGTGGCCCAAATTCACTCAAGGCTGTAATGCTTATGAGTGTGTGTTACAACCTCAGAACAAGGCAGCTATGGCTGCATGTGATTCACTCAGTGCACATAAATAATAGAGCGCAGAGCTTCAATTTGACACACTTCAGAGGAAAGCCTGTGCAAAGCAGGTTTAGGCAGAACTTTTGTCAAACATATATTGTAGGTATTATATTCATATATACTGCGGGGCGTCTGAGCTTCACTAATCCTGTCTCTGCGTCAAATAAAGCACCTTTCAATGTCAATACATACACAGTGGCAGTGGGGCAGTAAATACACATAAGGGGTGGATTTATCTCCACTTGGCTTTGTACCAAGAGAATGAAGTAAATTAAAGTGCACACTAGCTGCTTCCTGCACCATAATTTTATCACCAAGAACCATTCGCTATATCCCAGTCCCTCTAGTTGTTTACTGCAACTCTTCCAAGAGAAAAAAAAGCACCAAAATTCTGTGCACCAGTTGCTTTTATAGAACTGTTAGCGCTGGATTAGCATTCGCATGTGTGCATATCTTTATTGGCATGTTTAGTGTCATCCTGATCTTATTTTATTTCTGTTTGGGGTGCACCATTAAGAACTGGTGTGTTGTTAATCCTTTTTTTTTAAATGTTTTCTTAAAATATAATCCTTAAACGATGATTCAGGTTTATTTCAACCTGGAGTATTTCCTATGAATGTGGCTATTGTGGCTCCATGTAGATCCACATTCAGTTTTCCTTAATGCAGGTTCCAGGTGTCTACTTTCTATGTGTTTAATCAGACTCAGACTCAGATACACAAATCTGAGATAATTATGGTAAAAACCATGTCTCTTGGTTGTGGAAAGCTGTTGGGGGATTGTGCTGTTTGCGACGATATAGTTTGCGTGAGTCCTCGTTTCCCCTCTACAAAGGAGGTGGTGGATGCAGACCTTGCATGAACCACTGAAGCACATTAGCCACATTCATCTTTTTTCACACCCAGAGAACAAATAAGGTTCCGGCTTGAGTCTTGATTTGAGATATTTCTTATTAAATTCATTGCAGGCCTGTACAGAAAGTGAGAAATGTGCAAAAGTGTATAGAGTGCAAAAGTGCAAACGCTTCAGTTCAGGTTGGACTTTCCTTAGTTCAGACTGAAGCATGCATGATGAGTCACCCCATTTGAGGGTCACTCTACAGCGGCACATAATCAGTGATATATAAGGCTTGATTAAACAAGCATGAAGACAAATGCCAGCAGGTGAAGTCACCACAAATGCATCAGAACAGTAAAATTACATAACGTTGATGGTAATGGAACCCACTGGTATTGAAAAAGTCACAGAAAACAGGTAATATCCAATTCTTCATTTAAGCCACTGTGGTGTAGTGTTTTAAGGTAAAAGACTTTTTTGCATTCACACCGGGGTAAAATTTGATTCACATTTCCACAATGATGATTAGGAATCATCATGTCAATGTTATAGAGTGCCAAATCCAAAATAAAATGATTGTCACCTGAAAAGTGAAAAGAGAAGAACAAAGGCACAGCTCAGTCCTCCTGAATCACAAACATGCCAACTTTAACTAAACCAGACTGATCCTTTAACTACATCCAAGTTAATGGAAAAAAACAGAATAGTTTGTAAATGCACCATTCAAAGTTGGCTGCTCCGCCGCAGCTCAACAAACAAGAAAACGGGGGAGAGAGTATGGAGCTATATTGGGGTCAAAAGTTTTGTACTTGAAAAAAAAAAATTTGAAACTGAAAATTCAAGTTTTGATCTTGAATTTTGAAAAATACATTAGCGTATTCAAAATAAAAATAAGTGCACAAAAAAAAATTTCAGGTTAAATATAATTATGAATCACTCTGGTAATTCTTTTGAATAAATTATTAATTTTCACTTTTCACTTTCATATGTTTTGATATTTGAGATCTTATTTTTTTCAGATTCAAATCTTATTTTTTACAGTTTCAAAAAAAATTTTTTCAGTTTCAGATCTTTATTTTTCAGGTTCAGATCTTTTCTTTTCAGTTTCAGACTTTTGACCCGAATTTCGCGTGGGGGGCGTGGCATCAACTGAGAGGGGTGTGGAATCATGACAGACAGCTTAACAAAAAGGCTGGGGACCTTCCCCTATCACGTTGCCTTTAGGGAACGTAGGAACTAAAACAATTCAACTCAACACTTCATGTAGGCTACACCAGGTGATTGGCAGTGAAAAAACTGATGTCAGTGACAAACTTCCATTTGCACGGCGTGCAGGAATAAATCTGTTTTAATTTTCTCTGTAAGTCTAAAGCTGCTAATATGTCACTTTATATACGTTTTATATTCTTTAATACGTGGTAGGTTTGTCCAAACATCGCCTTTTTTGAAATTTAATCCGACGTTTTCGGAGATGTGAGATGTGAAAGCTGTTTTAGACAGTACTGAGGACCAACTGCAGAAGCGGGGGGATAAATTATGCCAGATTGTTCACTTCAACAGACACACTTTAATGCTTTCCACGTAGTACTGTGAATGCAGCACAGTGTCCGCTCGTAATGATGGCGTCCGGCTCTGCAGGCCGATCTGCTGGAGCAGCACACAGGTGAGACATGTTCAAAATGAGAGGTCAGTTTGTGACACCATGCAATGTTTCTGGTGTCTTAAGTGGTGAATTGGCAAAGCTGGAAGTTAAGCATAGGGCTAAAGCACTCGCACTCACACCATGCATCTATTTGCGATATAAACTCAGTAGGACTCGCGATCAACAACTAGCCAGAGCCCCGTTTCCCAGAGCCTTCGTAGCGCTACGTGCGTCGTAAGTCTCCGTTAAGGTTGTCCCAACTCTGGGAAACAGCCCATAACCTTAAGGGAGACTTTAAAATACAACTTACGACGCACGTAGCGCTACAAAGGCTCTGGGAAACGGGGTCCAGAGCTATACCAGCTGCGGTTTTGTTTAGCGTTACCATAGCAACCGTTTATCGTGATCTTGTTTATTTGCATGTCGCTAGCTTTCTTCTTTACACTCATAGTGTCACTCATACACCCACACACTCGCACACACATCCAGTGTCCCCCATTTTGATTTATTATTTGAGGGTTGTTGTTTTTTTTTTGGTTTGTTTTTCATATTCGTTGTCACCTGTAACACATAAATAGCAGGGCATCAGATCAGTCTAATTATCTGGTAACCCCATTTGAAGTCCTGACCCAAGGTTGGGAACCACTGCTGTAAGGAGTACACTTCACAAACACTAGCTGATAGCATTAGGCCACATTCATCCTGTAGCATGGATCAACATTTTCCACCGCAGGCTGATGCATGGTGTCAGTGCGAGTGCTTTAGCCCTATGCTTAACTTCCAGCTTTGCCAATTCACCACTTAAGACACCAGAAACATTGCATGGTGTCACAAACTGACCTCTCATTTTGAACATGTCTCACCTGTGTGCTGCTCCAGCAGATCGGCCTGCAGAGCCGGACGCCATCATTACGAGCGGACACTGTGCTGCATTCACAGTACTACGTGGAAAGCATTAAAGTGTGTCTGTTGAAGTGAACAATCTGGCATAATTTATCCCCCCGCTTCTGCAGTTGGTCCTCAGTACTGTCTAAAACAGCTTTCACATCTCACATCTCCGAAAACGTCGGATTAAATTTCAAAAAAGGCGATGTTTGGACAAACCTACCACGTATTAAAGAATATAAAACGTATATAAAGTGACATATTAGCAGCTTTAGACTTACAGAGAAAATTAAAACAGATTTATTCCTGCACGCCGTGCAAATGGAAGTTTGTCACTGACATCAGTTTTTTCACTGCCAATCACCTGGTGTAGCCTACATGAAGTGTTGAGTTGAATTGTTTTAGTTCCTACGTTCCCTGAAGGCAACATGATAGGGGAAGGTCCCCAGCCTTTTTGTTAAGCTGTCTGTCATGATTCCACACCCCTCTCAGTTGATGCCACGCCCCCCACGCGAAATTCGGGTCAAAAGTCTGAAACTGAAAAGAAAAGATCTGAACCTGAAAAATAAAGATCTGAAACTGAAAAAAAAAAATTTGAAACTGTAAAAAATAAGATTTGAATCTGAAAAAAATAAGATCTCAAATATCAAAACATATGAAAGTGAAAAATGAAAATTAATAATTTATTCAAAAGAATTACCAGAGTGAATCATAATTATATTTAACCTGAAAATTTTTTTTGTGCACTTATTTTTATTTTGAATACGCTAATGTATTTTTCAAAATTCAAGATCAAAACTTGAATTTTCAGTTTCAAATTTTATTTTTTCAAGTACAAAACTTTTGACCCCAATATAGCTCCATAAGAGAGACCTATAGATTGCAGGGTGAGGGAGTACCATCAGCAAGAACGAAGCAGTGAATCATAGAAATAAAATGTTATTTTCCTATTGTTTTCAAAGCGGTTACGCCCTAATGCACATGTCCACACCTCTGAATAACAGACTTTTGTGTGGATACAGCTGAAACAAGCTGTGTTAATGTGTTTAAAACTCTTTCTGCAGCTCTGACAGCCCAGCAGAGACTAAGAAAGCGATGTAACGGTTAGTCGCTAAGTCCTGACTTCAGAACTTGCATGGTGTATTTGCTGGAAGCTACACACCGCTGTCAAACAAGCTTTCAGGAAAGTCTTGGCAATTATACCTTTAGGCTTAATATAATTTCAGTGATTGAGTTATATAAAAATGCTGCACCCTCCATACAACTGTCATGAACGGGAATATTACCTATAGACAACTGTTCTTAAATTAGGCTGTAAACATGTCTATTTCTGCGGGTGTCTATGAGGACTGACTTGCTTTTGGAGCTGGTCTCAAGTGGCCATTTGGGGAGCTGCAATTTTCGGCACTTTGCCTTAATTTTTCAGCCCCAGAGGTTGATGCTTGTGTTTCACACAAGTCCTTGTTTCGTCACATCTCTAAAAATGGAGGTGGTGGGTGCCAGTTTCGCGCCGACGATAGATAAATGTTTCAGTGGTTTTAACAAAATCTATTATGTGTGTCCTCGAGGCCTAATAAACATCAAATGTTTTTTACTTTCTAAAAACATTTGAGAGACAATTTTTGGAAGTGGAAACCTCCAGTGTTTCAATTCTGTTCCAGTCTTCTTCCTTGTCTTTATTGGCACACTGTCACATTTCTTGGCACGCTGCAATCACCAACTGCTGATCAGTGCAAGAGCATGAAACCACTGGCAAGTCTGCATATCGTGTCACCCTTATTTGTGTCCTTTTGCGTGTACACAAGATGCTAACACAACAAGGACTTACCCTCAAAAACTCTAATTTTAATGGTGATTAAAACTTTAAAGGTCACCCAACCTTTCTGTAAAATTTCCTCAAAAATGCCAATAATGAGCTTAATTAAGCAAATCAGTCCATGTAACATGCTTGACAACAATAAATTGTGTATATTTTGTGTTGAATGTGTTTAAAAAAAAAAAAGAAAAGAAAATGTTAATTAGATTTAAGTCTGTATTTTTAATCCACCAGCCATACCTGCCAGGGTCAGACAGGAGTCATGTTTAGAAAAGACTGATATGCATGATTCTCTGACTGAATTAGATCCCCACTTGCCATTTTTCTGCCACCAATTACAGTTATTTGGGGAAATCAGGTCAATGCATTAAATCCATGACATATCAGTATAATTAGCAATTATGTGAGTGAAATGTTTAGGAAGACTGCAGACGAGCTCATGCCACACTGTGTGAGTCCTCAGTCACGAACCTGTCAGGCCTGTTATTTGAGACTGAAAGGCATATTTAGCTCTCTCTCTTATCAGTCACATAATTATGTTTTATCTATGCTCTTTTTTTTTCATCGCTGTGCATGGAGTCAAAATCCTCGAGAGACATCTTACATACTCTAAAATGAAAAGTCAGTGTTGATTAACTGCTCTGTGAGATTGTTGATGTCTCACAAACATGCCAAAGGAAATAAATCTTGTCAAACATTTGAACCTACGTCCTTATCTTCACAATACTTGACAACTAATGTCTTGGTTTCCCTTTGACTTCTGTCGTTTTTTAACCTTGGAAATATATTTGCTGTAATATAACTAAAATAAAACATTAAAGGTTAAAGGGACAGTTCACCCCAAAATCAAAAATTCATATTGGCAGTAGAGTTATGTGATATGTTAAAATTTTCCAAATGATCATCATCAGTCCATCCCTCTGCGATTGGTGACATCTTCGTCCCCACTTCCACCTGCTCCCGTTCTCTCCAGTCTCAGCTGGGATACGTGCGCAAGTGGCGAATTCACTATATTACGCATGCTGTGTATGTTCACTACGTCCAGGAGACTAAATAAACTCACAAAGTGTGTGGAAATTAGATGTTCTCACACGTATATTATATCACAGTTGTATTTTAAACAGAGAAACACCACCGTTCACCTTCTGAATTCAAGTTTCTCTCTTTCACTGAACTAAAACAACCGTAATTGGCTCGTTAACTGCTCGGAAAACACGCTTAATTCAAACTCGACAGAAAAACGTAGTGTTTCTACTATATCTTTAAGCTTTTGGTATGAATTGTGTCCATTTGTACAAGCTGTACCAACATCTTCTCTGGGCACAGAGATGTGTTGCATTTAGGTCTGGGTACCAAAATCTGGTGCCAACATGGCACCGATTCCCACAGGACCAATACCTACCAGACTGAATCACAACACAGATTATGGTGCCTCATTTCGGTGCCACACGCCTGAGCTGTCTATCGAAATAGTTGCCCTGTGGTGCAGATGTTACAGACACAGATCAACAAACATGCCAAGGTAATATTACAGCAACTCTGACTCACATGGCCCTGACAGCACATAGTCCTCTGTAGCAGAAGCCACAGTAAACACAGTTGAAATGCTGAGCTAAATGATCTAAAGTGCATCTGTATTTCACTTAAAATGACTCAAACACCAGTCGGGATAAACTGCAGGACATGACTTCACCATCCTAGGAAAAAGAAATTGTGAACAGGACACACTTGTAAGCAGAGAGATGACCCCGGAGATGGGAAGCACAGATATGAAACAATAGATGACATGTATCATAATCACTTGACATTTATATCTATGACAAGGAGACCACTGATGATGATGACAGCAGCCTTCATCAGGTTAGAAAATATGATAATATTCTTCAAAAGAGTTGCTGAAGTTTGATGTTGGATTTTTTATTTATTTTGGTGTAATTAGTACTGTAACTGTTATGCAGTGTTAATTTATTGTAGTTAGGATTTTAATATATTGTTCAATTTCAAGTTCAAATGAAGAATGCTGTGCTTTTATGTCAGTGACTATCATTTTGTGCTTTCTTTTTTTTTTAAGTAACTGTTTAGGCACTGATACCATTTTAAAGCATCATTTTAGCACTGGTATCAGATAAAACTCAAATGATACCCAACCTTAGCTCTCTTACACTCATATAAACAAGTAAGAACAGGAACAGTTTATTCCTTTGTTCATCAAAGTGAAGACTGACCAGAAGTACAACTAAAACAACTAATAGAAGAGTTTGTTGCTTTGAGCACCACAACTCATGTAGTTCCATTATATTGGAGAGAAGGCAGACATCTCTGTAACTCACAACAAAAAAAAAATCTAGATGGGTAAATAGCACTTCAGGTCAGTGTCAAAATATGTGTTTTTGATTTTGGGGTGAACTGTCCCTTTAAGGTCTATTGACTGTAATAATTGTACTGTTTGTTGTTAATGGACATGGAACATTAAATACATGTGGTGACTTCACCACCAGCTAGAAGAAGTTCATTATGGGTCACTGTGCTCGTGGCTGTACCATAAATAATTAGTCCACAACCTATTTGATGGAGGTGGCATTATCAGAAATTGCTCTTTATTGTCCGTCTCTAGTTAATTAGTAAATTTGATAAATTAGCCGCTGAACCAAATTGCAGTCCAAAAGCTATCAAGTTAGGAACAAATTAAGCCTGAAAAATGAGGACATCAGAGAACATTCGGTGGGATTGAGCCGAGAGTGCTTTTTTGGTGTTGTTCCCTGTTTTATTGGGGGAAAACGTGAATTTAATTTAAAATCCTACATCAAGCACCTTCTAAATATTCTCCCAAGCGAGCTCTACTGCTGCCATATTCAATGCAGTAGACGGCTGCTCGGTTCAGAAAAATGGTTTGTAAATAAAGCCGCTGCTTTGGATTTGAATGAATTCTCAAAGAAGATTTTAGGATCACATCCCAGGGTTTGATGTGTGATCTGAAACAGAGAGGGCAGCGCAGCAGCTTGTGTGTGTTTTTCTCTCTCGGTTTAATCCTCAGCCCTGGCCCTTTCTTGTGTAGTTATTTTCTCAATGTTTGCGTGGGCTTTCTCCAGGTGCGTGACCTTTTATCTAAATTAATTCCAAAGAAATGAGCATATCACTTGCTAATTAGTGGAATACATAACAAACAGCACCGTTTTTCAGAATTCAGAACCTTATTTGTTGCATGCATTCTGACTGATAGTATTCATATACACTCTTAGAAATAAGGGTTTTCAAAAGGGTTCTTCCTGAAGGAACCATTTTTTTTTTCTGAAAAATCCTTTTTTCGAAGAAAGGGTTTGTCAAGGTTTCTTTGTAAGACTTTCTGTTAAGAACATTTATCCAAAGAACCCTTCCTGAAAGACAGAGTTCTTCAAAAATTGTTGAAATCATTAAAGAATTCTTTTGTCAAGAGATTTTGCACCATTATATAAAATTGTTCTTGGTAGAACCTCCTGAGTGGGTTCTAGATAAAACCCTTGGAATATAAAAAGGTTCTCCTTAGAACCCCCAGATAAAACTCTTGAAATGTAAAAGGGTTCTTGGTAGAATCCCCTGGGTGAGTTCTTTATTAAACCCTTGGGATTTAATAAGGCACTTGATAGAACGCCTTGAATGCATTCTAGTTAAAACCCTGGGAATATAAAAAAGTTCTCTGTGGAACCCCGTCAGTGGCTTCTAAATAAAACCACTGCAATAATAAAGAGGTTCTCGGCAGAACCCCTGAGTATGTCATAGATAAAACCCTTGAAATATGAAAAGAGTTTCTGTAGAACCCCTTGAGTGTGTTCTAGGTAAAAACCCTCGGAATATAAAAAGGTTCTTGGTAGAGCCACCTGAGTGTGTTCTAAATAAAACCCTTGGAATATAAAAAGGTTCTTGATAGAACCACCTGAGTGTGTTCTAAATAAAACCCTTGGAATATAAAAAGGTTCTTGATAGAACCACCTGAGTGTGTTCTTGATAAAACCTTTGGAATATAAAACACTTCTAGGTAGAAACTATTGTAAGCAATTTTAGAATGTGGAACGGTTCTGGATAGAATACCCAGAGAGGGTTCTTGGTGGAACCATTACACCACAGATGGGTTCTCTGTAAAACCTCTCACAGGGGGCTCCGGGTGAAACTTATCACAGGTGGTTCTTGGTATAACCCTTCATGTCGGCTTCCATCGGTAGAACTCTCCGAAGCGGTTCACAGGTGGAATCTTTATAAAATTTTCTAACAGGAACCAAAAAGAGTTCTCCTGGGGGGACAAGACGAAGAACATTTTATGGTTCTAGTCATCAGCTTTATTTGTCAGAGTGTACTGCTGTAGACAGCTGCTGGGAGCTAACAGAGAATAATGCAGCTATAAAGCACAGCAGCAGCAGCAGCATCACAGAATGTGACTGGGAGAGTTTCAAACACTACATTTCTATAATTTACTCTCTCCACTAACACAGACCATAATCTTGGACAGCAGGCCAACTTGCTCAGCGCCATTATTGCACTTTAATGTAGCTCTGTCCATGCCACTTGTCCATAATACTACACCCAGGCAAGCTCATTGTGCTGCCAGGACCACTTATAACATCCCTGCCTCATGTGCAGCTCCTCCTCCTCCTCACTCTCCTCTGCCTATGAGCCAATGCAAATTACAGTAACAGCTTGGACGTGAGTATAATCTCAAGTGGTGTGAGCTGGGCTCCATGGCGAGGCATGCAGGCAGATGGAAGCAGAGACTCTGCCAGGCCTCTTTAGGGGCTCCCACTCTTTCTCCAGCATGCTAGACAATGGAGGAGCTGTGGCTCATAACCAGCTACTCGTCTGCCACTATCATGCGGCCTACTCCCATACGCCGCATTCTGTAAAGTGATACGAAAGGATGGGAGGGGGGTCCTGTTGTGGCCTTGTTCCGACCAATGCACAGATGGACACGGAAACTGGCAGCGTTATATCACAGAGCAGAGGGTGGAGACTTCAGGAAGGATGTTCAGACATTTCATCACATTTAGGATGAAAGAGGGGAGAGGGGAGAATAGTAGGCGCGGTTCAGTAAATTCTCTCTGAGCAGCGGGGGGTAGAGGCATTTCCTTTGAGCTATGGTAGATATTCAAAAATAGCTCTTTAAATAAACAACCTATTCTATGAAAAAGTAAAGAGCTTTGAATCTCTTTAAAAAAGCACAATATACCACTAATTAATACACAACAATTCCAGGGAGTACGACACTAAATCCAAAACTGTGGATGTATCTGAACATGTAATATTCAGACAATAAACACTACACAGCATAATTAACTTGAGCCTTGCAGAAATATGGTGTGGTTCTATGTTCCCTTAAGGGAAAAATTAATGTATACTCAAAATCCTATTGCCTGGGCATGTTTGCTCTGTATTACTGAACCCCTATCCACCGTATTTAAATAAGTTATCTGTCTCTGATTGCCAGGAATGAGTTGGGCGCAGAGGAAAAAAATTGATTCTTAGACGCATCACAATTTTTTCTTGGAAGACTCTCTCCACGCAAAAAATTCAATAATCAGACTTTGAAAAGCTAATTCTCAACATTATAGCAAGGGTGGGCGTTAAAATAATATCATAATATTTCAGGATATTCTGGGTTAATACAATGACAAAATACTGAAAAATATTTTTGGTTTAGAATTCACAATAGCTGTTGAGCTCTCCTGGTGGGATTTCTGGCTCTCCTCCGGGTGCTTCTGCTTGAGGTGATGAGATTAGTTTATTGTATTGCTCCTTTGCTTCTTGCATGTCTTACATATTAAAATGATTTACTGTACATCTGCTATTTTGTAACCAAACTACTTAAGTTGCTCCCCTTTTTGGAACTGACTCCCCTGTGGAACTGGAACGATACTGTCACTTTCAGCCATGCTTGTCACTGTGTGTAACAGTATGACATCATTATGTCAGCAGGTCATAATATTGCCATCATCACAATATGAAATCTTGTAATCGTGAATACAAATGATGGTGGCAAACAACATGATACGGCTCATTCCTTGCCAGTGGCTACAAAAAAATTGTCTGTGGCCACCAAATATTCCATGTAGGTGCCTCCTTGTGGCCACCAAGCCTTCACCAACACAACTTTACAATTCCACAAACATCTGGATTCCTTTGTGCCTTTTAGTTCAACTTTCTACAAGAACACCAAAAGAGTATTCTTCATCGGCTAGCTACCAATATGACAGGGCTACTGAAGTACACAGACTGCCGATGAGATCTTTACCAAAGAACCAGAAACATATAACAGAAGAACTGCCAGAATAACTGTCATTTATGTATTGTTTTTACACATTTACATTTGGTCCCCCAGAAATATACTTTGGCCACCAAATTTAGTGGCTCAGTGGCCCATGGACCCAGTGCTTAAACATATTAGCATCCATCCTATGCTTGCCTGTAACATTTTTGTGAGACCAGGATGTACGTTCCTCAAGGCCTAAGCACATTAAAAGCATCTGCCACTCACGTTTTGAAGTGCATCCATTGTTTTAAATGGCAGAACACACACTAACAGAATCTTGAGGCTCTGCCTTGACGCCCCTACTCCGACCTCGTTTTGATTTCGAGCATCAAATGAGGACCAGAGCGTTTTTCTGCAGCCGCATTATGTGTTTGAGGAGAGCTAAATGAAAAAAAAAAAAAAAAAAAAGAAAAGGCATGGACATGAGGAGAGGGTGCTGACAGGACCACCTAAAATCAGGTAAAAAAAAAAAAAAAAAAGTGCGTGGACCTGCAGCAGGGAGGAATGAAGAAAAAGAGGGGGAGCGTGTGAATATAGACAGAAGTGTCGATGTGGTATAAACTATTTTAATCATGAATCCTGATGTTCTTGTACAGCTCTGTGGTCTGTCAGTGAAATATGTACTACACTGCAGACTGGAGACTCAAAGAGACAGATTTGTGTCTCCTCCATGAAATGTCTGTCACTGCACTGCATTATTATAAACTATAATGAACTGTCCTGTCTCTGACACTGTCTCTCCCCCATCATCTCCTTCGTATATGTTAGTGTTCAGTTTGTTATCTACTGTAAAATGCCCTGTTGTAAATCGTTGTTAATAACTAAGTTATCCTGGCTGCCTTGTACACCTTTTAGTCATTATATAGACTGACCTGAGGTCAATATTTAATGGAAGAAATAGATTATCAATAATTATAATATTAAAAAAATAAACATTTATGTAAATAGAGACCTTTTCTCAACATACTGCTGGGTCTGCGGTGTTGACATTTCAAATCTGACAGCTACAGTGTGTCATTGTAGCATCAATTGCTGCACATCACATGAGGCATGGCACAAAAGGCAGTAACTTTTAGTGTGTTTGGGCCTTTGCAACTGAACCAACTAGATGGTGAAACCTAACGCACATAAACATATGCATCGTGTTTACGTTTTCAGCTAAGTCCTTGGGTTTTGGTGAGGGTGGCTGAGCATGAGAAACCACAGATGAATGCAATCTGAGCTTAAAAGCTAGGAAATGGAAGCATTTTGACTTCTTTAAAGTTGAAGGGAAAATGGACTTGGACAAGGACCACACTGTATGCAAGTTGCGTCTAACCGGAGCTGTACAGTGCAATGAATAAATGACTGCTGTAGCGCTCGTGCCAACCACGACCATGGTCAAGATCCTCTTGCTCTACCCCTCCAGCAGCTGGTTGTTCTGCTATGCACGAAGCGTCTAACAGTTGAAACAAGCCTCCTCCACACGCGGCTCACCTGCTGTTTTAAAAATGGAATCGCGGGTGAAAAAAACCCAAGGTGTGAGTCGTGTTTTTGGGAAACTTTATAAAACATACTGCTGACGAAGAAAGTCAACAGAGCAGACGCACACTGTACAGGGAGAGAGAGAGGAGCAGAGAGAGGCGGGGCAGGGCGAGCCCCGGCGTGTGTGTGCAGAGATGGATCAGTGTAGGTGTGTGTGTGGGAAAAAGAGAACTGAAGGGAAAAGCAAGGTGAGCAGATTAAACTAGTTTTTCAGTAAACACTGAAATAAGGTGAAGTAAGGAGAAAATGGTGAAATAAGAAACAACCTAGTAGAAACTGGGTAATTTATTCTTTCAAATATTTTATGAATCTGTTGTACTGACACAACAAAAATCTTTTGGATTCTAGTTTTTAGTTGTTACACCACTCGTCTGTTTGTGTGAATCACTAATCAGAGAAAAAAAAACACTTTACAGATTTATGCTCTATGATCAATTGGAATGTAATAATGTTTTATTCATAATGATATCAATTTACTGAGATTTTTTGTATAGCTCATTCGAAACATAAAATATTGATGTTTTGCTAAAACAAGTGGTGTTATGTCTCTGCGTCTTACCATTAAAGGCAATTAAGACAATTTATGTCAGATTTCTGTGCCCTCGTGTGCTTCTGTGATGTACTGTGCTACTTATGGTGGCTTTTAGAAAAGACACGGACATTTCGTACTCCTGCCACAATTTTTCTGGACTGTGTTTCGTATTTTCAGCCTCTGTGGCACCAGTGCATTCTGCAAAATAAGTTAATGTGCTAACTAAACTTTAAGGCTGTAGGTTGTATTCTTCAAACCGATCGATTGGTCAGTTGGGGGAAAGTGCACGTCACGTCTAGATTAATTAAATCAGCCACAGTGCACTGTGTGCAAATGAGTGCTAATTTAAGTTAAAGTGCTGCTAAGAATATGAATTCCTGAGGTCTGACCATTTGTTTTTCACATGTAGCTATATCTTTATCTTCAAGCCACAGAAATATCGTTTTTATCCACTCAGCTCTTCTGTCCTCTGAGGCTGGCCAGTAAATGTACAGTAAATAGCCTCTCACTCAGAAATAAAATGCATCAGATGTCCCACATGCCCCCAACAATAATGGATAGAGAAGCTTCTTTCCTTATTAAAGTAAAATCAGCGACCGTCCAACCAACGAGAATATGGTCATAACAACCAATCAAACACAAGGTGTCAGTCCTACTAAACTAAATAATTTTAGAACGCAACAAATATGAGAAATCATATTTCACGTTTCCACCCAGACACTAGTGCTATTATTATTGCATTAATAAAAGTTGGTGGAAAACAGAAATTCTGTTTCTTCTGTGTTCTGTGTAATCTGTGTATTTTTTATTATGGGTCATAACAAACAGGCTACTAAATATTTTAAAAGTAGCAAGTGGTCACACATTGAGAAAATAATAAATCATGTATAGGAATCAAACATTTTGATGCATTAATAATCATTTCATAATCCCATTTTAGCTCTCTGAATCGGAGTAGAATCGATCGGTGCCAACAGACTCCCACCCATAGGACCGAGACTGCTCAGTAATCTGGGATGCTCTGCTGATTCCTGCAACAGTGAATGAAATGATAAATTTATAAACTGTGAGTAGAAAAATTTTGCTGTGGTTACGGATACCTTTTTAGGTTAAGAGCTTGCCTCTTTGGATTCAAGCACTGCAGTAAAGGTTGCATCAAAATGTAATGCACCTTTCATTTTGAATGAATGAGCTCCGGGCTTTACACTTGCATGACAACACAGATGAGAGGTTCTCTGTTTTGCTGCTCGAGGAGACGAGGCTTGTTTATGAGGCTCACAAACACTGATTGTGCTATTTTTGGCCATTACTGTAAATGGATTCTTTAACTCGGCCGTGTTCCTTGTATCTAATAAGGATGCTTATGCAATAAGGTTGCACTTACATGTGTCATTAAGCATGTCTCTGAATTTTAATCGTGTGATGCTGCCCCGAGACAAACATATGTGCCTCGGAGGAGTTCAAACACCGTCCTCCCTCCCCGTATATACATAACAACAAACAGTACAAAAGAATATGATGTATGAAGAAATCAATAGACTGTGAGTCAGCTGCGTGTCAAGATGAGGCTGTTTAAATGACTCAGTCTTCAATGTGTTTGCCAACCCTGAGTGCATCTGCACTAACAAAAAGATATTTGACTGAGAGAGAGAGAAAGCACCAAGACGCTGAGCACAACTCCCCTGGAGCTACGCATCTATTGTATCTGCCTTGTGCTTGCACGCACGCAGGTGTGTTTGATTTTACCATATTTTCCTCCGCTATTGTAGAAACGGCTTCAGCTTCACGATTTCAAACTCACAGTGATCTCGTTATTCTGAGACGTGGCTGACACGGAGTGTATAGCTTAATTTCTGCGGATGATTAGAGCCGCGGTAACGAGAATCAGGTGCAGAGATGATATCTTAACATGGAGACGTGCTGTAAACCTCAAGAATACACCGAGCCGCTCGACGCTGCCTGTCACCGCCTTCAATACTTAGTATTCCAGGAAACACGGACTGCAAGACTCAGATTACCCTGACAAGAGACCGCAGAACACAAGGCAGGGGAGGGCAGGCATATATATGCACAGTGCAGCCACTGGATTTGTGAATATGTGAGGGTAATAACTTGACCTCCTCCTCACTCTCCCTTCGATCCCTGATTAAAAACATGTATTCACTGGCTACTTACAGAGCACAGTTTTCTCTGTTGTATCACCATAATGTTGAACTGGTGGGGAATCCTGTTGTTACGCCTCTTATCGCCCTCAAACTTGACAACCAGGATTAAACTACTCTCCAAAGAACAGCTGGGCCAAGACGTCCAAAGAATACAAAGCACTCTTAGACATAAAGATGCTAACTAGAACCGCAAAGGGCTCTTTGGCGTATCCCCCTCGGAGAACCCTTTATGGTTCCTGGTTAAACCTTTTAAAAAGGTTCTACTTGGAACCCTTTCAAAGAGTTCTGCCTACAACCCAAAATAAAGGGTTATACCTAGAACCATCTGTGAGAGCTTTCACCCAGAATCTCCTATCTGAGGTTCCGCGGAACCTTTTTATGGTGTAATAGTTCCACCCAGAACCCTCTCTTGGGGGTTCTATCCAGAATCTTTCCACTTTCTATGGGTGCTAATAAAAACCCACCCAAGGCTTTTCTACTGAGAACCCCTTTATATTCCAAGAGTTCAATCTAGAATATATACAGAACCTTTTTGTATTCTATGGATTTTATCTAGAACCAACCCAAGGGGCTCTGCCAAGAACCTTTTTATAAACTAAGGGTTTAATCTCGAATGCAAACAGGGGGTTCTCCCTAGAATGCTTTAGCATTTATTACCACAAACCCTTATAGAGAGTTCTACAAGGATTTCAACAATTCTTAGATAACTTTCTTCCAAGAAGAACTTTGTCTGACAAAGAACCTGCTGAGGGACCATTAATTCAGAAGCAAATGGTTCTAGGTGGAACCTCAACCCTACAGGAAGAATCCTTTGGAACCGTTATTTCTCTCCTTCAGAGTGTGGGTGCAAATGGCTCTAACTTGACAGGAAAAAGTGGATTCTAGTCTCTTAAAAAGGATTAATCAAACTATGGGAATTATTTTCTGTTTTAAGGCCAAAAACAGAACAGGATGTCTCACAGTACACAAAATATGCAGAGTTATGCAGGGTGCATGACTGTTGTAGACACTGCTTGTTAGGCGTACGACGAGGGGGAGGGGGAACACTGAAGGGAACAGCAGTTATGTTCAATTCGGTAACACAAGCTGGCTAATTAGCATTGCCCTGCCATTCCCTTTGAACCAGAGGAGGACAAGTGGGAGCCATCATATTTCTTTGTTCTCAGCACTGTGTGATGCCCTCCTGACCGCAGAAACCACAGGGGTTCTGACCACAGAGGGTCAGAGGTAAGCAACATAAGCTCCCCTCACCCAACCTCCTGCTTACTGAAGTCCCCCGGGGGAATTACTCAGACCTTTTCCTAAAACCAAGCCCTCAGCCAAGTACACTTTTACTGGCAGCAAGCTGGATCAGATATAGCGCCTAGATGTGGTGCAATGACATTTTCAGGATGCAAACCTACTCTGAGTACAGCAGACAGATGTTAAGGGGATACAGATACCTACTGCACTTCAGATGCACACAATTATTCTCGGCTGACTGCCCTCTGAAGACGCAGCACAGATCATTAACTCTATCCTCTCGTGTACCGGGTTTTAATTAATAGTTTCATGCTATATAACGTACGATTGAAACATGAAACTGGGTTTATGTACTGCTGCAGCGTTTTGAAGAGTGTTTTATGGCCAATTTCAGCTTAGTTAGAGATGCAGCCAATTACACTATGACTCCAGATAGCACCTTTTTGTACCACACACAGGTCAAATTATTTGAAATACTTGGTTAAGTTAAGTTAGATGGGTGGGAGTTGCCTTTAAGTCTAGGTTTAGTAGTCAAGAAGTAGAGACTGAAGGGACTGTTCAGTCTGCGGAGACGATCATTGGTGCCAACTTGTCCAACCCCCAGGACAAATCATGAAAATGAGCAGGTATAATCACGAAAATGAGCAGGTATAGTTACAAAAATGAGCAGGTATAATCAGACCTCCCACCCTGGACACAACCTGTTCTAACTCTGCTCTGGTAAGCTCTATAGAGATCTGTGCACCAGAACAATCACACACACATAATTGTCTTTGTGAGGCAACAGGCAAGGGGAGATCATATGACAAAATTGTAGATGTGCGTGACAAAGTGCGCTCAAATTTCTGTCCGCAGCTAAACTCACACTACTGGACCCAATAGACTAATATTTTTTTGTGCTCATTTATGACTTGACATGCTCAAGAACCTCTCATGGTTGCAGTGATTCACATTTTTTTGAAAAACCATAACAAATTTGTATTTTTATCAGCTGCTCTGTTTTATATTAAGTCGTCAACATCTGTTAGGCTAAATTATTAGGCTATATTTTGGCCATTGCCGTATGTCAAAATCTGACATTCATAAATTTGAATAAATCCCTGTTTAGCTATCTTTGCCGCCATCCCTGCTTCTTCTTTATCTTGAGCTTTTGTTTATTTATTTACTTGAGATAAAATAAAGGTTGAATGAATGAATCCCTATTATGCGTCTGTGCAGTCGCCATATTGGTACGTTCAAGGTCTGCTTAATGAATGAGAGATGAAGGCTTCACAACATAATCAACAGTGACTTGATTTATTCTGAACTGATTTTCATGAAATTCAGGTTGTTATTAACATGAAAAATTTATGCATAATAATGGTTACTTGTTGTAATTAAATTCAGTTACTGGGGGCGATCTTATCAGAACTATGCCAAGACATTAACCTTCTGAATAGCCACAGCTTCCACTGGGACACGCTGGCTCCGACCTTTGAATAGGCAACATCAAGTGTAAATTATTCTGAATTTCAGCTCTTGTGAGTTTCTCCAAAAATGTAGACCTGTATATCTAGAGCAGAACATGTAGACTTCTATACCTAATGCATTGTTTTTATCACTCGGCTTTGTTAAATACTTGATTCTGATCAATTACTGTTACTTCTGAGTATCATTTGCTATGAACAAACAGACTCTGGAAAAGCCGTCATTATCAAATCAATGAAATCATTTTTAAATTCATATTTTGTGCGTCAAATTATTGATTTTTTGAGCACATAGTGTTATAATGAGCGGGATAATGTGAGCAGGTCATTATTGTGAAATGAACCCTTGAATCACTGTACATTTCCCCTTACATAAAGCTGCCTGGTTGTTTGTAATGTTCTAAATATATAACAACGTTTAAACTGAAAAGTTTGGGCTTATATCGTTCTGTTTGTTGTTTCCTTATTAGATTATTACTAAAATCTCTCTGAACAGTATGCTCCTGCTGTCCAGCTGTCAAAACAGAATAGAAGGTATGATAAAACTGGTGAGAGGCTCAAAGCAATAACCTCCACTGCTCACTGCTCTATGAGCGGTGCAGCAAGCGCTTTGTGGCCTCATTTTGCCGCCAAACTTTACCTCTCAGGCTAGATATATATACCTTATATATACCATATTGATGAAGGTTGTGGGGGCTGAATGCAGTCTGAGAGAAAGGCTGCAGACACTGCTCAAGGCTGAACAAAGTACTACTATACCTTCTCTGCATGTTTGAGGATGAAAAGTTACTTTTTTGAGGCAGTTGTTGTTATACCACCACTATTAGCTGACTATTAGCTGACATTGGTTGAGAGGCGGGGCACACCCATGAAATCATATTACCTCTGAGTGCGACCTCCTTTTCTTAATTCAGATTCATCAATTACCCTAATTAATTGATGTCTTTGGAGTGTGGGAGTAAGCTGGAGAGAACAGAGAACCCACGCAGACATGAGAAGAACATGCAAAGTCCGTACAGAAAGGTCCTGCCTCAGTGCCAAACTCCCCAGCCCCGCAGCCAGCTGGGTGATAAAGAAACCATCACTCTCATGAACAGTTAAATTACAAGTGTGCTGTCAGGAAACAATCAGGAGTGTAATAACAACAAAAAATAACAAATTATATATATATATATATATACTGCCCAACTTTATATGCATACCTACTGTATGCATATAAAGTTACCTACTACATTAGCCATGCAATATTTATCCAGCACACTCCCACACACAGTTTGTAATCCTGCAGACACTGTATGTTGTCCATTTGTTGTTTATATACAGAATCAGTTTCTTATACTTCAGCACGTAATGGTCATATTTTTATTGTGTTTGTTCGTCTCTGTTTAGCTTTCATGTTTGTTTAGATGCACAGTAAATGTCACGTTTCACTCATCTGTCTGTTCATACCTGGCCAATACCAGCTGATGCTGATTTGACAAACTCCACCCCATATGGCTGTTTAAACCGTGTAAAACAAATGCTGCAAAATAAAAAAGAAAAAGCATCTGGAAATTTGACCCAGTTCTGCTCTGCACCTGTAGTTGCTGTAGTCTTTTCTGTAATAAATTCCCAATGGTGATCTACATAGTACTGCATCTTCAATCTGCTGATGCATCACCGCTAGCACGTTTTCAGCATAGTTGGAGGAGAGCTGCCCCAGCTAAAGGCGGAGGAAGAGCTGCGACTGCTCACAGTCAAAATGCAGTGACTTGGAAAACATGACAAACTCACCAAATATCAAGCCCTGGTCTCCATCGCGGGTTTCACATCAGCATCCCGATCAGCTGGCGGTCAGAGACTCGGGGCTGAGGCAGGCGACTCCCGCTGGCGTCACACGAAAACACCACCTAGAGGACAGGAGATGAGACCGTTTGTTAGAATTAGGACACATTACAGCTGTCGTTTTCACACATTTTGGGGTGTTTATCATCTACTTTGAGACAGTATTATAGTGAAAGAGAAGGCATTTCTCAACACACAAGAGAAGCAGTCATACATTCATAATCTCATTGACTGAGCCTGCTCCTTTTTCCACTTGGCAGCTTTGGGTGCGATATGAGCGCTGATCTGATTATGAAACAACAGGAAAGAAGAATAACGCAGCAGGAGAGGCACCAGGAAAAACAGAGTTGGAGATACCATGACTATGAATGTGTGTCCTGTCATTAATATTTCACTGCATCATTGTAGCTAAAGGAGAACAAAGTGTAAAGGGGAGCGTCATGAAAAATTTATCATATTTTGACACAGCTTTGGAATTTATCTGTGCTAAACAAAGGATGGGCGAGTCTTCTGTGCTTTTGATGAAGTTTTGCGCTGAGAAAATAAGGTGATTAATGTGTGCAAATAATTGCTGCATACTCTAACATACGGTTATTAACATTATATTCACATATGTGATGAGGACAGGTGAGGAAATGCTTTTCTTTCTCACTTCAAAGGCGAGTTTTACTGCCAAAATCTTTCTTCAGTTTTTACTTTTCTCCACAAACAGGAGGGAGGTGACTGTCAAGGTCATAAGCCTTCAGTTTCTCACTTGTCCCTAAAATTCAAAACAAGCTACATGACATGTCGCAGCTCTGCCTGCAGCACAGCAGCACGCAACCCAAGAGAGATTACCATATCGCTCGCATTTGTCTGCAGAGAGCCTTCATGCATTAAAAAACACAATTCTCCACTCAGGTTCTTCTTCCCAGCTCTACTGTACATCAATTTGTATTCAGAGAGGGACTTTAGGCTTGTCACCTTCAGCTATTCATCCAGCCAATGAAGTATTTATGACGCAAGCTTTTGCTTTTTGATACGTCATTCCAGTCGTTTTCAATTCGTCTCCAGGTGGAGTCGGCGCTGTCATGTCAGAGTTTAAGAAATGAAGCAGAGAAACAAAGTAAGAGTGTAGGTGTCATGAGTTTCACAGTCTATCATTTCACAGTGTCTCACGCCATGCATATTAAAGCTTTTGGAAATGTGGCTTTAAATACCTTCTTTGAGATAATGGTTCCAAAAGGGTTCTTCCTGAGGGGCTGAGGTTCTATCCAGAGCCCTGTTTTGACAAAACAGTAAAACTACTCAGTAGAACCCCCTGAGTGGGTTACAGGTAAAGCCCTTGATATATACAAGGGGTTCTCGGTAGAACCTCCCTGGGTTTGACTGAGATAAAACCCTTAGAATATAGAAGAGTTTTCAGGAAAATGCCCTGTATGGGTTCTAGATAAAACCCTGGAAT
Organism: Lutjanus erythropterus; assembly: GCF_056507025.1. NCBI lineage: Eukaryota > Metazoa > Chordata > Actinopteri > Lutjaniformes > Lutjanidae > Lutjanus > Lutjanus erythropterus. The sequence goes on from NC_139320.1 coordinate 38,551,090, forward strand.
ATAAAAGGGTTCTCTTAGAATCCCCAGTGTTGGTTCTTGTTAGAAGATTCTGGACAGGACCCCAGAGAGGGTTGCTAAATTCCATCAAGGGTTCTTCTTACCATAATATAAAAGGACTGTCAGCAGAACCCCCTAGGTAGGTTCTAGATAAAACCATCGGAACATAAAACAGATCTGATGAAGCAAAAATGTTGAAAAAGTCATAACAAGACAGAAACAGAAAAGAGAGTAAGACTTGACCACAGAGAAAAGTTGGGGTTCAGTTAGCTTTGCACAGAAACAGCCCAAATATCCTTGAGTACATTTCAGAGCCTGTACTTTTTCACTTTTACTTGATAAAAAAAAAAAAAAGCTGAATCAGTACCTCTACTTTCACAATTTTTTTTACCTCAGTATTTTTACTTAAGTAAAGCATGTGTGGACTTTTGCCATCTCCGCTGAAAACCTGGCAACTGACATTGGATTAGTTTGTTGAATTTTTGTAATAAATATTCTAGCTCAAGCACACCCAATTCAAGGCCAATACTGGAAAGTGAAGAAAAATTTAAATGACAATGTTTAGAATTAGGATTATAACTAAATTGTCACACTTTTTAGGTATTTACTATTATGTATACAAGACCCTAAAGTACGTGGTTCGAAGACTATTATAGATTTGAGTTTCCAGATTCTATTTAATACATGGTCTATAGTTGAAGCGAGTTGTTTCCCCAGACTTGGGAAAGCTCAGGCAGGCTGCAGGAACTCTGCACTACCACAAGAGGTGCACATCATTGTATAATGACAACAACAAACGATGATGAGTCCTACACTGTAAGTTAACCAGCTGTTCATAACTGTCAATTGTCTGTCATTTTAAAGTGAAGCCTGTTTTCCTGAAAGAAAAGCCCACTGCTCTGAAAATACACACCCAGTATACTCAGTAGTTTGAGTTCAGTGACCGCCTGCCAGACTCCATTAACATATTGATCAATTTAACTGTTATAAACATCTGCTCCTTCTACAAGATTATTAATGACTTCTTACAACTCATAAACAGACGCATAGTCATTGAGCAAATATTTGGCATTAATTTGAACTCTAGTTAACATGAAACAGGCAAACAAAATCAGTTATTCTGGGCCAGAATAGGAGTTTCAAGCGAGTATTTCAGTTTAACATGTTTCCTTGATCTCTATTGACATATCATGGTCTTCTATGATTTACGATAAACAGATTACAGATTTCTCCATTAACTACCTCTGTGGCGCCACAGCCCACTCCCTACAGCCAATGTGAAAGATGAGTGATGTGACTGCAACGTGACACTGAGCAACCACTGTGAGGTGCATAAAGTTGTAAATTTGTTTCGAACATGAAGTCCTTCACCCATCCACAATGGTCTAACAACTGATTTTTCGGTTTTATCTTCGTCTCCAAGCATCAAATCATCACCTGGCCCAGTGTGATAAGTCCGTGTCAGCTCAGGACAAGCCGGTCTCGCTTAATCTCCAACATGGCTCCCCTTCACTGTATCAAACACTCCACTTCCCTGCTCCATTTTCCCTCTCGCCGCCACGCGATTTCACCTCTCTATTTCTCTCCTCCAGGCCCTTATATAAAGTGAAAAGACAGACCAAAAAAAAAAAAAAAAATCCTCAGTGCTGGGCAACTTTGGCCAAAGGACACACTCCGTCAAGTCATTATCCATCACGGTGATTCCCTCCTATCTGTGCAAGACAAAGACAGTTGTTAGGGAGACACTCATCCTCCTTCACTGCCAGCTTTGTTACTTAAAATACTCTGGCATGACAACACAGGCAGCTGAGACTTCCCTCTATACCTCTCTGTGGTTATATTCTGTCTGTCAATCCACATGGAGACTTGATGTGTGTGCCTGGCATAAAGAAGAAATGAAAGGCCGTTCACGTTGCAGGAATGATAAAAAAAAAACATGTCTTTTTCTATTTCTTTTCAAAGAAAACAACCTTAACCTTGAAATCCACCTCCACAAACATACTGTCTCAAAAGATGAGCAGCACAAGCATCAGCATGTATTCTATGGGCTTAGAAATAGATTTTTTTAAAAATCATAAATAGTCATGAATGTACTGGAAGTGACAGCATCATCTGTCCATATTAGGGATGTAATAATACCAAAAACTCACTCAGTATGATAACACCAAAATTAAGTCTGAAATACTTAATTCGCGATATTAAAAAACAAAGAAAAATAGTGACTTGAAAAATGTCCTTCTATAAAAGAGCAAAATGTAACAACTGTGTACACAAAATGAGCAAGACAACACAGGTTTATTTAACAGGAGCACGCAAATAATTAAAAATAAAACATTAAAAGAACATTAAAATTGAACTTAAGACCACAAAGTGAAAGGCAAAAGCGAGTGATAAATAGTTAAAACATGACGGAAACTGCTTTTAAACAGAAATTGCATTTAAGGGAGTTGTTATATTTTAAAAATATACACAAAAAGGCAAAGATGACAAATATACAGTGCAGAGATGCAAAAACCCAGAGAGCTACTTTAAATGACACATTTGATGTGCACAGCATGTTTTTGTTTCTATACAATTCATTTTTCGCTTTTCATTTTAACTTGAAGTGCTTCTGCTTTCCTTTTTCAGTAAAACAAAATACAAGAAGCCAGGCATGACCAAAGGATGTGCAAAAACTTGGCACGAATTGTCTTTGGTATCGAATGTTTGAATTATGTACAATTGCAAAACAAAAACAGTGCAGCAGTCAGTAGCAGCCCTTTGATAAAATAAAATAATAATATTAAATAATTAATAATAAAGTAATTAAATATGACGGTAGCTATGCTCACAGTCCAGTATTGAGACATTTTTCATTGCAATATCACAACAAATTCTGTATACAATGGCAGCAACTATTATTTTCACTGTTAATTATTTCCTTCATTCATCAATAAGTTATTGGTCCATTATTGGTGGATTAATTGTTTATCAATAATTAGTGATTAATTTAATAGGTGACAAATCATTGATTAATTGTTTCACCTCTAGTTAGATCTCTTGTCCATATCTGACAATTAGCTTGCTGAGAAAATAAAGGAGACGGGGATTTTATTTTATTAGAATGTGAAAATGAGATCTCTGAAGCAAGCTTTTATTCTGCATTATGATTTTCTTGGAGATTTCCTTGGAAAAGCCTGCAGTAAGAATCAGGAAAAGCAGATCAGACCAACATTGATTTATTTAAAGATTGGAATAACAACAGAATTGTCATTTTAGATTTTATGTCCATGTAGAAAAGATTAAAAATTACACGTTCAGAAAACAATGTTAGAATTATCTGTCTGGCTTTAAACAGAGAGGAGATTTTTTTTCTGTCTTAGATATCAGCTCTGGAAAAGCAGCAAAGAAACCTCTGCAAAACCTTGAGGCATCTCATTACATCAGATCCTGCTGACCATCTGGGGAGACAAAAACAAGCCTTGGAGCTTCAATCAATTATAGATTTGAGTGAATGCATTCATATTGGATGTAGTCGCCTTTCTTTGTGCTCCATTCCCCAGATATCGACAGAAGTGATGGCAGTTCATGAGGTTGCCAGCCAGTATGCAAGGACCCAAAGCCTTTAAAAGAGCGCCGTAGTGTGGGAAATTAATTTCACCGTAGCCATGTGAGCAGGTTTTTGTGTATTAATTACACACTTTAATTATTTTCAAATTGCCCGACTAGAGTAAAAGTTTTAGAATTTAATTTTTCAGCAAGTGCCTCCTCCCCTGCAGTGATCACAGTGCCCGAGATGAAGACAAGCAATAAAAGCAGTCGCAGCTGTAACACACTTATTAAAGGACATTCTCAATGTCATCATGACTCAGCAGTGGACTGACAGAGCCACTCGCTCAGGAAAGCGGCGGTGCTGTTCGGAGGTGTAGAGTAGCCTGATAGCTGTCACAACTGTGAGGTCAAGCTCATCCTCAGCAGATCCAGGAAACTGAACGCCATCGGACCATTCCTCTTTTCCCCTGGCTTTGCAGTAATTTACTCTTCCTGTCAGCACTTTGATGAATGACTTGATTTACACACAGGATCATACACGCTACATGGCAAGGTATCAATCATAGTACTGGACGCATTCATGGATTTCTAGCAGCTGCGCTGCCACAGTCAAAGCCTAATTACATCTACCTAATAGGGGTGCACGAACAGCAATGCCCCGTAATGGCGAACATATTGAAAATATGTCACAAAGCGTGCACCTAATGTGTTTAAATATATCCTGTTTATTCATTAGCCGCAACATTCAAGGAGTCAACTCGGGACAAACCCATGAAAAAAAAAAGACATTTCTGCTAGAACACCTTGATGAACACTCCTCTCCCAATGGCCTGCCTTGAAGCAAGCTGAGCTCTTTACTTGAAATGAGACTAAAAACCAGTTTCAAGGAAAAATGTTTCTAAGAGCAGTTTGATTCAATAATTAGCTTTTTATTAGCTTTTACAAAACTGTGGCATTAGAGGTCAGGAAAAGATGAATGGTGTGTGTATGCGTGTTCCCCAGACGATCAATACTCATGAATTCGGTGCTGCTAGAGGGCAAAGTTACCAAAAGAGGGCCTGGAACTAAATGTGCAGGTTGGGATGATTAAAGCTTGTTGTATTATGTTGAGAGTCTTGCAGACTTGTGCTGGATCACATGTTGAGGTGCTTTGTAATGCATGAGGCACACAAGCTTTTCAATAAGATTTCTTCATCCAAGCACGTCAATATGGGTTAAATTGCACGAATGAACAAGCAATGGATTTTGCTCACGTTATAATCAGATCTTTAAATCCAATTATGGACACGGCCTCTTTGCACTTTGTCTGGAAATAGTCAATTCAGTTCAACTACAAAGCAACTAGTTAACTAATGACTATATTCTTCATTGATTCATCTGAAAATTGTTTCTTCAGTTAATACATTTTTTTGGTATATAAAATATCAGAAAATAGAAGACTAGGGGTGTAAATCAGAAGTTTCATCACAATACGATATGATATTGATTCTTTGGACAAAAATATGATATTTTTCCAGTCTGCCACAATATTATTTTGATTCAATTCAATACAAGGACCTGTGATTAATATTAGACGATATCATGTGTCCATTTAAAAAGGTGAAGGTCAACTTTATTGTGACATATGCAATTATACAAATTATAACGTACAGTGAGATTCAGCCTCAGTATTTAACCCATCCTGGTATTGGGATGCATTGGGCAGTAGCTGTGCAGCAACCAGGGACCAACCAGGAGGACACCCACACAAACACAGGGAGAACATGCCAACTCCACATAAAAGGGTCACCACTGCGCCACTGCGCCGCCTAACAAAAGAAGAAGCTGTCACGCCTTTCTTTTCTGCTTTTGACCACCGTTAACAGAAACATTTAACTAAAGAACTAAAATTCCTCTCAATAATAATTGTCAAGGTTCATACTGCAGACAAAACAATTGTTTTTTGCAAGACACCATTATTGGCTAAAGCCTTTTACATTTTACATGGCATAAATTAGCCTAGCGATTAGCTGAAATTAACAAATTAAATGTTACATAAACAGCAAACCACAGTTGCATGCACGCTTTTTCAGCCTGAAAGGCAGAGTCACAGACTTTGTCCGAGATGTTCGCGAAAACACCAGAAACATAAGTTGATTGTCAAGTCTTGTTCCCAGGGTGTCAAATACATTTTTTTTTTAATTAGTAAAGCGTTCCGAGCACAGAAAAATAATGAGACAATAAGAAACACAGGCGGAGCGCAGAGTCTCTGTGGATACAGACACCACCGCACTCTTCTAGTCAGTCATAAGTGATGATTAAAAGGTTTATATGTTGGTGGGTGTACATGTTTATATGTTTATATAAGTCTATGCATTTTTAAGGAAAAATGTTGCTGTAGCAAAAGCAACAAGTAAGATGCGAGTGAGATGCCTGACAAGGTTTTTTCAGATCGTTTCTCTGAAATCCAAAATATTTTCACATTACTGAATTATTCCTGAGAGCGGAATAAACATCCTAATTGTCTTTTTCTTGGCTGCTCGTCGTTATCTGCCTGGCGCTAGCACTGTTTGAATGTCAAGAGGTGCAAAGACGAGGATATGGATTTGTGTTTTCAATTTGCACTGATGATATTGAATGACTGATTGTTGAATTGATGCCTAAATCCACATCAATGGTTTGTTACACCCCTAATGCTCATCACAATTCCTCAGAGGCGAAGGTCTCTGAGGAATTGATTGCTTGTCGAACCAACAGTCCCAAGCTAAAATAGATTTTAAATACAAGAATATTTAAATGAATTTATAAGCATCATATAAACACTGCTATAATGTAGTTGTAAGCAAATATCAGGAATCTTTTAGTATTAACAGTTACTATAGGATTGACAACACAGTTTAATATAGTTTTAATTACATTTCATGATATACAAAAAAACATACAAACACATTAGTGTTGTATGTATGTATTAACTATTTATACTATACAGTCAATCAGAGTCTATAAATGTGTGGAAATTTTATTTTCAACTTTGGAAATAGTAATTTAACAAAAGTCTATTTATGTTCCACTTGTGAGTTTGCTTTGCACACAGTGTTCTGTGAGACGTCCTTGAGATCGTTTTGGCCAGAGTTAAATTAGAATTCTTTAGGAACACTAAGGAAGGATTGGACATGTTTTTGAGATATGATCAGCCAAAATCTTGTAAAACCTCATAGTAAGTCATAGCTTACTAAACATCAAACATCCTAATATGTTATTTATCCAAAGCAACTGGCGAGTGATGAATCATTTAATCAAAGATTGCAGGGAGTCCATATAAATAATAAACTTAATGTTGCCTTTGAGAATGTTGATTTTTTTTATACTTCAAAATAAAAGGCTTCATCAAGAGTGTACAGTGCAATAGACTTATTGCACCTTTAGGCAACAAATTCAAGTTAATTCTTGATTATGTAAATAGTATTTAGACAAAACTTTTGGTCCACTACCTTCAGTAACTTTTATCCATATTTTCGCTTTTTGTTCATGTTGGCCTAATGTGGAGGGGGAAATCCACTGACTAGACACATCAAATCTGTCTACAGGTTGTGGGGAGTACAACTGCATATGTGATGATTTTTTGAGATAAGACTACAAATGGAAAAAAATATCTGGGGTGGTGGGTGCGCCTGGCTAGCTCAGTTGGTAGACCGTGCACCCCATGTATGGAGGCTGTGAGTCCTCTGCTGCGTGTCATTCCCCTACTCTCTCTCCCCATTTCCTGTCATATCTTCAGCTGTCCTCTCCCTTACAGGCATACAAAGTAAAGTTAGTAACTATTACAGAATACTAAGGTATTGAGACATCCCAACAGTATAATTTTCAACACAGTCAAAAAAACTGATACGAAGTTGCTGTAATGAGACGATGCATTGCAGTGTGCAGCATGTGCCACCAGAGGTCAGTCTCTCTACTGGTGGACGAGGCAGCACAGCTGAGCTGAGAAACTTTGCCCCTGTTTGGATAACTCTGATTATCTTGACAAAGGTAAGCCAGCAAATGCTGCAGACTACTGACTGGTCAGCAAGATATCGTGGTGAGTGTGCAACTTTAGTTGAGTAAGCATGAGGGAGCAAGTGGCAGAAAGTGACAGTGAATCTGTGCTGAGCAGAAGGACAGGTGAGACGTAATGTTGTCAGTCTGGCAGTAAATGTACAGTGTAGGTTTGAGTCGTCAGTGAATAATAGCTGCTGCTCTGCCTACATTAATGGAGCAGCCTACTATGTGCAGTAGAGCAGAGTCAAGCTGAGCCATTTTACACAGCTTTTACATAGATGCCTTCATAACACCGTACACCCTGGTAAAATGTCCAAAAGGTATCATGGTATGAGTAAAAATGCTCTGAACACAGCAGGCAGTGTGACAGACGCTCAGGAAGTCAGTGAATTAAGACACCTTGGGATCCTGCTCCCATTTTGCATCTTGACAATTCAATACAATAGGTTTTTGCGTTTGGCCCATGGCCCACCATTAAGTTTCAGTTTAAACCCTGCAGGGAAAAAGTTTGGGCACCAGTGTGTTATGATAATTTCACATCCTCACCCCTGCTGCGCTGAAGATAAATCAGTGTCTCACTATTTTTTATTTTTTAAAAAACATCAAGCTATATTTTCCCTTAAGAACAAATTGCTCACTAGGATTAGATTTCACATTTCCCTAATTCCCAAAGAACAGGTTTGCAGTGTGGTTCCACCAATTACATGCATAATCCTTCCACAGGCAGGTTTGTAAATCTTAACACACTGTGCGCAGGTTTTGGCACAATCACCAGACTGCATGATGCTGTTTATGGAAATTTTTGACATGTTCATGTCACATCAGCAGCACAAAACATTATGAGGACTTAGGTAACAGTAGCAGAGTCTACATGTGTCTGTGAGCGGACATGAGAGCATGAGATTAATAAGAACTCCCACAGCTCGAGCAGCTCTTATTAAAACCTAAAACAATAATTCATCCAGAGATGAATTTTCTATTGTTTTCATTGTGTTCTGGACTTGCTTGGGTGAATATTCATATCTAACATCATTAACTCGGCAAACAGCGAGAATACAAAACAGCTCGTGATGGAGAATGATACAAATTTAGATCACCCTGTGATTGTTTAAAAACAGCGCGAGGTGGTATTGCTTCTCTGCACGTCTCAGGCCATCAGCATGCACTGTCACTTCAGTAATAGTGACACTTTGATCATTTTGTGCAGCCATAATAAGAAAAGACAGGTCTGATATGCTAAATGAAGGTTTTACAACTACCTCTCCTGCCCCATTGAGCTTTAACCTGAGAATGCAAATCAGCTTCATGAAAACCAAGTGATTTCATGGTTCACTGGCTGCTACATAAGCATATGGTCTGCAGTCTCCAGGAAAATGTATCATAGACATGGGGGTGTACGTATGAATCTTACTTTAATCCGTAACTGTTCATTTTGTAATCATTCGGTCACATTTAGTGCTCTTGTGTGTCTTTGCTGCAGCATCACGGCGTGCGGCATTGTACTCTTTGGGATCATTTAAAACTCAGGGGAATTCTAGTGACTTTTCTCTCACACGACTAAATTATGCCATCAGTATTTATAGTATGTGTTAAAGACATGGTCCTCTGTTCACAAATTCAAGCATGAAGATTACAAGAGCTTAGTACACGTATTAGCATATCCTGCACTCTCTGAAGTAAGGGCTCCAAAAGGGTTCTTCCTGAAGGGCTGAGGTTCTACGCAGAAACATTTGCTTCTGAGGAACCCGGTTGGTCAAGGGTTCTTCGAAAGATTATGGGTTCCATTAAGAACCCTTTCCATCCAAAGAACCCTTTTTAAAACTCTTTCTTTGTTTGATTGTTGACATCCTGGAAGAACTCTTTCATCAAGAGTTCATCAAGGGTTCTTTGTAACATAATATTAAAGGACTCTTGGTAGAACCCCATGGGTTTGTTCTAGAAAAGATAAAACTCTTGGCGTACAAAACAGTTCTCTGTAGAACCCCCTGAATGGGTTATACATAAAACACTCGGAATATAAAAAGGTTCTCAGTAAAAACCCTAGATAAAACCCTTGGCAAATAAAAAGGGTTCTTGGTAGAGCCCTGAGTGTGTTCTAGATGAAACTCTTGGACTATATAAAGGTTCTGAGTAGAACCCCAGGGTTGGGCTATAGATAAAACCCTAAATATCAAAAGGTTCTCATTTGAACCTCCTGAGTATGTTCTCAGTAGAACCTTCTGGGTGGGTTCTTGATAAAATCCTTGGAAAGGTTCCAAACAGAGCACCCTCAGGGTGTTCTAGATATAAGCCTTGGAATACAGAAGGGTTCCTAGTAAAATCCTCTGGGTGGGTTCTAGATGAGAACCTTGGAATATAAATAGGTTCCTGATAGAAACCTCTGACTGTGTTCTAGATGAAACCCCTGGAATATTAAAAGGTTCTTGGTTGAAATTACCTGAGTGGGTTCTTGATAAAACCTTTGGAATATAAAATGGTTCTCAGTAGAACCTCTTGTTTGCATCCTTAGAATGTGGAACAGTTCTGCATAGAATCCCCAGAGAGGGTTCTTGGTGGAACCATTACACCATAGATGGGTTCTCGGTAGAGCCTCTCATAAGTTTCTAGGTGAAACCTTTCACGGATGGCTCTAGGTATAACTCTTTATGTTGTCTTCTTGATGGAACCATCTGAAAGGGTTCCAAGTGAAACCTTTATAAAAAGGTTCTACCAGGAACCAAAAAAAGAACCCTTAATGGTTCTAGTTAGTACCTTTTTTCTCAGATTGTGTTACATACAAACCTCTAAGCAGAGTTATGAGACAGTAATGCAGCTGCCTTCAACTGGTTGAAATTTTGTACAATTAATTGAATATGAATAAAAAGAAAAGTAAAGTATTTGAACCTGTGCTCTATAATCCCTTCGTGGAGATCAATGATTCTGCAGAAGCCAACAGATTCAGAAGCTGAGCAGAGACAAAAGCTTTTATTATTTTTACTACCCCCTCTCCCTCAATATAGTGGGAGGGGAAAACCATTTTACAGAGCCCCAAGCACGAGCGTAATTTGCTAAATGAATGTGACAACTTGTCTGTAAACAAGAGCTGGGACTAACTATGAATCATACTGGCTAGCCAGATATTTCTCCTTATTTACCATCTGCAAATAATGTCAGAGTTGTGCCCGAGCGCTGCCAGAGCTGTCACTTTGACAGGTTGTGGAGGTGGTGGTGCAGCAACAAAACAGGTTAAAAAACAAGTGCGCTTCATTTCCTTCCCCTCATGAAAACATCACAATTCTCTCCAGGTTGGTAAATACTCGGGCTCCTGTAATTTGTGTTTCTGTCTTGAATTTACTGTCAACTGTAACAGGATTTGTCTGTCAAGACAAGAGTCAGGATGAAGAGACCAAACAGGGGAGGAGGAGGAGAGGAGGTTTGATAAGATCGTTTCCAATATGTCAAAGAGGGGAAATACAGGGAGCTTATCTGATTTCCTCAGCTGGCTCCTCTTGTTTCACTGGTGCTGAATCACAAAAATTCATTTATTTCATTTGTCTTATTGGCTTTCCTACAACACAAATTAAATGAACTAAGCAGCAGTATAAGAACACTGTGAAAGCTCAATAACATTAGGTGCAGAGTTTGAGCTGAGACTCTGCAAATCATTTAATTCACCTGTACTTTGTCATTCACATGAGTCATTTACAGGTTTTACAGTGACACACTGTTTCAGATATCATACTGTCTACAATTATCATTTGTTATAAGTTCATCCTGCCTGCTTTACTTTCTGTTCTGTTCTAGCGGTTCCATCATTTGCCATTAACCACTTAGTCATTATATCCATATTACTGATGATTCGTTTTCATCTCATTGTATTAATATTTTGAGAATCATCCCTATATTGTTACAATATTGACACTGAGGTAGGCTATTTGGTCAAAATACTGTGAGATTTGATTTTGTCCATATTACTCAGCCCTGTTTGTTTGGTAGTTTCATCGACAGCAATCCATCATATTCTGTAAGATCATCATTTGCACTATTTTAGAATTTACAGTATGTTATTTTACAGAAAATGTGTCTATCAAGATTAGGGGTGGGATAAAAAAAATAATTCTCTGAAATATTGTGATTCTTTTTTTTCCACTGATTCCTGAATATTTTTTTATGTATATAAATTAAGTTTTAGTCTGTTACCTCAGTGCTAACACATAATGGGAATACCTATTGACACGTTAACAGAAATTAGCATTGCGATCGTTGTCATATTAACATAACAAACCGATCCATTTTCCTTCACATAAAACGACACGGTGTGCTCATCCGTATTTTATTTACCACTTTTAAATGCAGAGTAGCATTGATGCTGCTGAAATAAGACTGACCAACATGTGATGTGGTTTCTTTTTGTCTCCGCAAGTGTATAATTTGGCTTTTTCACATAGCCTCTTCTTAAAAAGCAAATAGAAATCCCAATAAATCAGAATATTGAATCGCAAAACTTGAGGAATCGCAATACATATTGAAACAGCACTGTCAGTGGTCAGGGGTCTGTCAGTCCCCCACTTTGGTCCAAGTTCAAATAATTTAACCACTACCAGATGGCTTGTCATGAAATCTGATGACAATTTCTAAGACAATGATGTTCCCCTCAGGTTGAAATTTAACAACTTCTCTGACTTCATCTTTAACCCCAACGTATGAAAACCTGCAAAACTAAATGACAGCTCATCCTCATCACCACCAGTGCCTCAGCTGTACTTTGTATTTGGTGCTAATTAGCAAAGTTGGTATGATTGCACACGAAGCTCAACTAAGATGGTAAACATTAATAAACATGATACCTGCTAATTACCAGCATGTCATTACTGTCATTGGCAGCATGTTAGCATGCTGATGTTAGCTCCATTTTAGCTACAATTACAATTTACAATTTAATTTAGCAGATGCCCAACACAAACAAGAGTCTAGTCGGGAAAGAACAGCATGAGGAAGTGCCCTAAAGCAAAGTTCATGTCTGATAGGAATAGCTCATTTAGCAGAGCAGCTAGCATGTCTTTCTCTTTAAAAAACCCTCCACTCATAAATGTGTTTTTCTTACATTAATGTCCACTAATATGTCTGACCTTGACTACACTAACTTGTATCTGTGTAATGTTTGTCACCAGAGAGGTGTTTTCACATTCCCTACTCTAGTGAGTGAGATTTGGTATGTAACAAAGTTGAAAGCCCATTTGCTCTCTAATATTCTTTATGCAGGCAAAGAAATCTGAAACCATCAGTGCAGAGTGGACCTACCATTTATAAGCTAACAAACAACATAAACAAATGAAAGAGGCTAACTACACCTACCAGTCTGTAGTAAGTTTTGGATTTTGGTGTAAAACAGACTCCTCATCTTACACTTGTAGGCTGAATCTCTCTTATGTCTCCTCTAATGCTCACACTCACTGCTCTTTCACCGGTCCACCTCGTGCAAGCAGAGCCTAAATATAGCCTAAATATCTTTCAAGCCCCTTTTCAGATTTTTTATTTTCACGTGGGAAAACTATGTTGAACAAATTATCAATCATAGCAAATTATAAACACGCCTGGAGGGGAACTTTAAATGATACATAGCAAAGTATATTGTTGATTTAACTGAGACTGTTTACAGATAATGTGAATGTTAATTTTCTCGTGGCCCTTTTTGTGGTAGACAGGTATAAATGTTTCTCCTTTTATCTCCTTGTCCAACTATGTCTCCAAGAATTTACATTTATATAGGACTCATTTGCAACAGCAAACATGACTTGACGGAAACACATTGCTGCTTGGATAACATTTTTATGAACATAACGAGGAAAAGACTCTAATGGATATACTTGGCAAGTCTTTAAACACATCTGCACAGTGTTACCTGACAACACATTTCATTTAGCAACTAAGCAAAGATTTCCTTTTTTTCTCAACCATGATAAGGTGCTCATGGCACTTGGTTAAGGAAAATATTGTGGTCTTGGTTTAAAAAAGGCAGCAATGACTTTAAGTATGAGACAAGGTTACAAGGTTAATGTAATCATTACAGCACAGACTCGTACAAGATGCAAGACGCAGTCCTGTCTATGACACTCACAGAAACAGCTATATATACGCTAATACTACATACAGTAATACTATATACAGTAAAATGGGTGAATAAATAAAAAGTCAGAAATAGAAGTATTGAAACTATCTCTTGTACACATGAAGACATTACATATTGGGCTTGCTACACATTATAATTCATTCTGCTTTACTCAGATGTGTACACTTTAAAGATGGTTACTTTAAAGATGTATTCTGGTACAGTTACTAATTACTTCTTAAAAATGTACTCAGTAACCTAATCTAAGTATCTCAATATAATAGAAATGTAACTTTCCGTTACTTTAGCATTACCTCTACACAATGTTTTATGTTTGTTGAAGATTTATTAATTTCTTGTCCAGCTATTCTCTCCTTTGTTGTGTGCAGATGCAAGTTTAGATTAATAGTGATAATTATACACATTTGATATGGGCTTACACACTCAAACTTCAAATAAACCGCCCAAGCTTATTGGGGCTTCTGTTTTCACACTCACACACCATACTGGGCACTTGGTAGGAGTATTAGTAGTATTGACAGGTTAGCTGGTAACTGGGTTCCTGTGTAAGTAACATTAGCGGTTGATCTGTGTTGCTAATGTTAGCGATTGGTCCGTATACCGAATGTTTGCAGTTGGTCCGTGTGGTCAACATTGATGGTTGATCTGTGTAGCTAACATTAACGGGTGTGTACTAACTTTTGAACTGTTGTAACTGTGTGACTGTTGTTGAACTGTCCACCTCCCAACAGTTTACAAAAACATACTACCCTCCTGAGTGGAGAAAATGTTTCCTATGAGCATAATCCAGGCAGAATCCCATCAAAAACAGAACCATGAAACTAAATTAGCATGAAAATGTAATTTCTTGGAGACATGGTTGCTTTGTTAGTCAGTTAGCGTCCATGCCTGGACCTCAATTTCTGATTTGGACATCACTTCATAGGAGGCGAGAAAAAGCTTCATTACTTTAACCTGTTAACTGTTAAATTTGTTCACATTCAAGTTAGAGTGGTTCGTTTTCATCGAAATTGAAATGTAGGTAAATAAAACCTTTAATCTGCACTGTGTCTCCTGGGCCTGACTTTGTTGGCCCCTAACAAATTCATGAGCACATTTTCCGGGTTGTTCAATAAATGACACAGAACTTCAGATAAAAAACAAAACAAACAAAAAAAAAAATTCTTAAAGGTTTCTACAAAGTCTCACTGAATGTCTTGGAAGTGGAAGAAAAAGCCTCCCGCGCTCCTTAAAACAAATACTGAAAGCCACCAGCCTCCGAACATCAACTATTAATCACATCTGAAGCTATGTACTTAAAAGTGAAATACCCATAACACCTCACTGCCCTGCATGGTCTTGAACTACGCAATCAAAGGGAGCTTTCACACCAAAACAGAGTTTAACTGCAGGGCAACTTTCATGTACTTCACGGTAATCTTAAATTCTGTTTCACTCCGGGCATAAACTCTATTTTTCCTCAGCAAGAAGATATCTTAGACTAAGGCATTTTTTACTCATTCAACTTCTTGTGCAGATAAAGAAGTGAGTGTTTCCTTTCCTTCACTACAAACAAAATACAAGACAACCTTAACATCTCTATCCTCTTTAGAGGAGATACCTGCATTTGGACCCACTTTGTTTTATTTTGGACATTATCCAACAGAATTATGACCACAGCACACTTTTCCACTTTGCGTCAGTCCATCTCAGATGAGCTCGAGCCCAGAGAAGCTGGCAGCATTTCTGAATGTTGTTGATACATGGCGTTCACTTTGCATGGTAGAGTCTTAACTTGCATTTGTAGATGCAGCGACAAACTGTGTTTACTGACAACAGTTTTCAGAGGTGTTTCCGAGCCAGTCATGTGGGTCTTTAATACAGTGCCGCCTGAGGGGTCAAAGGTCACAAACATTCAGTGTTGGTTTTCGGCTTTGCCCCTTATGTGCAAAGATGTCTTCAGATTCTCTGAACATTTCAGTGATATTATGGATTGTAGATGGTGAAATCCCTAAATCCCTTGCAGCTTTGTGTTAAGTCGTGGTCTTGAACTGTTGTGGTGAACCTCGCTCCATCCATGCTTATGAATGACTGAACCTTTCAGGGATTCTCCTTTAGTACCCAATCATGATACTGTCGCCTGCTGCCAATAAACACTTTTTTCCCAGTCTTTGTATTCTCTGTATAGTATTCATTTGAATACAAGTTGAAAAGTATTTGGAAATCATTACATTCTACTCTAATGTCTTATTTAGCAAATTACTACTGTGAGGATGTCTGAATGAATAAACTGCAAATTGTAAATCAAACTGTACTTTTCTTCTAATACTTGTTGCTGTCTATTGAGTGATTTTTTTCTTTTGTTTCTATTATTATTGTCTCAGTTATTGTCTAAATTCTTGTTATTATTACATGCATATTGTCAAAGTATATTGTGTGCAAAAAGAAAACATCTCTGTCCTCATACGGTATTACTGTTGACTCATTGTTAATCCATTGAATTCAGGATGTGGATTTTCATCAGTTGGCAAGTCCAAGGTTTCTCTGATTACAGTGAATATTTACTATGAACCGATGCTCTGTGAATGGCTGAAGGTTCAATTAAAAGTCAGTTATTTACAGGAAAGTGTGCATGTTTGAAGAGGACTGAACTGAAAGTGAATCTCCAGCGGTCCCTTTAACATAATGCATATTCCCGAAGCTGCATCGGTTGCCCTGTTTTTGATTCTATGCACTTGGGCACATTTATCTCTGTATGTATTATTGATATTCTTGGGAGATAATGTTACAACAAGGTCTTCAGGATCCATCCGGCTCAGATGGATAGCTGTTTTTTCAGGACTCTCAGTGAGTCCTCTCGGTGCATTTGACAGTTGTAAACATATGTATACTGCTGGCTTGGCTGAGCCAGCCATCTATAATGGATATGGAGTCATGTGGGGTGGAACAAGTCACCTCTGGTGAGATACTGGGACTCCATAAAATGTTAAAATAGGCCTCTCCAAATATGCTCAGCATTTCCATGAATAATATCCAGAGCTTAGAGTGTGAAAATGTCAATCGCTCTCTGCCAGGCCTTCAGAGATTTTAGCGTGCAATGAGAAAATATATCTTTCTTAAATGTATGTCACTATGGAGATCTTCTCCAGCACGATGGAGTCAGTCAGTATTTAATAACCTGGACTAAATCTTCTTCAAAACTTCAAGATGTGCAGTATGCTATTGATTACAGGTTTTATATATTTCATATCAACTATATTTCTCTAGGGATTTGGAAGAAGCAGTTTCCCCAAACTTCTACCTCCTATGAATAATAATGCTGTCGAAAAGTTAAAATTGGGTTTTATGGCATTCCACGGCACATCGATGCTTTTTCGTGAGCTCCTCTTGTTGCTGTTTGTGCTGGTGATTGCTCTGTTTGAATCCTTTTTGATCTCAGGGAGGCAGTTGACACCACAGACCAGGTCATCCTGCTTGAAAGCATCGAAAAAGGGTTTATGTCACAGTTACTGCCCTTCAAACGCTTCACACCATAAATTTGCTGATCATTTTCTGCAGCCACTGGAGGTAGTGCAACATCTCGAACTGGGTGTCATGGTTGGTGTTTCCTGTGCATGGACTGATTTCAACTCCTTCCTCGATTAAATACTTTATATCAGCACAAGAGCGTTTAATCAGTATTCAAAAATGTTTGCAATCAGGTTCTCATTGCAATGCAATTATTTAGAAGAAATGTTCTGTAAGCCAATAGCAAATGTTCAATAACCTGAACAGTCAGAGTAATGTATTAAGCTATTACAAATGAATGCAAGTTGATTGCCTCTAACCTGTCTTCTATTTTTTAGGCCACATAAAATTCCACTGTATTAAAATCTACACTGTCAGGCTCACTTATCTCTGCATGGTAATAATATTGGATGATCCAACTCACTCATATCATTTGCAAACACAATATCTATTCCCCCAGCGAACACCCACCAGTTCCAGGGTTTAAAATCCATTGATAACATGTCTGAAAAACGTTTGCAATAAAAAAAAAAAAAGGTGTTCATATTCAGTCTGTAATAAAATTATTAGGACTGAATCCTCTGTCAAATTAAACCAGCAGATTCACCCTAATGATTGGATTGCAGATATGATGTGGAGGTACTATCTGCAAACTTTTCCACGAGTTAATGATAATGAATCTAGGATTGCTGAATTCCTCCCACTCTATTAATCTAATTCAACAAAAAAAGAGAAAAAAAAATGTGCAGCCTTTCTGGAAATTCCTGTTAGGTCTGCGTGTCAGAATCTGTTTTTTTTATTATTTATTTATTAATTAATTTTTTTACTCAGATCTTTTTCTAAGATCAAGATGTAAGAACTCCTCTATCTGGCTTCCTCCAGTGAAAGCACTGATAAAACACGGTCTCTTCCAACCTTGAGAAAATTAAGCATGCTTTTATTTAATCTCATTTTCATCAACACGACTCTTAACACCAGTTAAGAATCTGAAGTCAGGCCAACTAAGAGCCAGGATGATAACCCTACTTTGATGATTTTGTAGCTTCCTTAGTTTTCCTTGTTATACTAATTCGAGACTTTCCCCTTCAAAGCTCTTTTGGCTATGAAACTTAGGCTAGTGGAGGAGTTTAGGATGTAAAAATGATCAAGACCTTTTGAAATGCCTCACACAGGCATGGTGTCTACAATTAACCTCTACTTTATCTTGACCTTCTTATTTGACCTTTTCTTAAATAATTCTCTCAAATATCTCTTTTTAACTACTTTATTGAGTTGAATTGATTGTCCTAATGATTTAGTACAGTATTAATTATGCTGTATTAGGCAGGAAGTAGAGCAGGTCGTCAATTCATCGAAGTGTTGGCAGTTTAATCCATGGGACACAATCCAATCCATGAGTCGCCGTGTCCTTTAGGAAGAACCACAAGCCATGCATAGCATCTTTTTTTAAAAAAGGTCCTACTTGGAAACGTTTTAGAGAGTTCTACCTGAGACCCAACATAAAGGGTTATAACTAGAAGGTTCTAGGTGAAATGGTTCCACCCACAACCCTCTCTGAAGATTCCCTCCAGCACCTTTTCACCTTCTAACCAGCTCTACGGAGAACCTCTTTATATTCCAAGGGATTTATCTAGAACCAACTGAGTGGGTTCTACATAAAACTTTGTTTATCCCACAGGTTTTATCAAGAACATACTCAGGAGACTCCAAGAACCTTTTTTACATTCCTAGGTTTTTTTTGTTTTGTTTTGTTTTCTTTATCAAGAACCCACCAAGGGTATTCTAATGAGGATCTTCTCATATTCAAAGAGTTTCGTCTACAGCACATTCAGGGAGTTCTACCGAGAACCCATTTATATTTCAAGGGGTTTTATCTTGAGCCCACCAAGGGGTCTCTACTGAGAACCTTTTTTTTTAAAAAGGGTTCTTCAGAAGTAAATGGTACTGAGTGGAACCATTCTTTACATTATGACATTGCCACAACTCAAACTTTATACATTTGCTTGTTGCCTACACTTGAAATGACTAAACACTATTTCAACCCTCAGTTAAATTGTAGTATTGTTTTGTTTTTTGTTTTTTATCTATGCATATTAAACCGATGTCACATGTTCCATCTTGCATATCTGGCAGCCAAAGATCTAACTACATGATACAAAGTACTTTATTAATCCTCTAAGGATAAAACTGAGCGCCACTTTAGATACAGGGTAAACAGGTAGGACAAGAGGAAAATGCATACATCTCTCAAGGCAGTAAAAAATACATATTCATGGATAATTCATAGACAACAACATTATACAACCACTATCTTCACTTGTACACAGTTAAGAACTGTTATTCTTCCTCTCTGACCATTGAAGTTGGCAGATTCAAACATATTCTGGAGGAAAACAGATTGTGCGAGTTGTGTTTTGGGTGAAGTGGAAAGTGAATCTCATTTTCTTTTGTACTGTACATTCTGTGATGATTTATTTAGGAGTGTAAATTTTGCATGAAATGCTCAACCAAGTCCTGAAATATTCTGGTGTTAAGTTGATCAAAATTTGGAAAAATTGTTCAGTTTAGACTTTGTCTCAAAAGGAAAGATTTTATAGTGTTAACTTCTAATTGTTATCTCTCATTTGCTGTGTTTTCCTCTGCATTGTATTGCTTGGCTTGTCTCAACTCACTCACATTTGTTTTTTCACTGTCAAAAGTAGCAGATAGTATCTAGGACCTGGTAACTTTCAATTAAAGTTTCAAGCAAGATGAGTCAAAACCAAATGGTGGAGTGAAAACACTGCAGACCACTGACTGATCCAAGAGAATCATTGCTGGACTCATCACATGCACCACACAGCAATTTTTTCATTCACTTGGGTCAACTCAGATTTTAAAAAGTGGCAGCATGCAAAACCACGCTAGTGCAGATGTATGCTTGGTTTTAAAAGAAGTGCAAAAGGAAAAGATATCCTCCATTGTTCCTGGTAGTGCCACATTTAAGATGATGTCACGGCAGTTTCACCACTATGACGGTCAACTAAGAAACCTGCTAGGGTGATAAAAAAAAATACACTTGATTATTCTGTTATTATGTCCTGTGATACTGTATCGACTCTCAAAAACACTATTTTGATATCATGATACATGCAGAGATTTGTGACAGTGGATCATTTTGAGTCGTGTTTAAACAGTAGCAAAATAGCAGTATTTATCCATCTTCACTGCTATGATTTCATAAAAAAGTTTTTTGGTTTTTTTTAACTTCAATTGAATGTGTATGGTGATGTATTCTTTATGTAATGACAGTTTTTCTAACATTAGATTTAAAAAAAAAAAACAACAATATATCTTAAATACAGTATTGCTGTATATTGCAATACGTGGACTAATAACCCCTGTGTTGTGATAGCTATCATATTGCCAGATTCTTGATACTCTCAATACACAGTCCTCCTGCCTGCCAGGCCTGGAATTTCATCATTTTAGGGGCAAGGCCACATTGCTTTTTGTGTTGTCAGTTTTTAAAGGGCACCCAGGCCAAATTCCAGGCCAGCACAGCCATGAAAAATAAAATGATTGTTTTAAGTCTGTAAAAATAATGTAATGAATTTAACTTGAGGGTTATGGGTGATTTTATTTTTGTCAGTTTTGGGGTTCCGTAGTGAAACTGGCCATTCAGCAACACAACTGAGAGGAGTTATACACATACGCTGTGGATCTAGCTGTTTGTCGCTGTTGACAGAGTCTCCAGTCTACAGTGTAAACCACAGAATTGAAGAGCAACATTGTTTTAAAAAATGATACCGTGTCAACACTTTTGTCCAAGCATTCCCCTTCTTGTGCTTGTCCTAAGCGCACTGCCTTTGTTGCGAGTCATCACACTTACACAGCCCAGTTTTCCAACAGTTTATATCATGTAGCCCAATTAAATTATCAACAAACGATACTGGTGTCTAAAAACCGTACTGACAGGAAAGAAGCAGAGGAGAAAATAGCTAAATCAGCTGGGACAGTATGAGTGGGGCAAAAATTACCTGGTACCAAAAACATGTTGAGTCGACTTGAGCCGAGTCACATCATGCAAAGGAAACACGGTGGAGTTACGGAAACACATATATTTTGCCACTGATGTAGATGATGTAGCTGTATAACAGTTTGAACATCTGATTCAAAATTATTTTCTTCTGGTTTTATGTTGTTTTTTTTTTTTTTTTAGACTTTTTTGGAAGATTGTTTGAAAATGTAAATGCAGCTTTGTGGATCGGGCTTAGATGAATATGTAAGTGGGAAAGTAAATAAAGTTAATTTAGTATAGCGCCTTTCACAGAGCAAGGTCACAAAGTGCTTCACAAAAGTGAAATTGCTAAAAGCAAGACCAGAAAAACAGTAAAAAGAAACAAACAATAAAACATAAGCAATAAACAGACCTTAAACTGTAGCAGCATGTTGAAAATAAGCTGGGACACAGCCAGATTGCAGGGAGCTATTTTTAACAGCGACCAGGCATGGGCCAATGGAGCTAAGCACATTTTTAAGAATGGAAGTTGATAAAATATCAACAGATCTTGAAGAGAGTTTCATGCTGTCCACCAGATCAATGAGATATTGCAGGGAAATAGAAGAGAAGTAGTCCAAAACTCATGGCTGAGGTGGATAGGCAGAAAAAGTAGAGTAGAAGAAGGGATGACTCTAACCCTGACATCTTTGATCTTATCCACAAAAAAGGACAGAGTGTAGTGTCTTGAAGCAAATAATGTCTGCACTGTAAGGAGTGTATTTCAGTAGTAGCTGAAGTAATGTAATGTTTAGAATGAGTCTCATTTAGCTTTCTGCTTTAGTGATGGCGGTCTACTTTGGTGGATTATAACAACTTCAAATTACACCCCATTCCCTTAACCTGCTTTTATTATCTTTTCAGTGAAAAGGCATCAGTTATGTGTCTGTTATTTACTGTGAGTCTGAACTCAAGACATCCACATTTTGTTTTCCTGCCGTTGAGCTGCTATGATGATATTTTATGATCAAAAAATGTATTATGTTTATGATATAAATTGTCCATCTGAATTGGTTAAACTGTTTTGTATAAGTTTTCATAAACTCACTTAACAACAACAGCTATCATTAAGTTAAGCTAACGATAAGTCAGGCTAGCATGAGCAATTCTATTAATTATATTTAACAACAAAAAAAGAAGTACTTTTCCTGAAACATGCTATAAAGTTGTTAAGAAGAAGTAATCTATATTTCGCTTTAGTTCGAAACTTTTAGGGTGGCTCAAATTTAAGTTGCATTAATGCAAACTATGGATTTGCAAAACCTGACTTAAAGGAATTGGGTTCACTTAACTTGTTAACGTTCTGAAAACCTAAATCAATTTGTGGTTTCCCAATTGAAGTAGTTTTTAAAGTTGGTCCAACAATATTTTTTTTAGTGTGGCCATAGCTGTATACAAGACACAATAGTAACAACCCATCTTTAAGCGGGGACATAATGCCAGGCTTGCAGAGGAGGCCACACATCTGCAGTAGTAATGCAGACTAGCGTGTGACTGTGAGACAGAGCCCAGAGATCAACCCTGTCCGCTGGGAAAAAGTCAGTAAGTAATGCCTAGGGGTGATGATGAGTAAAATATGTGGATGGTGCAGTGAACCATCTCGTGCATGTCACCTGCTGTAATGCTATTCGCTTGATTAATTGAAGTTAACATGTCTGGTTCTTGAAGCTTACACACTCAAGTTTGCTGTGCATATCTGATGAAAGGTCAGCTCGCTCCAATTTATTTGCCAAAAGGAGAGGACACAGGGGAACACGCACAGGCTGGGAATTTAATCAGAGTGGCACCCTGATGCTGAAACCCGGTTCTGCTCTGTAAGCTGCCTGCTGCACGATGACATACACAACTGAATCTGAGCACCGGTGCATGACTAATGATCAATGACTGCGACAAAGATACTCCCATCGTAATCTGGTGACAAGTTTTGTTGACAGATGTTTAGTTAAGAAAGACAATGTTGATTAATACGTGCACTCTCAGAAATAAGGATTCCAAAATGGTTCTTCCTGAAGTGCTGAGGTTCTGCTTCTTCTACTTTGAAGAAAGGGGCCATAAATGGTTCTCTGTAGCTTGTTATCCAAGAACCTTTTTGGAGGAAACAGACAGAGGATTGTTGAGATTCTCAAAGACTTTTTTCATCAAGGGTTCTTTGTACTATAAGGGTTCTTGACAGAACCCCCTGGGTGGGTTCTGGATAGAACCCTTAGAAAATTAAAATGACTCACCAGGAACCACCTGTAACGGTTCTTGGTAAAACCCTTGGAAAACAGAAGGATTCTCTGTAGAAGCCCCTGCGTCGGTTTTGAGATAAAACCGAATTAAAAAAAAAAAAAAAACGGTACCGAGTAGAACCCCCCGAGTGGGTTGTAGATAAAATTCATGGAATATAAAAGGGTTCTCGGTAAGGGAATCTCGGTGGGTTCTGGGTGGAACCATTACACAATAGAATGATTCTCTGTAGAACCTCTTTTAGCGGGTTCTGAGTGAAAACTTTCACAGATGGTTCTAGATGTAATCTTCATGTTTGTCAAGATAGCACCTTTATTTCTAAGAATGTATTGTAGACTTGAGATTCTTTACATTTCAGAATAAAGTGCTTCTTAAACATGTTTCAGTGCTAACTAAAATAAAAGTCAAAGATAAGATAGAACTTTATTAATCCCAAAAGAAATTCTTGTTTGCAACTATGAGATGATATTTATTAATTATTCTGCTCAAATCTTCACAAAAGGTGTCCATTTCTTATTCTAGATTCTGGAGAGAGGATTCTCAGACAGAATCAAAGTGGGAAAGTGATTAGAGGAGTTATTGATCCCTTTATTTGGGCAGCGTCTCTGCTAAAAGTGAGAGGACTTGACCTCAATTTATGTCTGTAAGTCTCTTGCTGACTGCATTCTCCACTCAGAGAACGATTAAATAGACAACCGGCATTAAAAAACTATTCCCCAGCCTGCAGTCTGCCTCTGAACGGTACATACACTTACCAGCTGTAACTGTCAAGTGCAGAATATGTGAATGACTAAATGACTTATACTGCGACACATTAGGTTTATAGTACGAGGGGGACTTAAGTTTTGCTTCATTAAAGATAATATTCTTGAGTCTTGCTTACCAAGTTGCTATACACAGTGTTGCAATTGTGATGAAAATGAAGACAATTTTGTATTTTCAAAAGAGATTCATCAGAGATGCACTGCACTTTATATAAAAAAATATGTGTACTGCACACATATATTTAAGATTTATAGGCTATAACAGAAGATGAATCTATATTTAAGCTTCAAAGTTGTATTCCCTAAGATTTAAGTCCTGGCTGATTTGGCGACAGCTGTGGCTACCATGGTAACAGCAAGTCTAGTTTATGCTAAACATCAGATACACATACAGACTAAATGGAAAGGTTTGGAAAGGTTATGCATGAAAGTATATGGGTAATGACAGTAATGACTATTTTCATATGTACAGGGGACATAAATGTGCCTTAACACCAGCAAACACAGCATACAGCACACACACGATGAGCAGCTACATTGTCAAAAATACAATAGAAGAGCAACCGGTGTGTCTGTTTGCAGTGCAGCCAAACAAACTCACACTGTTCTAATAAAGTCAGTCAAAAATTCTTGTTCCTCTACTGCTGAAACTGATGAATTATGTCTTTGATGAACAATCACAGTCAACACTAGGGCAGTGAAAAATACATTGCATTTCTTCCTTGTAACAAACGCCACCTCATGTTTTACCAGGACAGCACTTTCAATGTAAAGCAGCGGTTAGATACTAGTCAGTCTCTAAAGCTGGGATACTGAACATGCAGCCAAATGGGCCAAATCTGGCTCCTGATAGCACGTTGGATGGCCCTATGACCCTTTTTAATTAACAATGAAAACAAACTGATGGGGGTTGGGTCCGGGCCCCCATTCCCCCATAATTTCCATCTATGGTTACACTTGATTTTTGCATACAGCTGATGTGCATGGGCTGATGTGGTCGGATTTGCTGCTTTGGAAAGATGAGTAAGGTCAGCATACGTGGAAAGGAAAATAAAAACAAGCAAGCCTCTATTTTGCCACCTAAACCACTGTGTTTAATTTCACCATCGTGAGTCTAGCGTCAGTGAGGGTTCCCACCAGGTAGCACTGCGAGAAAATGTTTATGATTTCACCCGATAAATATGTTATTATTAATGTTTGTTTATTAACTGGTCTTTGGCCTCTGATCAATTTGCAAAAGTGGCCCCCAGGCAAAGGAAGCTGAGTATCCCTGCTCTAAACGCTTTGCTCAATAGAGAATGAGGACGATCTCAGGTGGCCCACCTGAGCTGGATTGAGATGGCAGCTTCGCGACCAGAGTGGATCAGTTCACCTCTCCTCTTGACCGCACCATCTCTCTCTCCCACTCCTCAGCCAGAGGAGTTGCATAATAACCATGATGATAATAATGAATTATAAAATACCTGCAACACAATTTCAAGGTGCTTCAGTGTAAAACATAACCAGTTACACACTGTATCTGCATGACATTTAGGGTTGTAGGCGTCCTGCCGTCTCCATATATTGCACGCCCTCGTGCTTTCACTTCTCACCTGCTCACTTGAAAATCTTTTCTCTTTGTTTCCTCGTGTTAAATCCACCGCCATGCTGACACCGCTTGTGTTCCTGGCGCACCTGCTTCTTAAAGGTGATGAGAGCCGACTCTCTGATTGCATGTTCGGCCTAAACTCACCAGTGAATTAATGAGGCCACTTGGGCACACCTGATTGGTGTATCCCGCTGTGCGCTGGTGGCACAAGGGATGGGACAAGGCAGGATATCCCTGTACCCCTGGTGCAAGACAGCAAAGGCAGATCTGGACACACCTTGAATAAATTAAATCTACTATGCCTTGCGCTTTTGATCAGTGTACGATAGGGCCCCTAATCTTTAGGGCAGCCTAAAGCTAGCACTTGGTTAAAGTTAGGGGACTTTATCGTCTTGGTTACAATAACAAATACTTGGTAAATGTTCAGGAACAATCTTGACTATGAGTGCAGGGAGTGTCCCAGTCTGCAGAGACAGCCTGGTACGCTGCAAGGATTCATCGTCGTACACCATTTCCACATGTCATGCCGATATATCTGCAAAAACTGACGGGGGTCGACAGACAGTCATGGAGATGTAAGCGTTAAAACCCTAAGACAGGCTTCACAGAGGGGGCATTCAACCATCGTCCCCTTTTTCCTGGCAGTCACCACAGCAAACCTCACATCAGCACGAATGAAGGAACAGCAGTGTTAAAAATGACATGCTGTGCTGTCTGGAGAGAGATGTCCTTCATGGGTTACAATACAGCAAATGGGGTTATTATCTATGACCACTGCATTCTGTTATTCCTCCCACGCCTCTTTTCTTTTTTGTGCTCTCACTGTGATGAAGAAGGAGGCATATTTCACCTTGTTATTTACATATAGCTGTAATAATCCTCTGTGTTCCTTCCCCTTCACATTCATTTTGATATTCAACACTATTTACGATTACAGGCTTTGCAGCGCATACCCAATCCAGGCAGAGAGTAATGAATAAATTAAGCATTAGAGTGAAGGCAAAGTCCTACTCCCGAGGTCACATGTATTCTGCTGCCATTTTAAAAAAACAGGCAGATCACTGAGGAATACGGCAGAAGAATACAGTCCAGTCAGATGCAAGTGAGCGGCTGTAAATGGGCGGCCATCGGGGAGCACCTGAATAATTTATAGCTCTCCTTGTTGTGCTGCACAATCAGAGGAGGTTTATTTCAAACAAAGGGAACATGATGTCTGTTATGAATTCCTGTTCTGCTTTGTCTCACTCTGTCATGTTTGTACTCCGCGATTTCATCTGCATTAGATTTACTTTATTTGATCTATCAGACCGCTGACATGCAGTTGTAATTGATGCAGCTGTTTGCGCTTCCTGAGGCATTTATAAAATTAAAAAGAAAAAAAAAAAGACTAAAAATAAAAAGAGCAGTTGTGGGTGTTTAGATTAGAGAGCAGAAAGCTGCATTTCAACGTGCTCTTAATCTGGCAGCTCTCATCTTCCTGCAGCCTGGGACGTCCCGCTAGGTCTGTCTCCAGAGATGCCAGGTCTCACTGACACAATTCTCCAGAGAAACTCACAGCGTGAACCGTTAAACATGGCACTTTTATAAGGCCTCATACTGAGAGCCTGTTTGCCTTTTCTTACCGAAACTCAACCAGCACATTTATAATCTCATCTGCAGTGCTTCCATTTTTGTTATTTTTGTTGCATAAACGTTCAGTTTAAACACATGCTATACAGGATCTTCTTTAAAAAAAACAATGTATAGGCTCATATAAACACACAACACATTCAAGATGTAGTGGTGGCTGTACCTGCAGAGATGCTGCCCTCTGACTGTAATTTCTTATTTACTGATATTTTTCTGTGTTCAAGATGTTTTTGGTTTTCAGCCTGTTTGGCAGTGTAGCCTGCATCCAAAATGCAAACATGTTTCAATGTTGGGACTATAAAAATATAGTGAGTAATGGTCACATCATATTCTCTGTATCTTCCCTCTGCTCTCCATCTGTGAGAGCTGCAGAAAGATGTTAACACACATACGCAGGCACGATTTTAACGTGACCAAATGGACACTGTGCTCCTCTGTTTAACTACGGTCTGTTGAAAAGCTGAACACAGAAAAGTTAGAAAAAGAAGAAACTCTCTCATTTGTGTATTTAGCTGGGGAGGAGGGGCCGACTTTGAAAGGAGCATTTACAAACAGTTCAAAAGTATGTAAGTAAAGGAAAACAAAAATTCTTCATACAGTATGTAAGCTGCAACGTTTTTTCTGTTGCCACAACTCCCTCTGTGTACACCAGATATTATATTTCTCTGTGGTTTTGATCTTAATCTAAGATCCCATGTCAATGGCTGCAAGCTCAAATGATCAAGTTACTATCTGAATTGTCCTTGTTGCATAGTAAAGAGAGAGATGAAATAGCTATTAACAGCACTGATGCAAACAACAAAAAGCACACTTCAAGTGTCTGTATTAGTGTTTGTATCATTATGGTGACTCTCATGTCAATCACAAACTACAGTTTGTGAGACTTTGTGATGTTTAGTCTTAGTTTAGACTTTTGTTGTAAAAGTCTGTATGTGCTTGTTGGCTGCTTGTGTCTGTTCTAGGTTAGAGCTGTGTCCTCCCATATGTGCTTTGATGTTGTTCTCTCGTTTTTTTTGTATAACTTGTTTGTTCCTTTTAATGTACAACATCAACCTGCCCAGGGACTTCAGATCATAATTAGCCTAACTGGCACTTCTACGTCGTATTGATGTTGATGTTAATTAGAGTGTTTTCCCAGATAAATAAATCAGTAAAATAAAGTCAATCTTGAACTCTCAGTTGAACACACTATCATCAATCTTTCACTTCTTTCTCCCACAATGCCCACTGCAAATCTGACCACCACCACTGGATTCTGTGGCTCCAATTACGCATTTTAGCATTTAGTGTTGAAGTATGTGACAAATGCACAAATACAATCCTTTTCAACAACAGCTGAAAAATCATGACTTTTGCGCAAATGGGAGAGGTCATGGAAATAATGAACATCCCCATAATTGATGGGCTAATTAGTTGTCACTTGCAGGTAGCTGCACTAGTTTAGACTCAAGGATAAACCAACAGAAAACAACCAATGCCAGACATGATTTCAGTAATGTAATGTTAATATGTAATAATATATTGTTTGTATACAAGCTTAATAAGAATTAATTAACTACTAGAAATGTAACTGAATATGAATACATTATTCAGACATAAACAGAAACTGAGCTCAGAACTAGAGCTAGACTAGACTTTAATTTGCTCTGGCATGTATGTGTGCCCCGCCTTACATTCAGACAGAATTACATCAGCCTTAAATCCCATCAGGCCAGTTACAACCATTTATTTAATATGGGGCAGGTTCTACCTGATGATTGACAGAGGAGTGTCACATGTCACACATTTCGCTGCTCTGATTGGTTTGTTCAGTGCAACGCAAACTATGCAGTGCTGATACAGAAGGATTTTGTTACTGCATTGCTTATTTCTCACCTGAAATGTTTTCAGAATCATATTTTAGCGTGCTGTTTAGCTGTATGTATGAGAAAGGTTGTGATCAGGTGGACACCTCTGTGTGCCCTGCTTGGAAACGGACCAAGCAACGACACATTTTGTTGCTCTGATTGGTTGTAGGTCTGTTCAGTTGTGTCCAGAGCCATTCTGACCTGCGCCTGTTGGCAAAGCTCTTTGGAAACTGAAAATGAACTCAGAGACTAACTCATGTTTGCGATTTAGTCTGAACTTTCTATATAATTTCTATACAACTTTATGTCATAATCACAGGAGGCACTGGTGAAGGACAAAACAACTGCAGGTTCTGACCCCTGAGCTAGACTGGTAAATCGGTCAATATTAGCTTCTTGCAGATATATCAGAGTACTTCATTGGATACCTTTTCTTTCATTTCAGTAAGTATGCTAACTGCAAATGCACTCCACGTCACCAGCACAGACAGTGTGGAGCTGCTAGCTGCTAGATGTAGCGTTTGTGGTCATGAGCCAATCATAAACTGCATTAAATCAAAGACCACTTGCATTGGTCTATGAGCAAAATTATACAAATAGTCTGTTTTTTCTAGATCTGGGAACAAAATGGATTAAATGCAGGTATTATTATTACTACTTGGTACTGAGTGTTTTGGTCAGCACCTTCAAAGGTATTGAATACTGATTCCCAGCCCTGGTTAATGACAGTATCGTCATTATTGTAGTTTTTCCACCAGAGAACACTGACAAATAGATGTTTTAACTCGCTCTGTAAGTGTCTTGTTCACGACTGAAAAGGAAAACAAATCAAATGGATCTGTGTCAAGACTGTTTGTTAATCTTCAATCAGTACCAGATTTTTAAAAATCCTAAATATTAATATCCGTATTAACTTGAAGAATCTGTTGGGCTATACTATAAACAAATACAAACCACATCTGAATTCATGCAGTAATATTTGTTTATTTCCCCTCTACAAAAAAAAACACAAGAAAGAAAATGGAGCAACAGAGACTGGCACAAAATTATGCTAATCTTTCTACCGTTTTTAGAATGTTTGCCTTTTATGTATGAGTGAAATTCTGGGTACCCCTTTAGGCCTTCAGATGAAACAATTTATGTAGGAAAAATCCATCCTGGACTTTTTAATTCACAGCTCATGTCCATAATAAGGCATAACAGATGAAGATGGATTGCAAACAGACATTGATTTCTGGTGGTAGTTCAACCCAAACCCAATGTAATTCCCAACAGACCTGAATATATAGAGACATTCATTGTTTCCAAAACACTCAGCAGTGTGGAAGCCCTGACTATTTGATTTTTCTCTTTCCCTCTTTTCTGAAAGAATCTCAGGTTTATTACAATAAAAGTCAGCATGTTATCTCACCTGAGAGCTGTTGTCAGTAAGGTTTCTAATTTTGGAGACTCAGTGGTGGGCCAGCTAAAGTTGAGCAAACACAGACTGCAGTTGAAGCAGAATCAGTCTGTGTGAACTCTCAAGTCACAAAACTCAGTACAAATTTTTGTGTCAGGTTTTCACGTCACATTATAACAAAGGCCCTGAAAGAGACTGCTGATCCTCTGACAATACAGACACACAAGACGGTTAAAGAAAGCTTGTCTTTGGAATGTAAATGCATGTGGATCACCTATAAATAATGTAATGATACTAAAAACAATAAATATATGTAAATACAGTAAAGTGATAATAAATTAGCATATTTCTTTTTGATCTTTTATGGAAACACGTCTTTTGATATTTATTTAAAACTGAGAGGAGACATTTACATTTCACTGTATTTTTTTTAACAAAGATCCAAGAGGATTACATCCCATTTGCAGCTTGTCTTTAGGTTCAGACAGCAGTTTGCTGCTGTGTGAGATGGCAGGTTGTGCTGCACTGCACATGTGGGCAGGGAATGAGAGGAAAGTTTGCTCACCTCTCCATCATAATCTGTTGCTCATCAAAGAGATCTATTTTCTGCCCCCTTTGTACCTTTTCACTGGACTGCAAACTCTGACAAAGTGCCCGAGTCGGTGCTCTTTAATGATGATATATGAGCGTTATCCTGAGGATGCTGTCAGATCAGGGGATGTGCCGTGGGTGTAAACCTGGGAGGTGACATGTGGGGAGTAAATAAAAAATATGGTATTTTTTCCCCGTAATTCAAAAAGATTATTTATCTTTTGATGGAGTGTTCCTTTCAAAATGACGGAAAACAATTGAAAATAGCTCAAGGTGCTTTAACTAGATGAAATTGGATTTAAAATTGACTATTAACCCCCATTTTCTAATGTGTTTATCTATAATTGGTGGTGTCACGACTCAAGCCATTACCAGCAGAAGGGATCAAAGCAGTTCAATAAGTTTTTCAGCTGTAGAGGAACAACTAATGTGTCCTCGTAAATTCAGATATTCAGGGAGTTGTACCTTTTAAGATGCTTGTCCGTGATAAATACAAAATATAATGCGATGCTATTGAGAAATTTTTCCACAAAGTGATTTTTAGGATATTTTTAGACATGCCAATGCAATACTGAAGATCACCACTTTAATTTAACATCAGACAGCCTTTTCAGACAGGATCCTGCCTTTATATGAGCCAAATATCACTTTCTCCAAATTAAAGTGGCGAAAATATTCCAGATTTAACATATATCTGAGCCAAATACCGCTCTCGTCAAACCAACCAAACTCCATAGGCAAAATCGGTAATTTTACATCAAGAACACAAGAGCTGCTCGTCTACTGCTGCATCGATCTGTCAGGTAGTTTGTGTTATTGTGTGACTTGGTGAATCCAAACTATTCTTTTAAAACACCAAAGTCACACAATAAGACACACTAACTAAAAGACTGAGGCAACGGTTGGCTGGCAACTGCGAGGTAAAACTACTGATTTTGCCTATGAAGTTTGGTTGGTTTGGAGAGAGCGATATTTGGCTTACGTAGTGGCAGTTTCCCTTCAGAAAAGCCTGTCTGATGGCAAAGTAAAGCAGTGAAAATATTCTAAATATAGCTTACATTTAAACTTAGATTAATTGTGCCAGGTGGACCCTTTTCAAGTGGCTGAATAACTTTTCTTGCTGATCCAGTCAAAGAGACTGGATCAACTGAAAGATGCTTGTGGTGCTTTAACTATGTTAACTTAACTTCACACTGACTATTAACACATTTTCTAATGTGTTTATCTATAATTGGTGGTGCCACGACTCAAGCCATTACCAGAGGAAGGGATCAAAACAGTTCAATAAGTTTTTCAGCTGGAGAAGAGCAACTAATATGTCCTCATAAGTTCGGATTTTCAGGCAGTTGTGCTGTGCATGATACTTGTCTGTGACAAATACAAAATATAGTGTGATGCTGTTGCGAAAATTGTACAGAAACTGATTTTGGTGCCTTTTCAGGCATCCACGTCAATGCAGTAATGAAGATTAATTCACAAATCCTCACATACACACACTCCTAAGAAAGGATTCCATTGTGTGTGTGAAATCTCGCTGTTGTTCAACTTGTATTGCTTTGACACAGTGCATTTTTGCAACAGCCATTTCTCAAACTGACACAGAATAAAGAAGGGTTGCGGCCTCCTCCTGTTTAATTATAGCGCCCTGAGAAAAGCAGCAGATGCCAACAAAAGACATCAAAACAGCCATTTGCATGAAGAGAGTCTAATTTCAAAATGACTCAAAAATCTATACTTTAATGTGCTGATATTTTTGGTGTGCTGAAAGCGCTCTCATGGTAGAAAATGGTTAATCCCAGAGCTCTGCAATTTCACACGATATTAGACTTATGTCAATTGGTTTTTCTTTTTCCTGCTGTATAACATTAAAAAACATCATTTACTTAAGAACATGCGACTCAGCTGCAGAAGACAGCGGGAACTGAAATCTCACACAGTTTAATAAAGAGAAATATGAAAGAGAAAGTTGAGATTATTTGATGTAGGGTGGTATGAGGTACTTATTGATTGTCAGTGTGTTACCCACAGTAGAATAAGCCGCTGGCTCGCTCACAGTTTGGGGAAGCAGAGAGGAGTACCAGCACGGCACTTAAGCAATGAACAGCAGTGGACGGGGTCAGCAACAAAAGTTACTTTACTTTGTGGTCAGACTACTTAGCCAAATAGAGCTCTCTTCAAACCAACCAAACTCCATAGACGAAATCAGTAATTTTTTTTTTCCAACATTATCTTTATTGGGTTTTCAAAAATGCTTCCAATGATATACAGAAATAAGAGTGCTCTCACATCAAAGGAAACATCAAGGGCAACTAAATTATTGTCCGGCATTCAACTTGTCTTTCCTTGCAAGTCAGGTATTTATGAGATAACTTAGAGCAGCACTTAGTTGAAAGTACAGAGTATATGAGAAAAGAGAAGGAGAAAAATCCCAAAACAAAACAACAAAGGTTTTTTATCAAGGGTTAGCCCAAATTATTTCACTATTGTGCGTGGTTCAAAAATACAAACTGGAATGTACAATTCACACATAAAAAGGAAGTCAGGTATCCAAAGAAAGGAGATTATTTTAGGATACTGCAAAGGATCACTGATAACTACGCCTCATCCGCCCCACACCCCTCAAATCCACACTCTCTATATATTCTATAAAAGGACCCCAAATATTTTGAAATAGTGATAGTTTCCCCTTTATAATGTAAGTAATCTTCTCCATAGGTAAAGTTGTGGACATTTCATTAATCCAGTTAATGAATTTTGGTTTGCTGGTACTCTTCCATGAGAGCGCTATGACTCTTTTTGCAAGCAGTAAACATAAATCCATGGCAGTGATTATTTTTCTAGACATATGATGTCTATCAGGATATAAACCTAGAATGAGCAGTTTAGGGTCAAGAACTAATTTTATACCTAGTATAGTCTCTAAAGCTTGTTTAATCTCCCACCAGAATTGTTGAACTTTATTGCATTTCCAGACACAATGGAAAAACGTCCCCTTCTCCTCTCCACACCTGATACACAAGTCTGGGATGGCACCATATTTATTAAGCTTTTGTGGCGTCACATATGTCCTCATTAGCCAGTTATATCGCAGTACTTTGAGGCGTGTATTGGTAGTTTGTGTTTGTGCTTCAGCACACGAAATCAGTCATTTTACCCTGCAGAACATGTGATTTGCTGGTCTACCGCCGTTAGTGTTATTATGCAACTTCAGTGTTTTAGAAGTTATTTCAGATTGACTAAACTTATACGATAACACAAACAGATCAAGGCAGTGGTACACCAGTAATTCCTGTGTTCTGTGAGGTAAAATTACTGATTCTGCCTGTGATGTTTGGCTGGTTTGGAGAGAGTGGTATTTTGCTTATATAATGGTGGTTTCCTATCAGAAAAGGCTGTCTGATAGCAAAGTAAGGAAGTGAAAATATTCTAAATAGAGCGTACAGTTAAACTAATACAGATGTTTATGGGCAGACTTTTTACAAGTGGCTAAAATACATTTTGTTCAAAAGCTGATTGAATTGCCTTTGCTACATTTTATGCCTGATGTTTGATCCTTTTGAAATAGAAAGTCACCTCTAAAAAAATGGGTTCATGACTTGCTGTTCTTTATTAAATTAGAGAAAATAAAATGCTCTTTAAGGGGTACTACAAACAAATTTTACAAACAACGGAACCCTTTCCTGTTTCACATTAGAGAGAACATCCAGCTGCCCACTGTGCCTGTTTAAACTGTTCTATTTAACCCAGTGTAAGAAGCATGAATCACTGTTGCTTCAACTTTACGCCCTCACTATCATGAGTCTTCATTGCCTACAACTTTAATCAACATGTCTTTGTATTCCTTTAGTCAGCTCTGTGAACACTAAGTTATTTCATAACCACCTTTAATTATATTCATATTTTTTTTCTTTTTGTTTGGTTCTATTTTTTGTAAACCAACCTCATCCTCACCTTTTGTTGCTGACCCATCCACAGCAGTATGTTACTTAGCTTCCATGCTGGTACTCCTCTCTGCTTGGTTCCTGGTAGAACCTTTTATAAAGGTTCCACGTGGGATGCTACAGAGTTCTACCCAGGGTTATAACTAGAATCATCTGTGAAAGGTTTCACCCAGAACCCCCAAGAAAGGTTCTACAGAGAACCGTTCAATAATGTGGGTCTTATGGCATGGCATGGTTCGACCCCAGAACCATCTCTGGGGGTTCTATCTCAAACTATTCCACCTTCAAAGTGTGCTAACACAAATGAAGGTTCTACCTGTGGGGTATATCTAGAGCACACGCAGGGTGTTCGACTGAGAACTCTTTTATATTCCAAGGGTTTTATCTAGAACCCACAAAGGAGGTTCTTCCAATAACCTTTTTTGTTTTATCTAGAACACACTTGGGGGGGTTCTGCTGAGAACCTTTTTTATATTCCAATTGTTTTTTATCTAGAACACACTCGGGATTCTACAGAGAACCTTTTCATATTCCAAGGGTTTCATCTAGAACAAACTCAGGGGGTTCATCCGACAACCTTTTCATATTCTAAGCATTCTATCTAGAGCCTGCCCAGGGGGTTCTCCCGAGAATCTTTTTATATCATGGTACAGAGAACCCTTGACAATCCCTTCAAGGTATTCAATAATCCTTAGAGAACTCTTCTTTCCAAAAAAGTCACAAAAAAGTATCAAACAGTTGACAAACGCTGTTTTTAAAAAGGGGTCTCTTCAGAAGCAAATGGTTCTGGACAGAAACCTCAGCTATTCAGAAAGAACCCTTTTAGATCCGTTATTTCTAGGAATGTACTAATACTAAGGAATGTAACTAATACACTGACTATGGATTAAGTACTTCATATAACCTCACTTCAAATAATCCAAACTGTCCCTTTAAAGTGATACCCAAAGATACAGAAACATGTGCTCTGCATTGTTGCTTATAATCAATCATTTATGAAAAACCTTGCTTAGAGCTGCTTCATCATTATTGAGCATTACGGTATTTATTTTATTCTATATAGAAAACACTGAGTAGCTTCATAACCTGAGGAAATGCTTATGGAGCCTTTGTCAAACTTAACGGAAGGAGAACTGTTAAATAAGCATTTTACAAGCATCCCACAGTATCAGCACTAATTAAATTACATGATATTTAATTATTCACTTGCTTATTTGTTTTTGCTGTTTCCAACAAGCACATTTTAACTCCTTGTTTTGTGTAACGCAGCTGCCAGCAAGCAGTTTGAGACACTATAAGTGAGGGTCACGCGGGTAAACCTGATTTGTTTTGACTGCTGACTTGATCTCTGTAACTTGAGCAAGAAGAAATCTAATCAAAATGTGTGACAGCATGATTACAATGTGCATCTTTGAAGAGTCATTTTGTTTTCTTTGCTCACTTTTTTTTTGGGGGGGGGGGAATTACACATTCACTATCCTCCATAAGTCTCATCCCAGTACCGCTTCCTTTCTGAACCCTCACATACAGTATTCAAAACGATGCATCTTTGTGGTAGCAAAGGGTTAGAATGTCTGCAAAAGGTCTTCTCATTAAAAACGACTTAATCAAGCAGGCAACTTTGCACTAACAAGGTCATATGAAGACAATAACACATGCATGAACAGGCTATAAAGAGACATTAGATCTGTTCTGTTAAGTCCTTCTATATAAAAGAGCTTTTAGAGGGAGAACTAATGAAAGTATTGTCACCTGAACCTGATGTCAGCCTCATTTCCTGCACTTACTTTCCCACTAAAGGAGACCACAATCACCTCCTCAAAGAAAATGAGGCTAATTAATAATCTCAGGACCATATCATCTACTTGTGTTTAATTTAACATCACAAGAAAATCTACCCTGTAGCTAACATGCTAACAGCTTCAAAAAAATCAAATCTGTTTCAAAGAATCTTAAGAAGCAGATATTCAACCAAACCTGTCTTCACTGATAATATTCTGCTCATTTTATTCAAACATAAGCGGTTTTACACCCAGGACTGTGATATACATAGAATATATAGAAATATCACCCCCATTTTAACCAGAATAAACAGCAGAATATTCTCTATCATTATAAGACTGTTTACCACGCCTGAGTAATGAACAGGAAAAAATAATGCTGAAACACCTTTCTCTAATGTCCATTCTAATCTTACTTGTGGGATATCATACTTATTCTTTTAGGTCTCATTTTCAGGAACCTAGTCTGAGTCAGGGGAGTGTTTTTCCTAAAATAATACCTGGTCTCCTTTAGCATTATGTTTTAATAAGGCTGCATCCTACACAGATATATTTTGTGTTTGTGTGTTGACTATAAGATTTTTTTTCATACACTGAATAACATTTTTTTTAATGTATCATTCTCTTGGTTAGGCTATTTATATGCAGATGTTTTTGAACATAATGTAAAACCTTAACTGCTTTCCTATGATGTTTCTGATGA
This sequence comes from Lutjanus erythropterus, assembly GCF_056507025.1. Classification (NCBI taxonomy): domain Eukaryota; kingdom Metazoa; phylum Chordata; class Actinopteri; order Lutjaniformes; family Lutjanidae; genus Lutjanus; species Lutjanus erythropterus. The sequence continues at coordinate 38,588,741 of NC_139320.1, forward strand.
ACTAGGTAGTAGTGCAGCATTATATGCCAAGACCCCAGAGACTCTTTCAACTGTTGTAGTCTCATAAATATGCCATTTATAACATGTCAAAAGTCTTAAGATATCCAGGTGGGGGGAGAATTGAACAATACTGAAATTGATGATGCCACAATTTCCCATTGCAGCCCATTTTAAAAAACTGCATGTCTTCATGTCTGATGTACGGTTCAGTGCTGTGTTTCACATGGGACATGATGTTGTTTGCAATGAATATGCAAGAATAAATTCTTAACCCTTGCATATGTGGATGCATAAGTGGGTCAAAGTCACTTTGTGAGTTTGTTTTTTTGCAACGGCAGTGTAAAAGTTTTTGTCTTTTCATATTCCAGGTATTCCTCAATAAGGCACCTATTTGGCAAGCAATATAAACATGCTATTTTAAGTGCTATTTAAATAATTTTGTTTTAAGTTTATTTTAACCAGTGACAACATTTATATGAATTATTTCTCATTTAAGATGCAAATATACAAATTTATTACATTGCATTGGTCAGTTGCAGTATTCTAAGGTCTGTTACTTTTCTATAGCAGATCATTGCCGTGATAAGTCATGTCCAGTTTGTGGAGCTAAAGGGAACCAATCTGTTGCATCTCTGTCTATAATACTCCCACACTTTAGATGATTGTGTCAGGGCTCTCTGCAGTTTGTTCCGCAGGTGAATTCATGCTCTGACCAGGCATAGCAGTTCATAGGAATGCATTGGCACACGATACACATATTTTTGTAATCAATGATGTCGATTATGTCGACGGATTGCCCCAGCCCTAATGGACACATCTCCAGTCAGACCGTTTTTATATCAATAAAATCCTTTTTAAGATCAATATTTTGTGTCAATTTATTTATTTTGGTAAGTTAACATGTTATGAGTGAGATAATGTACAGTGAGCAGGTCATTATTACGAAATAAACCCCTTCCTCCACTTTGTGTCGGGGCCCTGCACCCCCACACAGTTGTAGTGAGTTGTACTGATGCTGATTTAAAGTATTTTGGAAAGCAAAAAAGTGGTACCAGGGTTTAAAAAAACACCATTGAACTACCACTCGGATTTCTTTGGATTTTCAGATCATATTAAGCCAATTTTCACAAGGTTTCCCTTCATACAATTCTTGTTGCAATTTTCTCTCAACACACTGAGGACACAACATCTGTTGGGTTTGTTTGTGTTGCAATTTGTGTGAAGTTGACCCACACTTTTAAGTAAAATGCCTGGACCATAGCTCTCTGCTCCTCCCACAACATTTAAATATTACTGAGGACACTCCTCCTTGTGATGTAGCACACCTGTGTGAAACATTGGTTAAATATTAAATCTTAATTTTTGCATCATGGCTACAAGTGTGTGACTATTTTCTCCCACAACCTGTACTTTTTTCATAGTCGGCACCTCTCCCGCACTGGTGTACATTCCTCATACACCTACTCATCCTGGAGACACGTTTTCTGTCATTTCTGGTTGCGCTGCTTCTGTCCTCTCGTCGTTTGCTTTCTTTGTCAGAGTTTCACCGTGGGCTGGACTCAGGCAGCTCCTCCACACACACACAAAGCGACAGTGAACCAGGTAAAGTGAAGATAACATGTTGCTCAAGGCTAACAGGTGCTTTTTTTCCTGACGACAACTGCATAATTCCAGCAAGAAAGTATGGAGGAATAAGTCCAAATGGACCTGACTGCAACCCACAGCTCTGCTGTGGGAACATTTAGGTTTCAGCCAAATATGAGTGTAAGGATATTTTACATTTTTTTTTGCATATTGCTATTCCAATTTCTGTATATTCTCAATAATTAAAGGTTCTCTCTCTGAAATGGTGCATTATTTGGCTATTATATTATCATGACTACACTGACGTAAAATGATCTTTAAATGAAAATAATATTGTTTATTGCACTTCTTCCTGAGGAAAGGGTGTCATGATTCTAAAAATCCATGATCTGATTTGATATTTGATTTTAAGGTCACGATTCAATTCCATTTTCAATTTAAGCTTCTTTATGCAAAGATCAACAGTCCATTTTTTTATGCTCTGGAAACTGCCATTTACATTTCCAAATTTTCCTTAAAAGAAAACCTACATGGTGTCAAATGTGAAATAATCGCCATTTTTCTTTTTGCAATGTTACCAAAGCATCATGATTTATTCTATATTATATGCAGTTATGTGGAATGCTGCTCATCACAGACAAATGTTACCCACGGAAACACTGAGCTAGTTGCTAACTAACTGTAGCAACGGTGGACAGTGAGGGTCAATCAATGAATGAATACATATCAGACTCCATCAGTGAAAAGTGCAGCTGCAGGCTACTGGTAAACTAAACTGTAGTGTCTTTGATTTTATTTTATTTTTTTTCAGATGTGTACCAGTTGTGTGCAAGAAGGCGTTTTTCAATTTAGAACTGAAATGAGGTCACCCTTATTTTGGGGCAATTTATCGTAAAAGTAGTTGTCGTAACAGGCCTGTTTACACCCTCTTCCAAGTATTTCTAGGTAGGGAAATTGCTAATACAATGTTTTTGCCTTTAAACCTTTTGTTATTGCTCAAACTATTAACTTTCTGTTGCTACCCGATTGCCAGACAAGCTGATATAACCGATTTCTGCTTCCCCGTGCAAAGCTGAAGCCAGACACACTCTCCTTGTGCAGAGACGCATCCTGCAGGACTGCCGGTTCAAAACAAGAAAAATCAATGTCCTCTCACAGTGCCACATTATGTAAACCCCAGCCACCTGAAAACGATCCGACTCGATATCTGCAACGTTTAGCTGCCATGCCAGGCATGTGCTGATGTCTCTCATACATACTTTGATACGGTGCTGTCACCTTTTTTCACTTGTTTCTACTCCTGCATAAGCACACATGTGTAATGCTGCATTATAAATGTGTTTTTACTACATGTGCATTTATTATAACAAGAAAGATGTTTGTGCTTAAAGTGCTTTACAGAAAAGTATGTTTTAAGTAACATCCATCTACTGTAGGAACGGTTAAGCCTTACAAGCAGAGAGGATCCTGAAACATTAATGATTATAATAAATTACTTTGACGCATTAGACCACAGATAAGATAGCACTGCTATCAGTAGGTGCAGTCCTGCCTGGTTATTACTGGAAAACACAAGAAAACTAATTTAGCTAGGATATATCAAGTTACATACCTTCTTTGTGCTCACATAATGACTTTTGTTTTAGAGCCTGGGAAAGTTGACACACAATTACCTCTGTAGTGGCTTTTCATGACATTGATAAAGCTGTTAGTAAAGGGCTGGAAAAGCCATAACAAGTCAGATCCTCCATTTCCATCACAGACTTCAACTTCTTACCGAATGGAGCAGGAAAGAAAATTTTGCAGGTTGTCAAAAATAAAGCAAATGGCAAAACAATAGGCGAAAAAAAACTCCCAAAGTAGCATCACAGTATGAAGCTTAGAAGCCATTTATGAAATCATGTCATTAAGAATATCCAGCTATTCTGTTCTACACAAGGCGATAATGTGTTCTCGTAAGACTTTCAACAAAAGGAGCACACATGTGGCACGAGTTCATGCCGAGTTTATGTCATGTGAGACTACAGCAGCTCAAGAGCTGCTTTTATCTGTCTGCAAACACTGAGACAACTCAGTCTGTCTTAGAAAGTGAAGAACATAACAGCAGCAGCACATTATGTACATCCAACTGCTATAGGGATCCTGTTAAAAGGCACAGTTCATCCCAAAATCAAAATGACATATTTTTCCTCATATATCCATCTAGATAAGTTGTGTTAATTAAAGATAATCCACAGATCTTGCTGTGAGCGGTTTCATGTACAAGCAATTTTCTGTAAAACTAATGTACTCCAGAAGTAGAATTAAATCCAGTAACAACCATTTTACTTGCTATCACCAACTGTGACACAACAAAGCTCTGGAACAGCCTACCATTTTCAACTAAGTGTTCCCTCTCTGTAGACACTTTCAAGGCAAAACTTAAGACACATTCTCTCGGGCTTTTGAGTGTCTGTGAGGTTTTAAAATCAGTTTTTATTCTTCTGTGCTTTTTTTTTCCTGTTCCTTTACTTATTTAATTGCGCATGAGATGGTATGTCATTTCAACTGTTATTTCCTTATTTTTTTTTCTCCATGTTATTCTATTTATGATTTGTCATTTCATTGTACAGCACTTGTTTGTTTGGTTGCAACTATGGTTGTTTTTAAATATGCTGTATAAATAAACTTAATTAGGTTTGATTTGTACATGCATACTATGTGACATAAAGATGTGGACAAGCAAAGTACACCAGTTATTCTGTTGTTGGCTGCAGGAACCAACAGAAAAGTCTTCATCTAATGTTACTATCACCATCTGAGGAAGTGAAGACCCAGTGGATTCACTTTATTTTTGATGTAAATGATGCCAAAACTACTGGAAAACTCTTACAGTATGTGTGCAGTATGTTCATCATTTTGCTTTGGATTTGCTGTTTTAACGTTTACTGACTTCAAACTTGGAAACTGTGTGCTTCACTATTATCTGTTTTATGTTGCTTTATTGTTTATTTTGCAGCTTCGTCTGTTGTACTGGTGTCTAGTATCTGTTGTTCTCCTACAGGCTGGAGCGATGTTGGACTACTAAAGCCAAACTGTGCAAACAGAAGCTAGTTAAATAATCAGTAAGATGTGGGAAACCTTTTCCACATTGCTTTTTGTGTAACTTCACAATGCAGTGCATATATACATATATGTATATATATATATATATATATATATATATATATATATATATATATATATATATATATATATATATATATATATATATATACATATATATATATATATTTACATACATACATATATAATTTAACGGTTTTCTTTCATTTTTTTTCTGCCAAACAAATGCATTTGAGATCCCTAAACCAGCTCTTATCTAATTTTGAGAATGAATCACATTATGTTTACATTGATTAACCTTCATTATGGGGCAGAATGCCTCATTTTCATTCCTATTTAGTGCCAATAAACACATCTGTTTTTAAAACATACATTTGCTGCCATACATTACCAACAGAATGAAAAGATAAAGACAAAATCATGTTTTCAACAAAGTACCCCTTATTAATTTTGTAATACCACAGTATGATAACATCACCAGAAAAAATAGGGATCGCTTGATACCACTTTTTATATCTAATACTGATGATGATATATCAACCTTTAGTATCTGCAGATAATGATGCCAATCTGATATGGTCTTTTTCCCTCTCCTGAATAGGGTTGCAAATTTTGTGCGTTTCCCTTAACCAGTTGTTGAAAATGCAAAGAACTGATTAATCAATCAATAATTAATAATTAATCTAATCCAAAATGCAGGTTTTTCTCCTTTTTTCTCCTTTTTATTTGTTCTTTTTTTCCCTTATTCAACAAATGCTGGACGAAACAATATCAAACGACACCACACAGCTGACATGATGACGGCACTGGTGTTTTGTCACCGTAGTGTATTTTCTTCCAGTATCCAATTCTGTAGATTATCCAGGGTAAAAAACTGTGTGTTGTTGAGTTTTTCAAAAAACTTTGAAACTTGGACTTTGAACACCACAAGACGATCAACATATAGGTCCATTATATTTAAGTGAGGGTGTACCTTTCAATGGCAAAATGTCTGCACTGCACACCAAAACAAGCGAGACGGATAAATAGCACTAAAGGTAAGAGTAAAAATATGTATTTTTGATTTTGGGGTGAACTGTTCCTGTAAGGCTTGACACGTCCTTGATGGTAGCTCCGTGAATAATTGCTTCACCACTGGATTAATGGTGAAAAGAGCTTCCTTTCCCATGAATCATTATTTACAGTATAAAGCAAATTCCCTTGAATATCTATGACCAACCAGAAATTCCTGTGAGGAATATCTGAGCTGTGCCCGTTCATGAGTTTATCAAACCATCTATTGTATATATTCTCAATCCATGTTCACAGCAGCCCTGGGTGTTTTCTGCCGTTCATGAGAGGGGCTGTTTTCCCTATTGAGATAAGAAATTAAATCTGCAGGAGCAGAGGATGCTGGGTTTGCTGCAGGGTGGCGAAGCAGTAGCTCTGATAATGGAGCCGACTCCCATTGCGCAGGCTATGAGGCAAACAGCCGTGGCGCCAGCCCAACCCTGCCTATGTGAGAGGATAGCTAACAGTGTCACTCTACAGAAGCACGCTCTGCCTCTCTCTCTCTCTATGTGAACATGTGGTTAAATCTGCATGTGACAGAGAGGGGAGGAAAAGAACGAAGCGCTGCTTTTCTGCATTCCTCTCCATCTCCATTTGAGTTAATATATGTGGGAGAAAACTCCAGGCTTTCCCTTTGTGTTTAATTTAGTGACAATATGCATGCATGGCGAGTCAAACACACTGACCCCGTGGAATAAAACTCGGCGATCAATAAAGTCAGAGGAAGCAAACATCTTTTTTCAACGTATTGTTATCAAAATCCCTCCATCCCTTTTGGCGTGTCCCGACCTGCTCATGTTCTTAGTTTGAATGGGTTGTGTGTGTTGGTATATTATGCAAATGTGAAGAGGGTTTTAATTTCAATTTGGGAACTCACCAGAATATTGTGTCGTTTTGGATCCTCCTCACAGGGTTCACTTCAAAGCAGTCTGCAGAGAGAAATAAATGGTCACACCTTAATGTGCAAGCACAAATAACATTGGGGGCCATACGGCACCAGTTGTAATAGTGTCACAATCATAAAAAGGTGCAATTTATAGTTCAATCTTTGATTTCATCCCAGACTCAATACAAATGATCTGATATCCCTGTGCCAGTGGAACAATCATTTTTCTGCCCGGAGCCCTCTCGGATGAAATTTAAAACAGGAGAAATCCAAGCAGAGACATAAGTTATTACCTGCCTCCTTCTTTAGAGATGATTTCCTCCTTTACATGCACAGCTAATATTTGTCCTTATCATGTGTAATAATTAACTTTGGATTGTACATGGGAACACTTCCACGTGTAATTTTCTTTCCATTACTGCTATGAGATGTATTGAATAAATTCAATGAATACTGACAGCTGAATATAGAGCATGTACTTTGTCGTAAGTAATAACACATAATCTATGTACAATGTTATATCATTACATACTGAATTATTAGTTTGTCATCACAAGCCATGGTCATAAATGACTATAAGAATATTTTCAAATATTATGTGTCAATGCAGATGAGAAATACGTTGCATTTAAAGCCACCGTAGACTTGAGGTTTATGTGGGCGGTGCACAGTGAACACACCACAGGTCATTACTTTTAATTAGCTCCACCTTTTTTAGGTCATTAGTGACAGCTGTACTGATTCTGCGGCTCTATGTCAACCTGCGATCTGACTGTTTGCGCTGTCTGCCGATAAACATTAATGTTTGCCGCCTTCAAGCTGAAAGGTCAAGGTGTTTAACAGGTTTCACAGGTGGATGACTTTAAGTGGGGCGACACCGACAGTGTAATTTGCTGTCAGTGGTCCACATCATAGCAGGAAGAGATGCATTGTTGTATTTGTATACACTTTATTTATAGACACAGAAAAATACATTCTCCACGTTCTTGTACGTTAATTTCTTGTGCTATCTATTAGCATATGCTAAACAAAGGTAAAAAAAAAAAAAAAGAAGAATTTTTGAGTATTTAGACTAAATCTCTTTTACTAAAATTCTTTTATTTTCCTGTAAAATATCTGAGTCATTCTGCATTATGTTCATAAACATTAATTTAAACTATCAAAGGTATTTCAGGCGACTAGCTAACCCATGTATCATTAAACTGAAATAGATTATATTACATTTCCAAAACAATGCAGTTTACAATGACAACAGGTGTGTGAGTCTCATTCTGAGTTTGAGACAGTCAGTATTTGACAACCTGGCAATGAGAGTCAACAACCAACTATGTGACTCCAGAACTGTTTTGAGAGAGGGGATGTGTGTGCTATGTGTTCTTGGACTGTTTTTTGGATTTCACGCTCTGTGGACGTTGCTGTTGTTTTTGGAGTTGTTCAGCTTTGCCTTTTTTGCCTGCTTCAAACGTTCTTGTATTTTTTTCATTAAACTTTTGCACTGCACCAACTTTTGTCGCAAGTCTGCATTTGGGTACATTCTTCTGTTTACCCTGTTTGACTAGATGTTACCGTTTAATCCATCTCTTACATTTTTGCTTTGTGTCTTTGGTCTGGAGACACAATGAAAACACCAACCTTCAAATGATTAAACGCAATGTATCTCTCATTCTTTAAAACACAATTTGGCCAACAGAAAAGTCAGGTTTATTCCAGTGATTGACTTCAGAAAATTAGATCGTACTTAATTGCATTTATAGATTTTACTTATCTCTTCTGGTATTTTTATCAACCGAGAACACAGAAATACTAAATGTGAATATATGCATCAGTGCAGCTGCAAAAAAAGACTTTTAGGCTTGAATTAAAACTGGTTGGCATCAGTCTGCCATGCACAAAACTAAACTTTGCAGTACTAGGATGAAACAATCAAAACAGGTGAGGGGGAAATATTTTTTAGATTACACAAACAAACTTCTGGAAACTCATTTAAACTGCTGCAGTTCCGTATATGGGCGGAAACAATTCAAGTGAGCCTCAATTTCTTCCTTCTCTCCCCAGTGCACGACTAAAGGCGCACACGGAGCTATCACGCTTAATTGAAGCATTTGTAGATGAAGAAAAAGAGGACCACTTTCCACTTTTTCTTTTCCTTTTTCAGGAACGAGGACAACAGAGGAATAGCTCTGAATCTCCACTGTCAGATTTAATTGCCAAAGCAGCAATCTTGATTAGGATCTCAACAGTCGTTTTTTTTATCAGCCCCGGCCGAAGCAGCACAGGGTGTTTGTCCAAGCAAGACATATTTACCAACCCCAACTCACACTTCTGCTGAGTGTAAACACACCAGGCCTCCACAAAAGACCCTGACATTGAGAGCAACCTTGAACGGTTGTTCAGCATCCATCCATTACATCCAAAAGAGATGTCTCTTCTTCTTCTTTAGTGTCACGTTTGCAGCTTACTTCCCTCCTGGAATAGCTCCCTCAACATGTCCATGATGTATTAACATTCAGATACTCTAAAGTCCTCATAGTGTTATTCAGGTATCAGTCACATATCATCCACTCTCTTGGAAATAAAGATGCTAACTAGGACAATTAAGGGTTCTTCAGCTTGTTCCCATAGGAGAACCCTTTTTGGTTCTTAGTAGAGCCTAAACGTTCCAATTGGAACCTTTCAGAGAGTTCTACCAAGAACTTAGCATACAGGGTTACATCTATATCCATCTGCAAAAGGTTTCACCCAGAACCCCCTATGAAAGGTTCTACAGATAATCCTTCTTTGGTGCAATGGTTCCACCCAGAACCCTTTCTAGGGATTTTCTCCAGAAATCTTTCCACATTCTAAGGGTACTAACAAGACCCCATCCAGGGAGTTCTACCAAGAAATTTCTTATATTCCAAGATATTTTTTAACATGTTCAGGGGTTTCTGCCAAGAACCTTTTTATATTCCAAGGTTTTTATCTAGAACACGTCTTGGACGTTTTACTGGGACTCTTTTTATATTCCAAGGGTTTTTTTCTACAACCCACTCAGGGGGTTCTACTGAGAACCCTTTCATATTATAGTACAAAGAGCCCTTGATGAACCTGTGATGAAAGAGTTCCTAAAGGTTTCATCCTGAACCTCCTATGAGAGGCTCTATTGAGAACTCTTCTATGGTGTAATGGTTCTGCCCAGAATCCTCAATGTGAGTTCTATCCAGAGGAAGGGTGCAAAGAAGAAGCCACCTAGAGGTTTCTTCTGGGAACCTTTTTTATATATAGTTTAACATAGAACACACTCAGGGAGCTCTTCCGAGAACCTTTTTATGTTCCAAGTGTTTTATCTAAAACGCACTCAGAAGGTTCTACCAAGAACCTTTTTATATTCCAAATGTTTTATGTACAACCTACCCGGGGGGTTCTACAGAGAACCATTTCATAAGGTGTAAAGAACCCTTAACGAACCCTTGGCAAGAGAGTTCTCCAGGGAACAATCCTTAAAGAACTCTTTAGTCTTACAAAGACCCTGTGATAAATCTTTTTTTTTCCTTTGGGAACCCTTATTTCTCAGAGTGCAGTGTGGGTATTTTGTTAAGTTTTTTTAATACAACTTAAACCCTTTACATTGGAGATGGAATTATATAATGTCCAGCAGCCAGCTTTCTGACTGACCTAAGACAGTGATGTGAGAAGTACAATTTCACGCATGTCGCACTTCACAGAGACGTCCATCTTATGTTCATGTTCCCTGAAGCATCTAGCACTGAGGAATTGATTAAAACACACACACACACACACACACACACACACACACACACACACACACACACACACTCCAACTGCACATATCACCAGAGCTACTCATGTTGCTATAGCTGTAATCTTACATGTTGTGACTGCATGCTAACTGCCCCTCCATCTATTCATCAAACTCCCACGCAGACACATCAAACACACACGCTGCACGCACGTACACTTCAATTCAGTGACACGCGCAGCGATTAGCGGCAGTGAGAGAGGATTTTTCTACTCTTCGTTTCTGTTATTGTTACTTCTCTAATTAAAAACATTGGTGGTGGGATGTGTGATTAGCAGAGGAGAGGGGAAAGGCTGCGCACTCAAAAACAAAAACACTTGCGCTTCAAAACATCATTCGAAGATCAAATGTTACTGGGCTCATTGGCTGCCTGCAGCCAAATCTTCATTTGTGCTCAAGCTGCAGGATTCCTAAAACAGTGGAGTGGCAGGTTTTAAAGCATTATTTAAAGCATTGTCATTATTAATCAACCTGACTGGTATTTACTTAACATACATGTGTTTTTTGCCTATAAAATGCCTTAAAATACTGATGCCTAATGCCTTATATAATTTCCAAGAGCCCAACTGATCAAATTACTTGCTTTATCTGTCCAAAATCCAAAGACATTAGATAGATCCAATGATGTGACAAAGACATGCAATAAATCCTCACATTAGAAAAGCAGGAGCCATTGATTGATAATGATATTATCATCATCATCATTATCAATCAATCAATCTACCTGTTATTTTCTTGAATTATATTAATAAAATGTTCAAATTATCTGCTTTATCTGTCTAAAATCCACTGATTTTTAGATAGATATGAAAATATCCCAAAGAAACGCAACGAATCCTCACATTTGACAAGCAGGGGGCAGAAAACATTTGTTATTTTCTCTTGGAAAAATAACCCTTAAATAATTAATAGATGATCAAAGTCGTTGCTAATTAATTTTCTATCACTTGGCAATCAGTTAATCTAAAAACAGGGGCTGCAACTAATGACTATTTTCATTATCAATCAACCTGTTATTTATTAATATTTCATTGCCTTTAAAATGTCAGCTCCAAGAGCCCAAAATGTCCAAATAAATTTAACTTTATCTGTCTAAAATCCAGATATATTAGATATGTATGAAGATACTGCAAAGAAATATATCATGTCCTCACATTTGACATTTTTGCTTGGAAAAAATTACAATTTAACAATTAATACATTATCAAAATTGTTGCTAATCATTAATATTATTATTTTTTGACAAATCAGTGAATTCACAGTTTCAGTTCTATGACAATATCATAGCTTTTGTCTACAGTATACTGAGACAGTCCTAGCATATATATATATATCATAGCATAACATAAACAACATAGCATATATATAAGCCTGATGGTTTATCCATGATTGATGATTCATTAGATGGTGAAACTGCAGCTGTCACAGCAGTGGCTTGCTTTTTTCCCTGTTTTTCTAAACCCAGTGTAGCAGCCCAGTCTTCTCATTTGCAGCCATCCTCAAGGACAAACAGCTATTTGTTCAGTGTTTCAGGCCCTCAGAGCTTCAGCACACAGGGCGAGGCGAGGCAGGCGTGTGGATGACTGTAAGCTTGGATTAGGTCTCCACATAGTGACAAAATGGATGTTTCATTTGACATTTTCCACTGACTTTGCAGTATTTTTTTCAGATGGGCATTCAACAGAAACCGAAACATATTCACACTGAAAACTGAAAACATGCTATCGCCTGTCTTTTGCAGTACCTTTGGTGTGTGCGACTAGAGGCCAGCGCGGTCCATAGAAACATTATCGCCTCTCAGTCCAAACACCCTCTAGAATTCTTAATGAGGAGTGAAAAGGAACCTGCTACAGGGCCTTTCTATAGCAGCGTCCACAGCATGTGTGAAAACGCTCGGCACACACAGCACATCCACATTACTCTGCCTGACTTGCCACAAGGCTAAAATAAACATTTTCGAGGCCAGGACCCACACTGCTATTATAGAGGCTCCAATAAAAAACAAATAAAGAAACACATATTTGATATTGGGCCATAGTGAACTTAACCAGTTGGATGAATTGCTTAAAATGGCAAGAGGCCAGCCCCCGGAGTCTGAGTCTGAGCCTGGTTATTACAGGGTGTCTATCAGCAACAGGGCTGCAACTAACTATCATTTTCATTATTAATTCATCTGTTGATTGTTCTCTCAATTAATTGATTAGTTGTTTGGTCCATAAAATGTCAGAAAACGGTGAAAAATGTTGATAGATGTTTTCCAAACTTATGTTCTCAAATGTCCTGTTTTATCCACAACCCAACGATATTCATTTTACTGTCATAGAGGAGTAAAGAAACCACAAAATATTCACGTTTATGAGGCTGGAATGACAAAATTTAGACTTTTTTTTTCTTTTTTTGTAAATTAAAAGTGACTCAGAACAATTAACTGATTACCAAAATATCTGGTAATTAATTTAGGCTCATAGTTGACAAATAATCGATTAATCGACTAATCACTGCGGCTCCAATCAGCAAGTTAAATGTAGTTAATTTTAAGGCTTTTTAATGCCACCATTCAATTAGCAAAATTGTAAAATGTTTTACTGCAATTCTCAAATTGCAGGAGGCAATATTTGTGAAAGGTGAAATGTGTGTTAAAATACCATTTTAAATGTAATATTGTCAAGCAGAAGAGATACAGACTTAAGAATAGATCTTTGCTACAGATCTCTGCAAAAAGCCCATCACAATCAGGTATCGTTATTTTTACAATAAAATTACAATAACTCGTTGAGCCAAAGAACATTTGGCCAAATACGCTGAGTAGTGTAAAAAATACATTTGTCCTTTATGATATTAAACACTACAATTGTTGTACAGCAACAATCTGAAATGAGGCTACATGGGGGCTTAAAAGTATTCACCAGGAGACAAAGACTGTGAACACAAACAGCAAAAACACAAAAGACTGTAACAGGATAAAAGAGGCATTCAAATGTTGCTATCTTGTTGCTTTCGCCCAAGGTTTCCACTGGAGTAAATTTTTGGACTGTGCTTACAACATTCGATAAATAAGTATTAAAGTCCTTCCCAAACAGATTTTAAGGCAGTTTAATACTTTATAAAGTAATAGTTAGGATCATTTAGTGTAGGGTTGTATGAGATATTTATCAATAGTCAGTGTATTACCTACAGTAGATGGTGGTGGGCTCATCCCTGGTTTGGAGAAGCAGACAGAAGAACCAGCACAGAACCTAAGCAATGTCCTCCCGTGGACAGGGTCAGCAACAAAATGCATTTTAGCCGCTTAAAAAAGGGCTGAATGGGATCCACAAGCTCACCGCAGATCCCAAACTGGTCCTTTAAGTGCATGCTATGTTGAAATTGGTGATTTCATCTTGTCGAACACAGGAGTTGCTGCTCTACCACTGCTTTGATCAGTCACTTTGTGTTGCTGTGTGAGTTTGTTTCTGATATTGTTTGACTTCGGTGTTTTAAAAGGACAGTCCGGTTTCATCAAAGGCGCACAATGACACAAACAAACTAACAGATTGGGGCAGCGGTAGACCAGTAACTCTTACGGTCGGTGAAGTAAAATTACTAATTTTTTACACAGGCAGTTTGGTTGGTTTGGAGAGAGTGATATTTGACTTTTAAAAAAACATCAGTTTCCCATCCAAAAAAAATAAAAAATATCTGATGGCAAAGTAAAGCAGTCAAAATATTCTAAATAAAACATACACTTAAACTAACACAGATTTTTTTAAAAGGACATTTTTTATGTGGCTAAGATGACTTTTTTTTGCCTTAGCAGTTCATTGCTTAGCTTTCATGCTAGTGTCCCTCTCGGTTTCTCCAAACTGGGGGTGTGCTGACCACCATCTACTGTAGGTAATACACTGACTACGGATAAGTACCTCATACAACCACAGCTGTAGCCACCCTGTCCTCAGCCTGTTGAGAAAAAGACATGACGTGTTGAGAAGGGAAGGGATGCGAGAAGTACTTGCCCTAATAAACTGCATGCTAACTGATAGTTTGACTGCAGCGCTAGCCTCTGTTGTGCATTGCTAAGCATGTTGTCATTTTCATCAGATACCAACAGCCGTGCTGCACTGCTGCCTCCGCTGAGCGTGATTTAACAGACAGCATATGGTTGTCTTAGATTGCCCACACAGTTGGCACACTGACCATTACCAGTACCTCCAGGGCGGCCAATGTGACCTCCAGAGATGAGAGCGCTCCAGACAAAGGCACACAACCCAAGGCAAAGCAGAGGCCCGTATTGTGGGCTGCACTGCAGAGAGCTGCCTGGAACACACAAGTACACAGAGATAATGGTGGTGGCGGAGGTGTAAAATGATGAGGAGAAAATTGCGCTGATGTTTTACTATAGCGTTTACCATGACTAGGATGTTGTGACTCCTTTGTTAGGAGGGAAATCTTGCCATGGTGCAGACAGTGACCGCGGTGACACTGAGCAATAATACACATTGCCTGAGAGAATCACGTCAAATAATATACGCTCTAATAATTGCTCTGGTTATGCAGCTATTTTTAATAAAAAAAACACACACAGCTACATTTGCAAGTCTGTTATCCTAAACCATGTCCCACATATATGAGCCAGTGAACCAAGGGGAACAAGGTAATTGAATAATGCACTTAGTCATCTCATATGAATAATTATGCAATAAGCACAACACAAAGTTGTGCACCAGTGGCCACAGAGGTCAACCAGGGTTAGCCATGAGCCTTGAACATGCAGACTTGGAGCATGCGAAGGATCAGAGTTTCCCTCCGATCTTGATGAGTCAGGGAGGATCGTCTCTGTTGCTCATGATCTGATGCTCTGGTAGTAAGCTCTTTCCCCTCCCCTTTCGCCCCGTGTGAGCCAAAGCCTCTGATGATGTCCGTACTTCTATTTATACACTTAGCTATGCTCAGCACATTTAGCAGCACCACATAAATAATCAGTAGGTAGAAAAGACAGTGTGCAATGAGGGTGGGTTTGCTTTAACACAGCAACTTCTGGCTTCCTGCTTTCACAGAGCAATGTTCAACATTCACAGGCAGCTTCACACTTCTGACTCTGTTTCTCTCATCACTTGTCATGATTTATGAGGTGAACCCATCATTAATAGGCTACTACTGAATACATTTTCCACCCAATGATTTGCACTATTCTTTTCGCTGTTCTCTTAAATATTAAATCTTTGTTTTAACATGCATGTTACAACACAGCCGTTTATCAGTAAACGGCAAACATGTTTCTCGTGTGCATATTCTGAACTGACAAGGTGATACATGCATGCACACCACAGCAGCAGAGGAGCAAAGACTTCCCGCACTAAGAATAGTGTTCATATGCCCAAAGCGTGAAACTGACAGCAAGTGCGAACTAGGCCTGCAAAGTCTTTGTCGATTATTATTCTCACAATTCTCATTTTTTCATCAAAAACAATTATTGCACTCTTATGTATTCGAGTAAAAAAATCCTATCCTATCTAGACAGGGGTTTAAACAGATGACATAGACATATATCAAAGTGCTGGCCCTTAATTTTAACATCTCTTGTGACAAAAAAATACCTTAAGTCTCATTTCCTTTCTTACTTTAAAACATTTAATCAAAGTGATTAACTCAAATGCTGCTCAGAATAAAAAATAGGCTGTAAAGTTACAGCTTCTGAATGAGGAAGAGAAATGAGAGAACACTGATTGAGTTGTATGCTTCAATGTTGAATTAATAGTGTGTGTAATTGATATAGTAACTGAGATTGTTCCAAAGAAAATAAGTCAACATTTGAATGCAACGTATAAATGCATGAATCAAGATTGCAATTTTTTACTGATAAATCATGCAGCCTTAGTGTGAACCCACTATGACGTCACTATGGCTGAGTATCAATACTCAGTACCATTAGTGATCATTAGAAATAAGCCAGAACCAAGTAGCATCGAACGATACCTGCATTCAATCCATTTTGTACCCAGAACCAGACAAAAATTGATGATTCTTAGATGCATCATGATTCTCTCTTGAAAGATTATAAATCAATGCTGAAAATTTGTAAGACCAAGCTGTACATTCCTTATGGCTGAACTAACTGGATGGTGACACATAACATAAATTAAAATGAATCATTATTATTTTCTAAAGTAGTCTACTTGAGTTTTGGTGAGGATAGCTGAGTGTGACCAACTGCAAAAGGATGCAGTCCAAGCATTTTGGCTTCAGTGAAGTTTCAGCAAAAAGGGAGGACCTGGATAGGACAAACTGGATGCCACTAATTTTGAATCATGACAAGTATACAATGTTGTAGAAGTAGCAAATAGACACACAGTGAGAAAAAATGAATCATATATAGAAATCTTTTGATGCATTGATCTGTGAGGTGCCAAGAGATTCCCCCCTGCTGGAAGCTGGTGAGTGATGCTCTGCGACGTGGGCGGTGCTTAGTTTTGGCTTGCCGTTCAGCAGGAATGAACAGCCTATCTGGCTACAATGGTTCGTGTATTACAACTAATCAGTACACCAAAATATCTGAATTTAGAAAAGGAGGTTGCGCTTCAACAATGTCTTCAAGTCAGGGAGGACAAAACACTCACATTTCAGTTATTTATTTAGCTCACATCACAATCATGATCAGAGTTTTGTGAGCCCTGCGTCTTGCATGGGACATACCCGCTGAGAATGACTCGGGCTGTGTGTACACAAACGCACTGCACTGCAATGCCTGTTTAATACACCAGTGTCTACATATACATATACATATACATATATATTCTGATTGGGTAGCACCTGTGACACACCCACTGAACGTGAGAAAATGTCCTTGAAAGCCCATCACCTGGTTTGAGGAAACATGTTCAATCTGGAAACTGTAGCAAAATGGTGCACATTTTCAGATTGAAGGCCCAAAGGCACCTACCTACTCTGTCATCTATTTTACTCTAAATAGAACTATCCTGAATGTCATGCCGTATTGAAGAAAATTTGAAACTAGCAAGACCAGAAACTCATTAGGAAACTGTTTACAGAGGTCATAAATCAAGTGAGTTGTTTTGCTCTAAAAGTACATACAACTGGTCCACTATTTAATATACAGTCTATGACTGAAAGTGATGTTTATTCTTTTTTCAGTATTGTACATCTTATTGATGCTAGTATTGATACTAAGAACAAGAATTTGTATTGGCAGAGTTTCATTTCAGTGAACTGGGTGCACATTTGAGCATGATTGCAAACAAAGGCGTAATCAGACATGGGTGTGTCCAGCAAATTTAAAATTCTGCTGTACAGCCACTCTTCCAGATTGTCTCGCACCTCGAATAAACTGAGCATCTGGTCTCCAAAATTGCACAATCCAAACTCTATTTTACTTTCTATGCTCATGTCTCTACTCACTTTCACAAAAATGGATAAAGAAGTACACAGCAGGTCGGGCTGGGATAAGCTTCAGTAATGGCAGATCATGTCAGCTGCATTCATCCCCTTTAAAAGCAGCAGACTGTTTCCTAATGGGCTGTGAGGAGAATCCAGTCTGGCTTCTCCTTTGAGTAAAATGTTACTGTGCAAGAGGTGCCAAGGCCCAAAGCACAAATATACAGCACCCCAAATATGATTATACAGCACTCCAAATATTCTTCCACGGGTACATCATGTCCCTGTTTAAATTTAATTTGTGTGTAAGGAGACACTTACATACAGCAGTCTATCAATCCATATATGTATATAGGTATTTACCAAACACTGTATTTGTAACAATACAGATGTCATTAACTAGAATGACAATACATTTTATGTTCATTACTTGTATTTTCATGCCTGTTTGAACATTTCTTTCAAATAGTCATACAGTATATGGGTATGAAATATAAAAATAAACCACTGCAGTATTTTGATATGTCATCCAGCATGTTCCTGAGACTGTCCAGCACCTGACTGCTTTTACTGGCTGCACAGGGGGAGTTCTGTTTACTTTTGCGTGCCTATTTTTGCCTTTTAAAAATGCTCAGAGATGTTTGATGGAGCTCAGGACGCTATATTCGGCGTCTGCGTGTTTGCTTACTAACCAGGGGACAGATGCATAAAACTCTGTGCAGATTCACAACTAAAACTAAGGCAGATCTATGCATGGGCATTTATTCAGCTGTGTGTACATCTGGTTCTGTTTTGTATCTAAATCTGTATCAATATGTGGAATAATGTGGAACTGGGTGCATTGACGTCTGGATGTAGAAACACCTTTAAACAACCATTTGCATGTCGATATATGTGCTCATTCCACCGCTCATTATACCTGTCAATCAGAAGAACGTCAAAACAGACATGCAATTTCAACGATTGGGTCTCATCAATGAGGTTCTCCAACAGCACCAGAGCAGCTGTCATTGCATACAGCTGTATTTATAACATCCATCCAACTTATTTATCACACGTATATATAAACGTCAGAATGAATGTCAATGATTAACATATAGAGCTTATATTGAGACAGACTTTGCCCAAGGTGCTTCACAACTCAAGATAAAATCAAAAGACCATTTGTAACATTTCCACATTTTAAATATCTGAAAATAACTAGACCTGTGTTTTATATTTTGATGAGTTGTCTACTTATATTATGCTAAATGTTATCTATTCAAGGTAACTGTGTGTTTCAATCAGCTATCTGTTGTTCTAAACTTCCCAGGAAACATTACGTCAAACAGTGAGGAAAGAAGGAAGCAAACGTCAATAAACTAACGTGAATAAAACTTTAATGCTTTGCCTCATGCACAAACACGATTTCTGCCGGAGTCCAGTCAGATAGATTCAATAACTGGCAATAGTTTTTTAACGACAAAGACAACAACTCCCATTTCCCACAAAACTTCACGACATCCGACATTTAGAATTATATCTCGTGCATTTAACAATATTGATGGCTGAAATGTAAGTAAGAGAATGATTAAATTCATCACTTTGATTGCACGCTATTTTCTATAAGGTTACATCTCTCTCCCCTGGAACTGAAACCATGTGAACCATATGCTCACTTTTATGAATGCCAGTTCATGTTTGGGAGATGGTGTATGCTTGTTCTTTTTTCTTTTTGCATACATATCATTTGTACATCTGACCCCTGATGTTCTGAAAAGCACAGAAGTTTGTGTGTTGGAGCCTGGTGCCATGTCAAGTGATTGAATTGATTAATTAACCTCACACTGTTTTGAATAATGGTGTAATTTCACTTGGAAAACATGAAGCACATCATTCCTGTTGATGGCTTCTTGAATCATCTGAAAGGGATTCTTATACATTCAACATGTGGCTCTGCATGACTGTATAGGCAGAAATCAGCTGTTAATTAAACCTATTCTACATTTGATGTACTAAATGGAAAACTTTAATAAAACTAAAAGAGGGAGAGTAAACATGTGTGAGAAGGCTTTTTGTGATTGTGGAGACGTCTGTCTTTGTCTGCCTTCACTAACTAAAGCCATGAAAAATTCTGCTGGCACTTGGTGGTCTGAGGAATTGCATCCAAAATGTTATGCTAAAAGGGGCAACAAAAGCCTGCACCCCATCATCGTCATAAACACAACCGTAGCCTGAATGTAGCATCTTTAAAAAGACTTCTACTCATTGCGTCTCCTTGGCACAAATGAATCAAAACAGCTGTTTGGGCAAACCATTGACCATTCACCTAACTTGGCGCAATCAAGCTCCATCTGAGCCACAAAATGAGCACAAAAGGAACATGCAAAAAGCTTGAAAAGCATTGCGCTGCATGCATTTACACCTACATGGAAATGGAGCAGCATGTGTTTTGTTACTGACAAGGTTTCAATTCATAAAGAAGCAAAATAGGGAAGTCAAGCCCATGGCTTCACCAAGCAGCTGCTTTGCCTGCTACTAACAGGGAAACACGATAAAAAAAACTCCAGTTTTAAAGCCTACAACATATCGGCAGTCACTGCACTGATCAAAACAGCCATTTATTGTTAGACTCATTTAAAAAACATAAAAGACTCAAAGACAAGTCAGGAATGAGAGTCTGATGAGAGCTAGCTTATAGCACTGTCAGGGTTGAAAATAGAAAGTGAAAAGATTTTCTTTTAAGTACGCTGGAGATGCAAAGTCAAAGGCATTCTGAGGGTAATTCTAAACCCAATTGTGTCATTTATGGCCCCACTGCTTATTACCACCTAATAATGTGAAAGATGATATAACGCTTCAATTTTCAAAATATATGAAACACAGCAAACCATGTGCAAATAGCAAATTATTATCAAATGGGCAGAATAAACCGTAACGGTCCTTTCATATTAAAGCATGAAGATATTCAAGGCAGATCCTTGCAGTACAGCCAGATTTTAACTTTTTTCTCTGTCATTGTCCATTTGTAACAATATAAGGAAGACTAATACGGTTCACTCACATAAAAGCTAAACACATTTTAATTTCAGCTCATAAAATTATAGGAAATTCTGTTGAAATCTAGTGAGGCCCCTTTAATTGAAACTGTAATTAAAGTGAGTTTTTTGTTTACTGCTTCAGTTTGAACTAATTTAAAACTCAATAATTTAACTGGGATTCAGGAGTTTTAAATTAAAGCTAACCCTGCAGATCAGGGTGTTTTTCCGGCTTTCATCCCATGTATGCAACTAGGATTAAAGGGATAGTTCGGCTTTTTTAAAGTGGGGTTGTATGAGGTACTAATCCGTAGTCAGTGTATTACCTTCAGTAAAGCGCACCAAACACTGGCTCTAGATAGTCTTTTGTATTTTTGCTGAGGACCGCTACAGGTTTTCCTACATGCTTTGAATGGGACAGTGGGACAAGGTGTTTGCAATCCACAAGCTCACAGCTAGATACCACTGGATCCTACACACTGGTCCTTTAAGTGTATGCTATATTTTCACCACTTTACTTTGCCACCAGACAGCCTTTTCTGACAGGAAACTTCTGTTATAAAAGGCAAATATTGCTCTCTCCAAATCAACAAGACTCCAGTAATTTTACGCTGCAGAGGAAAATGTTACTTGTCTCCCGCTGCCTTGATTGTAAAGATTGTTTGTGTTATCCTGTGACTTCTATGAATCTGAACTAACCTTGAAAAAAACACTGAAGTCACACGATGACTCAACCCAACCAATCGAAGCACCAGCAGACCAACAGCTCCAGTGTTCTGAGAGGTAAAATTACTGTTTTTGCCAAAAAAGTTTGATTGCTTTGGAGAAAGCATATTTGGGTGGTAAATACTCAACATTAAGCACTTCAACTGATATTGTTTTTTTAAGTGTTTAAAATATATTTTGCTGCTGACCCTGTCCTAATGTTTCTCTAAACTGGGGGCATGTGACTACCATCTGCTGTAGGTAATACTCTGGATACATACCACTTACATCATCACTTCAGTAAGTAAAAAAAAATCTATCCCTTTGAACTTCTGGAATAAACAAGTGTACAAAATGAAGGAAAATCGGATAAAGGTGCATGATTTCTGCATTAAAATGCTCCATGTTCTTATTCAAACTGATCTTTTTTAAAAATGTAAAGCCTCCACTCATTGATGAAATCTTTATGAATGTCCAGATTCTGCAGCAGAATGCAAAGTCCATGATCAGGTACTGTAGAGTAAGATGAGATGAGACACAATGAAACTTTAATGAGCTCCATGAAGAAACTGGCCGGCTGCAGCTGCAAATATTGATAGTATATAATAAGAACACCCTGAAATATGTTGCAACACTGAATGCCATTTTCAATGTGTTAAGTGCAGGCTTTCAAATGCTTGGCAGTTGGATAAAGAAGTGAGAACAATGCCATTTTCAACATTTAGCAACATCTGAATGTGGAACGTCAACAATTTGCCTGAAACTGCTTGTTTTGAAAAGCGATTGTTTTCATAGCTCTTTCAGACAGTCATGGTCAGCTGGACTTGGACAGCCTTGCTTAGTCACGCTGACAGAACAGTGCTTCCACAAAACACCAGAAAAGCCCTGTTATGATCCACTGTTACAGTCTCATTTGAGCTCGGGCACCAAATGTGCAGAGAGCCATTGTTTGTTTAGCCCCTGAGATGTGCTTGAGTGTTAGTTTTGTGTGTCCAATTATTTACTTCAATATCTGCGGGCTCCATAAATGCCACAACGTTGGGGTGCAAAGAATGAAAACGCAGCCTGGAAATCCTCCTGATGATATTTTATTACACGGGACGGCATTTCAACAATGGTTTAAATATGTTTTGTCATCGTGGTGTCAGTGGATCTACAGTAACATTTATATCACTGCAGTGGCTAATAATAGCATCCTGCCAGCTTCCACTGCAAACGCTGTGATGGGAAACAACAGTAAGCCCGCGAAACTGATGTATCCTATCCATTCATGTCAGCATATTGACATCGTCGCTGATATTGAAAGGGATTATGTGACTTAAGTCTGCATGTTTTGCATGCCTGAAGAAGTGTTCTACTTGGATGGAAGCTGATCTCGCTGTGCCAGTCAGCTCCGTCTGAATACTGACTTCCTCCTTCGCAGATAATCCCATGAAAAAGACAACTCTTTAATGCCTAACATCCTTAACACAGCTCTCTCAATTCCTTGAATCAGAATTAGCCACCATGGACGCCCAATCCATTTTGTGCCTCACTGTGGACCTTTTCCACATGTCACTGACGATGTGCCATGAACATGAATCAGGTTCAAAGTGATTGGGATAAAAAGGCATCGCTGATAAGGACTGTGTTGGTGAATGTGATGAGCTGCGGCGTGTACGAGGCACGCGGAGGCCCTGTTTGTTGCTGTTACAACGTTAAAGCCTCTGAAATTCTCTCCTCTCTATTGTATGGATGTGTTATACAGTCTAATTCCTTTGCTCTTCATCTTGTGTTGGCTTCAGTATGCAAGCCTCTGTTGGTCTTCACTGCAAAAAAATGATTTCCATTAAGATAAACTTGGAAATGCTCTGACGGAAAGGCCACAGAAAACTCACTGTTTACTGGAGGGTTTTGTGAAAAGACAATAACCAATTTGTTTTTTTGACAGTTATCCTGTTTTTTTTTTACAGACCACCTGCTACATGTTTATCTTGAGTTTTCTCTGAAGGGTCGGTGCAAATTTGAACTGGGGTTGGATGATGGCTGCCAACAAGGCATATGACAATGTCTTTTACCCTTTTTATGTATATGTACAGTATGTTGGACATTAATTACAAATTAGGCAGTAGATTACACTGTTTTTCCTTTAGTCAAGTGCAAGGTGCTAATATAATAAGAGACCTCAGTGGTTGATGACTATAAGGCATTGTGATGGAAAATGGCCCTAATCTGAACACTCAAATTCTTCCATGTTACATCAAGATATTACGAAGCAGGGACGTTTCTTGGAGTTGATGACACTTGGGACTTTGCCAGAACTTCTGTAGGTTTTTCTTTTAAATAAACTAGTTCTATTTTGATGCTTTTTTAATGCACTGTGACACTTTATGTACACTCAAAATATGTCTTAATCATCGAAACAGTGTTTTGTGTGCCCCAAAAATGTTGTTAACTTGTTTTTACTCATTTTCTTTAAAAAGAATACTATATGGTATCAAGTGTGATGGCCAATAAGCCTGTATCACCTTTGAAGTGTTGTTTTTTTTCTTCAAACACACGCCAGACGCCGCACAGGTGGAGAGAAAAAAAATTCAGATTGATCGCTCATTTCAATCGATTTTTTATAATATGGGAATCATGTCACTCCTAATTATGAAATGTGTAGCAACAGAATACTTCACAGCTGCTATAATTTAACATCTAGTGCAAAATCAGTTAAATGTATTTATTCTAATGTTAGTTAATTGGAATATTTTATTATTGGATTTGATTATTTTTCTTTCATACACACAGAAATAACATTTTACTTTTCTGATTTACTGCTTCTCACTGACATTGTTCCCTCTGCATTGATTATGTAACTCTAGCTCCTCATTCATTCTCTAAACAAACAAAATAAACCAACAAAATGTCAACAAAGTTAATATTGTTATCTATTTTAGCTTATTAAAAAGATAAATACATACACACCTTCTGAATTCAACTGTCTCTCTTGTACAAAACAAAGCTGGCTTCATTGCCTATCCTAAAGCACACTTCATTCAAACTTGACAAAGACGAAATAACTTATGCTCATATCGTGTTCACATAACTTTGGAACTCATACAAACACCTTGTTTTCCTGGCTCAGCATGAGAGGATGTCTGAGCAACCGCTTCAGCAATTAAAAAATCTCCTTCTGTCAATGTTTCCTCAGAGCTAGCATTTGACATAGTAACTGAAGAATTGACAGACCTTAGCCAATAAATCACAAGTTTTTCCACATATTGGTCTTGCCTCTGTTGTGCTCATTGAAGACAAACATTTGTCAAACTGCCTTCATCTTTGGTGACAAACCTCTAAATTAGGAGACATTTATTATAGACAAGGATGAATTCTTTGGGGCTAATCTGGGGCTAAAGACCCGGATGCCCAAGCCATGTTGTGGAGGACAAAAACACGTACCTTCCTTCAGATTTTAAAGGTATATCATATGACAATATGACAATTTTCTTTTAAAACATGTATGTGTAACCTCACATAAACATAATACCTTTCGATCATTAATTATGACCCACTAGAAGTGTGTGGTGGTAGCTGTATCTGCAGAGACCCTGCCCTCTGGCATCAGTATTTGATGTCCTGCTATATTTCTGGGGCATTTATGAACAGCTTGGACAGATCCTACAGATTCTACCTTTAAAACCTTCATAAAATGCAAAGATGGTCTAGTTCAGGACATGATAATACAAGGTGTGCCTGATAAAATGAAAGCAGGCAGAAGGGGAAGAGGGAAGAGAAATATGAGCATGTGTCTGGATGAGTAAATGACATTACTGGCCAAATGCTCTCAACAGCCATCTAGCAGATTCTGTGAGGAGGGGCAGTGAAAGGCAGAGAGGCCACGATGAAATAGGACTGCAGTCAAACAGATTGTTTGCCAAGAAATTGCTAAGAAATGTCAATCAACCTGCGATGCCCTGGAGCACAGGTGGAGTCAGCTCGCCTGCACCGACTGAATGAAGAGAAAAGTCTAAAATAAACACAGTATACAGCACTGAAACAGTTTTTTTTAAAGAGAAAATCTAAAATAAATACAATATAAAGTATAATGTAGCAGTTTCTAGCTCCTTAGCCTTTATAAAGTGGTAACTAATGGGTTTATTGATGGATGATGAATCATTCACTGCTGCTTTATAAATCAGTTAGAAGCCATTATTGAGAACAACTTGTGGGATGCCAGGTTGTCACAAATCTCTTGTAGCTGCAGGGCATCTGGGCCACAATCTGTTTATGAACTATTCATTAACTTTCGAATAATTGTATTGCGAAAAGCCTTTATCAATGACTTGTTAACATTTATGACTGCTTTTGCTGACGGCTTATTAGAAGGGGAACAACTCTTCCCTCCTCCCGAATGACTCGTCTTAACACTTTTAACTGCTGAAATGATGGTTTATTACCTTTTATTAATGACTTACATTTGTCAACCTGGCAACCCTAAAGTTCTTTCTCATTGATGATTTATAACTAATACATCAAGCATGAGGCAATGATTTATTACCCCCTGATAAAGCCATTAATTACAACTTTACAATGTCTTAATGAATGGTGCTTTATAAGAAGGTAGTCCCAGTTTTTAGGTGATCAAATGACAAAAAAAACAAAAACATTTTGAGCTTAGAAACAGTGAGTATACTAATAAATGCAAGTGCAAGGAAACAACTACGGAAAACCACTTTAATAAGAATAATTGACTGAACTATTAAAAGAAATAGTTAAACACTTGTCAAGAGATAGGCGAGATGATCAATATTACACTCATGCCTGTCTGCTCAGCTAATCTAACCAACCAAGAGTTGGTTAGATTAGCTTGGGATAGGGCTGTGTCGGGATGTTTTTTTTTTTTTTTTTTTACCACAGTGATACAGCAACGTATTTCAGCAGGATGGCACTTTTCCGCAACTGCCTCAAGTTTATTGACACAAATGGTCATAAGCATAGCATAGCTCCTTTAAGGAATAGGGCAGTGAGTGGGCAGCAAGCAGCAGACTGATGCTGGTCATAGCAGAGCAGAAACTTAAATTTAGTATTCAGTTTTCAATCTGGTAGTAAATGCACAGTACAAGTTACAGTGTCTTTTTCTAAATGCTGCAGCTTCTCATGACCAAGAAAAGTCTCGTCTGTTGTTGCCCAACTGCTGGAAAAGTGACAGGGTTAGCCCCAAATTAAGCTGAACAAGAAAGGCTAACATTAAGCTAATGCTAATGCCGGCGCTGTACCTTTACAATGCTCGCTGTGGTGCAACTGTAATCCACGTTGTACGTAAAATAAATCCATAACGACGACTCTAAAACCCAGTGTCTTCTGTAGTTATTTATCTATTTTCCATCTAGAAAACAGTTGTTGTTGTTGTTAGCATTTTGTTAGCCAATGTTGCCCACTGGCAATCCAATGACGCCTTGGGTTGAGTCTGTCGACCAATCAGAGGCTGTGTTCCTAACTTGTGTGTGAAAGTGCTGATCCTTAGTTGTGTTAATAGATCAGTGCACTGATCTCAACATGAGATTGACCCTTCAAAATAAATTTTGCAGCAATGACCTCAACCTTATGGGAAGCGTTACATGACCGCTTTATTGTGGTAATGAGGTCATCTCCACAGCCCAAGCTTAGAACATTATAAAGGCTGAAAAAAGGGAGTAAACTCTGGCCTGGTCCTGAAATCCAGCTGTTTCCAGTCTTTATGCTAAGCTAAGCTAACCGTCTCCTGGCTGTAGCTTCATATTGAATGGACAGCTATAAGAACTGTTATTCACATCTAACTCAGTGAAAGCAGATGAGCATATTTCCCGAAAAAATTAGTTTCTTTCTGTATCTATTCCTTTAAAAATGAGTCCTCCCTATTTTTCTGCATTATTCATGGGCTGCTAATATTCACAAAATAACATATGGGTGCCCATATTTAGGATGGGGGATGGTTCTGTGTGGTCCAGAGCTCTCATGCCAACTAAGGTCTCCAGTGGCCTTAGTGATCGCTCCTCTTCGCACAAACAATCCAACTGTAAATTGCTCACTGAAGACGTGGCTGCAGTTCAGTCTCCAGACTTCAAACAGGCTATTCTATGCATGTCTATCACTACTAATGCACTGTTTCTGTCTTCATTCAGCATTTCGTGTCTAGTTTCAGGCAGGTTTGAAATGTGTAGGAGATCTATGCCAGAATACCTGTGAGCATTCAATAAGCACGTACAACGTCCCTTAGACACATTTTTACAGGTATCTCCAAAGCTGAGATTTCACACGTCAAAACTTCTTTCTTTTACCATTTATTCTGCCTTTGTGCTGTATCAGGAAAATGCCTGGATCCATACTGAAGAGGACAAATCTTTAGGCTGTATGACTTTATTCAAGACATGGGAAAGCCCTCACTTGTCTGCTTACAAGCTTTTTGCGTGGAGGAATTTGGGTGAGATATGTGATCAGACCTGAAGTGTGTTGGTTCCCCCTGCCCCCCCCACCTCCCCAGACTGAAGCTCAGGCAGCTTGCCTGCAGGCTACAGGAACACCAAACCTACAAAAGAGCAAGACAAGCACAGCAATAATAAAAACAAACAACACTGTGTCCTACACTGCAAGTTGATCAGCTGTTTATAACTGTGAATTGTCTGTAAATGTAAAGCTAAACCCAAAGCCCACTGCTTTACAGAGTTGAAGTTCAGTGACTGCCTGTCTCACTGCCTTCCAGACTCCATTTACATATTGCTCAATTAAACTGAACATCACTAAACATCTACTGCTTTTTCCTTACTCTGTTCTTCTCCAGAAACTAAACTGAGACTAAAGAGTTTGTCAAACATTTGGCATTAATTCTAACTCTAATAAGCCTGAAACAGGCAAATAGAAAGCCAGTATCTGTGATGGTATGGGGGTGTGGTGCCCATGGCATGGCTAACTGTCACACCTGTGAAGGCCTCTGAGATGCTAAAAAAAAAAACTGCATACAGGTTTCAGACCAACATATACTGCCATCCAGATGTTTACTGCAATCCTGTTTATTTCAGCAAGACAATGCCAAGACGCATTCTGCACGTGTTACAACAGCGTGGCTTCGTAGTAAATCAATTTGTGTACTAGACTGACCCACCTGCCGTCCAGACCTGTGTGGCACGTTATGAAGCAAGAATGAGAAAGAATTTCACTTTTAAAACTTCAACATTTAGTAAGGGCGCCCCTGGAGCTCAGTTGGTGGAACGTTGTTAGAGCACCCCACCTGCTGAGGCTATCAGTCTTCTGCCGCAGTCGCCAGTTCGACTCTCACTCACGGACCATTTGCCATGTGTCATCTCCTCTTCCTTTACCCCCTCTCCTGTCATATCAGCTGTCCCTCTCAAATACAAGCAAAAATGCCCCAAAAACTTCAACAATTAGTGTCTACAGTTCCCAAACACTTGCTGAGTATTGTTAAAAGAAAATGTTACTTGTTATTCCCCTTTAGGTGCTATTCAATATTTGCTTTCTGTCAATATTGTGCGGTACGTTTGGGTAATATGGTCATACTTGAGGGTCACATCACCCGGTTTATACTGTGTATAATGTGGTTACAGATAAACAGTCAAAATGGTGCGATGTCCTCCTCCAGTTATTTTCATTATCCCAGGAAGGGTAGCTGAACAAACTAAGATATCTAACAAAGGATTTAAGTTCACATAAAACAAAGAAACATAAAACGACAGGGAGTCTGCTAAAGAGGCTGGTCCACCACCACTTACAGCTTTAGACACAAGCGACATAAAATCAGGTGTAAAGGATTAAAAGACAATTAAAGATTGGTGCGATTTCAGACTATCCAAGATGATCCTTTTACATGTGAACACACGAGTGCACACATTAATACTACACCAATGAGCATAATGTATTCCCTGCAGGTCTGTGGTGAAGTACTAATGGCAAACCATGATTGAAGTGTGTGCTCTCTATGCTTAACCAAAAGACACTCGTACCTGCATTTCAAATAATAGAGACATCTTAACAATACCTTTTCTATAGAGTGATACACTCTGGAGCCTTTTCAAAGCAGTTGAGTTTATTTCTCCATGTTAAATGGCTGCATATGTAGCATTACCATATACTGTACCGAGCATATTCTCTGGCCTTTGAAAAGCTTTTGTGCAATTTTCCATGCTTTTCTACCATGTCACAATGTAAAATAAGCCTGACGTAACCTTGCAATGGATTATCTCTCAATTTAGCTACACTGGTGACATCTTTAGTGCTGGTTCTTGCACTGTTTTATTATTTTTATGCAAATTTGATGTTGGAGTCTATAGAAGGGATGCTTTTTATCAGTCAAATTAAGTCAAATATTAGAATTTGTTGTAAGGAAAATATGTTTGTATGCATGTAAGTAAGAGTGCAGATGTGTTTTAATCCATATGCATTTGGATTGAAGCATATGAATCAAATTGAGTCACAATGAAAAACTTACAAACCATAGCTACTTCTAAGAAAAAAAAAACATCTTTAAGCCTCATGAAAAAACCTTAAGGCACATTCATACAAATGAGGTCAAATGTCGTTACTTACAGTTCATTAAATCTCCACATTAACCGGCAACCATATGCTTTTTCTGCACATTCGAGTTGCACAAATCTAAAATAGACGGCCTTGTATTGTGCTTGTCTTTGACCACAGGAGGACAAGAGACGAGGGTGCTGAGAAAAAAAACAATTATTGTTGATTGTTAATGGCTCCCGGAGCAATGAGAGACAGAGCGATGAAACGGCTTTGTAATGTCTTGTTGCACCATGAGAATGAGGCAGAGAGGAATAAAAGGGTTTTTGTTCCGCCAAGGTCAATTGCTTCACGTTGATTTTATTATGAAGTGGAAAAGAGCTTGATAATAAGCTTGCTTAATAGCTGTGTTTCAAAAGTTATTGGTGGGTTCAACAATAATAAGTGGGAACGTATTATGTTTTAAGTGTAGGCGTGGAGTAAACCTATTTGATCTTTATTGCCGAAATAAGTAATACCTAGACGAAGCGGACACAAGATGGTTGTGGCAGTGTTGTGCATGACAGCATCTATTATCTATGACAGCACCTTCTACATATTCTAACAGACACATTAATTAACATGGTTTGTCAGTTATTTTTTATGTTCCCAGAGGCACCTTGACCAGGCCGGCAAAATGATTCGCACCATAATGCCAGCTGGTAAAAAATATTCTGTCATGAAAATGTAAAAATAGAATAGGTGAACATAACTTGAAGAAATTATAAAGAAATCATCTTAAAGGGTAGATTTGAGGATGCATTACCTTGAAGCAACATTGTACTATACTGGTAAGGAATGAAAAATGTTGTTTAAATTTTGAATAACATTTATTACAATAGAAATGTAAAAATATTAAGTCCCCTCACCAGTTGTATTCCATTCTAAATAAAAAAATAATAAATAAAAATGAAATATTTTCATGGTTGTTCATGGTTTTTTGGGCAACACTGTACGTTTGTGGAAAAACCTATAGGACTTAATGTCACATATGTCAGCAAACTTTACAATAACAATCTATCAAACCAAACTATCACAAGACAAGACCGTGAGTCACATTTCAGTGTTTGATCATTTGTGTTACATCTAAATGCTTGTTTTCTGTTTCCAGTATGTTGCAACCATTTGTTGCATTGCTGCCATCTTTGGTTCACTGTTTGTGAGTTAAAATAAAATAGTTTTCAACGCAGTCTACAACCCATCGTATATAGGTTCAACAGTTTTAGAATACCAAAAAAATGTTGTGATGGAAATCCATAATGGTGGGTTGTTACTTCAAGGTAACATCAGCAATCTAACAGTTTTCCACGACTTATTTATCAAATAAAATTCAACTTTACTCGTCTAAACTGTGAATCCATGTTTTCCAGAATGGAAACTGACACAACAAAGATGATGAGGCCCACTGAAGGGTTTCATGTGTCCTGTAAGGCCATCATTGAAATACCATAAATTGAAAATGAAGCAAAGACAGTTAATAGCATTTTGCTTATCACCGTTA
Organism: Lutjanus erythropterus; assembly: GCF_056507025.1. NCBI lineage: Eukaryota > Metazoa > Chordata > Actinopteri > Lutjaniformes > Lutjanidae > Lutjanus > Lutjanus erythropterus. The sequence continues at coordinate 38,620,267 of NC_139320.1, forward strand.
TCAGACCTTTATTTTGGAGGGGGTCAGTGCTGTGTTCATTGGTAGCTGATAATGAACTGTATCTTTTATATTAAACTATATCTTTATTTACTCAATGCTGTACACCCATTTTGTTTATGTTGTTTTTCTTCTACTTTTACGGCGACTATCTTTGCAACTTTTATGCAGCATGCATGGTTTACTATGAAACATCAAGTTTTGGACACTGCCAACAAAATATTAGGTCTCAATTCATCACAGGGCGAGACATTTGGCTGTTATTGGACCTTATATCATTTGTTTCTGGCCCACGGCAGCCTGATCAATTTCTCATGTGGCCCCTCATGAAAAATAATTGCCCACCCCTGCCACAGAGGGTTAAGTGTAGGTGTGGAGTAAACCTATTTCATCTCATTGCCATAACAAGTAATACCCAGACAAAGTAGTCTCAAAGTGGTTGAGGCAGCGTTAGGTTGCAATAAATGAGCTGCTTTTGACAAGATCTATTATTTATGACAGCGCCCTCTACATATTTTAACAGACACATTAATTAACGTGGGTTGTCAGTTATTTTTTCATGTTCCTGGAGGCTTCTTGACCAGGCCAGCAGAAAACAAGAAGTGCATACACCAAGCTATTTATCATTAATTTGTCATCATTTACATTTAGGCGGGAGAAGAGGAATCTAATTATGTAACCTAAGCCATGTCTTATCCCTTATGGGAATAACCAGTGAAATAAGATTCACCCCGCAGAGTTTAAAGCTAGATTTCAGATTGGTGTCACTGGAGTTAATCCCATTATGGGGGCAAATAGGAGCCAGGGTGAAAGAACGGATATGTATACAGAGAAAATGGGATCAGTGTAGAGATTCAGCCAAGCAAGCTATGTAGGGGTGAACTCATGCTTTAATGGATTAAACCCAGTCAAGCCACGATGATTAACCTGACCCCCTTGTTGGAGGGTTGCTACCTCACACCTCAAAGCTTGGGAAATGCATGCGTCTGTTCACGATCAGGATCACGGCGAGGTTTGAATCCGAGCTGTCCTGCAATCGTGGCCACCAGACAAGGCCCTCGAACACCCCGCAGATCCATCTGTGAAAGGCAGATGACGGGGGAGTTTGACTCGTACAACACACCACGCCATGACTCACAGATGGGAGCCAGCTCAGGCAGGATTTGTCACCGTAATGGAATGGTGTCTTGTATATATGCGGTGTGTGTGTGTGCATGTGCTCGTGTGCACGCATGTCTTGTAAGGGTGTCTGTGAGCACGTAAATATATGTGTGGTGAGACTGTGGTGTTGACTTTCAGCGGAAAGGGGGTGGGCGGAGGAGAGGCGCTTTGACAAGTGTGTGATGCATGCTCCTGTGACGGCAGCAGCGATCAGAGAGCAGTGGGCTGTCAAAGACTGATAACCCAGACAGGAGGAGTTTACCACGACCCCTGTCACGGGGCCTAATCCACAGTTCAGTAAGGCCCTCGAAACATAGCCTTTTAAATGAACACTGGAGTGTGGTGCGGCCTTCTGGGATTTTTTTTTTGAAAGTAGACTGACAGTGTGTACTGAAAAAAACACAATTTTAGAGCTAAAAATAATATGACACCACCACAGGTTGTTGTTTTAACAAATGAGTGTAGCTCATGTAAATATGTGATGTTTTTAAAATGTGGACACTAAATTCAAGTTAATTAAAAGCAAACATGTTACTGCAGGCAGTTTTTCCTCAAGAATTCAAATATACACTCAACAAAAATATAAAAAATAAACACTTGTTTTGGCTCCTATTTTTCATGAGTTGACGTGAAAGTTCAAAGATTTCTTCTGTGCACACAAAAGGTGTATTTCTGTCACATTTTGTTCACAATTTCTTAAAAATATGCCTTAATGAGCTCTTCTCCTTTGCCAAGATAATCCACCTACCTGGCAGGTGAGGCATGTAGAGACGTTGATTAAACAGCATGATTATTGTATGGTTGTGCTTTTGACTGTTTGCAATAAAACGACACTTAAAAATGTGTAGTTTTATCATAAAAAAGACATTCATTAGGCACCGAACTATGGATATTTCAACATTCACTTCAGGACCTGCTCTTTCTCTGCCTCTGATTGGCTTACCATTTGGGCTTTTCCATTGGCACTTCTGGCTGTGCCACACTGATTAGCATTTCCATTAACATTTTTAACACGCTGAGCTGAGCTGAGTCACACCGAAGATAGACCCTCTCTGCAATTAGACCAAAGTATATCCAACCTGCTTCCAAGAGGGCTACCCTGACATCTCGCCCACCTCAGCCAACCCAATTTCTCACTCTCAAACAAGGGTGTGTTGCAGGACTCGTGTGTGTGTGTGTGTGTGTGTGTGTGTGTGTGCGTGCGTGCGTGCTTGTGTGTGCAGGAGAGCAGAGGAAAAGGTGTTTTTCAAATTGTCTGTGTCCACCTCCATAGTACTTTTGTGGCTTCTCACTGAATCTCTGTGGTTTGACACTTCCTGATTATTTTTTTTGTTGTTTCATAGGAAATTAAGTAGTCATTTGCCATTTTACAGCCACTAAACTCAACTTCAGTTAAAAGGCATACCTTAAAGTGGGTAGCAATGTTGTAATGGAAACGCAAATCTTCGTGGTGCTGGGCTGACGTTATGAGTCAAGCTAAGCCAGCACATGTGTATGGACAAGGGGAACATAATACTTTATCCTACCCCTAACCAATCACTCTTCATGCCTAAACCAAACCAACCCAATCAGTGAATCACTAGCCAATCAAAGGCAGAGTAGGGTGAGTCATAACTTTGACCTTCTGGGAAAAAAAAAGGTATCTGAGAGCTCATTAAGGCAGATTTTAACACATTTGTCAACAAAATGTAACAGAAGTTAATAAAAAAAAATGGCAGCAAAAACAAATATATTGCATTTTTGCATTTGCCTTTTTGTTGAATGCATATTTTAATTTTTCAGAAAAAACTGCTTGCAGGAACACGTGTGCTTTCAATTAACTTGAATAAATTTGGTGTCCACATTTTACAGTATCGACACTTATTTACATGAGATGCACTCATTTGTTAAAAGAACAACCTGCGGTGTCAGGACGCTATTTTAGCTCCAAATCTGTAGTACAGAAGCTGCATAAACACTAAACATTCCTTATGAAGTTGAAGAGTAAGTCTAAGGTAAAATATGACAAACTCTGAACAGATGGACGTTGTTTGGGAGGAGTTGGTTACCATCCTACCATGACCAGTGATGATAATTAGTGAGTGAGAACGTAGCATAATCTAATCTGTCAATCTCGTGCAGCCAAGCGAGCATTTGCATAGGTGTAGGAAGAATATATTTGTTTTTTCTTTCATGACGGTCACCTCCTACATTTTAAATCAATCTGTGCACAAACATATCTAAAACATGATCAAGGAGTAGTAGTTCAATGATTGTCGCATGCTTGTGAACTGAGTTTTCATGTTGCTGCTGACGTTACTACTTTGTTTACAGTCCTGTCCAACCAGACAACATCCGACTAAACATCCACTGTCAGAAGCAATAAATGTTACTATGACATATAACTTCAATCTTTGCATTTTGAAAGTGGCTTCATTCAGGTCATTGTTCTCAGCTGTTTCACTCTCAATGAAGAAGAAAAGAACAAGCTCCTCTCTTCTCTGACTTACTCCTCCAGAGACACCATGCACTTATAGTCAAGTAAAAGAACGCTTCGATGCTTTCAGTCGACTCAAACAGCACTCGGCGCTCATGGGAATAGTCACGTAAAACCTTTACATTATCAGGTTTACCACCGCAAACAAGGAATGCTGAATCCTGGAAAGTTAGACATCATGCTCTGTAAATAAGCTTTTGTGTGTATGTATATACACACACACACATATGCTTGAATATTGCATTGTGACTGGCAGTAGGTAATGCATTATATGGATTTTCAGGTAAATGCACATGTTAAATGCAGTCATTTTATTTAATACTAATCAGAACTCTGAGGAGTATTTCTTAATTTCACATAATTTTCAGCACTTTGACACCACATCTGAGACATGGTAATTGGAAACAATTTCCTTTTTCACAAAATATCTGAGAGTATAACTAGGAGGATAAACAAGTAAGGGATAATGTGTGTGTGAGCAGGTCATTATGGTGAAATAATAAACTCAACATTTTGAAGCAGGAGCCTAATGTGAAGCGGAGTTGTCTTGAATCATCCTGAACGTGTTTATTCTGCCGTAATGACCTGCTCACTGCACTGTACATTCTGACACTCATTACATAGCCACTTACTTAAAAAATCAGTTATTTGGCACAAAACATTCATTTCAAAAAATGATTTTATTGTTCCTCCAGAGTCTATGATCAGAACTGTGTCCATAGCAACAGTCTGTTCTTCATAACAATGGTCTGCTACACAGAAATAATAAACCTTAGAATGCCATAACTGACCAAGCAGAAGTATTTAGCAAAGATGTGTAATGATAAGCAGGAATGGATGTAGAGCTGCAACCACTGATTAATCGATAAATCAGATAATCGGTTTCAGTCATTTTGCAAGCAAAAATGTCAAATACATGCTGGTTCAGTTTCTTCAAATGTAAGGATTCTTTGTTATTTATGACAGTAAATGGAATTTTTGAATTTGAAGACGTCATTCTGGCCTGTGGAAAATTTGTGATGAATATTTTTCACATTCCTTGGTCATTTTCTGGTTGGCGTAGGGGAAACAATCAATTAATGCATTGCAAATCTCTTTTGAAAGATTATGAATTGATGCAGAAAAGTTAACTGGACATTATGATCACCTGTGTCACGTTTACATTATAAACTAGGCCTCTTCCTCAAAGTTTAAAGTCTGGCTGCATAAAGATGGATCAATGTTTTCTAACTGCATCATAGACGTCTGAACCCCACCCATATTTTATTGACTAACAATTAACCATGAAAATAATCAGCAGATAAATCAATAATGATATTTATTGTTAGTTGAAGCTCTAAATATTGGATATGTTTTACATTTAAAGGATACTTGATACCCAGATCTCAAGTCGAGTCTCCAACATGCATGTGAATGCACAGCACAAGGAGAAAATCTTTTTACATTATTCATGCAGTGACACTGTGACAGACAAAACTCTTACAATGAATATGATGTTCAAGCAGTGGATTACCAATCTCAAAAAAGTTTTAAGCATGCCCTCTGCAAATTGATTTTACACTGTTTTGGAAGAAATTAAATACAACTGAGGCTGGAAAAAATAAATGGTTGTCAGTAATGCAGTAAATGAGTAAATGTGATTTATAGTAAATGGACTAAAACATGCAGAAACAGCAATCTGGCCCTTTAAATGCTCAATTAGTCAATTGCTGCTACAGTATGTGTGCAGGGCAATGAGGGATCCCTGAACAGGCCTTAAGCTGCCTGACCTGAGCACGAGAGTTAAAATAATTAACAGAGACATTGGCTGAGCCCTGAAGCTTACAATCTACACTTAACATGAACATGTGGAGTTCAGCAAAGGCCTGGAAATACCACAGTGACTTACTTAATATCCAGCCAGAGCAACAATGGGCACTACTCATAATAGCAATAAATTAGGGTTAAACAATGTCCACTAACACTACAATCGTATTATCTTCCATATTTGTGCAAGAATAGAAGGTTTGCAGGTTGGATTAGCTCATATTATTCCTGTATCCTCAACGCCAGAAGCCGTAAGGACATTTTATGATTGCTTCACCGCCTTCTCTACAATAAGAGGCGGTAAAATGTGTCATACGATTCAAGGTTTAAAATAATCATGTGGAATATTACTAAATATTTCGTCTAGACTCACGATAAAGTAAACAGAAAATGAGGGTCAAATGATTGTGTATTCTCAACTTGTATATGGAAGATTATGTCAACTTTATGACTGGCTCATGAAATTACATGATAATATGAGGTAGCAACGAAGCATCATTCTTGTAACAAGGCTTGGAGGAGCATTATAAGTCCCCACTTACAAATATGACAGGATGATATGTGAGAAATAAGAGAGAAGCTGTGTTCAGCCATATTTTGGTGAAATATGACTCCTTTGGGACATGGATTACAGTACAGGAGTGTTTCGTGAAATTTCCTTAGACATTTTGTTAGCTATTTCCACTGTGAAACTTGGTATTGGAATCCATTGTAGCCACTGCCAACCCGAGAAAATCACTGAATTTGGTCTCTGTGAAGACTACAAACTACAAAGCCACTTTTTATGTCTACAGGGGGTGTTTCATACTCAATATATCATTGCTGTGGTTGAGGAGGACTTAATTCAAAGCTACCAGGAAAGCTTCTTATCTAAAAGCACAGATATACAGCCAAGGAATCTAAAATGTTGCTTTGATTGTGAGAATATTCAACATCTTAATACATATTGTCTTTTTTTTTTTTATCACAATACAGTGATCAGTTCCTTGGTAAAACCATGTCTGAAAATGAGTTTTATGATTGGGATAAAATTTAAATTAGCCTGGACTTGTTGTAAATGCAAAAGCTCCAGACAAGCTGGCTTTGAGTGATTGAATAGCTTGTGTCAGATCATTAATGATCAAATCAAGCCGTCAGCAACCTGCATACAAACAACTGAGCCCTGTAAAATGTCGACACAAACACTGCCACAATACACACAAATGCTTATTTCATCTTCAAATTAAAGCATGCAGCAGTTCGGACTTACAAGGTTGAAAAGTCTGAATCAATTTAAAAAAATATCTCAAATATATTTGACTTGAGTGCTTTACTACACAATCAGCTGAATACACTATCATCAAATTTCATCATTTTAGGGGCAAGGTCACTTGGTCTTTGGTGCTATCAATTATTTGAGAGCATGAAGGCCATCAAATAAATTTATAATAAATATTTTTTTTTACCTTGATTCAGTTCTTTGTTACACTAAGTATGTCTTTTTTTCACAGAATATAATACATATTCTTTTTTTTTCCTTTGTCAGTTTTATAGTCAGAATTTTATGCATATTTTTTTGTATATTTTTGTAATATTGATATCAGCAACAGCCACAGAAATCCAGAAAACATCGGCCTCTACCTACAGGATCTTCTTTATTCAGCACATTGGCAGATACGGGCTTCCATGGGGAAAGACAACGATGGACAGCAGCATAGTGAAAATAAAGACATGTCATACAGGAGACACTTGTATGTAACTTGGATATATCTGTCTGTTTTTCACTGTTAACAGAGACTCCAGTCTGCTGTGTAAACCACAGAATTATACAGTAACATTAGGCGTCATGATCAATATAAGTTTATATCACATCAACACTTCCGTCAATTTTCACATTTCCCTCATTCTCTCACTCTGCTGTGAATCTGCATCACACTGGTAGATTTCCAGTGGTTCATAGCATGAAATGTTTCCCAACATTGGTTGTATGTTCAGTGTTTCACTTGGTGTTATGCAATCAGAATTTCAACAAAAGACACACTGGCAGGGCTCAAGTGCAGGCCGCAGGGCACATCATCTTTTGAGGGGGCATAAGGCCAAACCGAGGGGGCATGGCGGCCACAGTATTTAAGTCAAATAGATGACTTTTTTGCATACTGGTCTTCTGAAGATTCCTGAATTTACTCTTCATCAAAACTTCGGATTAAGGCTTTATTCATGTTTGCATAACTCGCTGAATCTGGCTGAGTGACACTACAGCTCACCTCAGCCTACTCAAGCAAAAAAGTAGATGTAATGCCAAAAAAAAAAAGACTGTCTACTTTGAGTTTATTTTATAAATGATGATGGCAGCCTGATGAAGTTATTTCAGACTCTCTCTAGAGTATATGAGGCAGTGAATTTACCCTGAAATTTGAAAAGCTTTTAACATTTAACTATCGTGAATTAAGGGAGAGAGAGTCGAAATAAAGTAAAATAAAATATGTGAGCAATGCAAAGCTCTGAAACTATATCTGACCTGTGAATTGACCTGAACAGCATACTGAGTGAATTTGTTGTTTTATTTTCTCCATAGCTGGGCTCCTGCTGCTGCTGCTGCAGTAAGTTTTCATGCCTGATAAATGACTGTGCAGTTTGAATGGACTTAATACTTAATAAATCTTAAGCATTCCCTTGAATTCTGAGTGGTTTCACCAGACCATAAACATCTTTTCTCACAATGCCCTCCAAACTTTCGGGAGAATGGCCAGCTTTGAGTATATTGCGTATTTTGTTTGATGATTTTAATGCTCAACCTGAGGGCACACATCCCCTCCCACAACAATATTGCACCTACACAGCCAGGAATGATGCCTAATGCTCTCAGCACACACAGCTTCTGTGTGAAATGTAGCTCGAAATATATGAAATCCTCGTGCTTATTAAAATCAATTAAAACACTTAAGAAAAACCCCGCTAGTTCACTTTTCATGAAATTATAAGTGAAGCCTCATTAGGCAGAAAGAAAATGTCAATCCTAATATAAACCCATAGACTTGATCAAAAGGTGCATATGTGGCTCAGATATTCTGCTGGTCAAATCCCCATGAGATTGACTTTCAGGCTCACTTTGAATTTTTGTTCGCAGCCAACATAGTGTAGCTCCTCTCTGAAGGAAACTAAAAAGGGATGAAAGTTGGCATCTGTCTGCCATGGAATCAAGATTCTCTGCCTCGCTCAGACAGCGGTGTTAAAAACGCCTTGGACGGCAAGGAATGAAACAATCATCTTTGACAATTTCTGCCGCAGATTCCAGAGGAGCTGCTGCATATGCAAACAATTGCAGAAGCCATAAATGATACACCTCGTATGTCTGAGAAAAGAGCAGTGTGGGTGTAGCACTAATGGAGCACTCCTCTGACAGGCAGTTCTTTCAGTTGTCTTATGAAAGCAACCTGCATCTTTGGCAGAGGTGAATACAGCGGTGCGTTTGTGGAAACATGAAAAGATTGAAGCCTTTTATTTCAAGAATCACTCCAGTTTGGTTTAACATACAGTACAATGTGTCTGGTATCAGCTGCAGCTCTCCTGCACTCGACTTTCAATTTTTCTCCATAACAAAACACATGAATGTTGGATTAATCTTCATACCTCAGCAGTAGCCACTTAGCCGTTTTGTTCCTGTATCAGTATTTTGAAAATGACACTTTGTCACAGACCATAAACATGATGAATTAGACTTAAGGGTTAAGGATTATTTTATTTGTTTAAAGCGTCTAAGTTATCATGAGGAGGTTTAATCTTGTGAATCTTTATCATGATAATGACTGACAGGATCTTCTCTGTTTCATCACATAGGTAAAGACAGCGATGAAGTGAAAATACAGACATTTCATTGTGGAAACAAGCATGTATAACGCAGATCTAGCTGTTTGTCACTTTTAACAGACTCCAGTCTGCAGTGTAAACCACAGACTCGTGGAGTAGCATCTAGCTTAATGATTAAATAAAGTTTATGTTCTATTCATATCCCCACAGTCGCTTTCTTGAGCTCTTTGTTCTCTCACTCTGCTGCGAGTCTGCATCACACTTAAATTACAGCCACCGTTGGTAATGTCTGCAACATTTCACTTGAAATTGGCCAGTAATATTGCCAACTGACAGGAGAGTGGCAGAGGGAAAAAAGAAAAAGAAAAAAAGACGAAATCAGCTGTGGCAGTGTGGGTGGGGAATCAAGGTCGCTGTGGCTGCAGGGTATATCTTCTTCTGAGGGGAGGGCAGTTCTGAGGGGGTGCTGTGGCTGCCTGGAAATTCCTGCACTAATTGTTATTAAGAGAGTATATTGATTAATATGCTGATATAATAACTAAGGTGCCAGTATTTGATTTTTAGAATATTAGCCCTCTTCTGTAAGGGTGTCACGATTTTCCAAATTCATGACTTGATATGACTTTTGATTTTAAGGTCACAATTCGGTTCAATTTTTCGATTTAAACATTCTTTTATTTAGCACTGATGGCTCTGCCATTGTTAGACTATGAAGTCTTCATCTGTAAATATCAATAAGTAAATGGTTTTATGCATTGACACCTTGTCCTTTACATACCTTAAATTCTTCTTTAAAAAGATATATATGGTATATGGTATCAAGTGGTTCTCATTTCAACTGATTTTTATTCAGTATTGAAAAACACACTCTCTTCTGACAGGCAGTTCTTTCATTTGCTCCATGAAACCAACCTGCATCTTTGGCAGAGGTGAATACAGTGATGTGTTTGTGGAAACATGAAAAGATTGAAGGCTTTCTGGCTTTTTTCAATTTGTCTGGTCTCAGCTGCAGCTCTCCTGCACTCCACTTTCAATTTTCTTCCATAAGAAAACAGCTGAATGTTGGAGTAATCTACATACTTCAGCGGTAGCCACTTAACCGCTGTCTCCTTGTGACAGTATTATTTTGAAAATGACACTTTGCCATCCCTTGTCTAACACCACACACTGTCACAGTCAGATACTGCTCATTTCAGCCAGTCACACTTCCCATAAGCTTAGTGGCTGCTGCAACCCTCAATGATGACTATGTGTGTTGAATGCAGCTTAAACAATGACCACAACAAGGCAAATTAGTCTTTTAATCATCACTAAGTAGTCCAGTTTTTATTATCCCGCAAGAAGTAGTCATGTTGTCAAAGAGTCCAACTGAAAGAACTGGAGTATGTTGCGACATGTTGGCTCTCGTCACTGACAGAGAAAGGCAGTTTCCCGAACAAAAAGAGACGAGCCGAGAACAGCCCGATGGGAAAATTAGTCTGCGTATTTCACAGAGGGAGCTGTGAGTTGAAATTCGCTACATGCTTTTAATTAATGACAGGGAGGAAGTGGATGGGAGAGGATGGGAAAGGAACAACTACAGACAATCAACAAATATCCAGCAACGGGGTCTGAAGGGAACGTAGCGGCAGGCATTAGACTGCCAGCCAAGGGTCTGATAAATGACAGCTCTGTAGTCTGGAGGTGGTTTTATTCGCAGTCATACAGCTCTCCCTTCGGCCCCAGGCGCATCAAAAGTAGATTACTCCTCTACAAATTCACTCATTATAAATCAAACAGGAGCCATCATCTCAAAGAATATACAGTACTCATTTTATCTAAAACTGTAAAAACGGGGAAAATGTCGAAATGGTTCTGTAAAATATTCCATAAGAAAAATGATAAACTGTATGTGTACAAATTTGATTGTTAGTTTGCATCTCTATTCATATATTCAGTGGTTTACTTTGCAGTACCATAATTTATAAATATTCTGTTATGTTAAAGGACCAGTGCGTAGGATTTAATGGCATCTAGTGGTGAGACAGCAGACTGTGACCAGCTCTCCGGTCAAATCTGTAGCTGAACCTTTGGTGGCTGCAAAACTCTGACAAAATGCAAAAGAAGGCTGTTCAAAGATAAAAACAGCATATTCTAAAGTAACAAAAACACATGATTACACACTAATGATAACATACTTATGAATATTATATTCCATTTCTGTTATGTTACACACTTTTAAGTAGGTAAAAGCACGGAAGTATTTGCAGCAAAAGAGTTGTATTTTTGAGTTGTAATGTTCTACTTGCAAGTTTAACAATTTATATTCTGTTGGCTAGTTTATTCTATAATGGTTAATCATTATATTGGAAATATATGACATGTTTTATATGTATAATTCGGGCTGTGCAATAAGACAACATATATTGTTTAGTGATAGGCTTCAGCGGGATCTATTTTTTCATATCTTCATGTCGTCCTGACATTTTACCAGGGTAAAAAATATTATTTATATTACTTTATGCAGACAAATGTTGCTGGGGTTAAATGCACATGGCCTATAAAATGTAAAATGAAGAGATGGATGATAGTCACCATTCTTCCATACATTTTTGCAGGAGGACCTGATGACACTTGTTGCCATGCTGAATATACTGATACATCATCGGGCTGAACTGATGTGCAGGTGGTGCATGGTGGCATACTGGCAGGTCAATACAATCATGTAGCTAATAAACTGCTTGTGTAGTTGGAATACGTCGTCTGAGTCATCTTTATCATTGTGAATAAACCCAAAATACTACAACGACTACAATACATCACCTCACAACAGCATCTCTGTATCAGTTTAATAGAAAAATAAGAGAAATAATGGAGAAAAATAATAAAATATGAGTAAGGTGCCTTTTATTTGTCAAGTATAAAATTCGAAATGCATTAAGAAATGGGCCTTTTCCTGTGGTTATTTTATATAAATTGAATTCATAGAATTTACAGCAAATCTGCTATATCATGATATATATCATTATGCAGCTTATGGTAATATGGATATTACATTATCTATATTGAGAAATGAGATTTTGGTAATATCAGACAGCCCTATGTATAATCTCAATCTTTAATGTAAGTATATACTGTAGCTATAAATTTAGTGGAGTAAAAAGTACTATCTTTGCCTATAATGCAGTGGAGGACAAGAATAAAGTAGCATGAAATGTTGCTACTCATCTAAAGTGCAAGTACCTAAATGCAAATGCACTTTGTTACATCCCACTACTGCAGAACATACTGCAGATTCATAGTGATAGGACAAGAATCATAAACATAAATAAAAAGCCAGAATGTACAGTACGTATGAATGAGCATTCATCAATCTGTTAAAAAAAAAAAGCCCAAAATGAGGAAGAGCACTCTGTCGCACACCCTGAAACGACACGCACGTCTAGAGACGATAAATTGCAGAAGATGGAAAAGGCTGCTGTGACAGAATCTTGGACGACAGACTACATTTTTAATCTTGGAACTGTTGTCTGTGATACAATATTAATCTCCTATGAATGCTGGGACTGTAAAGACTGTTAAATGACCACTCTCCCAGGCTATATATACATCAGTATGAGATGAGATTGGAGGTGCAGTCATTTGTTCTGCAACTGTACAGCTGTCTGTGTTGACACTTGTCTTTGTGATTGGATTTGAGAGGACGGTCTGAAATTTGGTTGTGATGCGCTAAAAGAAAAGACAATGAATAAACAATTTATAAATATATTCATGCCCTTGGTTCACTTGTTCTAACAACAGCAATGTTGGCAAAGGTTTTTCAACATTTGTTATCGTTTTTCACACTTTGTCCTTTGGCTGGAGTTATAACAATATTTCCTATAAAACTGTTTTGTCTTTCATACTGAAAAATGTGCTCCTATTCTGCAAACTTCACACAAACACTGTGCAGAAGGTAGATCACTCATACAGACTGTACTTTAGTTGTTTGAGTTGCATTCAAAGTGAAATGAAATGATGGTAGTCATACGCATTCAGGAAAGGAAATCTTTGGGGAATTAATGTTAATTGTGTAACAGATGTCTTTTTTTTTTAAAGTCCATGTAATTTAACAATTATTGCGGAGCAGACACCTCCTCTGCAAAGCATGATTGATAATAATTGAAAAAAACAGAGTGATTTTCTGCATGTAAACAAAGGTGCTGTAAACACCTGCTGAGGATCTTCACCCAAGACTTCAGTTAAATTTAAGGATGCTAATTTAGATTTTTTTCCTCCCAGACAGATAGTTAGCCCTCGCTAATCATTAAGCCTTAACGGACAAGATAAAAATGTATTCAAATTGGATGAATCTCTGTGACCCACTAAAGGATGTTTTGGGTATTTTTTCATGATAAAGTGTTTATGTTAATATTGCATGTCTACTCGACTTGTCACTTTGTGTTGAGAAGCAGTGCGGACATGAAGTATCAGATTTTTTTTTTTTTTTTTTTTTTTTTTTTGTTGTTTAAACAATTTTGAAAATATGTGATTTTAGGGTTAGTGTGTGCCTGGAGAAAAAAAATGAACATTAAGGGCATAGCACAGACTATTACAGAGTCGAGAACACTCAGCGTAGAACACAAAACAACATTGACAGTACAAGCAACATTCATCCATCACATCCACAGCTACAACATCATGTCAGTCAATCAAACGATACCAATATCACATCAACTGAAGAAAACATGAGCGCATATCAGTTAACCCAACGATAACAACATCCAACATCAGTGCCCTAAAACATGACAAAGAAACAACTTCAGGAATAACATCAAAAACATTATCTGAAGATAATTAATCAACTTTACCGTTAGATGTTAAATTAAATCAGTAGTTTGTGAACTTTTTTTTTTGAGTGCCTCCTTTGAGAGGCTGAAAAAAGCTGGCAATAATAGAGGAAGCAACTGATGTTATTGATTCAAGTTGAATTTTAGTGAAGTAAAGGTCAACATGATAGCATCCGCATATTTCCCAACATAAATCCTATTCATTTCACTATTTCATATTTCTCTCCTGGTCATCTATGCCCCCCTCTGCAGTGGCTCTATGCTCCTCCAGTCACCCCCCAGTTTCAGAACCACTTAGTCAAACTGTGTTGTTGTTTTGGTGCTGAATACTTAAACATTAGAGAAACACAAGAGTTCATGAGCCAAGTTCAACCAGTCATGACTTATTGTATGTTTTCTTTTTGTGCCTCTAAGCATTTTCATTTGTAAGTGAACATTTCTTGGTGCAAACCCTTTTTCAGAATATTTTCAATAAATACGGCTTTTAAAAATGTGATGGGGACAGAATTGGCCATTTCAGAAAGTTGTGGGGACATGTTCAGCATGCCCGATGAAAATAAATCCCACGCCCGAACACCAGAGCTGTATTAAAGAAACTGCTTCTACAGCTCATTTTCCTTTTACCATGCAACAAAGTTTTTAAATTACTTTTTTTTTTTTAACTAATTGTTTAAACTGTTTAACAGATTGTGTTATTCAGTGAAAATCTTTGTAGTCGATTAACAGTTGAGTTTTTACATTGTACCAACAGACACAGCTCCTGATATATTATGTACAGATATAGATCTTGCAAACAGCACTAAGCTGCTGTGAGCAGCAGTAAAGTCCTGCCCTCTGAACTGCCACCGGACATCAAACATCTAAACACTTCACTTGTGCATGGGTGGGCTGCTTTATTCCTCCTTTAGCTCACAAACCAAAACCCTAACTCCTGCATACTATCTTTTTTTAGTTCAGCTGCTAAAACTCCATCATTGCTCTTAAGATAACATCACTCCTTATTGTCTTCTGATCCACTCTGCTTTGTCAGTGATGTAATTGCCTCAATTCAACATCAGCGAACCTCGCTGGCATTGTTCTGTGCTGGCTTCACAATAAAGGCCTCCTGCCGCTTTCTAACAAATATATTGTGAAGCACATCCAGGAAATGTTAAGCTAGTATCAAGAGAGCAGAAATCTGGAAATAATGTCATTGACAAGGCCATTTGTGTGACAGAATGACTTCTGCCAAATAGTGATAAATGCTGCAATATTATACACAGAGGAACAGTGGATCATTGAAAACTCAGGCGTGGCACACTGCCATGAGTCAATGAAAACAGCAGACAAACTAAATTAACATCATCAAACCAGCAGGAAACACAGGAAAACCTAATACTACACAAGTTTCTAGAACACTGACATGTTCATTATGTGCAATACTTTAGAGGTTTTCTGTGTTTTTTCCCTTTTTAATTTAATAAAAATGCTGCTTGATGTCTGTAACAGAAAAAAAAATCCCTACTGGTTGCTTTTGGAAAATTCACTAAAGCACAGAATAACGAACAAAAAGTCAAGGGGGGAAATATATTTCTATATGCAGCACACGCTGTGCTCGCAGCAATCGTCTTTAATGTCTCTCCCAGAGACACTAACTCTAGAGTCACCGTACTTTTCAGTCTCTATCTGTTGTGAGGCAGACTGAATTCAAGCATTGTGAATGGTTGTTTTTCCCAAATCAAAACAAGTGTCCGTAACATTTCCTCTCCATTAACACTTTGTTCCATACGTACATTAGAGAGCTGTTTTTGGCTCATTTCCCTCTTCATACCTCAATGTTGCATAATTCATAGAACATTTCACATTTCGCGATTGTGTTTGTTTTTTGCATTTATGGGGCAGAACCCGTAATTCAACCGTTAATTTCAAATTTTTAAATTCATTTGCTGCTCAAATTAAGGAACAAAATAAACAGCAGCATGAGAACTGCAGAGCTTTGCAGCTACATGTAATGTGTAACAAAATGTTCAAAGAGACTGAGAGATTATGAAGAAATCCTAAAAGAAAATTGATTTTAAAAAAAGGTATTTGTTAAAGGTGAAAGCTGCAACTCTTGGTTAAAAATATCAACCAAAGTTGTACTGAATATATTTCTATGAATAGTTTATTTAATGCTTAATTCATTATTATCTTTTGAAATTGTTAACACCAGTGTGTCTGTACCGAGTGCAGGCCTGTGGTGGTTCTCTTGAACCTGAAATGAGTTGCTAGAAGCAAAGTGTAGGCAGTGAAATACTGTCACACTTCAAACAGCTGTAGACCTTCCCTCGTCGTACCTTCACTCCAGTCTCATTTAAATACTACATCCCTGGGTGCACCGGCTTTGAACTTTCTCGTCTTGTTTTCTCATATCTTGCTGTCACCTGGCACTGAAATGCGTGTTTGTGTTTTGAAACAAATGAATTTGTTTCCGAGTCACATGTCTCCCAAGAGCAGCAGGTCTATGCAATATTAAATGGGAACTGCTGCGTGTGGTGGTTTGGGCCTGGGAAACATGTGAAACATCTGGCCAGATGTGCTGAAAACCACTCATTAATGTGGAACTAAATATTTGGCAACACTTTATTTTCATGGTTATGACTAAGTGTTAGTGTATCTTAGTGAAAACAGCTGGCGAATGCAGCCTCTGAGACGGACGATGGCCAGTTTCATGATAGGGAATATAGCACCAAGGTGGTTTTCTTGCTGGGTTTGGTTCCTGGCACCAAGGGGGTGAGTCAGCTAATTAGGCAGCGAGTGCCAAGGCAAACTGAGCTAACTAGCTAACACCAGTTACAGATAACAGCAGGCAGCTAACT
The DNA here is from genome assembly GCF_056507025.1 of Lutjanus erythropterus. Taxonomy (NCBI): domain Eukaryota; kingdom Metazoa; phylum Chordata; class Actinopteri; order Lutjaniformes; family Lutjanidae; genus Lutjanus; species Lutjanus erythropterus. Next base: position 38,637,138 of record NC_139320.1, read on the forward strand.
AGCTAACTGATATCTGTCCATCGGCTAGCTCTGTAAACTAAACTACGTTGATGCCTTGCTCTGTCATCTGACTACTGGCCTTCAAACATTTAATGACATCTTTAAAATAAGTCCAAATGGCACCACTTTAGTTGAGGCCCAGTGATAGTGACACTGTCATAACCAACTAGCTCCACGGTTTACTGACTCAAGCTACAGACAACAACAGATAGCAGTTAGCCTACTTTAGCAACAAGCACACTAGCTAACTCTGCAAGCTGAACCACCATAGTACTATGATCTGTTGCAAATCTGGCCGTACAACACTACACTAGCGCTGCTCTCTGCGCCATTAATTACATCATTTCTGTTCATTTATTTTCAGTGCAAAGCATTATGGGATAAAGTGGTTGTTTAGTGGCCATTGGTTGTTGTTGTGGGATACTCTGACTCCACTATATAGGGTATAATAATTCTCAAAATACATACGGACAGCACTACAAAATGGCAAACTCACAATGTAGTGGACTATATAGTGAATATTTAGTGATTTTGGACACAGCCCAGGAAATAATTCATGACACCGTTACAAAGGTGTCTGAAAGTGTAATAAAACTTAATGACGTCTTTATGATAAGTCTAAAATGTAACACTTTACTTGACGTGAAGGAAAATATTCATGGATGTTACTACCTGCTGGACATTTGTGCTGGGTTCAGCTGCAGGTTCTTTAACCTGGCACCACCACTCATTGACGTCTCTACCTTTTTTAACCCCACACAAACATATCCTCCTCACAGACCCCTGCAGCTTCCCTCCTTTGTTTGATGGACCCCGGTCCCTCCCCTGCAGCCAAAAGCTGCCATCTTCTGCTTTCTCTACGATGTCTTTTGCCAGAGCTTCACCCCAGTTACACCTATGTCCTGAAGTGGCCGTCGTGTTGATGAAACCGTTACAGCCTACTTCTGTTGGATAGATGATGGTGGTCAAGCCTGCCTCCCTGCACTCATCTGCCAGCTCTGAATATTTCAACATCTTACGCTTGTGGTGATGAGGAGATGTGATGAGGTCTTGGCAGCAGTGCCGAGGTCGACCCTCATGTTTCATTCCCTGCCTGGAGAAAGGAGTCTTGATGAGCTGTGTAAAATGGTGTCACTGGTTCCCTTTCCAGGCCCGATGAACTGGACGAGGTGTTGATTGTTGTAGATTCCAGCTAGCCTCCTCAGGATTTAGTCGTGCCAACACGGGTAGCACCCCTGGGTCAGCGCAGTCATGCACCCTGTCAGGATATGTTGGAGGCTAGCCCTGGTGGTCTCGCAGAGGAGGCAGCCCTGTTCATCCACTCATTTGTTTGTGCTTAATGCAATGATCAGCTACCCTGAAAATGCACTGCCTGCGAAAAATGCTCAACAATCACAAGTCTTCTGTTCACGTCTCTAATAACCTGTCCTTCATTCACAGAGTGTGACTCCTCAATGAGAAAAACATGTTTACAGTAAATGTTTTCATTGATTTGCTTATAAATATCAAACAAAGCCACACTTGATTAAAGGGTAATTATACTAAAATTGAGGTCAGGTTTGTGAAAATTACATGGTAGTAACTCAGAAACAGATGCTACTGAATACATGGACTACGTAAATATGTACTGTAATTATGTAATTATGCCTGTCTGTCTAAATCAATAGTACATTTTCAACATACACTCAAAACTGATGCAGCCCTTTATTCTAACAACAGTATGACATAATATTTCTGGAAATGACTACCAGAATTATGTATTTTTATTTGAGTTTCAGGGGTTAAGTGTATGTCAAAATATTTTGATAAAGGTTAGGATGATGATGTTTGGTTAACGTTGGGATGAATTACTTTATTCAATGATAGATGATCACTTTTACACTTATTTTTATGTAAAATCAGCCCTTGTTGAGTCCACGAAATATCATTCATACATACAGAGACAGCCTCTTCCTAATTTTGTATGAATATGAATTTCCCAACTGACAAAACTTTAAGATATAAACATGACACAGCTAATACAATCGGCTCTGAGTTCATCTAAACTTGCATGAAAGAATAAATTATCCACCTGTCAACCACAAACAAATTATTTTCTCTGATTTAGAGACCTGCATGGAGATTTCACTCCACCTCAGTCCTGTAGGCTTTGTTGACTTTAAATTATGTAGATTTATTGTGTGCTGTATTGATTAGAAAGGCTGCTTTCCGTGTGTGCAGTGATGTCACAGCAGCAAATATTGTTAATGTTTAAGCAGGAAAACTAAAAACCGTAGTGATGAACTCATCAGGACAGAAGACGCTCCACGGAGGAAACAGAATTAAACTTTTAGCCTCTGAAATAAATGTTTTTGGACAGCTCTGATGAGCTCAGGGTTTATCAGGAGGACGGCTGCTTTGCTCCAAACAATTTTACTGAACCTCGACCGTGTTTATGACGTTTTGGATTGAAGAACACAGAAAATTAACTAACATTAGATCCTGATTGATCCTGTCGGGAGATTTAAATAAGTTACACTGCTCTGTCTCGCCTGTAAATGCAAGCGGCTTCACCCTATTTCACCCATCTGCTATTTATATGTTAAAATTTTTAGGATCTGAGCCGCCCAATCCATGGATCAACTGCAGTGTCCATAACCTTCGTGTCACTATACATACATCAAACAAATTAGAGTAAGTTAAAATTTTGATCGGATTCATTCTCCTTATGTCATAGTAATAACTTAGCTACTGATGGATTATTTTAAAAGTGAATGGTAGGCATACATAATGGGAAAAATGACTGCAAAACTGATGAAATGAAAAAGGATATTTTTGGGCAGAGATGGGCATCAGAGTGTGGCTGAAAAGAAGATTACATTAAAGACGATATCAATCCCTTTTTCTTGATTTTTTTCCCCTCCATGAAACTGCGATTGATAATTGAAAATGTCGATGAATGTTTAAGATTGTACGTGATCAATGTATTATCTAGATACTAAATAAAATGAGTTTAACAAGGTGGATGCTCAGCACATGCACCTTAAATGTCCTTTATTTATGACATTAAGAGAGTCTGTACATAAATTCCACCATAAATTGCATATTCATTCCAAACAAACAACACCAGAAGTAAAATTTTATGTTAACCCATATAGTCATATATATATATATATATATATATATAGGTCTGATTTCACTATTAGAGGACCAGTATGCAGAATTTAGTGGCAGCTAGCAGTGAGCTTGTAGATTACATCCTCTCACTGCACCTTCCCTTCCAAGTATGTAGGGGAATCTAAAGTTGTAGTGAAACTTGTGCAAATTGTGAAAAGTCGTTTATAGAGCCAGTGTTTGGTCTGTCCATTCTGGGCTACTGTAAAACATGGTGGTGCAACATGGTAGCTTAAGTAAACCAAATGGTGATGATTCTAAGGTAATGAAAAGATTAGTCTTATTTTCAGGTGATTAGACAGTAATGAAAGCATGCTTATAAAATTTTATTCAATTTCTGCCATATTCTGCCAATTAATCCCTGTGAATCTTACGTACTGGACCTTTAAAAGGCTTGCCCTTCGATGAAGCAGACCCTTTTAAAGTATGTAACCACTGGGCAAAAAGATCTTATTCATTATTACAGCAGCAGCAGTAGTTGTTTATTATTCCTGCAAAGGCTGTCATCATTAAAGTTTTCCATCATTTGTACACAACAGTGCACAGTAGAAATGGTGCTGACTTGAAAGGACAGAAGTTAAGAGACATCCGTTACATTTTTGACTGTTATGCATTTGATTGTGTGCCTTCTGTCAGCAGCGACTCTTCCTGAAACGAGGTAAGGAATTCATGACATGATCCCTCCTCAAGCTGAAAGATTTTGTTTGACGGTGATGGGAGCTGTTGCCCCACTTTCTGCTTCAACCCCTTGGGAACGGTCCTCACTCTTCCCTCCTCGCCTGGTTGAAAACAGAGAGCCAGGCGCAGTGAAACAACTGCACTAAATACAGCCCTGCAGTTACCATAGAAACCAGCGCTGGTGCATCCCTGACTAGTCCTACTGTATTTCATTTTGCACTTGACCCAGAAAAACACTGGGAGGTTGATGTTTAGTTCCTTCCCAGTTAAACTTTTCAGAGTATAGGTGATATAACAGCCTGGAACAAAGAGCTCCAGAGTGAATGAGGAATAAGCAAAAATGCTGGCGTTTTCTAAAAGGAGACAAAAGGGAGACATGCAGTGGTGTGAAAAAGGCAGAGGTAAAAAAAAAAAAAACGTGAGCGTAGAGTGATGATGCCAAAGGTGCTACAGGCAGAGTGAATTTACAGTGACAACAAAATCGAGTACCGCTGAAAGGCCAGCCGTAGCTACACTGGACTGGACAGCACATGATTGCACTTGAAATATATCAAGTCTTACTTGTGCTGACACCTTTCCTAAGATAAAGGACGATGCGACACTGATTCTTTTTTTTTTCTTTTAGGAGTCCTGTAGCAATGCTGTTATTAAAGTTATATAATGTCAGGTGCTGCAATGCATCAAAAAGCATTGTTTTAAAGACAGCACTGCCCACCTCTATTTAAAAATTCAAACACAGATTACATTAAAGGAGCAATATGTAACAGATTCGCATCCAAAAATGAGTACTGCAGTACAAATAGCGAGTTGCAGCCATAGACGGTAGATTAAATAAGTTGAAATCCTATTTAATATACAGTCTGTGGTTGAAGTGAGTTGTTTCCCCCTTCTTCCCAGAATCGAGGAAGCTTGGTTTGACTGCAGGAACGCTGCATATAATTATATAATTATAATATAATTTGACAATAACAAGTAATGATGAATCCTACAATGTAAGTTGATCAGCTTATTTTACAGTAAAAAACAGAAGCCCACTGATCTAAAAATAGACACTCTGGAGTTAAGTGACTGCCTGTCTCACTGCCTGCCAGACCACATTAACATATTACTCAGTTAAACTGTTATAAACATTTACACCTTCTACAAGGTTATTAATGCTTTCGTACGACTCATAAACAGGCACTTACTCATTCAGCAAAGCATTAATTTGAGCTTTAACTAATGTGAACAATAATTACTTATGGAAGAACAGAAATTTCACAGAAGGACGCTGCGGCTGTACTGTTTCAACTCGGTTTCCTGAATCTCTGATGACATAAGTTGGCCATTTTATTATTTATTGCAGAAAATATATTACAGATTTCCCCTTTAAACTGAACGTGATGCCTACAAAAATGATCATCTTTTTAGGAGCCACAATTAATTAACAGAAAGCTCAGCTCTTTATAAAACGTAACTATACTGATAACATGACCTATTCTATAGGCCCCCATACTGTCCAGGCATTTCACCATGTTAAGTCATTTTATGCTGTACTCTCAGCTCCACTGGGACATCATTATATTGTCCAAATAGGTCAGGAGCGGCACATTATCCTGCAGCCAGGCTCTATTCTACTGAACAAGATAAAGCTTTTATATCATTAACACCCTTTTTAACAACACCCCATTGTATCTTTAATGCAATAATATATCATACATACATGATTTCACAGTTATTTGCCCTGAATAAGATTATAATGGCACTGAGCGCTTAATGGCCAGGAGATTAGATGTAACTCAGGGCCTACAGTTTGTGAGGTTTGTATAACAGCAACTGCAATAAATGATGCAACCATATCATACACTGAACGGCAGCTACATTTGGGCCGTGGGCACCTTAAACATGTACAGGCTCCCACATCTATCAAGCCAACGAGTCACAACTGATCTCTAAAGTCCTCACACTTCAAAGGAATTGCTGCCGCTACAATCCAATTTTGTGGCTTTGCGGTTGGACTATATTCTGCATTTAGAGGGGAAAAAAATGATATCAGTAAGGGCTTTCTGTACAGAAAAGAACTTTTGCAGTCAGCAGATACAATAAAAACAAAATTTCAATAAGACAATCAGAGAAGACGAATGAGGGGCTGCTGAATACATTTTCCATGATAAATCTCTAAAAGCGACAAACGGGTGTTTGTGAAAACAATGGCAATATTTTATATTACAGCTAGTCAGAAAGGCCTCTATTTTATATACTGTGTATACTGTGCTGAATGTGTGGAGGTTTCAATGCCTTTTCAGCATTTATTCTTGCAGAGAAAGTAAATAAGCTGCATTTATAAAATGCTTTTCTAATCTTCCAACCGCTCAAAGTCTTCTATACTTGCAGGATATACTGCTCTTTTCTTGCAATGAAATATTGCAAACACCCTATGCAAATATGTTTATGTTGTCTGATGTTTATTTAATGTTATGTTTACTGTTTTTGACCTCTTAAATGCTACCTATGTTACTGATTCTATTAGGCAGAGCATCTGACAGGAGGTGCAGAAGTAGCTCACTCACTACATACTCTAATTGTGCTTATTTTAGTGGCACTATTTTAGCATTTTTATATGCATTTCCATATACCTGGAAATAAAGTATATCTGCCTTATATGAAACCATATCTCCATATCTTATATTTGATTTTTATGTTCACATACTGTATGTGGGCCTACATATTTTAATTTATTTCTCATATTTATACGTTTTTCATAGTATATACATACACACACACAGAGAGACATATATATATAAAATAAATTATTCTTACTCTTTGACATAAGAACTTATTTCTTTCATCTTGCTCTTGCACTATGTACGGGCTCAGGGATGCTTGTATGTATGTGTATAAAGAGTCCAGTAGTGCCAAAAGCCTTTACAATCCTTAGTGAGGTAGTAGTGTTTTGCAGGGTTTTCCCCCAGTGTATCAGTGGCCCACCGGGCCTGAGTTAACGTCCCATCGGGGTTAAGCAGCAGGGAATTTAATTTTCAGGGGATGTATATTAAGATGTTTTTTTTAACAACAGTTCCAGTGGGAACAGATATAAAAGTTGAAGAGAACATGTGACACATATGATGCGTCAATTGCTGCCATCAGTCTGTCACTGGCCCCTCAACAAAAAACCAGGCCAAACAACTTAACTGGGAGAAACCCTGATTCATGACTCATTACACTACTAACTGAGAATGTTACACATACTAATAATGTCATAGCTTTAAGGCTGATAATTATTAATCATTTGGCTGATAAAATGTCAGAAGGTTGTTAAGTTTTCAAAAGTCCAGCAGGTCCTCAGAATTAAGTGGCTGTAACTAGGTTATGTTTTGATTGAAAATGTTTATTCATACCTAAATGTTACCAAACATGCGTTCCCACATAAATGCACACAAATATGACGTGCCTAAACTCTCCGCCAGTCTTAATGGCCATTGGGCTGGTTTTTATCACACAGACCTGGCAACCCTGGTTTGGGTGGAAACTTAAAAGTGCAGCTCTGACCCTGATCGGTGCTGTGCAGACTCTGGCTCCAAATGACATCACCAACACAAGATGGCAGCGTTCATACTGTGATAGTTGGGCTGCAGTTTTGTACCGTGGGAGGAAGTGGATCCATGGCGTGCATCTTTGTTTACAGTCAGTGGTTGAGTCTCATTCTAAGGCCGTCAAATACTGATGTTCTGGGAAGGAGACTCAACAATCAACTATCCTACCAACCTATGATTGGCCCACCATGTCCCATCATGGACTAGACTTCCTAAAGTCTGAAAATGGAGCCAAAAGGAGGAGCAGAAATGTTTCAAGGTTATTATGGAACATTCGGCCAATAAATATAAACGCATATCCTCACTTTAAATGCTTATTCTATCATCAAAATAGTTGCCCGATAATATTTTGTGTCGATCGGCTAACTGCTAATTGTTTCATCTCTACAAAGCTACAAAGCTATGGAGGTTTTCTATTTCCTCTCTTTTGAAGGACACAACAAAGGAGCGGCTACACAAAAGTGCCCTTGTAGATGATAACATATTCAGTGTCGGAGGTCTCTCTTTGCTCTGCGCCACCCGACCGCCATTCTTGCTCAACAGCACCTTTAGGAGCTGCTGAGGGAATATTCACAGTGTGAGGAAATTCTGATGCACTAACCTTCATCTTTTTATTCTTTATCTGAAAAAAAAGGCAAATAATTATCCTGCACGTTACAGCATATCTTATAGGTGGCTGCATTCATGATCTATTTCACTGGTAAAAACCCTCCAAATGGTCGACTCCTCTATTGTAACGGCCAATCAGGCATTCAGCAGCGCTAACAGCCAGGCCAAACAATCTAATGATTAAACAAATGCAGTGGCAAATTGAACTAATTTTCTGATTACATTTTTTGCATTGAGCTGCAGTGCTCGATAATGACTGTCTGACATTGGGGTGAGCACTGTGTTGCTGTGAAAGTAAAGCAAGTTGTATCATTAGTTTTATCTTTTATTCACTCTGTGCTTTTGCTATTCTGTATGATCCTATTATATATTATCTGGTGCCTTAAGAAAGAAATGCGTTTTGATTCTGTGATATTATACAATATATGGCTGAAGGTCCCTGGAGAGGAGGCCTCGTTATGTTAAGAGAAAGTAGTTGAGAAAATCTGAGAAAAACAAGACGAGTTTGGGACACGTGATACTGACCATCACATATGTCCAAAGGATGATGTTATTATATGTCCAGTCATAGATTAGCAACCGTCAGTAGACGCCACAGGCCTGTCAATTTTTGCATCTCTCTAGGTGTAAAGGGATCTATGTATCTTTTTTTTTCTTTTTCAAAAATGTAAAACACAAAACCAGACATGTAAGAAGTGGATGAAGCTTTGTCTTCATCTGCTCTAATGTAAGTGGTAAAAGTTAGTATGTACAGCTAAGTAGCTCACTGCTAGCAGTAATCAGGAGTTGTCATGTGGATGGATGTCGGTTTGTGCAGGATCAAGGTGGGCAGACGACAACGCAGCTCCCTCTGGCTCACTCTCTTAGGTCTAAGTAAAGATAACTTTGCTCTCTTCCGGTTGGTCTGGCTAGGCAACTATCTCAAGGTCTGTCGCATTTAATCTGTTCCCTGTCCTTCCTTTTCCGATGTTAATGAGTGTAAATCAGTCATCTATCGTGTCATTCATGTCATATTTCACCGTTTGACCAATGTTTGCTGGGACGTGCTTTAGCTTTACATATTTAAGACCCCTTTAAAGGGTCCTTTTAAATTTAAAACTTTAACATTATGTTATTTAGGTTACTTGTTAGTTTGATTTTTTTTTTTTTTTGTGGCTGTGGGTGGGTGGTCTCAACATGAAGGCAAAACGAAGGCGTGGCCCAGCGCGTTTGCTATCTTGTGCTTGGTGCACTGGAGTAAAAACCATTTGTGCTTTAGACCAGCTAAAACGTGGTCGAAGCGCAAAGTCTGTGGTCTTTCAGCACAAGATAGCACCCAGGGGGTTTGGCCAAAAAACACACATCTTCGCAAACACAAAACACCTTCATTTATGTTCATTCTCTTCCTCACATGGGAGTGTGGATTAGTTAAGTGTTATTTGAACATACTTTCTACCAGCAATAAAGTGTAAATATTGAAGTTAAAAGCGTGTGTGTGTGTCATGCTTGGCTGAGGCGCACACACATCTCGACAATCACAGAACACTTTTCATTAATGTTAAACAGCCGTGCGCGCATGTGTCTTTAAAGATAAACTCACTAATAAGGAAGAAGAAATTATTTTTCACGATGAAGCCTAATAAATCTAAAAAGACCTGCAAAGTGCGCATGGGACACATGCACAGCTGTTAGATCATGTTTATCAAATGAGTCAGCATAACAGCTGGAGCAGCTGTAGTGTTTGTGTCTGTTTGTTGTGATTCATGAAAACAAGGATTAATCAGTTATAATCTATAACATCCAAAATATACAAGACACTATATTTGACTTTACGAGTCTGGCCCAACCCGGAGAGAAAAAGGTATGTGTGCTTCTGTCAGAGCTGGTTAGATATATCCTCGCGTAATTTTGCGTACTTCAAACTTTAGAAACTCTCTCTGATTGTTTCATAAAGGTCATTGGTCAGAGGAGCGTGGATGGGAGGAGGAGATGAGGACCAAGTGCTCCAATAACAGTTGAACCTCTGGTCAAATTCAATATAATAATGTAATAGAGTCACATCTTAAGTTATTTAATGTTAGCAAAATGCTAGCTAACTAACTAACTAACTGATGATTGATGTAGATTAGCTAGCTAGTGTTTTGCTAATATTAGCAAAAATATGTGAATAAATATGTTGTTTTAAAGGGACTCCACAACACATCTGTTGATTTTTTTTTTTTTGATTAATCAATTAATTATTTGATCCTTAAAGCATAAAAAAATGGTGGTCAATCGGTGTTTCCCAAAGCACATGATGACATTGTTTTGCCACAACCCAAATATATTCAGCGTACTATCAGAGAGAAGTGAAGAAACCAGAAAATATTCAAATTTAACAAGCTGAAATCAGAGAATTTGGATTTTATTTTCTTAAAAAAAAGACTCAAGATTAATTGTTTATCAAAATAGTTGACAATTAACTTAATAGTAGATTAATAATCAATTGATCATTGGTGCTCTAATGTTGAGTGTTTACAGATAAACCTCAGCACATTGCACATTCCTGTTTTTCTCTTTAACAGCAATTTGAATGGCACCGGCATATAAGCTTACACTGCTGGATGGGGCTGAGCCAGTCCTCTGCAGTTAGGGGCTGGCGGCATCATATTACACTGCTGGAAATCTTCTATTAACTGTGAGCGGTATGGCACAAGACAACTGCGGTCTTTCTGAGTGGTCTTTGTGAGCGCTCTTAAAAGAAGAGGCACACAAATCATTGAGATGTTACTACTAAAAAGTGTTTCATAGCGTGGGATGGGCGTAAAGCAACAAATTATATGTGACTAGTGTGGGTGAACTGTCACAAGCCATTTTAAAAAATCACCACCTGCCATCTAAACGCCATGGAAAACCTTAGCTCAACCCAAGAAGACCTCTATAGTGCATCAACTGGGGGAATCAAAACATGACTGTGCTACAAATGTGTCGTGAAGTAGAGGGAAAACTGTATGTACTGTGCAGATATGTGTGTGGTTTCTTACACAGTTATTATAAAAGGAAGAAAAATATGCCGGAAAGTAAAAATGATAACCCAAATACACATGAAAATATACATCAATCTGCATATTCTGCATTGTGGGACATCTGCATTAAGATTAGTCATGATGACATGTCAGCATAACGTCTCCTCTCATTTCAAGTCAAATTTCTCCTCTGATCACAGAATAACAGAGCAGACAAGAAGATGATTAAATTAAGGCTGATATAACCCCTGTAATAGTGGGCCTTGAGAGATGATTAATGGTAATTGTATGACTCGATCAGATAGTTAAAAGGAATTCAAATAGGACTTGGTGTGTAGGCTCAAATGGACAAGGAGAAAGAGGCAGAGTTCTTATATTTTATAGAGATCACATTCCTTTGAAATGACTTTGCAGAAATCCAATAGAAAGTAAAGGATTCCTCTGGCTTCATGCGAGGGTAAATCTTCATAACCTAGAATCAATAGCAATCTGTAACACGACCCCAATTTCAGCAAAAAGGTTGTGTATGTATCTGACAGTATTTTAAGAATAAATGTTAGAAACTTTAAAATACATGATTAAATTTAATAGCGCATATTTCAATGAGAACAGTAACACAAAAGAACCGTTTTTGAGTGTTAGAATGACTTAATTTAAAAGGCGCACTCTATTACTGTCAAAGCAAATTAACTAGTACTAATTGTTGCTGTGGATGAGCTTTGTCCAGTCTGAGAAAATGACTGAGAAAATTAAGTTTTCAATTACGTCTTGTTAGCTTGAGCTTGGAAAGTAAAAACCTGTGTCATGAACCCGAAGTGTGGAGTTTAAAGGATGTGGGCATTTACCCGACAGTCGGACAGTACAATGAAAAGATGTTGAAAAAAATGTTACTGGTTTCTCGTATTGCAGTACTCAAGATCAATCTTGGGTCTTCAGACTGAGCTCAAGTCCAATCTTTGAAGGTCTTGGACAAAGAGGACTGTGGATTTTATTTGAAGACCGGTCAAGACTACAGCCATCGGGGTATCACTATGTTGCTTGTGCATTACTGTTTTGTTTTGATCTTTTGTTTTAGATATATAGGAAGGGCCCCATCTGATTTATTTGGTAACATCACTACTGTGATTGGATGTAAAACGTCCTGATTCCAATGCTACCAATACCTTGACTAATGACTAATTTGATGTTTTTGTTACTCTTGGCCGTCACTGGTCCCCACCCCCCTTCACACACACTTCAAGAAAGTAAATGTGGGAGAAAGGACAAAAAAGCAAATGAAAAAAATGCACAAACTTTGCAACCCTACATTACATTTTGGCTTCTATAAAACTGAAGGGAGAGGGATCTGGACAACCTACACTGCCTGCAAGTTGTGTTTAGCTAAACTAATAATGGATCACAACCAATACGTTATAGTTTAAAAGTAGCAACTAGTCACACAGTGAGAAAAAAATAAAAATCATGTATAAGAATCAAAAATTGTAATGCATCAAGATGCAATGATAATAGTTTTATAATTGCTTTGTAGCCTTCTGAATCTGAACTGAATCAAATTGTGAGATGCAAATAGATTTCCACCCTTGGTTGCATTATGGGACGTGTAGTTTCTGGTGTTTTCAGAGCTTTATCCACAGTAAGGACAAAGAATTCTCTGCTGCATTGATTTGGACAATTATCTCCCCAAACATTGCAGAAGTGCGATACTAAACTGATGAAACTGTCTTTCAATACTTTATCTTTCTTTGAAAGAAATTACAAACAGAAGAAATCACAATATCTTCAGAAAAATCACATCTAAAACTTCTCTACAAAATAATCCAGAAGTATTAGAGGATATAATTGAGCTTAAAAGTTAATTTTTCATCACAGCAATAACAGACGACAAAATAATCTCACCATGATGTCCCTTTAGTAGCTGTTCTTCTCTTATTATATTCAGGTACTTTAAGAACATTTTCATGCAGCTCATCAACTCACAGTAAAATACGTGAACTGACAGTACACATACCATGATTATACAGTACACATGGCTTAGATGAAAGCTGTTCATTGTTGGCCTCTGATGTACAGCATATGGGCTCGCAGCAGACATCATTAGCATGGGTGATTAACTGGCCAGGTTGAGTGTCTTGCACTTGAGGGTCTAACGATACTGTCCGCCTCTAGGGATCAAGTCGCCTGAACGGCAAAAATCATGTTATCTCTAAAAATCAGTGCAGCAGCGGGGCGCCAGCTCCAGTTTTGGTGACACATCATACGTATTTAGTCGACTGTGTTTGTGGTTACACGACCAAATGTGAGAAACAATGGGGCCACGAGCCAACATCACCAGGGGAGTAAAGACGAGGGGAAATGTGTCACAACAGAGCAGCTGAGAGAAGCAGTGACGATTCCTCCTGGACTGAAACACGCCCATCTCACATTCAAGTTTAATGACAGCACGTTAGGAAAAAGTCATAGAGGGGTTGGGGTGGTGGTTACAGGGTGTCAGCCCCAACATTTTAAAGCAACTTAAAGAAAATCTATTTTGAACCTCAAGTTCAAAGACGTCTCAGTCAGAGGCTGACTGTGAGCTGGCACTGGGGATTTCTCTCTTTGAATTGCGAATTCTTCTCTCTGAGTCTTTGAGACACACAACAGGTGACAGATGGTAGTTTCCTCTAGCTACCACGCAGTGTTTATTGGATTATCTTTAGACCAATGACGTGTAATGAGCTGTATTTTTGACTTTTATCTTCCTAAAACTGCATGAATGCCAAGAAAAGGAAATACCCTATTCCCACAGTGAGCACCTTAAAGGGACAGTTCAGATTATTTGAAATGACACCGTATGAGGTACTTATTGATCTTCAGCCAGCCAGTGAGGAGAAGCAGAGAATAGCATCATCATGGAGGCTAAACAATGAACTGCTGTGGACATGGTCAGCAACAAAAGGTATTTTAGCCACTTATAGGAGAAACCTGTAATATGTTTACTAGAATTTATTATAAAATGGCCATAATATAACATCAGAGATTAAGGAAACATGTTAAGTTGAAATACTCGCTTCTCTAATAACAATGCTACAGCTGCTGTGTCCGCAATTGAAATTTCTTTTGTAGGCTGGATAGCTGCTTTAATTTGCCTATTTCACACTGATTGGAGTTCAAAGTGCCTGTTTATGAGTCCCAAGAAATCATTAATAATCTTTTAGAGGGAGTAGATGTTTATAACGGTTAAATTTAGTAATACGTTAACAGTCACTGAACTCTAACTCAAAAGTGTGTATTTTCAGAGCAGTGGGCTTTTGTTTGTCAAGATATCTGGCTTAAGTGTACATTGAAAGACAACTGACAGTTATAAACTGCTGATCAACTTACAGTGGAGGACTCGTCATTACTTGTCATTGTCAAATTACAATGTTGCGCTCGTCTTGCACTCCTGCAGTGCAGTCTGCCTGAGCCTCCTCGAGTCTGGGTAGGAGGGGGCAAGAGGAACCACCTCGCTTCAACCATATATCCTATATTAAACAGGGTTTCAACCTATTAAATATACAGTTTATGGCTCCAACTCACTCACTTTGGACTGCGTTACTAATTCTTGGATGAGCAATTGCTACCTATTGCTCCTTTACAAAGGGTCCACCTGAAAAAATATCAGTATCAGTTTAAGTGTACTTGGAATATTTCCACCACTTTACTTTGCTGTCAAAGACTTTACCTTTTATGATTGGAAATCCCCGTTATATAAGCCAAATATCCAACCAAACCAACCAGACTCCATCAGCAAAATCCAGAATTTTATCTAACAGAACACTAGAGTTTGGTGGTCTACTGCTGTTAGTTTGATTGTATTAATGTGTGACTTTGTTGAATCTGAACTATCCTTATAAAAGACCAAAATCACACAATAAAAAACACAATCCAACAGACTGAGGCACCGCTAAACCAGCAACTCCCGTGTTCTGCGCACTAAAATTACTGATTAGGCCTATGAAGTTTGGTTGGCGTGGAGAGAGCAACATCTTACTTATATAACAGCGATTTTCTGCCAGAAGAGTCTATCTGATGGCAAAGTAAAGCTGTGAAACTATTCTAATTATAGTGTACCCTTCAAGAGATATGGTTTCTGTTTTTAGGAGGACCTTTTTCTGAGGTGGCTAAAATACCTTTTGTTGCTGACCCTGTTTACAGCAGCTTCCATCCTGGTGCCTTCTCTACTTCTTCAAACTGAGGGCTTGCTGACCACTATCCACTGCAGCTAATACACAAGACTATTGATGACAGCCTAATACAACGCCACGTCAAGTAACCTGAACTGTCCCTTTAAAGTCTTTAAACCACCAGAGTCAACAAAGTGCACTGCATTTACGAGTGAGAGCTCGAGTCACTCTCCATTCTCTGAAGGCATCGTAAAGGTTTGGCAGAGTAATTCGAGGCAGAGAAAAGGATGCCTCCACCATTAGATGATGTTGTTCTTGTGCAATTCCTTTAGGGTCCATTGCTACCTTTAAGTGCCACAATAGGTTTTGAGGAAGGTGAAGTTCCACTGGAAAGGGAAGTTCAGACTACTACTTTCACTTCCTTGAACTCCCCAAATCCCTTTCTGCCTGCCGGTCAATTGACTTCTCGTTTTCACTCAGAGAGGCAGCCATGTCACGCTGCTGTTGATGGAAAAGTGGCACAATTTTAAGCCCGATGCCTGTGAGCAGTTGCGTGACCGTTCTGTGCTCACTGGTGTTGTTCACCCACTGATACAGTGAAAGAGTGAAGAGCAGCAAAGCGACGAATCCCTCGGTATCCAAATCCAACCTGTTCTCAGAAACAGCAGGGGGATGAATATATTACAGCATGACGATTCATTAGCTGAATGTCAGCCACTAAGTGTGCACTGACAAGGCCTTGCCTTTCAACCAGTTCACTACATGAAAGAAGACCTTTAGTTAGACTTGAGTCATCCACACAATAATTTAATAACTTACCATAATAGCTTTCTGTATTTTAATAAGGGATTTTCACTGAAACTTTATCTGCAAACCTTTGCCCTCTATAAAGCGATTCTTTTACTGTGATAGAAGCTTTTCATTTTCTACCCTGAATCTGAGTGAATATGGGTTTATCAGCAGCCACCCTCTCATATTAGCAGGACCAGGAATCCATAGACACCACAGAGAAAAAAAAAAATCATTGCCAAGTAGTGTGGACTGAAATCAGGAAAAGATTATTTTGTGGGCAGAACACAGCACGCAACATAAAAATAAGTACTTCATTTGATACCTTCCTTTTTCTACTGCCTTCAATATCCATCATGTGAATGGATACATCCCTGACATAATCCTTCCGCATTTATTTTTATCAGAGGACATAAGCGTGTAGCATAGTCATACTTTCTAATTAGTGGTGGATGATATGGCCCTGAAATAACAGCACAATATTTTAGAGGATTCTGCAACGACAATATTCTTGACAATATCAGAAAATATTGAAAAATATTTTTGATTTAGAACTCTTCTCAGGGGACTGTTGGCTCTCCTGGTCCTTGTTTCTGCCCGAGATGGTGAAATTAGTTTGTTGTATTGCTCCCTTTTGTTGTTACAGTCTCCTTACACCTCTTACATATTGCGGTGGTTGATTGTACATCTGATCTGTTGTAACCAAACTGAATTTTCCTTATCATGAAAAAGAATATATTTAACAATATATTGTTAACAATTCAATATGCCACATCCCTATTAAATTCTCCTCATTAAACAATACGTTGAGTAAGTGTCAGGTCAGATGAACCTCTTACAGTTTAATCCAAAATATAAATGCTAATACCAGTCTTACCAGGGTGTAAATATTTAGGGACAACTAACCCATTTTAACTCAATAATGAATAAAATCTTTACTACAAAATATGTTATCCCTAGGCTGAGTTTGAACTTGCAAACAGCTGGTGCAACTGGCCCATTATCTCTGAATTTGCCCTATTGTCATTAAATTGTAAAAGTATTCCTCAGACTGCTATGCCTTTCAGTGTATGTGTGTGTCTCTTTCTGCAGCTCTCACAGATGGAGAACAGAGACAAGAGACAAAGAATGTGATTTAACTGATGGTTGCAATTGCATTTTTATAAAGTCCTGACTTCAAAACCTGCACACCGTATTGGCTATACACGACTGCCAAACAGGCTGAAGCACTGAATATCCCAAACACAACAAAATATGGTAAAATAAGAAAATATAGGCAGAGGGCAGAGTCTGCATACAAAGACACCACCGTCACACACTCCTACTTGATGTCGTAAGTGATGATTTAAGGGGAATATTTTTAAATGAGTCTACATTGTTTATTTTTAGGAAAATGATGCATAGTATGTCTTCCACAGCGAATAAGGCAACATTTGATATGACTGAAAGGTCCAGAACAGCTACGAAATGGATCTCAAGGCGAGATTGTTTTGTCAACTGCTGTTTCCAAGCCCTACTTACTGTGCGTCTGAGATACTCCTGCTAGCATTAACTGTTCTCTGTAATCTCAATGCAAACTTAAATCAAACTAAATTCTTAAGGAGATTTGCTCTGTTAGCAGTGATTATAACACAACTGCTCATATATTGTAAGAAGAGAGTTCAGCGAGGGATTCAGTGAAACTCTCCTCTTTTTCTGCAGAGCCCTTCTCAGAAAACAAGATAAGAAAATAAAGGTAAAACATATGCATGCTAAAGCAATATCTTTATCTGTCATGCACAGTATTTCACTGCAAACACTGTAAATCCTGAAATCGTCCAGCTAAATCCCCATGGCCATTTCATGCAGTAGGAAGATATGACCCCGGTGTAGAGAGAGAAAGGCCAGAATTCCTTTTTTTTTAATACTTAATTTTGAAGTCACTGCTGGTAAGTGATCTTCGCACTCTCTGCATACTAATTTGCACAGACATCGTCCTTGAGAACCGTGTGATTAATAATGGATACAGTGTGACTATATGCCAATAGCTGGGCCCAGCAATAGAGCAGTGAACTGCAACGCTGGCTTTGAAAATGTGCCTCTTTCCATCTCTACATCTCAAATGCTTCGTATTTAAATTAACAGAGACAATTAAGAGTTAAATCTTGCCACGTTAAATTGATCTTCTCTTGCGGTTTTGCAGCAATAGGATACAGGAAATCAGTGAAATGTGATCATGTCATCAGAGCCTGTCTTAAGAGCTAAACACCTGTATCACAGCTGTCTGCAGCATTTCTCAAACTGCTTTCCACCATTAGAATATGCATGACATCCACTTAAGACGTTAATGAAAAATAGGAGCAAAATGTCCTCCATGAATGAATGACGTTCTCCTGATTGTTCGGGCTATTATACCGGCAAATGTTTAGCAGGAATACAGTGGATTAACACCACTGCAGAGTGTCAAAGCTCAGAACAAATGATTTCTCACGTTATTGTCATCCTATTATAACAAAATTTACGAAATAAAACAGCTGTCAAATTTGTATTTAGGATGGGAAATTCAGTCGAAATAAACCCTCTTTCTTCTCTCTGACTCTATCTGTAGTGCATGTTCCTAAACTGATATTACATGGCCCCGCTCCAAATTTAGATACATGCAGAAAGAAGTCTGCTGACAGCAACATCTGCGTCATTCCTCCTTTAGATGCGACTTAATTTTCGGATGAGACAGTGTACTGAAAACATGTGCTTTTATTTTTCGCTTGAGTGTGATTTGAGAGAAGCCAGGCCTGCAAAACAATGTTAGTTAACATGTAAATGTTGTATATTGCATGTGCACCGCATGTAGAAAAAGCACATTAAGCCAGCTGTGGATTTCCTAGGGGGCCTTTTCTGAGTCTCTTAACGTAGTTAAAACAGAAAGCAAACAAGTTAAACATCCATAATTAAAGAATATTTAAACACCTTCTCAACATTTAGCAAAGAGGATAGTGTATCTGGGCCACAGAAGACGCAAGAGTACTTGTTAACCAACATTTTGGTGCTGATGAAGACACAGGGCACATTAGAATGTTAGCTGCTTAATAAACTTAGTGCGTTAAATGAATATGAGTGTCTCCTTTGAGTTCAGTCCTTGCGCAATGACCCAGACATCCTGTTCTCTGCTGCACTGGCTGCTTCTGTGAAGTGCAGAAGAACTGCTCTTTACATTTTCTTCAAGTCTCATCCAGTACCGTCATTAAAAGTAGGTTTGAGAGTTTCTTGCGCGGTATGAACTACTTTCAAAATGGACTCACAGATGGAGCTTTATTGTTATTCTAAAAAAAGATCTCAAGGGGAAATGGTGGATGAAGAAATCTGCCTGAATTACAAAAGGGTACATTTATTGGCACTTAACTGCTTACTATATGCGGTACATTGTAGTGATATGCTCCATTTCCTCTAATGGTGGCGAAGTTTTAATTCTCTATATCCTGGAAATAGAAGCGTTTACTATTCTCGTCCTGTTTAATGGAAAACTGGGTGTTGAATAGGCATGAGCAACAAAAACAATATTGATAAGTATCAACAATAGATACTTTATTAGTAGCAATAATAATTCATCTAATGCATTTCGTTTCCCTCAAATACATTAAATACAAAATGCTATGAAGGCACAAAAAAATACACCGTGGGTCATAAACAGCCTGTCATATCCTCTGATAATAGAGCGTGTTACGTGTGACATGCAAACAGCCCATCATTTAACAGGTGTGTTGTTCAGTTGCGCCCTGGACATGAGACAGAAATGGTGTCAAGTGAGAAAATGAGGGGGTGCCCCTATAGCTCAGTTGGTAGGGCGTGCGCACCATGTGCTGAGGCTATCAGTCCTCCGCTGGTTTGATTCCCGCCTGCGGCACATTTGCTGGGTGTCATCCCCTCTCACTCCCCCATTACTATCATATCTTCAGTTGTCTTATCCTAATAAAGGCAAAAAGCCCAAAAAATAATCTTTAAAAAAAAGTGAGAAAATGAGTGCACATTGTGAAGAAATTGTTAATCAAAAAGAAAAGGTCACATCGCCAGTATAGATTTTTTTTTCTTTAATTCTGTTAAAAGGATATTTCGTCTTAATTGATGTGGGGGTGTATGAGGAACTCACAGGGTCAGCAACAAAACATATTTTAAAAAATGTCCACCTAAAAATATCAACATCAGTTTTTGCATACACTATTTTTAGAATATTTTCACCACTGTACTTTGCTGTTAGACAGCCTTTTCTGATGGAAAACCACTGTTACAAAAGAAAAGCACAGTTCTCTCCAATCCTAACAAACTCCATTGGCAAAATCTGTAATTTTACCTTCAAGAACACAGGAGTTGCTGGTCTACCGCTTCTCCAATCTGTTAGTCAGTTTGTGTTACTGTGTGACTTCAGTGAATCCAAGCTGTCCCTTTAAAACACCAAAGTCACACAATAGCAGAAACAAACAAAAATATTGAGGCAGTGGTAGATCAGAAATTCCCGTGTTCTGCCAGTTAAAATTCCTGATTTCACCTTGGAGTCTGGCAGGTTTGGAGACAATGATATTTGGCTTACGTCTGATGGCAAGATAAAGCAGTGAAAGGATTATAAATATAGAGTACACCTAAACCGATATTGATTTTTTTAAGGTGGCTATAATGCTGAGACCAATCCAAAGCAGTACATTGCTTAGCTTCCCACACTGGGACTCCTGCTGCTTCTCCAAACTGGGGCCATGTCGACCGTCATCTACTGTACCTGATACCCTTACTGTCGATAAGTACCTCATACAAACTCACTTCAAATAATCCTAACAATCTCTTTCAGTCTATTACTTGTGTGCTTTGATAAATAAAGTGCTTACATTTAAAACGAGATCTTTATTAAAAATAAGCCATTAAAGATGATCAATAATTATTGATTGACTGAAATGAAATATTTTTTTCCAGGTACATTTTTTTAGCTGTATTGCCCAGTCCTGGTGTAGACTTACTATTGCAATCATGCAACAAATTCAAAATGTGACACGTTATTGCAGAGGATGTCATGGACAGAACCTGAGCCTCCGCTGCGGCACCTTCCTGGTTTGAGACGGTCCTGGTAACCATTGGAAACAGTCTACTACGCAGAGGACAAAGGCAGTCCTGAAGGATGGGACCTGCCAATGATTCTCCCTTGTGTGCAGGCACAAGACTCACAGGCCATGTTGATTTACTGACAAAAACAAGGTCCCCTTCTGTGTGAGTCAATGCCGACGTGAAACACTGCTCAAACAGGATATTTCGCTCTGTACTGGTGCTCATCTCTCAAAGGTAATGGCTTGGAAAATCTGGATGTCTTTAAAAGGCAACAGGGACTACAAGGCCATTATACATTTCTTATCCCACTGACATTGCCATCACAGCTTAGACAGGCTGACATAGAGGGTCACTAGCTTATTACTTTCTCATAAGTGGTGCAGTCCAAACGAACGGAAAGCTATCATAAAGACTTCATTTAGGGTGTAAACTGCACGCGGCAGCTTCTTGATTCAATGTCAATCCCAACCATTGCTCCTATCATAATCATTTCAAGCATTTACAGGATGTGGAATTGGAATCTTTTGCAGTAGCAGTGGGTGACAGCTCAGCCCTTCATGGCCTATATAATATTTCCAGTGGTGCCTGTGACGTCTTTATGATTTCAGGTTCAGAAAACACCTTAATCCGATAGGTGATCAAACTCCGGCAAACCACCTATTAAAGTTGCTGGAAATATATCTGTGCACAGCGAGAACATGTGGTCAATAGATGGTGTACAAGACTTACCTCTCTAAGCCGGCTTATACTTTAGCTCATAGCACTTCTAAGCTTCTTAACGAGTAAGCTCAAACTGAGCTAATTATTCATGGACAGCCTCCGTCTCAGGGAACACTGCCAGAGATGAGTACCTAAAACCATGAATTTTTTTGCACTGCAACATAAGTTAACTGTATAATTACTTATTTCAAAGAGCATGGAGAGACGTCTATCCTTTCCTTTGCACACTATAAAAGTTAACACTGCTGTTTTCTATGCTTATTAGTCTGAAAGGTAGTGCACAATCCTTCGCTTCTGACTTGGTAAGCTCAAACTGTCTCACAGAAATGATATCTTGATATTCTAAATTAAAAGTGTAAGTCAGCTGGGGCTGTAATTTCTCTCATGTTTTCTAATTCAAGGCGAGGTTTTGTCCCCAGAGATTTAAAAGCTGACTCATACTGTTAATTGTTATTCATCTTAATATGGCTTCCCCATGTGCCTTTGTCATTTTAATTTCGCTACTTCAAAGTCAAAAGTCTCTTTCATGGTGCTTTTCTGTTATGCTGCTCACTGTCACCAGAAACGAGATCAATTTGAGCAGCAGGTTAGAGGAAGAATCTAGAGTTTGTCAAGAACAGGCCTGCAAGAAAAGATAATTTTCATTGTGGATTAATCTTCTGATTATTTTCTTGATTAATCAATGAATTGTTTGGGCTATAAAATATCAGATAATATTGAAAGATGCTTCCTGTGGTACTCTATAATGAGCACTAACCTTGTTTTTTTTTTTACAGTATTTCTTAACATTCCAACTTTATTATAGTCATATATTTAGGACAATCTTCTTATATGATGACATACTTTTTTTTATATCTAATAAATTCGGCTCAGCAGAATCATTATCATTAAATCAGTTGTACTTTAAAGGTGATTTCAGACTTGTCTCGCCTAGCTCTCTGTATATCTTGGGTCTCTCATATCCAGGGCTGCAACTCATGATTATTTTTGTTGCTGATAAATCTGTCTATTATTTTATTGCTTAATTGATTAGTGGTTTGGCTGATAAAACCAGAAAATATTCACACCAAAGAAGCTGAATCTAAGATTTTTTTTTCTTAGAAAATGACTTATCAGAATAGCTGAAGATTAATTTAACAGTCGACAACTTTTTATGGCTCCGGTCAAGATATAAAATGAATTATCCATTTCTTGACCACTAATATTAAATTAGAAGTCCACTGTTCCACTATTAAGAGCAAACACTGCATATCTCTGAATATATTTAATGTAAAACATGACATCACTGTTATTTTTCCTTATACTTTCATATTAGCATTTTATTTTTATACACTCAACAAAACAAATGCATGCTGAAAATCGTGCACATCTGCTTAAGTCCATTTTGTGCTGCGTCTGAGATCCCAAAATAACAGAGGTATTATATTTGCATACCATTAGCATTGATAGTTCATTGCATTTACATTCTAAATCCTGCTTCATCTTTTCTTTTTTCAGGCACGTCTGCATTGATCTCCACATGTATGTAAATTGCTCGCTCAGGCACTTCATCACTGCACTGACAACTTTATAACTTCATTCTGTATATCAGCACATTACCTAAAAGCTCATTTATGAGAGACAATTGGATCACCTGTGAGGATCACTGTAGCGCAGCGTAAACATAATTGTCTATGTAAGATTCTACAGTAATCTGATCCAACATGATTAACACAGAGTTCCTAACAATGACAAACTGCAAGTCAAACATATTACTGTGGAAATAATTACTTATTTGAATAATATTAGTAGAGGTTTTTGAAGCATAATAAATTTAAATTCTACTTGCATTATGTGGGTTGGGCAGTGGGAAAATTGTGAAAACTGCACATTAAGCGCTTTTTAAAAACAAAGACTAAATTAAGTACTGTAGCAATAAGGTGCCAGTTTGTATGAGTATGTGTCCTGCTAAATCAGGATGCTATCAGCCAAATTAAATGCAAATGGTATGCAAAATACTAAACAGAACTACAATCATTATCTCGCCAACTCATCTGAGATGGACTGGCACGAAATGGAAAAGTGAGCCGTGGCCTGATGAGTCCACAGAAGCACAAAATACGACAACAGAGACCCCGGACTGTGGAGCACCTGAAGTTGTGTATTAAGCAAGCAATTGTCAAACATGGATGCTTCACATGCATCTTCGAGCTGGCAGCACTGCGGATCTACACAATCACCACCCAAGATTGGTGTCACCTATTCAGTATCTGACCAAGTGTGAATTATGGTCCCAATCTCCCCTTCTGTTCCTGAACTACCTTGCTGAATAATGGTCGGAAAAGTGTTTTTTAGAGAACATTACGATGTCATACTGAGGTTAACCTTTGATATTTTGGTTATAAAATGTCAGCAGCTCATCATTTCATCCTCTTTGACATTTGTGTAAAATTTTGTCATAAAAATACTTGAATTATGGTCAAAAATGTGTTTTGATACATCACAGTGACCTTTAACCACCAGAACCTACTCAGTTCATCCTTGAGACCAAGTGGATGTTTGTACCAAATTTGAAGAAATTTCCTCTGAGCGTTCCTGAGATATTATGTTCACAAGAATGCATGAAAGACAGATGGACACCCTGAAAACATAATGCCTCCAGCCACAGCTGCTGCCGGCAGAAAGGCATAAAAATCAACATCACCTTTCTGTGTGTGCATCAGGACAGGGCACACTAATGTGAAAAGCTACAGTCACCTCCTGAGAGCAACTGAAGGTAATAATGTATGAACTGACTTAAATGATGTATGACTCAATACAGAAAAACAACTTCCAAACACAAAATTGAAACTTTTTCAACTTTCACAGTTGATATAAAACTTTAAATTAGATCTGAACAAGGCTATATATTTTTTTCAGCATCACTATCAGGGTGTGTGTGTACATGCCAATAGTGGTGCATTGTGTTGAAATGGGCCCGCTAAGGTGTACTTAACAAACATTTTACTGCTTGATACAAAAGGAAATTTCATACCAGTAAAAAACGACTATTAGAAGGTGAACTTTTGTACATTCAGGATCCCAGAGGATGAATCCTACTGACTTTGGTGATCCTCTGGGTTTGCATCCGGCACAACCAGCAGCTCTGCATTTTCACTTTTCCAGTGAAATATCTCATCATCTACTGCATTCACTGGCACAAAACTTGATGCGTACTTTAACATCGACACCTTTTAGATGGTCTTTCATGATGTTTGGTACAGATATCCATTGTCCCAAGAGGATCAAGCCTAATAACTCTGGTGACAGCGGTAAACATCCTCCCGTTGTCACATCGGCATGTTAACAGACCATTAACCTGGCTGTATCTCAGATAATAACTAAATGTTAGATTTTTAATCCAACTCTAAAGGTCGTATAACTAGTATTTATCAGTTGCTTTTTGTAAACATACCAAAAAAATAGTTGATTGTCGAGTCTCATGCATAGTACATTAAATACAGATGTTTTGGGCTGGTAAAGCGTCCGAAGCACAGAAAAACAAGGTAGAGGCAGAGGGAGGGGTCTCTGCACACCACCGTCACATACTTCTAGGGGAATGATTTCTGTATGAGTATATGAATTGAGGACAAAAATGACAAAGGAAGACGTGTCTATGTGGTTAAACCATCTAACAATATGATTTTACAATATAAATGGCAAAAAAAACAACATGTTATTTCTTTTCCATTACTGCTAAGGTCTAATTAAATATCAGCCACGAACTATTCACAACCTTTCAGTTCTAATTCCAGTCTCAAAGGACATTGTCTTTAAATGCCATGTTACAAGGTTGAAACACCCCTTTAACTTGTATTAAATATCAAATTACAATATGATCTTAATGTTCAGTAACTCATAGAGTAATATAATTAAATTTTCTTTTTCAGTAAAATGAAGAGGACTTCTCAGAGATGTTAGGTACACCATAAAATGATTTATTTTACACTTTAATAGTCTATAGGTTTCTATGCAATCAAAATAAAAGTAGAAATACTAGGCTGGGTATGTCATAGTGAACACAACAGCTACTGTACTGTTCACGTTTGTATCCACTGAACTTCATGGACACAGGCCCCACTCTATCACACAAAAGGGATTTCACCTGGAGCCAAATCATTTGGAGTCTATTAAGAGTGCCTGGACCAGAATGATAGAGCTGTAGGCTCATCAGCCATATGTTAGGCCACCGATTAGACTAGAGCCATGCTGAGAGAAACACTGCCCCTCAAGTCAAACACGGAGGTGCATCTGTTTGGGATAAGGCTTGTTTTACATCTTCAAGTCTCTTTATTGCACATCTAATTGAAAGGGACAGTTGATTTAAAGTTTCAGTGCTTGCCAACACATAAACTGCTTTGAAAGGTTGTCCAGTGACTTAGATCAGCAGACTTTTAAACAAACATTTAGCATTTTCTGTCATAGGTCAAGATGAAGCAGAGAAAATCAGAGCATCTTGTTCCAAATGCCTGATAGAGTTCTACTTTCTAACATTTTTAAGTGTTATTTTTATGGCAAAATACGCTCGAGATCTATGAAACAAAGAGAAAAGAGTGATAACAACCAAAGTGTCCCTGTTGAATTCAGACACAGAATATCAAGATTACATGGCACTCACTTCATCCAGCTGAGCCACCAGGACACCTAACAGGTTTGAGGGATTTTTGCTGCCATGGCAACACTGATGTGTCTCATCAACACAACAACAACAACAACAAAGGGAAGAAAACCAAAAGAGCTCGGGCCACAATGCCACATGAGTTAAATTCATCTAATGCCATTGTCAACACACTCAAAAGTAATGGGAGAGGCTGAGGAAGGAAATCTACTCAAAGCTCTGTCAGTCCACATTAAAACGGTATTTTTTGCAGCAGTAGTGAGGAAAAAAATCTTCTTTTCCCTAAATGTTGCCAGTGAATTTTCGTCTCCATGCATTTCACAAAGTGTCAGCAGACACAGGATAATATTAGCATTTTAATCCTGATGATTTCTTTAAATGTATGATTTAAAATTGAATATCTCATGGCTATGTGTAATGATCACAGGAGACATCATTGAAGACCGTAAAATGCACAACGGATTTCACTGTCTAATACGATGAAGTCTCTTCCCCAAAGCTACTCAAGTGACAGCCAGCTGCCAAGTGTCTTGCTTGCTCAGCTGTCTAATCTACAAAATTACTGACATGTCAAAATTCAAAGACTTTCCCAGCTATAAAGACCAGGGGGGTAACAGTACACAAAAAAATTATGGCTCAGTGTGAATCTCAGTTTTGAAGTCTGGGTTTAGTACATACAACAGAGAAAACAGGAAATGCAGAACATAACATTTTAGTATGTATTTTGGAAGCAGTGGTTTATTGGCTATAACTCTTACTGGATCAGTTACAGCACTAAAAATGCTGGCATCTTGTCAAAAAGAATAAAAAATAAATAAGTAAATAAATAACACAAATGTCAATACTACTCAATCTGAAGACTCCAACAATTAAAGCCAGCAGTGCAATTTCAGCTTTTAACATTTAGTTCTGTTTCAATCAAAGTCAGCCAAGACTTGTTTTGCTCGCTCATCTCCAGGTCTGTCTTCAGAAAAATCAGTTTGTCAACACTGTCTGAGGAGGGGACAGGTCTGCTGGCACCAACAATGTGCCCAGTCATTTAAAACAGCCTCTCACTGGGGACAGAGGTAGCTGCTACAGCGGGGTAGCATTCTGCTAACATTGCAAGATGAGGATACTTTGACTCGTGATTCTTCCATGAACAAGTGGCTTGCAATCCAGGGAAATGCTGTCATTTGCCATGTATGATGCCAATTCTTTACTCACAAGATGGGGAAAAGCTGCACTGTTCTCTGTAACTCCATCCAATGACAGCATATATATATGGAAATTTAGTAGAGCAAACTACCATGGTACCACCATTTTTTTTTCCATATAAAGAATTTTACTACTTACAAGAATAATAACCTTTGCATTTACATCTACGGACTTGTCTCTGTGCTTGTCTTGCTAGATCTCAGTGCAGCATTGAACACCACTGACCACGACATCCTATAACTGGGACTCAAATATCTAATTGATATTAAAGGAGCCATTCTAAACTGGTTTAAGTCCTATTCATCAGATCGATCTCTGTTTGTACATGTTGACGATAAATCTTCTATGCACACCAAAGTTGGTCACAGAGTTCCACAAGGGTCTGTGCTTGGACCAATTCTGTTCACTCAACATATGCTTCCTTTCAGCCAGGGTGAACTTTGAGTGCAAGCTCATACTGAACCCAGCGAAAAGCGCAGCTTCAATCACATTGTGTCTGAAAGGGCTTCTGCCTCTTCTGTCTTGGGTTCTGTTCCAGTTCGTGCACCTAATTTTGAAGTGTTTGGAGCATTCTGACCAAAAATAAATTGGCTCAGAACCCAAAATATTGGTTCCCAGTTGGAATGAAAAGATAGCAGGTCTTCATTGACCTGACGTGCAAGCTGAAGTAAGTCTGTCATATTCTACAGGTTGTTGAGAATTGTGCAACGCACTCTGCTAATGATGCATCCTTAATGATGATGGTTCCACTTAAAAGTGACGGAAATGTGAGCTTGTTCGCTAGATGTTCGCAAGAATTTCCTAAATTAGGATTTCTAAGTTAGGGTGGCACTGTCCTAAATTCAAAATAAGTGCCAAAAATGGCAGCACCACTGTTCTTAGGTCTGTATGGACATGACAGTGACAACATGAACACTGAAATGTTCTGATTAAAAGGCTTCTTCAACCCCAAAAGTTGGGGTTTCTTCTCCTCTACCAACACAATCAATGCCACTGACTTATCAAATCTAAAACGGAACGCCGGTCTTGCCTTGTGCATTACAGCAAGCTAGCAAGTCAGTGATAGGTGAAGTGAGGCAGCCATTGTCAAGGATACAGGCCTTCCTGTGCACTTTGTAAACACAGATACAGGCATGACAGGACAATGGTTTTAATTGAAGAATCACACTTACAGTTCTAGTTCAGATTTCTTGAGTTAAGATACAACTTCTGAAAAATAAGAGACTTCTGTAATATGAAGATAGGATTATTTTTTACCTTGAAACTTCAGATAAGACAAGCAGTGAGGCCCCAGAGCTAATTTGATGGCAAAGGGGTTAACTGTGACACGATCGCCATCGTTTGGTTCATTTGGATTTCATGAATCAAGGTTTTGAGACGTAGAAATCTTACAAACTGAAGGTGTCGTTTCAGAGCTCATCAATGCTGTGAGAGTTTTCAGAGGTCTAAGGACCTCCGTCACATCCTGTGGCACTCTCACACCCCTGTCGGATAAATTAAATCGTCTTTGTTCCTGAGAGCTTTATCTGTCAACAACAACTGGTGCACTGCCAAGACTTCCCAGGTGGCACTCTGAATTTCTGTTCTGCAAGTCCAAGTACGCAGAAATAAAGACTGTTTTAACAGCAATTGTTTGGGTCACAGGGTCGACTGAACGGAGGGAAGCCTCATACAGAACTGAACGTCCTGTACTGCACAGTTCAGACTAAATACATTTGCTCTTAGACCTTCATGAGAATTTCTTTCAAGTCATGATTGACTTTGACACTTGAGACTGTAGTGTACTTCACATGCTAGATGAACACATGTTCCTCCAGTGTCTTCTTGTTAATGATACCACATGTGAATCAGACTTCAAAGATCTTTTACACAAATACGACCCATCATGATGGTGCCAATGATAGTGCAGAAACATATGGATGTTGTAATTCAATGTCAATCCCTTATTTGATTAACTGTGTTATTAAAATGCCTGTGTAGTCTTCATTCAGTCAAGTCAAGATACAATGGAGGCGCTTAACTGCTGAATGTCTTATCACAGTCACTCAATCGACTTCTCCTCCCCAACCGTGGATCAAAGGGGTATCCATCTGCTATTACTGAGCTAATGCCATACGCTCCTTCCGTTGGAGGATTTCTCAGACGTTATCTCCTTTTCATCCAGAACCGGAGCTTTATTTCCTCTGAGACATGCACTCACAAAGCAGCACCCAATCATCCAGCAAAACAAACAAAGTATGAGACGAGAGCAAGGGGCCTGTGTTTTAAGTTTCATATCTTACTGTTTGTCATATTAACATGAAACGTTTTACCAATTAGATTATGGATTCAGATAGTTTATGGATGCTTTATTAGAAAAATGCAAGGTGACAGAGGCCGAGCTGAGTCAATAATTGTTGTTTATGAGATTCAAATCTTACCTCGCCGCTGAGCTCAAGCATGGAAATTCTGACAGATCTAAGTTGCCTTTGCTTAGGAGGATTAATAATTAGAGACTCTGACAGTAATATGTTAAATTAATGTGCGTCATCTCTGCGGCATGATCTCTTGGTGGGATTTATGTACATGAATAAGATTTTCCTAAAGCTATGTAAGGCACTTCTCTAATCTTTGAAATGACATCTTTTAAGTTGGTTGTTATAAATGATTTGGGGAAGAATGAGACTCTGCATCTGCATTTATACCTATAAATCATATTTATTATATACTCATAGTAGACTTACATTATTATACTAAGCCATTTCAATATTTGCTCTGTTCCACTAACAGAGTTGATATTTAAGTGTGATCAAAGAGTTGATAATCAAAAGGGCTGCCGCTATGTACAAGCACACCACACACTGCGTAAGGCACCAAGTGCTGGAGGGACACCAAAACAGAGTGAAGGTACTGGTGTCATATCAAACTTGAACACCTAAGGCGTCCATTGAAACTAACCGTCTTAAACTTCTCAGCAAAGGAGGCTAAATAATGCTCCAAAATTATGCTAAATAAACTAAACTATAACACTGACATGGCAATTTCAAAGGCATTTGAATGCAGATGTTCACTTTATTTTGATGCCATACAGTTTCAGCCAAAACCCATGCAGTTTCTTTTACATGAAGCATGGTCTCATTTGGTGTATTGCAAGCCCAGTGGATCACAGGGCCAGTTTTATTTTCAGGGGGATGTATTTTGAAAATGTTCTTTTAACAACAGTCACAGTGAGGAGGCTTGGTTGGAAATAAGGTTGTTAAAAGTACTGATACCTCAATACTTTTCAACACCATATTGTTTGAAACATTACAATACATGTGATAGTATCAAAAGTACCAAAGCTATTAAAAATAGATCTAAGTGCTCATTCAAGACCTCAGTACAATTCAGGCTATATTTTCCTGCTTTAAAATTTGGCTTGCAGCAGCAAAACTAAACTCTGTTCACTTACTTTTTTCCTGTTTCAGCACTGTGTGCAGATTCATTTTTGAAAAAAGAAACAATTTATCCTACTTTGAGTGCCAAAGACTTCTTTTTGTCTTTGTTATGGTACTAAATGAAGTATAGAGCATTGTCATTTTTACATTAGTATTGTATCAAAGTTTACAATCTGGTATTGTGGCAACCATAGTTGGAATCGTAAATATGATGGCTGGAAAGCACATATGACACGTATGAATTTTGTCAATTTAAAGATCATTTTTCAAGTCAAGAAAGTCACAATTTAATTTAATGTTATTGAAAACACAGCATTCAAGGTCAGATTCTTTGTACAATTCTACTGTAGCTGTTTTGTTTTCTTTTTTAAATGTGTGTTGAATAGATGACTAATTTATAACAACACATCACACTGTAATATTTTAAAATCTCCAGTCAGCTTTTAGCACGGACTTAATGTTATGACTATGAAATCTGTGTAATGGCTTTTTTAAATTCTCAGTTCTGTAATTCCAGCCATGATAATTTATCTTAGAAACTTTAGGGCCCTGCTTCAACACTGTAATCAGTCTGTCCCTGGCCCACACCGGCCCAAAAAGTACTTGCCACTGGGCTTAACAACTTTGCTGGGGGAAACCCTGATGCAACATTAATGTGTTATTTTTGCCTATTCTAAAAATAGTAAACTTGAATATTTCTGCATACTGGGGTCTCTAAAGACCGCTGGAGTATCATAAATTGGGTGTGACTGGAAAGTTGAGACTCATGTGAATTCAATGAGCATGTACGATGACGTTAGTGCCCACAGTAGCCATTTCATTTTTAAACTTGACCTCCTTGTATAAAATGTGTCTCAGATCTCTCAGATAATCACAGCCTCATGAAAACTCACAACCAAAAACTACAGATGTGGAGCATTCAGAGGATGTATGGCTCTCCTACATATACTGACAATAAGGGGGGCTCTGAACAATTGGCATCCAATTGCCAAAAAAAATGCAATTATGCACCACAAACCAATTACGCTACCCATATGGCCAACAGTGGCTCTTATTATAAAAATCATTAGTTTTCTGTTAATCAACATATTAGTTAATCAATTAATCATTTCAGTCATTTTTCAAGCAAATATGCCAAACATTGAGCTGTTTGTAAACGCACAAGGAAGACAGTTGACTGTTGAGTCTCATTCCAGGGTTAGTTAAAGTCATATTTTTTGCAAATTTCCAACATGATCTCTGGTTCCAGCCTGTCAAATGTGAGAATTTGCTGAAATTGCAGATGACGACATCACCTTAGACTAAGAGGGAAAATGTGATGGACATTTTTCAATTCCCTAACCTTTTATAGACAAGCCAATTGATCAATTAGTTGAAACAATAATTGACAGTTTAATCAACAATGAGAGATCATTAGTTGCAGCCCTGAGGGCAATCCATCTAAAGGAAACCTACCCATATTAATTTATTAACCTCAGTTAAAGTACATGTTTAATAAAGCAACAAACTGAACTGAAGCATCATGAGTATAATCGATCACTCTGAACCCTTTGGACTCTCAATACTGCTGATTTAACATGATCCATTTTAAAGGTTCATACCAACTTTCCTTTGAAATAGGGCTTGGCATCATTATTTTATCAATAATGAGATATGAGACTAGATATCATCTTAGATTTTGATTATCATGATATAATTTTCAATATCAAGGTATTTGTTTAAAAATATTGTGATATTTGATTTTGTCCACATTAGTCAGCCCTACTTTGAAGTCTAATTAAATATAGTGTACAATCTTGCAGAAAAACTAGTCAAGTACCAAGCAGGGGTTTAGGAAAATACCAACTTGAGTATTGCAATATTAAGTTTTGTTATACCGTATCAATTCCCAAAATAGTATATTGTAATATTGTGATACATGCAAAGATCTGTCACAGTGATTCATTTCATGTTGTGCTTAAACCCCCGGCCACTAGATAGCAGCGTTGTTATCTATCGTCACTGCCCTGATTGCATGAAACAGTAAACTAATAATGCAGTTATGCACTTATAATGCAGAAAGGCAGGGTGGTATTACCAAAGCTAGGTAGGAGCTTGGGGTTCAGAGTTGTTTGTTGAGTTTGGTATTTTTTGTTTCAAAATGCACGTTACTACTTGTGAGTGTTTGTGTCTGTTTAGAACAAAGTGGTTTATGTTAGTACTTGTCATTTTTGGGCTGGTCTAAAGTTTTAATCATTCTTGAGCTGTATTTTACATATTTTTGAGTGCTTGTCCCTTACGTTGAATGTCATGTCAGGACTGAGAGATGTTTCCTGGCTCTCATTCTGTGCTGCATGCCACTTTATACTATGATAGTTTTGCTAAAATTAGATTGAAAAAATAGCAGTCGATCATCTTGCTTACAATATTGCAATATATCAAAATATATTACATTGTAACCCCTGTATTAAGATATTAATGTACAATCGAATTCTTCCTGATACACAGCCCTCATACTGAGACATGTACCTTTATAGTAAATCAGTAATCATACCCTCTACCTCTGCTGAGTTAAATGATACATGGAGCTCTGCAGGATCAGCCTGGAGCCTTCAAACATCCATCCATCCATCCAAACATTCTGGAGGAGGCTGACATACATTATCAATGTCCTATATCACTAATCTCGGCCACCATAAATGAGGCCCTTTTAGTCAATAGACACCCAGATCCTGGATGACTACATCCAGTTATCATCTATCAGGCCTCTCGATAGAGAAAGTAGTTTGTCGGGCCGATCTAATGACCTGATCTTGCTGAGGCTCATCAAAGTGCATCATCAATAACTGTAAGCATGGCTGGCTCCGAAAGGCCAAAAGCATGCAGCTACTCCCTGTTGGAAGATAATCACCCTTTATTGAGATTATCACTTTA
Organism: Lutjanus erythropterus; assembly: GCF_056507025.1. NCBI lineage: Eukaryota > Metazoa > Chordata > Actinopteri > Lutjaniformes > Lutjanidae > Lutjanus > Lutjanus erythropterus. The sequence continues at coordinate 38,671,011 of NC_139320.1, forward strand.
CATCACCGGGCTGGTTTGTTTGCTAGTTTTCTACACAGTATAATAATGTTGGTATCAAACCATAAAGCTTTCAAAGCTTGTCACGTCTCAGCACCGCTCATATGAACATGATATACAGCTGACCTTCTACCGGGCACTGTTTTCCCTGACACGAGTTTGGTTGACATGTCTCAATGCATCTTGACAGACAGGTTCGCTGAGGGCTGAGATTGTTATGCCACTGCTGTTTTTCTTTCAACAGCAGAGTTGAGATGGTGAAGCTTTTGTTTTGCTGCTTCATATCTCGTGTAAGTCGACGCTACCGCCGACCTGCCCTCAGTGCAGGCCCTTACAGATGATTCCCCACATCACAAAAGATTCAGTCGAGACCATGGCACGCTAAACCACTCATCCTTCAGCTGATCTGTCTTACATAAGCATGCCAGTTTAGAAGTTAGGAGGAAAAAACCCAGTGCTGTGGTTTAATTGGACTCTAGAGACAGATAAGATTGTAGTCTGTTGGGTGGAGTATTACCTTTGCACGTATTTAAAGGAGGAAAATTCTCATTTCTTTAAAAAATTCACAAGCCTCGCATTAGCATTCACATCTATGGCATTTGGCAGACAGGCTTATCCAGAGCGACTTGGAGCACTGCTCCGTTTTCATAATTAAGACAACAGCATCGGATCGACTGAAGACATTTGGCAGCAACCTGATCATCCGGGCTTTCAGCTGACCATAAGTGTCCTGCAGAGAGTAAACTGGTGTGCTGGACTAACAAGCTTTGACTCATTCCCTTGAGCAGATTTCCATTTACGTCTGACACAATAGTCAGACACACATCACTTACTGCAGTATAGCACACTGTCTTTTTTGTAGAAAATGCTGGACAAAGTGCTCACATTGTCAGAATTGCCCTGCACAGTAGAAAAGTGCTTTCTGTTGCATTGTTCCCTATATTAAATAGACATCCCACAAGCTTTAAGCACAAATAAGGTACAAAGATTCTACCTCTATAGTCTATTAGAGCCCATATCTGTCTGAAACTGCATTGTGACTAGGCAGTACTTGCACAAAACATAGCATGCACTTGAGCCCCTTCACACAAGGCAAGGCTCTGCTGCAAAAGAAATAAAGACAGTTTTTTTCTGGATATTGTCAGTACCCCACTAAAGGACAGGAGCATCCACAAAGAGGTTTTGACAGAAATCCTCTTTAAGGCACTGGGTGTTTTTTTTTTCTTTCTTTTTCCCTGTTTTCAACAATGTCGCTGTTCGTTGTCTGGAAAATGTTGTAATGACTGGGCTTTAATCACGGACACTGCACTGTCGAACACAATTACACACCAAATGTATTGCCATTTAACATTTGTCTTATGGATGTTTTTATGTCAAGTTTCTCCTTGGCTTATTCCATCACTGGCTCTGTTAATACGTACAAATTAGTCAAAGAGCCCAGAAAATAAGCTAATACATAAAGAATAGTTCTAAGAGACAGTGACATCAAGGTCAGACACATTTCTAGGCATATGAAGGTGTTATTAGGCACAATATAAACTATCAAATACTTAAATTTTGTCAAATAAAAGCACAAAAAAGTTGAGAGTCCCAAATTATACTACAGTTGTACTTAGAATATGTAATGTTTTCAGACTGGGAATGTGAAAAAAAAACCTTTTTGAGTGTGTTACTGATGTTGACTTCCACAATAAAATGCACAAAGGAAATAGAGGAGCTGCTCAAAGCTCCAAATTACAATAAATTGAGAATGGTGATGAAACAGCTCCAGAAATATCTCGGAAAACAACAACAAACAAAATGAAAAGTATTACATTTTTAGAAGGATATTTTGCTCTACCTTTGTGAAGTTTAAAGCTTTTGACAGCAGTATTCTTAAGTCACAGTTTGACTGATGTTCATGTATCTCATTTTATCATTGATCATTGTATTGTAACTGCTAAATCATCACACTAAGTTTTGTATCTAGGACATATAGCAGACAATTAGTATTAAGTATGGAATTGGCCCTAAATCACTACCAGTTGACTTGTAAAGTTTTAATACCAAATTAGCATACATCAGATCTGCAACAATAAGTAAATGAATCTACTTGCTGTCGGTTATTAAACTGACTATTTTGATCATTCATTAATTGTATTGAGACATATTTTTAAGAGAAAAAAAAAGTCAAAATTCTCTGATTTCAGCTTCACAAATATGAATATTTTCTGGTTTCTTTTGTCCTCTATGTCAGTTAACTGAATATCTTTGAGTTGTGGTCAAAATATGACATTTAAGGACGTTATCTTGGGCTTTAGGTAAATGTGATCAACATTTTTCACCATTCTCTCACGTTTTATGTTCCTAAGAACTGATTAATTGTTAATTGCAGCCCTAGCATGTAGATGCAGGCTTTTTAAATCTAAACTCGCTAAAAATAGGCGACTGACTTCTGTCTCATTACCAGTACATACATTTGCATACCTGAAAACACGGTTAATCAACAGTAGAAAGCAGCGTTAAGGCCAGTGACTTACGGTGGTTACATTTTTATAGCTTTTATTGCATTCTCGTCTTCAAACTACTAATTTGGAACAATGTTCAAATACTGCTTCAACAGAGACAGATGGAATTTGTGGCTGAGACAATCGCAGTGGTTAGCAATGGAGGCAACAAGCCCTCATAACATTGAGAGGAAAAAAACAGCAGCATGTCCAACAGGGTGTCATGTTTCCATCAGAACCAAGAAATACTCGTGACCACTACCGAGTCATGACAAAGGAATGAATGCTGAATGCACTCTTTCCCACTGACAACAAAAACCAGATGTTGGTGGGTGTTTGTGAGTTTTTTGTGCTTTGGATGAATGGTTGAATACACACAGAAGATGGACCCATAGATGGACTTCACACAGAGATACATCCACTGGACAGACTGTGAATGTGTGCTGATTCACTCTGAAGAGAAGCTGTAGCTACATGATGAAACTTATATTATGCTAATGTATGCTATATATATATACTGTGGTCACCCATTGAATGCATGAACACATGAAAGTTTCATGTTCTGCAAGATTTACTCTGCCTGCTAAACAGTAAGTCAGTGTGTGGACATGCAGGAGTCACTGGGCACGTTCCAGGAATAGAAAAATCAATCCCAAGAAAAACAAGCCCATAAATATCACCAAAATAAAGTATTACTGAAATTAACTCACTGTTGGAAACAGTACATCAGCAACAGCTCCTGTAATTAATAGCTAAACATTGGAGAACAATTTGGAAACAAGGATAGAAACATCCAATAGATGGTGATCTGAGGGAAAGACTTTCTGAGCCAGCTCTGTGTCAGCAAGAAATCCACCCTGCTTAAGTGTCCTCCTGCTCATGTATGTGTAATAATGTGCTGATCGATGTGTTATACTGCTTACTTAAGAAAAGCACAGCCAACAAAATAGACCACACTGCACAAACTCCTCATTAAGTAGGTTATCAGCAGTCTTTTAACAAGCAAACTCACTAAATTTCACATTAACATTGGGGAAGAAAATCACACATAAAAACAAATATTGTTTCTAGCACACATATTTTATCTGCAATGATCATAATAAAGATATTCTGCTTCCAGAAAACTGCTTTGAGAAAACCTGTAATTATCTGCGCTATATTACTTCAGAAACTATTCTCAGCTGTAAATTGAGCCAAATTTATGCACTAGATTCATAAAACCTAGATTTATAGAGCTCTCCTAAGCGTCAAAGATGTAAACAAAAAAAATCAGGAGCTTTACATCAATGCAGGGCGCCATACCTTGAGATAAACATGCCAGGATGTTATTATTTCACAGAAGCCCAAGGCAGTAAATGATCAATTTTGTGTGCATGTTAGATAAATATCAAACAACACATGCACCAAAGCCTGCACCAAAGTAGAACTCAGTTCATGGATTTGGGCCAAGTGCGTGGATATTCATTCTGCTGCTGCTGTTTCTTTGAGGTGCTGTGAATTTTTGTGATGATCAGGCCCAGTTAGACTATTATCAATGCAGCACTGGTCCCATCCTCTGTGAGGCACGAATGAAATTCTCCTCACAGTCTTGGAGAGACTATGGGGAGAGATTTAATCAGGGGGAGTTCAATTTTTTCCACTATTGTTTGTCAGCTCTAAAAGCAATAAATCAAGATGGCAGATAGTGAATCTGTCAGAATTAGGGCTGGATATCGCCACTGATTTCCTGAATTGATTAGCTTCCGATGAAATATCAATGCTTTTAGGTATATTTAGGTCACAATACCAAATTCGATATTACTTTTGATTTTAAGCTCGGTAGGGTTCAAAAAATTTTGATATCAGTATCAACACCAGTACCTTAAAGTGATGAAAGACACTTGCGGTGATTGGCTGCAAGCAAAATCATAAATAGACTTTTTTTTTCTAGATTGAATGCAGTTATCATTTTACTGGTGGAGCTTCAATATTACTTCCCGACTACTGACAACATTCATTTATATTTTCAAATTTTTACTCAAAAAGATAGTCTATCTATATATGACATTAAGTGTGAGATAATAGCCAGTAAGCTCCACTGTTTCATCTTTGAATGTAGGAGCCAGTAGGTAGCAGATGAAGAGCTTCAGTCATCCAATCCAAGATTCATCTCAGACTTTATGAATTGATATCAGGTCATTCAGATGAAGACCAAAGCCCAGCCCTCATGAGAATCCAAATGCTCCTTGATTAATTAAGGTTTTAGGTTTTTGTAGAAATATTAAAGCACAGAAAGAAACTACTATAATGTTCACAGATTTATTTATTCTTTATCCTTATTTATCCTTTATTTATCTATATGCACAACATTAAAAGGGTTAACTGAAACATATTATCCAGTCCTCAGAACATTCCTGAAACCACATGCATAGATACTTTGAAAAGACAAGCAGATAAAAAATATGGCCAGTGACAAGATATTATTCACAGACTTCTTGTTTTTGCACTGGCGGTGCTAGATTATGCATGCGTCTCTTTTAAAGCCAGACATTCAACCAAACAGAGAAAACAGAATGTGAAGGTTGAGGCTCTTAACCGTTCACTTCACTAGAATAGTTAATGTTTCTGCGGTCTTCCAGCCTTTAATAGGCAGCAGAGTTAGACATCTCCAATGAGGCTGCTGCAGTCTGATGAAGAGCCCGCCATACAACTTTCTGACAAACAAATCAATATGTAAGGACAGAATGATCTCTCATCGCAGTGGCATATTCAGTCGAAGTAATTCATGGCAGCAGCATCTTTTTCCTAATGCCTCAGTCAAGAATGAATAGTGGATTAAATGCACTACATTTTGTCCGATGCTTCTTAGTTCAGGGAGGAAAGTCTTAATAGGACTAGTAAGACCTGTGGTAGAGAGCGCCGCACAATAGTATATTGTTCTTATGCATTATTTAATGGGACTGTGGGGAAGATAGTGTTTGTGTGCATTTCAAATTCTGTATGAGAGCATGTAGCTCGCTTAATTGGCTTTCTCAGGAGAGCCAAAGGGAAATGCTGTTCTGGCAGAAGATATTGATCAATATGACCAGATGCAGCTACTGAAAGCATGATCTGAATCAATGTCACCTTCAGGTAAACAGTAGAAGACAAGAAGCTGCAGTTTAAAGTCCAGATGAAACAGCATGATAGCGTCTCTCTCTGCCATTCTGTGACATATTCCCAAGTGAAACAGGATAAGCAGGTGAGACATAGCTCACTAGCTAACTAATAAACTCTTTGCCGGTACAAGCTGAAGATTGATTGATGCTTGTATATATTATCAATATTATCAATTGGTTATAGCCAACATTAGCACATGCCATATTTTGTTTTACAGTAAGAAAATACAGTTGGATTAAAAGGTTTAAAGCGATATTTTATTCATTTCATCTCAACTTTAATGGGATAGTTCAGATTATTTAGTGTGGTTGTATGAGGTACCCATCAATAGTCAGTGCATTACCTACAATACTGACTGCACACCTTACTAATACTACTACCCTACTCTATTTTAGTTTAAGTGTATGCTAGATTCAGAGTATTTTGACTGCTTTTTCAATGGGAAACTGCCTTCATGTAAGACAAATTTTACTCTCTCCAAGCCAACCAAACTCTATTGGCAAAATCAGCAATTTTACCAGTCTACCGCTGCCTCGACCTGTTATTGTGTGTCTTTGGGATATCACATCTATCCTTTTCAAACACCGAAGTCACACAATGATACTATCAGATCCAGGCTGTTCTGCAAGGTAAAATTACTGATTTCACCAAAAGAGTTTGGTCGGTTTGGAGAAAGCAATATTTGGCCAACATGCTGGCAGCTTCCCATCAGAGACGACCATCTGATGGCAAAGTTAAGCAGTGAAAATATTCTAAATGTAGCATACACTTAAATTGATATCGACTTTTTCAGCTGCTCTCTTTTTAAGTGGCTTTAGTCCACAGGAGTTCATTGCTTTAGAGAATTAATTAATCGAAAAGGTCAAAATTCTCTGATTTAAGCCTCTTAAATGTGAATGTTTTTTGCTTTCTTTACTCCCCTATGACAGTAAACAGAATATCATATTATCAGCAAAACAAGATGTTTGAGGATGTCATCTTTGGCTTTGGGAAACACTGATTGTTATTTTTCATATTTTACAGACCGAACAACTAATCAATGAATATAATACAAGCTACAATAAGTAGCTAACACAACCCCACATCAAATAATCCAAACTATCCCTTTAAGACATCACTGGAAGTTTGCTCTTATGTTACTCTCAGCCATTGTTTCTTGTTTACATAATGATATCATATCACTTTATTTAAATGGCCACATAAAGGCTCTGACACACAGCGTCAGGAACAACAGTTTAAGGCTAACACCACAGTGGCAGGATGACTGCACAACTGTGGTTCTAGAGGGAGACAGATGCCACCAATAATATTCCTTTCTGAGTCAACAGAAGGAATAGGCGCCTGGCTGGTACCATGCCGTAGATCTCATGGGTATAAAATGTGATGCGCCTCTGCAGTTTAAATGCCATATGCTCTACAGCAGGTGACATGTTTTTCCCAATTGAATATTTGTGTCAGGACTCTTAGCAGCTGTAGAAAGGTTGAATATGGTATGTTTGGATTATGACGGCTGCTTACCACTGGGCTCAGCTGGACGTTCGATATTATACCACATCCTGCACAGTATTCCTGAAAGAATTAGCTCTGTAACCTCCATATAGATCTTTATGAGGATCTATATCCCCCCTTCAGACTGCTAGTCTCTGAAAAAGACTCTCCACCGCTTCCTCTGGCAGCCCCCTACACCAAGCTCCCATTCTGCATTCTGGTCACAGCCCATTGCTCCATTTTACATGAGACACTCATCATGTGGCGCTGAGCAGGTCAGTCTTTAAGCGCCAGCGCTGCTTGTGCTCACCTGTTTTATCAGTCAGTGTCAGAAACAACAGAGACCTTAGCCATAGTTAACCGGCAATGCTCCATGCACACATTCTTGATTTTTTCCAGAGGTTACCAAGTCAGAATATCAATGTCCTCCAGAAATACAAAATCATGACTAAGTGCAAAAGTCGGTGTTCCTACCCCTTTCCACAGTCAAATTCAAGCACTTTTCAAGAATTTTCAAGGAGTATTTTCAGGCTTTTCCAGCTCCTTGCAGCTGTGGTAAATTACACATATACTCAAAATGATTATTTTCCTTCTTCATCAAGTTAAATCAGGTGTTACTGTGCTATCAACAACCAACATTTTGTGACAGCATCCTACAGAAAAGTGACAAATTAAAGGAAAACACAACTTAGTTTCATGGTTCAAATTGTGTCACCTTTCAGTAATTACACTTGGCATCCTGCATAACCTGCCGGAGCCAATATCCAACTTATTTTATTTCTTCATTCAAAAAGAAAATGATCCAGTCAGGTGGCAATTTTGTTTTGAAAGTAATCCAACTGCTTCCAGCAGTTTCCAGCACTTTATCTAAACATCTAAGCACTTTTCAAACCTTGAAAACACATCTATCCACTGTGCCTGCATGATAGGATGAAAATCTGCTACGTGTGACAGCATTGTACAATACTGATGATATGACTTGCGATAAACAAATACTGAAGTGTTCATGTTTCCTCTGGAGGTTGCCACAACTCTTGGGCATGTTTTACCTGTGATTGTAACAAGTTGTCTCTGCTGAATCGATAAATAGCGCAGCTCCTCCTCAACACAAAATCTTCATCAACATTTTCCTCATTCTTCTCTCCTTGCCACCAAATTCAGACTTATTATGATTGACTAAATGTTGTAAATGCATGGTCCATGTATCCAGGGCTCCATCTAAGAAGTCAAACTTTCATATTCTGAATGTTAATGCATAGATTATGTAAATAAATGACTTTTCATATTGATTGGTTTTCATGCAGTTTTTTGCAACGATGATAAAAGTTCTAATGGTCAGCACTACTATCTACTTTGGGTTATGCACTTTCCAATTATATCTCTGGAAGGTCTTGGAGAGTTTTCTGCTGCTTTGCTTTAACTGCAATTAGGGCTGCATTAGTCAATTAATCTATTAGTCAAAAGAGAGAGATTAGTTGAATTAAAATTAGTTGCCAACTATTAATAGTTTCAGTCATTTTTCATGCAAAAATGTTGAAAAATTGCTGTTTTCAGATTCGTAAAAGCAAGGATTTGCTGCTTTTCTTTGTCATTTATGAGAGTAGATGAAGCGCCTTTGGGTTGTGGACAAGTTGGAATTGGACAAAAGAAGCTATCTGCAGACCTGATGAGCATTTTTAAAAATGAATTGTATACTTGTAAAAAAATAAAAAAATAAATAAATAAATAAATAAATAAATAAATCTGGCAGATTAATTGAGAATGAAAATAATCTTTAGTTGCAGCCTTAACTGCAGTTGATGACATCTCATTTCATTTCGTCTCAGTTTATTGACACATTTGCAAACAAGCGCTCGCAGCCTGATTGACTGTAACGCATTTCTAGTGACATAAGCAGACTACAAATAATGTTGCTCATTCATCCATTTTCAACACTGTTTGTTCTGTGCTGAAAATATGTGTTGCAGGGGACGACAGCCTATCCCAGCATGCAGTGGGTGAGAGTGAAGGTGCACTCTGGACAGGTTACTGGTCTATCACAGGGCTAATAAAGTCACATTCACCTTCAAACGGGCAACATAAAAGCTTTCCAATCCATCTTTTGTAGCATGCATGTTTCATGGACTCTCCTTAGGTTTATTATATCTGGATTTCTGTCACACTTGCAAACAAACAGTCTGAGATAATTAATGCATTCAAAGCCATGACACTCCTACTGTGAGAAAGTATCATGCCCAACATGCTGCACAAACAATAGTTACCAACACCTCAACCATTGTCAAATATCCCATTCTTTACTGATTCCTTGAACGATCAAAAACATACTGTATCAATCACATTATTTGATCAGTGGCTGTTTAGAATTTGTAAAATATAACCACAGTAACCTTTTAGTATAATATTTTAGTGCTCTTGCCTTTTGCTTCTATTGAAATTCATGATGCAGCAAAGTTGGAGAGTGGTTTATGCCTCTTGAGGCCTGTATGTTATTTACCTGTGTTTCCTCCAGTGTTTGGTGCTTGGAGCACACCACTGCTTTTTTTTCAGCCACTTTGTTACTCGCTAACCTTAAAAAATAAATTCCAAGGGTAGCTCGAGTTTAATTGCTTCAGTGCTTTGGTGGCTACCCCTTTGATCTTTTTGGCTAGTTGTAATTGCGCTATTCCTCAATTTTTTTTCATGCATCTTGAGCACTAAATAACTTAACTTGCCTTGGGAGAAACATCCATCTCATTCTGTCGACTGATAACAGCTTAATTGGTACTTATTTTCTCCCTTCTTCACTGGTTCTTCATGCCGAAATGCAGAATTAAAAAAAATTAACAAGCTTATTCACTGACATCACTTCTTTTTAAAGTCTGTCACTGTTTGCATCATAATATCTTTTGCTGCTTTTGTTGTTTCTTTCCAGACAATGCATAAATGCAAAGGCAGCCAGAGATTTAAAAGTGGAAATGAAAATTCCTTTACATAACAAGAGCACTGACCCTTCTCAGTTTCAACAAGCTACTTTTCCTTAATGCTGGCATCAGACTCCTTTCTCTGCAGCTCCGAAACAGCACACATTCCTCTGTGATTGTTCTGTCATTGTTCCGTCATTGTTCTATGATACTGAACATAATTGTGTGTAGAACTGACTGAAAATCATGCACATCATGCGAAACGTCACTCACTGTATGCTTGTTATTTTGACATTTTGATTCTCTTAGAATTACAGTTTAGATTAGCTTTAAAAAAGGTTGGATTTGGATCTTGGCTGTATGGATCAAATACATACATTCTGCAAAGGTCAGTCTGCTAGCGTGGCTCACTGTAAATGGCTATTTCAATTAAGGTTGCGCCAATGGACAGTCATCAACCACTGAGACCTCTAGCCCTGAAAGGGACATCTTCAAATGGTTTCTTTTGTCCAACTAACAGTCCAAAACCCAAATCTTTACATTTAAGAAACAAGCAAATGTTTGATTAAAAATGACAGAAGTGATTCATTTGATTAGCAAAATAGCTGGCAACTAAATTTACTTCAATCAACATATCGTTGCACCTCTAATAAAGAAGTATGTTAATAGTCCTGCAGCAAATGCAAATGAGCCAATCATTCATGACTCATCACAACTGGATTTTCACTCAAAACATCTGTGTAACTTGTTAGTTAACATCACATGTAATGTTAATTGTGCGTTAATGCTGCATGTGTATATGTTGAAATGTAAGCAGTGTTACATTTCACTGGATCTTTGTGCTATTTTTAGCCCAGAGAATGTTTATCCATCAATCTAGCAGCAGCAGATCTGAGGACAGTCCTGTCTGTATTTTCCCCAATCTCAAAACCCACCGGCAACGCTTTAGCATTCAAATGCATTTCCATATGTCTACACATTCTGCATTCATATGCAGATATGTCTACAGAGATTAGTATTTACCCCACATGTTGTACCCTTGGTTAAACAGAGAAAGGTATGTAACATCTGGCTCGGTGTGTAAATGGTCATGAAAACTGAACACAGACCAACATATCTACACATATCACAGCGATATTTGTTGTATCAGTATCAGCATATATGATATGAAAACTTACTGTTGTTTTTATTCTATTTTTTTTATTTTATATGTGTATATATATGTATATATGTCTATATACATACACACACACACACACACACACACACACACACATATATATGAATATTTTATTTTGTATAATTTTTTTTTTTTTTTTTTTTTACTCGCTAATATCAGTATTAACATTGGCTCCAACTATCCAGTATTGGTCAAACTCTAGTAAAAATAATAACATGCAGAATGATTCAATGCTGTGTCATAATATCTGTGCCAAAAAGTTGCACCGTATTGATCATTGCCAATATATTTTGGGCTGCACGTAATAATTATTTTTTAAATTATTAATTTTTTGATTAGTTTTTCAATTATTCAATTGTACAACAATAAATAGCCTAAAAATCTTGTCTCATTATTATTTCAATATTTTATTCAGTCATAATCCTGAAAAACAGACACATAAAGCACATTGGAATAATAATAATACTGTCATATTTTAAAATTAGTCTAATTTCCACACTGTTTAATGGACTTCATGTCAGGTGTCTGATCAAAAAAAAATACTGGACCTCAAATTCAAAAGGAGCTGTGATGTGTATTAATTTAATAACTAATCACTGCCAACCTTTTACTGAACTGGACCATCAGTATTTTGACTTAAAACTTTAACTGGTTATAACATGGAGTTATTTCATCACTGGAGTCATATCCAGGTAAGATCATCACTGACGGTGTATTTTTGCATCAGTGCCGGCCAAAGAAAACATTTTTAGTTGTTTTTCTGCCCACCGAAATGAGTTACAGGCAGTCTTTAACATTCGATTTAACCATTTCTGACTCATACGTGGCTGAAAAAAGTGAACATAAAGTACAAAACGGCAGAATAGCACTGTTAGATGACACATAGTGTAAATTTAACAGCAGCAGCGCAGACATCATCTTTAACACGGCGTGATGAAGAGACATCTAGACAATCTATCTGAAGTAACTTCTACTAACAGAAACATGTTCCACGTGTTGATACATCTCATATATCGTGTTTGGGTGCTGACAGAAAGCCAACAAGGTGATGATGCTGCTGCTGCAGGAGGAGAACAGGTTGCTCGGTGCTTCACTTCTAGCACTCATGCAAAGCGGTTTATCCTTCTGAGATAAGTTGCGTCCAGTTTGCGGAGCTACAGACAGCCAACCATCTTTGTCTAAACTACTCCCACACTTCAGATGATTGTGGCGAATCTGGCTCTCTGCAAGAATAGCAGTTCATTATCAATGACGTCGATTACCTCAACGAATCGCCGCAGCTCTAAATACGTGTTCTCCTGAATGTCATCTAATATATGGTGTATGAAAAAGTCTAAATAAAAACTGTGCTGTTAAAGTGTATGCAATTGTGTTCAACCTATTGTACTTTATGAATGCTTTAATGAGCATGCTATTCGACAAAAAGATTTGTTTTTGTTCAGTGTGGGACAACAGCTGTAAAGTCGAAGATGAAGGCTGGAACTAACAATTGCTGATAATTTTCACCATTCATTGATTAGTTGTTTGGTCTATAATTATATGCTGAAAAATGTAGATCAGTGTTTCCCAAAGCCACTGATGCCATGATGTCATCAAATTGTCCACAGTCCAAAGATGTTCAGTTTACTGTCACAGAGGAGTAAAGAAAACAGAAAAATTTCTCATTTAAGAAGCTGGATTCAGAGAATTTGACTTTTTTTTTCTTTAAAAAATAATACTCAAACTGATAAATCTACTATCAAGATTGTTGGTGATAAATTAAACAGTTGATACATACTTGATTAATCCTTGCAGCCTCTTAGATAGACAGCATCCAAAGTTAACACCCAGCAAGCATCAAATGTGTGAAGATTTTTCATTTGACAAGTAACATCTCATTACTGAAAGTTCAATTAGGGCTTTGCAAGTAAAAAGCCAAAAAGAGTAATAAATTAAAACATGATGAAAATGTAGCTCCTTATTTACTAAGGGAAAACGAGCTTATTTAATCAAATTTGCCTTTATAGGAAAAAAGAGACATCATTGTCCATCAGTAGTCATTACTCAACCCTGATTTCAATATGAATTGTGCAAAGAACAAACAATCTGTTATGAAGTCTTTCATACTCCCAAATACAGATCAATAGCTTGTGCCTGCTGTTATTCTCTCATTCCGGCAGTGGCTGATAACCCTCCACTGGTCCCGATTTCATAATGCTAACACATGACACCAGCACCATGAGCAGCTGCTGTAACACAATGCAACAGAATGGCAGAGGAAGAGAGACCCCATTAATCTCACCCACCGGTCTGTATACAGCAACCTAGAAAGCAGACACCTCTGCACACATGCCATTGTCACTTTCCTTTTATGCAATACCTGCTGAGATATGAATTTGTTCTGCACTCTCTTCCTGCCTGCAGTAGAATTGCTAAACATGGGAGTGTTGGCAATAATGCATGATAATGATAATGACCATCCTGCCTGATTTCATTAGGCGAACACATGACAGCAAGCGCTCTGAGCTTCTGCTGTAACATCCTGCAACACATTGACGAGCAAAAGACCTGATAATCACCACACACAGCAACACACACACTGAGCTAGTAAAGAAAAGGGACATCTAAATACATAAGAGCGCTGCTGCATGCACTGCTAATTCAAATTACAAATCCAATAAAGCTCAAGAGTATCAGCCCTCCTAAGAAAAAACCTCATTAACCTCTGTTTTTTGGAGTCTTTTCAAGTCCCTTATGTTAAAAACCTGTATGATGCACGGCTTTGACCAAACATAATTTCAATTTGCTCTTTTCACTCAGTCAGCCACAAACGCAGGGTTCAGCCTTAACTGAAACACTTCACAATAACAGTGAGCCAAGCCCCTGAGCCAGCTCCCTTTTGTTTTTTTTCAGCATAAAAGCCTAATATGACGTGTACAGTATGCTTTTTTCCCCCTGCTCTTAGACATAAGAGGCATCTGTCAGAATATGGAACATTGCCAGGACCCTGTGACCACTTTCATTTTTCATTTTACAGTGTAATTTCAGCAGACAGCTGCGAAGAGGTCGTGCTCTGCCGTGTAGGAACATACATACAGTCCTAAGGCTCAGGAGGAGTAAAGGAGGGGTGTATACAGTAAGATGCAGCTGGTAGTCACTGTTTTAGCTGCAGTAACACTCACTACTGCACGCCCTGATGTAGCAACACGGCTGGCCAATGCCTACATCCTCCCCAGGGGGATGTCTTGGGAAGGTATTATGCGGATAAAGCAGCGCTATATGAGAGGATGTTCGCTTGACTTTAGTCAAAGCACATTGACATCTAACCCCACCTCAATTTAATAGATTTACAACCTTGCTAGGCATCCAGGACCCTCACTTCTCTCCCGTCTGTTGTTGAAGATGTCCTCTGGGTGATGAACGCTGACCTCTCCGGCCCTGAATGCCAAAATCAGAGTGCAACAAACTTCCCTACAAATGCTGAGTGTGAATGCAAGGAGGTTGAGTAACTGGAAAATGATGAGAGGGGCTAAAAAAAAATCCAGCTGCAAACGTAATTATTGCCAGCATTCACTCACAGCGCCCATGAGATCCTTATCATGCTGCATCAGTGCTTCTGTATCCCCCCCATCATCTCTAAACCTGCTTAGCTGATGGTCAGAAACAAAGGTGATGTGCACACATGCTACCCAGGCCTCCACTCACCATAAAACATAATAATCATCATATCCCTGCATGCTTTTAAACTCAACTCAAAGGGGACATTAACAAGTTTTCCTCATGATCCAAGCTCTGTGGCTCCACGATCACACCGTCCACTCTCCCGGTGTTATGTTGCCCTCAGATGCTGCTGCTAATTTATGAAAAAAGTCTTGCTCTCTGCGTCGTGCTGATGCAGACACGCCCGGGCCATTTCCACATGCACTCCAGTCTCTGGGAACTCATGTGTCACCCTTTAACCATCTTAATCCCACAGTTTTGGGAGCTAGGGTATGACACAGGATTGTTTTGGGGGGGCCCTTTGGGGTCGGACTCTCATCTAACAGCACTAACACTCTCAATAACTGGTCCACCATGTGAGGACTGAATATCTGAAGTATCTCTCTATTGGTCTCTGCTAGACAGACATCATATTAACCAGCAGACTATACTGTGTAAGGCTGCCTTTAAAGAAGTAGAGCAGAGATTTGCACATTATGCAATAGATAGATAGATAGATAGATAGATAGATAGATAGATAGATAGATAGATAGATAGCAGGCCTGTTTTTCTACATTTAGGAGTTTGCACAATCAATGCGGCACCGTCAGATAATTTGGACACTGTTCAGCTCATTTATCCAAAGTCCATTGCACATTTCTCTCCAAGTCTACTAAGTCTACTTACCAGAAGTGGGACTAATAAAGCAGATGCCGAAAGGTTGATCCTGCTGCTCATGATTTCAGCCGTCCACACACTTGATTCACAGCCGGTGAACGGGAGTTCATTTATTCCAAATCCACGCGTCTTCCTCTCATTAAGGCTCGTGAAGGCTGAAAAAAATCCAACGGACGTGATGAGCGACAATCTGCCGCTGAAGTGTCATCAACAAGAGACTGTGGGGGTATCTCCCTGTTACCTGCGTATATAGGGATAAAAAACCCCACCTTAAATCCCAAGCAGTACGATCCGATTGAGAGCAGAAAATGTAAAGCCGAAATAATCCAAAAAAAAAAGAAGCTCAGGAGAGTCCGAGGCTTTGCGTCCGAAAGGGGTTAGAAGCGTCAGTACGTGGTCGCTATCAAGTCCCCCGCGTATATGTGGGGTTTGTACAGCAGAAACACGGTGGATTAATCTCCAATAAAGCTCTCTCTTGTCATGAATTGCAGTAGAGATGGTATTAGGACGGGAAAACTGCAGTCCGGGGCTGTTGCTGAAAAAAAAAAAGAGAAAAGACGCCTCTGACGGTTGAAGGTTGGCGTCAAATTCAGGCTTCAAGTCCGTCAAAAAATCCCGAAGGTCGCAAACTCTCCAGCTTTGCAGAAAATTCAGCCCCACGGCGCAGTTATCACGCTTGTCACAAGCAGTTGTTTGCCTTCACTGGAGCCATTTGTTGTCATAACTTCCCCCTGTCTGAAGCGCAATGAAGGAATCCCACCCAAGCACTGACTGCGCTGATACCGTGTCTTTTCTCCTCCTTTCTCCTCTGATACTACGCGTACCCATGCGAGCAATTAGTTTTCATACATGACTTGGCCTGTCCGCTCCTTCAACAAAGCAATGCGGTCGATTTGTCTCCCCGTAGCAGGCGGAAGATCTCGCCGTGGTGTCCTGGAGAACAGAATCTACTCCTCACGCAGGCACAGGCGTCCACCTGCGTAATAAGAGCCCGATATAAATGAATACATGTTGTCACGCCATGATGTCTGGAGCAGAGCAGAGCCAAGTGGCCACTGGACACGTTTCTTGGTATCGGAGGAAACGACTGACACCTTTCATGGACAGTGCAGCACTGCAGCAATGTGATGTCATTTGATTTAAGGCGTAAATAACACGCCAAACAAACTGAGAGTTTCTGTTTCTCTGAGCGGAGGATGATTAGAGAAGTGTTCGGGTACGGAGAGGAGGCGCTGTGAGGTGTTTGTGGTACTCCGGGATGGTCCAGCACGAGATGCTGCATCGGTCGATAGGGAGGTGGATGGATGGATGGATGGATGGAGGTGGGGTTGGGTTGTGTCAGGCAGGCTTAGGAAGTAACGGATTACATGTAACGGGATTACATAAACAAGATTTTTTTTAAAAAGTAACAGTATTCCAATACAGTTAAACAAACAAACAAACAAAAAAAAAAAAGAAATGGACATAATTAGATTACTTTTAGTAAAAATGTGGACTATTTGCAAGATTACACCTTTAAAGTTTTTTTTGAAATCGGGGTTGGGAGGGTTATTTGTATCCTGATACAATTACCAATTACCTGTTAAAAATAGCCTATAGCCCCTAACCTAATTTAAGTATTACAATATTAAAGTAATGTAACTTGATTACTTTCTATGTAGCTAACGTCTGCAGTTGTTCAGTGTAGCTAACATCAGAATTTGGTGTAGCTAATGTTAGGGGTAGATCTGTGTAGCTAATGTTAGCGTTAGCGGTTAGTCTTACCTGTAAAAACGTTGCAATGCATTGGCAAAATTTCCACCTGGTAAAAGCATTTTTTCTTGGGAGAACTGGCAACTGATGATCCCATACAATTACTAATTACCTGTCAAAAAGGTAGTTAGAAACCTAATCCAGGTATCACAGTATTAAAGTAATGTAACTTGATCGCTTTCCATCACTGCTGGATTACCTCTAATGTTAGCAGTCTTCCAACATTAGCTAAACAGACCAACTGCTAACATTAGCTAAACTGAAATCCAGCCACCTAGCTAACCTGTCGATACTACTGCTACTTCTGTTACCCTAAAATATTTTTCGGGCTGAAGGTGGTGATGCTAGTGACCAAGATGATGTGTGAATAAAAACACAGGTCCCAGACCAGAATAAGATTATGTCAGTTTACCTGAAGTTTGAGTGTGAAATGAGAATAGCTTATTTAGCAAAGCTGCCTACATTTAAAAGTGCATAATTACCATTACTAATTTAAATATGCATTCATGCATAACATAGGAAAGAATAACTGGACAAACAATTAATTAACCTAACAATGACTGTAAAACATTATGTTAAGGTAAATAATTTCACCATATTTGGTATTAAGGTAATCCAAAAGTAACGGGAAGTAATCAAGTTACATTACTTTAATATTGTGATGCTTAGATTATGTTACTGACTACATTTTTAAACAGGTATACATTACAACAGAAATACATTTTTAAAGTTACCCTCTGAACACTGGTGTTGGATGATTGCTGCACTTATAAAATCACACTGACGCCCCTGCTGGCGTATTTACTGCTTTGTATTCAGGCTGTAATGAAAACTCTTTTGTTTTCTTATCCCTCTGAGTCTTGAATGTCCATCGCGATAAAGCAGACGCACAAATAACTTGACCACCCACATATCAGATTCATGCTTTACTTTGCTGTGGGACAAGAAGAAGACGCACTCTTCTTGGCCCAGATCAATGGAAACGGGATATCCAGCATATAGAAAAAGAAACATGAATATCCTCCCACCATAAAAAAAAAACAAAACAATGGGTAATCCTCTCAGAGTTGCAGAAGAAAGCCAGAGACAGCCCCATCCTTCGTCATAATGTGCAATATGCCTCTAAGAAGAGGATAACATGTCTTTTTTTCTGTGCATATTCATCCCCAAGTGTATTGTCAGCCCGCATGGAGGCCACAAGACGTGCTGAGAAAAGGAAATCTGGTGGACTTGACAAATCCTGTCCAAGCCGGTTGATTCGACTTGCAGGGGCATCACACATATTACAAAAACTTGGATTGAAATGGAATGACAGATATTAGAGCGGCTTAATCGATTAATTGTCAACTATTAAATGAATCACTAGCTATTTTGATAATCAATTTATCAGTTTGAGTCATTTTTTCAGAAAAAAAAAATCAGTAAATGACTTTATATTGCCTTCTGCTCCTTTAACATTTTGCCTTAATGCCCTTTATGTTTATGAAAAGCAGTTTGAATTGCCTGGTTGTTGAAATGTGCCATAGAAATAAACTTGCCCTGCATTGCCTATAAAAGTTAGGTAAAATATTTGTTTTTAAAGCTTAATGAAGAGCTAATCTGAATTTAACTTTCCTAAAAATAAATTACCAAGCCAGTTTCTAGTGGAAAACACTAATTGCAACAAATCATTACAAAGTAAAAGGGAAAATAACTTGTAGCAAAACATGGGACTACATTTCAGTTTGTTATTGTATTTGTACTGTAGAATTTTTTGAAATAAGGAAGGGATCTTTTTGATTTTTTGTTTGTTTGTTTCTTATCTTTATGTTCCTTTTATTCTGTTTAATTGTCATTAATTGTTTTATTTAATTTCTTTAATATTTTATTTAGTTATTTTGTAATGTTGTTTATCATAATGCGTTGATATTGTTGTGATTACTTAATGTATTATTTGCTCATGGTTGTAGGTTTTGTTTCAAAATTTGGGGTGACACATAATAATCAGGGGTCCTCATGCAGGAAATTTGGAACATCAAACACTTAATTTGCTGCGCGCAGATTAATCAACAATGAAAATAGCTGTTTGTTTCAGCTCAATTATTAGATTATCAATCCATCTGTTTGAGTAATTCTTTTAAGAAAATGACAAAAAATCTCTGATTCCAATTTTTAAAATGTGAGTTCTTTGCTCCTCTTAGGAAATAAATTAAATTTGTGAAACACTGATCAAGTCTTTTCACCATTTTCTGACATTTAATCGACCAAACAACTAAACAATTAATCGAAAAATGAATTGAAAGATTAAACAAGAATTAAAACAGAGGCGGCAAAAGTATGGGCAAGTTAAAATGAAAAAGTACAGGCTTTGAAATGTACTTAGTATAGAGATAAAATGTACGTCTTTGAAAGACATTTCTACCAACTGTTTCTTTGTAAAGCTAATGGAAACCTCAACATTTCTCCAGGGTTTAGTCTCCTTCTATTGTCTGTGTCTTCTTGTTACCACTTTTAAGTCTTTTTCATCTTGTTGTCTGTCATGTGTGATGTGCACTGATAGACACACCAAGGAACCATCTTTGTATGCGTTACTGTCCCATCCATTTAGGTTGGGAAGGCGGCATGCAATTATGTAAAATAAAAATAATCAATAACTCCCCCTTCAAATGAATTCAAGCCTGTTTTGAAAATCTAAGAGTAGAAATGTCAGCAGTAAAAGTAAAATGTTGTCAGAAAAATAAACTCAAATATATACCTGAAAACCACACCTGAGTACAGTAGCAAACAAACTGTACTTTGTTTCTTTCCACCTCTTAAAATAATTCGTAGTTGTATTCCTAGACATTAGAGACCTGAGACACAGAGAATTGGGAGAAGAAAGTCTGAATCCACCTTTAAAGTACAGTTGATTTAAAGGTAATGAGTCTGCTGTGAGCTGAATTAATTAGCCATATAAAGTATCTCATTGTATAAGAAAATTTAAGATACAATGAAAATATCACACGTAACAGGTCCAAAATATAAGACTATAATAATGTGGGAATGTTAAGAAATAAAAGTACCATAAATACCAAGGTTAGTGCTCATTATAGAGTACCACAGACGCACTTTATGTCCTTAAAAAGAAAGTTATAGAAACAGTTAATCTTTACAGGAATACTTCTTTTTCTTATGTATTGTTTTACAATAAATACATCCTGTTACTGCTGAAGCTTTAAGTTTCACATCATCTGTGTTTCACTGCTGCAACATGACAGGTGTCACAATTATCTGATATGCGGCTCTTTCTACAATAGCAACAGCCTGTTGTAATTAAAGGGCAGTTCATAATGGGTGGAGCAGCTCCGGGGCATTTTAAATGGATCTGTGAGATGTGACACAAACTCATTTCAGGGGAGATTCATGCACTTGCAAAGCACGCTTCCTGTTTCGAGGGGCAGCATTTCTATCAAAACCTGCCTATTAACTGTAACTCAACAAATATTCACCACACAGTTATCTTTAAAGGCGCAATATGTCGCAATTGAATGTCCAAAAATGAGCACTGCAGTCAAATTATGAGTTGGAGACATAGACTGTTTATGTATGTATATATAAAAGGAGAAATATGTAATACATTCACTGTACTATTTCAAAAAATGACCATCTCATCAGAGATCAAGGAAACATGTTCAGTTGAAATACTGGTTTCTCTGGCCACAGCGCTACAGCCAGGGTATCCAAACTGGTTTCTGTTTGCCCATTTCATGTTAATTAGAGTTTAAAATAATGCCAAATGCTCACCAAATGAGTTAGCCTCTGTTTATGAGAAACCATTAATAATCTGGTAGAAGGCGTAGATATTTATAACGGTTAAATTGAGTAATATGTTAATGGAGTCTGGCAGGCAGTGAGACAAGCAGCCGCTTAACTCCAACTCCAGAGTGTGTATTTTCAGAGCAGTGGGCTTTTTTTTTTTTTTTTGAGGATAACGGGCTTAGCTTTACACTGACAGGTAATTGTTAGCTATAAACAGCTGATCAACTTATAGTGTAGAACTCTGTGTCTCATCAGACTCGCTTCCTTGAGTCTGGGGAAGACGGGGCAGTAGGGAAAAACTTGCCTCAACCATAGATTGCATATTAAATATGAAATCAATCTAATTAACTAAATAAACTAGCCACCAAGTCACTATTTAATCTGCTATTTTGCCTGTGCAATTGCTACATATTGCCCCTTTAAATAGGTTGAAATCCTATTTAATTTACGGTCTATGGTTGAAGTGAGTTGTTTCCTCTCAGCCCCTCCTCCCAAGATTCAAGGAACCTCAGGCAGGCTGCAGGAACAGTGCAGCAGCACAAGACAAGCGCAACATTGTAATTTGACAATAACAAGCGGCAACAAGTCCTATACTGTAAGCTGATCAGCTGTTTATAACTGTCAATTGTCTGCCAATATAAAGTTAAGCCAGTTATCCTGACAAAAGTCCACTCCTCTGAAAAAAACATACTCTGGACTTGGAGTTCAGTGACTGTCTGCTTTACTGCCCGCCAGACTCGATTAACATGTTGCTCAGTTTAGCTGTTATAATATTACACGTGGTTTACGTTGTAAAATGGTTGTATTTTGGTTTGGTTTAGGCACAAAAAGTACTTGGTTAGGTTAAGGAAACGATTGCGGTCTGGGTTAAAATAACTAGGCATATGTCTCCAGACAGAAAGGACATCACTCGCGTGATGCAAGTGATGCAACAAACATCCATAACAAAATTTTAGGTTGCTCAAAACTTCAAATAACTCTTTGTCTACTTTTAGTTTCACACAGGACTTGAACCTTTGTTTCCTGGGTAAAAGCCTGTGGTTGTTTGTTTCATCCGTCCTGCATCCTCCAAATACAGACTGCCTGCTCCTTATACTTCTCCTGTCATGTTTACTATGTCCACTAGGGGGCAATCCGCCATACAATAAATGGACATATCTTTCAGAATAAGGTGCTTGCACTTGCAATCAACATGCACATTTTACTGGCGAGGACAGGCTGGTTATAAACCTCTACTCCTTTGAAAAGATTATTAAAGATTTACGACTCATAAACCGACAAATACTCATTCAGCAAACATGATACATTAGTTTGAACTCCAATTAACGTGAAACAGGTGGACAAAAACAGGTGTTCCAGCCTGGAATAGAAATTTCACAGGAGGACATTATTGCTGTAGAGTTGTTGCCAGAAATCAACTGAGCATCTTTCCTTGATCTCTGATGGCACATCCTGGTCATTTTCTGACAAATTACAGTAAATATATTACAGATTTTTCCTTTAAAAGAGTTTCAGATTTAGACTCAAATGCCTGAAAGTAGTTTCGTGTTTTTTAAACAGACCCTGATCCTTGAAAAAACTTGCCGCAGAACATGCTGTAGAGTTTAAGTTTCATTATGCGATTGCTCTGAGCCCGATCTGAATGAGCATATGTGTTGATGAGGTGGGTGAGCGCATAGGACGCATGCAGGGAATACTGATGGAAAGTGAAAAAGAGCCACGAAGGAAGCCAATCTGCTATTTATATCAGGCTGCACTCCATGGGGCAAAGCTCCCTCTCACAGTAATGCACTGTAAAAGTGATTGATTAGTGCGATATTGAGAGATTGTCCGTTTTAACTGTCTTCACTCACCAAAGAGATGAAATTACTGCACACTAGTCTTTGAAAGCATAATAGCAGATTAGGTCAGCGTGATCCATCTACTCTAATAAGGAAACTTGCCGTCCCCTAAAGTGCAAAACATAAGAGGGGAGGTCTGCACTCAGAACCAGTACACACCACCCGCCCAGCCACTACTACCCTCAGAGGGCGTGCTTAATGACTTGGAACATATTACACAGTGTGGTTGCTCAATTTAGGTGCAGGTGTGTCTTTGTATGTGCCCACGCCTCAAAAATGCCAGTTTTGACACAACACAGTTGCCCTTGTCGCTGTTTTAACAAATTGCTCAGATCAATTTCCATTAAGGACAGCAAAATTCCCATTTTCTTCTCCCTGGCTGAGCCCAAAGGACCTATAATGTGACGCTCCATCAATTCGCGTCAGTGAATGGTCTCGCATTTGTGTGTACTTTGAATTGGGATTAGAATTAGTGCAGTGACAGAGACAATAAAGACGCTGTCTTCAGGAACAGCAGCATCATTACACTGTACACAGTGCTCCGCAGCGGATTCGAACAGTCTTGTTTATACCGTTGAATCACCCTGTACATTAGCACTCCCTCTCTCTCACAGTGCAAAAAAAGTTCCTGTTAATGTGCTTTAAACTCTTCAGCTTACCATCGAATGCGGAAGCACAGGAGATGCGATTTCCACTGTAAGGCTCTCTAATTGACTTATTAGTGGTGCTTTTTATGTGTAGGAAGCTCAGCATTGCAGCAGAGGTCAGTGTGTGTGGGGTTCATAGAGTGCACATGCATGTGTGTTAGGGGTGGGTGGTGCTACATTCACCCATGACATGGATTTTGCAATACTGTCATTACTGTAATAAATGTTTTATCATACTAAAAATGTGCTTTATTGTGGCTGCGATAACGTGCAGGTAGAGGGCTACACACATACTCGTAGAACCAGATGTGGGAGTAAATCACATATGCAAGTCTTAAGCATGTCCAAAGTCACTGTGGTGAGAATTAAGCAAATCAAGTCAAGTCTCTGCTGTAAGTCAAGCGAGTTCTATGATATTCTGATGATCTCTCCAGTTTCTACATTTAAAAGACAGTTTTGGGAAAGATTGAATATTATTTTCAACATTAACGAAAACTGTTGCAGCCTGCTTACATATCATATTAAAACCCACGGCTGGTTCACACTAGATGCTTGAGCAGCGTGTGTGCGCAGCGTTACCTGCTGGTTTTTATTTCCACGCCCACATGAATAGGTTAGAGAGTCCACACGGCTCGTGTGTGCAGTGGTGCTCACGCACCTGTCAGGCGTGGCTGCAACCACGCTTCATCTAGAGATTCGGAGGCTCGCCTGTTTTTTCTGTGTGACGAGCACGATTCTCGGCAAAAATACACATTAAAAATGCTCTGCTGAGAGTCATATCAACATTATATCAGCAACAGGACACCTGCCACTAGAGTTCCATTGTCTACATCTGTGCAATATGTCACAGACATGAAAAAAGTGGTGTTTTTTTTTAATTTCTCTCTTTTCTCTTCTCCCTCTACCCATCCCTCCCAATGGGAAATTACTGATGACCTTCAGAAAACAGCTCTTTTCTTCTCTTCTAAAGTCTTCTGCAAACTCAATGTAGAAAGACACGGCTTTCAGCAGCTGGCTTGCAGCAGAAACACAGCTTGTGTGGACACCACAGTGTGTTCGAGCCGCAGCAGTTCAGCGACCACGCCACCACGTGCTGCTCAAGCATGTAGTGTGAACAAGCTGTTATCGATATTTGACATTTTGCGGCTGTGTTAGCTAGTAAAATGTCCACATAGTTTAGCTGGTTATATTACATTCATGTATCTGTCTTTGTGGGTTTTGCAGAAGTGGATGAAGTTGGATGTTGTGGTGGTCATGTCTCTGATTTTTGAGCTGCAGACGTTGCATACAAGGTTCTTTTTCCACTACCATCATCAACAACATAACATCCAAATTTTTGGACTGACCCTTTCCATGATAACTGTTGATAACTGTTTTGGCTTCTGCTATCTTCTGCATCCTAGAAAGTTTGCCACATTTGTGCACAATGCACTAGAAATCACCCAATCATGTTTTAAAAACAGAATGTGGCTTCCCTTAATATCTAGAAAAATGCAAATATTTAATTAAAAAAAGCCAAGTCCTTTTCATCTGTCTCAAGTCTAAGTCACGTCTCAAGTCAAACAAGTCTCAAGACCTCACATTTGTGAGTTAAGTCATGTGACTGTGAAGTTACCACCCAGTAACAATTATTTTCCTTGCTAACGCAGACTGTGGTACATTTACACAGACTGTGTAACTATAAGATGTGGAAGGTAACATTACAAGCAAAGCATGCCAATTTTTGTGTTGCTGGTTGCAAAACCAACACAAAAGTCTTCATCTACTGTTACTGCTATCATCCGAGGATGTGGATTAATTTTATTTTTGATGGAAATGTCTTCACAACAACTAAAAAATTCTTATGTGTGCGCCAGGTTTACAATTTTACTTTGGACCACTTTCTTAATGAGGGAAAAGCAAGCAAGCTTCAAAACTGAAGCTGAAGGATTGATTGACACTACGCTATTTTTACGTTGCCTTACTGTTTAATTTACAGGTGAGTCTGTTGCAGGGTTTCTACGCCTTTTCCAAAAGCACTTTTCAAGTATTTTCAAGATGCATTTTTCAGGTTTTCCAGCACCTTACAGCTTCACACTTATATCTGCTCAAAATGATTTATCCCTATTTTGTTCCTTCATCACATTAAATCAGATGCGTTTGTGCCATAAACAACCAAAATTATGTTTTGCAACAATATTCAAAAGAATGGCGACAAATTACAGGAAAACACAGAGTTCCATGTTTCAAAATATGCCTGTATTTAGACTTGGAATCCTATTTAACATAGCTGAGCCAATATAAAGGAACCACTGAAACAAGTACAATTACAATTAGAGCAGCTACGAGGCTCGATTTTGCTGAGCCTCCTCTGCTGTGTGATCTGTGCCTGTATATACACATCTGTCGCTGGTGTATGTAAATGTACTGATAGACATACCCTGTTGTACATACATAATATCCTTTAGGTTTTCTGCCAAAACAATTCTGTTGAGAAGCCTAATCCAACCCCTGTCTAATTCCTAGAATAAATCATATTACATTTACTAATTAACATACATTATGGGGCAGGCTACTCCTCCCAGAACACATATAGGCCTATATCTCATTTTCATGCCTATTTGGAGGCAATAAACACATCTGTTTTTTAAAGATATGCACCCTTACATTGCCAATAGAGTGAAAAGATGAAGAGTCAGGTTTTGATTGGAGTATGTAATACTGTGATACAATTCTGTCTCCATAAAAGTGAAATAAAATTTTAGGGTCATATCACCCACCCCTAATGTATGTGCTTCTTTGATTCAAGCAGGTTTGTCCTGATTAAAAGAAAATTATGTAAAACTTAAAAAAACATTGTCCTTCCAGTGGGTTAAGATGTAATTACACGTATATTTTAAAGAATGCGTACAACAAACCACAGGGATTTCCTTCTATCGTAGGTTAAACATGAACGATGGGTTACTGAAACGACACCTCTGTCACAAACTAAACAAATGTTATGCATTATTCCACCTCTATCATTTATAGTAGGTGTAGCCATGCTTTCATGTTCCATATGTACTGTGTGCCAGCCTTGGCCCACTCTTTGCTAAGTAGGACAAGTGCCGTTTAGCACTTTTAAGGGCTACTCAATGTGTCCTTGTATGGCAAATCTTAAAGATAGACATTGGCCATCTGGGGAAGTGTGAGGTACAGCTCAGTCACCACTAATGATCCTCTGAGATTGTCTTTGTGCCTGAAGTTATGAAAAGACTCCAGCTGCTCTTTAGGAGCAAAAGACCGGCGTGAACAGTGTGAAGGCTAACATGTTTTAGCTGTAAAACCTTCCATGAGTGTTACAGCATGTCATGTATGTTTAATTCCCAGAGACATTTAAAAATATCCACTCAAATGCCAGTATTTAAAAACATTAAAAAATGATGTGTAATTAAGGATTCTGCACCGTACCATATTAAAACAGCTACAGGACATGTTTAAATATCAGGTCCCCCATTTATTCATCTTAAAAACGTAAAGATCCAAAAGGTCTCTCTTTCTCATTTCTAATGAAATTTAAATCACCTCCTCCTGGACCAAGAGACACCTTCTCAATGGCAATAAAAGAAAAAGCAGACATGGGATGTCTGGCCTCTTTAAAGTGGCTTTCTACACAGTTTTTGACATCATCCCTCTTAATGGAGCTCCTGCAGTAATTCAGTATTTCAAAGAGCACTCTATTTCACTTTCCACGGGGGCATGAAATCATCCATCACGTCTGTTGTTTTACAGTTAATGAATCTCTGCATGCCTTCAGTCTCTGAAAACTATTTTGTATTTCTTGTATATGGTCAATTAAGGCTGTGTAGGCACCTTGGATATTGCTGAATATCTCTATTGCTGACTGCAAATTATCATGTAACCCAGCTGAAGGCTGAGAGTCAGGGTTTTTGACATCAAAGCTGTGTCTGTTGTTCTTCAAGAGCAGCTGGAATTTTGATCTTGAACTTTGGAGGAGCTTCAAGGTTGTGACAGATGAGTTTTTACTCTTTGAACATAAAGATAGACGTCAGTTCCTACTGACTGTTGACAGCAAGCAAGAACTTGTGAAACTTATATATCAGACGAAAACAAAAGAAAAACCCACATTTCACTTTGCTTTAACAACAATATGTGTACTTTGTTAGGATTACAGTCTGTGACAGAGATATTGGCACTAGCTGCATAGCTATGACATGAATTTCATATAGTGATTCTTGGATAATAATCTCAACATAGTGTCACAACCAGGCCTGGAATTTCATCACATCAGGGGCAAGGCCACTTGGTCTTTGATGTTGTTGCACAAAAGCCAAATGACAGCACAGCAAGACTATCAAATAAAACAATGGTTTTAAGTCTGCAGAATTAATGAACACTCAAAATAATGAGATAGTGTGTGAAAATGATGACTATTATTTTAAAGAAAGATTCTCAATTTATAAGAAAGCAATTATTTTGATATTTTTGTGATATATTCAAGCATAACCAATATAAAATTATTATTAAATAAATCAACAGTCATTCAAACTTCAACATTTGTCTTTGTCGTTTTCAAAAGTGAAAATAAAGTCTGAACAGATGTAATTCAAATTTACATTATAATGAATAGTAGAGCAGGAAGAGCCATACTGATACTGATAGTGTGTGATGCTTGATACTGGGCAATACAGCTTATAAATAATATCTTGATATTTTTAGGCTATTCCATGTCAACAATATATATCTCAATATACACATTTTCTCTAAAATAACTTATTGTAAATTCTCAAATAGTGCAAATATATAATATAATACGATACATTGCTGTAGAATAAACTACTCAACACTATATAAAGTAGTTTGGCCTGGGAAATACAGACATCAGTGCTTTCATAAAATATTAACACAATGATATTTTTGATAAATAATAATCAGTAATGAGGATATACTATCTAAGTGAGTAAAGCTAAATAACAGCTAGGACAGTCACTTCACTTTAATGCAACCTTTTAAACCAGGAAGTCAACACTTCTGCTGTATAATGGTATCCAAAATCTAACAATATATTTAGTCTAATATCACAATATTGCTACAATATTTTAATATCAATATATATTTGAAGCCATGGCAAACTAAATAAATGAAATAAATAGATCCATGTAAACTGCATAGGGGACCTGGGGAAATACCTATAGATTGATATCTTTAATAGTAATAATTTAAGCACTACTTAAAACAGATACAATGATATGAAGTCATTAGGAACAAACTGATTGACAAAGTCATGAAAAATTGGAGTGATAGAATAAAGCACTTGTGAGATGTGAGGAAAAATATATACCTTGGGAGCGCCACAGTCGGTAGGATTAAGGTTAATGGTGAACTAGCTTATCCTCTGTCAAAACAAATCAAGTCAGTATTTCTCACATTTGATTCAGTGAACACTTGATGGGTCAGACATATACATCATATCTGATCCTAACTGCATTTCTGAGGAAAGTATTCTGAGATACAGATTAGAGAGCTCAGCTGAGCATTTCTATATAAAACCTGTAATGTTTGTTCCGTATATAGATATTACACTCCAAGATCTGTGAGCCACGCTGTGAGCGAGGTGACCATGATTTCAGCCACGGCCCCTGAATGGAGTCTCCACAGTCCTGCCGAGAGCAATTTCAAACCCCATTTTTCTGGGAGTGTTTGTGTATGCATTCAAACAGAATTAATTCAACAGAAGGTGCATGGCTGAACATTACTTATTTTATTCTCTCAGTGTATGTTTTTCTTTTCACCCCTCCCAAACAATCTATTTTTACATTACGTACTAATTTTGTCTCAAATTGATCCAAAGTGGTTTTGTCGGTGATGTAAGCAGACAGAAAAATGAGAATTGCTATCTCAGGAAGAAGAAGAAGAAAAAAAAATCACAGCAGCAGATTTTTCAAGGTACCATGGCAACAGAACATTCAAAAGAATTTTGATGAGAACAGCAGGCAAAGAGAGGCTGATTACAAGGGAGACAATTTGTTACTCCAATTGCGAGTGCAACAGAGTCTGATTGCACACACACACGCACAGAATCACTGTGTTGTGTTCTTAATCTGAACTGCCGTGCGAAGACACTGTTCTTTTCTGTCCTATCACGGCCCTTCAGTCAGAGGACGAGTGAGAGCGGCTGTAGCATCTTGGTGTGGAGATGAAGGACTCCGTCTAGGTAACAGTTGCAGCAAGGCTAGTTTAGCAGCTAGCGTTGGCATAGTGATGTGAGCTGGATGCAGCTTTGATTGGCAGTGCAGCAGGATGAGCTCCAGACATACAGTGGGCGTAGACATTTTTTTTTTTTTAAACCTGAGAAACTCCATTTAAAATCACAGAAGACGAGGAAGTGGCAATCAACAGAGCGCTGCAGCTGTCTATCTTGGGTGGCTATTCTCACTCCCCAATCTCACTCTCCAGTGCTCGGCAAACAGACCACCGTCCTGACAAACATAATCACTCACAGCACAGATTCAGAGAGCATCTGTCAGCGGGGAAAAAGTCTGCATACACACTCAGTTAAACACCTTTTTGAGCTGAATACACATCTCTCAGCAGCACATTATTCGGTGATGATTGTTCTTTAGAACGGCCCTGTCATCAGGAACTTTGACAGATCACAGTGAATAGATTTCCCAACGTTCATTTGCAAAGAAACTCAAAGAGAATCACTGATGTCATGTGGGTTGGATTAATATTTATATTTGCTGTTATACATGAGAAATTACGACTTGTCTTATGTCACATAATTTTTTCCGTTTAACCACTCTGGTCATTTCATGAAGCTAAAATCACTGCTGCCAAATTCACAAGTTTAACTGTGTTTTCTCTGTTAAAAAAAACGGTGTGTAGGATTTAGGGGCATCTAATGGTGAGGTTGCAGATTGAGCTTGCAAAACACTTCGGTGGCTGCAAACAATGCAAACATTTGCCACATTTACTGCTTCGGCCCATGCAACATCACCTCTAATTTGATCTGGTCAAGACTGTGAACAAAAACATGTAAAGAATGGAAACAGGGCAGTTGCACCTTTTGTGGAACAGAAGCCATACAACACTTACATTTCTCAAATGAATTTGAATGAGTCTATGTTCAAGGGGTGTATGATCTACACAAAATAGGAAAATTTTGAAGACATACTTAAGAATATTATCTTAAATATCTCAGACATTCTGTCAATAAACCCCTGTAAATCTTTGGAAATTTTGGACCATAAGAATCTCTAATCAACATTTATTGGAATTTTAGAAATATGCATATTGTCTAATAACTTTCAGAATTTATGTCATCGTAAACTGTATAAAAGTTCTGCTGCTAGGGGTCTCTTTCATTAAAACAGTAAAAAAAAAAAAACAACAACATAGTTTGATGATGTTGTGAGGTGGCGTGGGATCATGGAAGTTTCAGTGTTAACCACTATTGCAGATGAAAATCTAGCTGATGTAACTTGAGGACAAGATAATGCATTTAAGATTTATTTATATTACGTTTAGTCATGTTTAGTCACATTCAGTAAGTCGTCCTTTCTTACTCTCTGATATGACATTTTCCAGGTAGCTATAGCAACTAGTGGCTAGTGGGTGTGTAATGGTACATGTTTT
The DNA here is from genome assembly GCF_056507025.1 of Lutjanus erythropterus. Taxonomy (NCBI): domain Eukaryota; kingdom Metazoa; phylum Chordata; class Actinopteri; order Lutjaniformes; family Lutjanidae; genus Lutjanus; species Lutjanus erythropterus. The sequence goes on from NC_139320.1 coordinate 38,702,190, forward strand.
AATCTTGAAGCATTTTAGTACACGATGTTCGGACTGCTCCAGATTTGGCACGTCCCATGACCAAACTGTGCAACTTTTTTTGGAAGAGAAATTCTAGAGCATGGGCTTCACCCAGGACATTTTAGCAGTGCACCAGCTGTAGCATGCTAGTTGTCTTAGCCCAGTCAGCTCATGTAGTCTTGCTGCTCCCACTTAGCTACAGTGAAAATGGACAAAAATTAGTGTCAAACTGTGAGCCGAAATTATTCAGCTTCATTTGGGTTTGTCTGTGGAAAGACTTCAAACAAGTCATTAACAACGGCATCACCCGAATGTGTCAACGTGTCAATTAGCAGAATGAGGCAACAGAGAGGAGCAAGTTCTTCTCCCTACAGCATTCAGACAGTCTCTCATTGCAGATTCATACTAAAGCAATAACAGGAGTCTTTATCTCTGTGGATATGTGACCAGACGCAGTCTGAAGAATACAGGGTTTAACCGTCTGGTCCAAGTGCTTGAGCAGTGTCCGCCTATTGTGCTGCTCTGTATAAAAAAAGCTTATCAACAGGTCAGAGTGGAGCATTACTAACATCTCTTTATTTATTCTTATTGGCAGTAAGTCAGTATGAAAGTGCCTTAACTGTTACAGTAAGAATTATGGCTGATAAACCACTGTTGAATGCTCACATTTTCAAAGTAAGTGACATAAATTAGAGATGTACTTTTTTCATTTCTGATCCATTTCAGAAAACTGTATTTGGATATCAAGATTACATGAAGCTAAAAATGAACTTCAGTCTGGAAAGCTTGTGTTGTTTGTGTAATGTAATTTGTGTGACAGGGTCCTTCTATTATGGGGATTGTGACATTCAGGTGCGCAGCTGATAGACTGAGAGAAGGCCCACATTTAAGTATTGTTATTTAACCATCACTGAGCTTGAACCAATACTGGCAGGCACTTGTTAAGAAAGCAGTCAGGTGGAGTAAAATCCACACATTATCATCAAAAATAAACGTTTTGCCCATCCATCTCTTCTGTCCTCTGAGGCTCGGGGCTGATGCAACAACGACTGCTTCTCTAACATGGTCTTAGCTAGTTTGGAGCCAGTAAATGCTCAGTAAACAGCCTGTCACTCTGGAATAAAATACATCAGGATCTGCAGATGTCTCGTCAGGTGATGCTACCTGGGCCTGTAATAACGTAAGATCTGATAGTATCGCATTACTTCAAGACGCTGGTAAAATAAGGGAAACAAATGAGGGAAAATAGACAAAACAATTGTCACATGAACTATGCATTTCATGACACATCCTTAGTTTATTGTTATACCCTGAGTGAAGTGTCTAGTAGATTTCTTCATGCAAACTGTATCATACCATACTATTTTGGCATGGCTTTATATTACCTGCAATTGCTGGGTTAAAGTGAAAAATGCTAGCGCTCAAAATCCACTGTTCAGGGCGTTCAGGGTGCAAGTCTGATACCCAGTGAATGCCCTATATCAATACTGCTTCCAAGAATCGATATTGGATCAGATCAGTCACAGCAGATCAGTCAGAAATGCACCATTACCTTGAATAATTGTTGGAAACATTTGAGATAACGTCACTACCCAACTCAACAAAACATGTAACATAAGCCTGCCATTTCTTGACATTTAAATGCAAAAAATGTTACATATTATAGCTTTAATTAGCTTATGCAGGATCCTATCACAATCTCATCTATAGCACTTTAATTGCTTGTTGTCCACCACTGTGTATCTGAGACAGAGAACGTCAAGGTCTGTAATAAAAAAAGCTTTTTCCAACTATTGTGCTCAGCTGTAGAAAGTAATTACTAAAGGAATTAGTCAGCTTATCAAAGTGCCTTTGTTGCTACAGTTACAGCCGCTGAGAATGTATATGTCTGAGGTATTCAAGAATATTTCTTCTGTAAGTCATGAAGTAATCCAATCAAAATGACAGCATCCAATCACATTGAAGTCCCCCCGCAGATTGAGAAGTGCATTGAGCTTAAGAGTCAGTGAAAGGACATCTGACTAGATGGATCTGGAGGCTGCCATTGTGTGAGTTCATGTAGGTGAGTTTCAAGGCTCCACGCCACGGTTTTGTGCTGTAGAATAGATGAGTGTTAAGGTTCAGTGGGTGTATGGAATGGAGGCTACCAAGGCTGAGATAAAAGGAGGATGCCGGCTAACGCGCAGTGGATGGGTGGCAGTGACTAAAGGCCCCACCTGAGCACAGCAGTGCCACAGAGCAGCCCTCATCTCCTCTTCCCAGGCTGACTCTGATAGAGTGTGTTATCAGTGCAGACAGGCAGGCTAAATCACTGGTTGAGTAAAGGTTAGAGCTACTGGTCTGTTACTTCGCCCATGAGGGCAGGCGGGTGAATGTCAAAGCAGCCTGAATCACAGGGGAACACTGCGGGGCGGAGGGTGACTCAACCCCCAGGGCTGATTTATGCATTACTTGTGCTCAATGGTGCAACGCCATATTAAAGAGAGCAGTTCACTGATGAGCAATATGTAATCTACAGAGATCACTGGCTGTGATCTTATGCTCTTACGTTGAGTACTGTGGAGATGGTTGAAGTTGTTCAAGTGGAAGCTTAACCTTTAACACGGAGGACGCCATAGACCAAAGAAGCAGTGTGGTAAAGACCCACTGGAAGCAAACAAATCACACAAAATCACTGTTCCCACTACTCGCTCTTTGCTGTGTCGATACTAGCTATTTAACAGATAATAGCTTCCCACGTTAACAAACATTTTGTACAGTATATAAGCCCAGCCAGGGAGGGAGTTGCAATTTAGCTTCAGCTAGACATCCAAAGTACAAGGGCTGCTCCTGAAAAATCACTGGTGACTCATCAGTTGAAAAGACCTTGAGTTGTCTCGCATTTTGTCAGCTGATTCTCTGTGCTTTTGTTTTTTTAGGTGCACGATTGCACGCAGAGTAGAGACAGACAATACACACTGAGTTTTGAAATGACCACAAAACTAATTCTGATGTAAGCAGGGAAGGGTTATAAGAGTTGAGAGGAGAGTTTGGGTGATTTTTCCTTTTTCTTTTGCTTATTTAATGGAGTGAAGTGAGAGCCACTGCTCAGCAGTTCACTCTCATTCAGCTGCACAGCACACACCCACTGAGCCCAAGAATGCCTGTAGAGCCAGAATATTTTCACATTTAACACAGTGAATTTTGGATTTATTTTGATCAGACTAGAGTTGGTTATTGTTGGAACAGTGGAAAGACTAACCAAGGCAGATTAAAGCTTGTTTTACATTTATTGTTGTATTTTTCTGTTTAATAATGAAAATACATGCAAGAATATTTCCTTTCTTGACACTTTGTGAGTTTATTTTATTTATTAGTCATATCAAGTGTACATATGAAACTGTACCCACCTGTGCAAACATTTTAACATATCACCAAAGGTCAGAGGACAGTGCAGTCTGTTGCCTGCTCTGATGCTCTCTGCTTCGGTGATGACTATCAGTGAAGTCAGCTGCACCACTTTGGTACAACTTCCACTATAACTGCCGTCCACTGTGACTCTACGGCTGGCAGCACTGTCACAGCCTCTCAGGAGAGATGGACCAAGGTCCGTTGGGATTTCATAACTGAACAGTGAGTAGGAAGCACACTTTTACTTTCCCTGACTGTGTGGAAGTCTGATGTTTTCACATCAAAGATGACGAAGAGAGGAATTACAAAACATGTGAGGTAGGCTGAAACATGACACTCATGCTCAACTGAAAAAAAGGAACAAATTCTTGTATCAGACAGCCAAATCTAATACACTTGACAAAATTATGAGTTGTGTACATCAATACTACCTAATGTAAGAGCTGGGCAATATAGCTTAGAAAACTGTATCATGAAAAAAACAGAGGTAGTGGGTAACTTCAAGTTCAATGTTAAAGCAACAATTAAAAAAATGTAAATACATTTACAAAAATTGAAATGAAAGTAAATCAAGAAAAAATAATGATCTCACCTTCCTGTGCTTTTATTTACATTTTTCTCACCATCTGCACTCATCTTCTCACTTCAGACTGCTTTTCTTTTGTGTCACACTTCGATGACGCAACTTAACAACACACCTGTTAAATGATTGGTTGTTTGTGTTTCACTTGTAGCGCGCTCCATTATGAAGAAACATCACAGGCTGTTTACGAGCCAATATGTATTAATTTTGTGCTTTCATGGCGATTTGCATTTAATGCATTTAAGTGAAACTATTCTATTACTGAACAATTTTGCTTATCGAACTGCCAATGCATATTGCTACTGTTTTATTTATTGTACATACATCATATTTGTTGAATTACTTGTCTGTATGTAATGATGTGTGTTGCTAAATAAAGGGATAAACAGATGAGCAACCTGCAACTTTCTCCAGCACTTTACATGAATTTCTGCCAACCAGCACTTTGTTTCTGTATGTAACAGATCCCTATAATAATCTTCTCCTCCACAGACATTTATCCACGGTAGGTAAAAGTAACTTCCTGACCTGCAGCCACAACATTTTTGCTCTGATGGTCAGTGTTGTGTCTCCTGCTATGCTTGGAGAGGCAATTCACTCACATCCCATAGAAAATGAAGAGGGGCACTTCATGTTGCGTCATGCTCAGTGGGTCTTCACCCTTATATAGAAAACAACGGGTGCTGGTGTTGTAATGCATATGAGCTGGTGTTGCCCTTCAGAAATCCGTGCTGTGAAATTTCCCTTTCAAGTGCAGATTTCTCAGCTCGCTGTGTGCCTGATAAAGTTTTGAACACAACCAACCTATAAATCCAGGATTGTGCTCATCATTTGACTTGATTTTAATATTTTTTTTCTAATTTGGTCTCCTATGGGTGCGCTGTTTGCCTGTAGGCTCCACGCTCATTTTTTTCCCGTCTGTGTTTTCCTGTTAGGTCTCAGAAGAGAAATAAAATTGTAAATACACAATGTCTTGTTTCCACCTGGCACTTAGAGTAGATCTGGGACTTGGCTATAATTGAGACTATGCAGGTTTCCATTAGTGCAGCTGTCCAACAGGGAGGCAGCCTGTTCGGGCTTTTTTGTTTACTGTATCAGTCATTAAAAAAGCTCTCAACACAGGAAACCTTGTTTAATATTACCGGTTTCGACATCGCTCTTCGTTCTCACAGGGCGTGCTTTTGTTTGGGGATCCTGCAAGTTATGCAAAACGTAAGTTTGTCAGCAGCTGTTCTCATCATTTTGTACTGGAGAATGTAGTGCATTCAGCGGCTGACTGCGACGACTCTCTCTGCTCTACATTGACAGTCCTTTATCCGTAAATCCCTCAGTTGGACAATAGTGCTCCAGGTTAAACAGCTGTTGTCGTTCTTTCCACACAGGAGTGAAGAGTATACACAGGAAGCAGGAGGGAGGTGGAGTCGAGCCTTGGGCACCTGCCGCTCTGTAACTTCAATAGATAACACTAAGTATGCTCAGTGCTTTGGCCCACGGCTCAGTTTTTTTTTTTTTTTTCCTCTTTCCTGCCGCTGTCATTCCAACCAGACTTGTGATAGAGCCCGTTTGCTGTGATACCCCATTAATTTCCCCAGGGGCTGATCATTCAATATTCAATAGCTACTGTTATGCAGCACCAACTGTGGGTAAAGCTACCGAGGCTGCTCTCCCTGACCAATATCATCAGAGCTCAAAACAATCTGTGCGAGGGGATCACAAGATCAGCCCGAGACATGAAAAATAACCTTGTTTTGAAAATCTCTATCTTCTTCCTGCTGTCAGTTTGGCTGTGGCTGGTGTTACATGCAAAATATGTCCTTTCCGCATTAATATACATGGACAAAAAAATGTAAAGTGACTGCATTAGCGGGCAAAATATAGACAGCCTGTAACACATTTTAATAGGCTAACCATTCCCAATGCATATGTTTAGCAATGTCACATCTTCATGGAGTACTAAATGTTCTTTCAAAATGCTCCTTATGGCACAGACATGAATCTGTTCATCACTTCGTATACCAAAGTGTTATAAAAAAGCTGTAGGTGTTAAAATAGTCCATGCGCAGTTGCCACTGTTACCACTTTTTTTTAAAGAGAAGACGCTGAGTTTCAGTTACTCCTTGACAGATTAATTTCTTATTGGGCTGTGTTTAAAAGGAAAAAAAAAAACAGGCAAACTCTGCAGCTCTGGTACAGAGAGTGTAAATAGCAGTAAGGACTCATGCTTGTTAGTGCCTTTACAGTGTACATTCGCTGGGTAAAGGATGTCAGTGTAAAGCATGAGGGGGAAGATCAATTGGTGTTTAATCCTGTTTTGCTTTAACTGCACAGGGACTCTTTTGAGCAATTAACTCTGGCAATGACAGTTGAGACGGCATGAAATCTCTTTACACACCATGACAGTGTTGTAACTCCGCTGTATATGTCCAGAAATGCAGGGTTATGAGAACAATGTGTGATTTGAAAAGCCTAAACATTCAAATGACTTCTTAAAGGGAGGAAGAAGAGCGACGTGCCAGAAGCAGCCCTGTCTCCTGGATATCATATTCATACTAAATTGTTTTGCCTAATATGTTTTGAGATAAACTTGATCGCTGCGTGGCAAGCTTTGTTTTTGTTTTTTTGTTTTTTAGTCCATGAAGTGCTGTGTGTTGTACAGTGGGAACATCTGGTTTGTCTTCATTTCTAATGCAGCCCTAATGTAAACTTTTTGGATGAAAATAAAGGTCAGCTTCACTATTTACTGAATTTTATTGACCGATTTAAAATACAGTTCTGCTCTTTCAAATTACCGTGCAAATCATAGATATATAGTGTTTTTACAGTGTGTCATCAACCGGGTGGTCAGCCATGTTATTAGCCCTGACTGCAAAGAACCCATATGAACGTGACACTGTTCCTGATTATTTGTTCCCTTCAAACGGCGTCATGTTTATCCTGTTCAACAGAAGAGTTCATATGAACACCCCCATGACCTCGTAAGCGGGGATGGTCTGAACGCTCAGAGTTCACGAGTCGTTTACACAACTTTCCAATAAATGGTTGACCGAATGTAAGCTTGTAAGAATAATAAACTAGTTTTTCATCAACTGACTTCTTTAATAAATTGGTTGAAGAGGGATGTTTAAACTGTTATTAGACTTGAAGTCTTAAATTTAGCTAAATGTCCAAAATGTAATGATCAATACCGAACCTCTGTCACACATCTACACCAGCAAACCTTTGAGCTGAGCAAACACCAGATGGCAAATAGAAAGCAAAATTGTTTCGTCATTATTCCAGGAAGGAGCCAGCTCGTACTTTAGTTTCTCAAGATTTTGCTGCCTTTGCTGCTGACCAAGTCCATCTTTGTAGGTTTTAGGAGCTTTCACATGTTTTCCTGAACTTTTCTGTGGTTTAAACATCCTAAATATGGCTTGAACTGAATACTGAGTGTGTAATCAATTCTGTTGTTTACATCCCAGTATCTCTGAAATGAGTGTTGATCCAGGTCACTGACACCGTGATGTTGGTGCAAACACTCTATAAGTGGATGATTATTATGACAGACTTTTTCTTCTTTATTTCTAATAATACAGACCTAACATATATTTAGTGACGAAATGAAAACATGTTCAACATTAAATAAGTTTAAACAAATTTTCAAAGCCAACTTACTGACCAGGTATGGCATTGATAATTGGAGAGGAGAATGAACACAGTAAGATGGGACAGGATGTGCAGGTTCATTTGTTTGTTTTGTTTACTTTAGTCTGTTTATTCTTACTATGATATGGATGCTTATGTTTGTTGATTTGATTGAGTTGTGTTTGGTGAAAATTGGGGCAAAATGTATATTGATGAAATATGAAAAAAGTGGGTCGGGATGGAGATGTATTTAGATCTTCCTACTAATTTTTGGACAAATTGTTTATTTCTGCTGAACGTTTGCTGTTAAGTTCATTTGTTATTCTTGTTTGTTGTGAGAAGTTTTTCTCACTTGCATAGTTTATTTTTTAATATGTTCAAAATCACACCTAATCTAATTTATTACATGCATAGAAAGTAATGAAACTGGGTTTTTTTTGACTGTTTGAAACATTTTTCAATTTATTGTACAAATTATGTTAAATGCAGTGAGTGTAATTCAAATACACTACAGTGCAGTAAAGTGTGTAAAAATAGAGCTTACTGCGGTTTCACTGTTGCATCTCAATGGCTTGTTTTTGGCAATTTGTCATAAGCTCCAGGGAGACTACGTTTTTCATTGAGAGGAAATTACTTTCTTTTTCCTGTCATGATTCCACGCAAGCAAACAGAGGCTGAAGCAGAAAGGTTACCACGAAGCATGAGAGAAAAAAAAAAAAACTAAACTGTACCTATAAAGACACCTCAAAATTCCCACAATTGAAAGATGTCGCAGTTTATAGATGTGAAAATTACAGTTGTTCACCTCTACACGTGTCAGTGATGACAGAAAATGACAATGGCTCATAAGTGTTTTGAAATCTTGATTTACTGCTCACTTCAGAGTAAAACACTGAGTGTCTAATACAGAGCGAGTAATGGATGAGCGAACGAGGGGATGATTTCAGACTCAGCCTCCGACTTTGACAAGGATAGTTTCCCTGACATTCAGTATTGGTTTCTTTTAACCATCTAACCATTATCATTACCTATCCTTAAAGGGACAGTTCATCCCAAAATCAAAAGTAAATTTTTTCCCCCTCTTAACCATAGTGCTCTTAACCCAACCAGGCTGATGCCCCCTCTACCCCTGACACAAGGCTTATTTATAGTCGTCACCATGGTGAAGACGGTGTATTCAGTTGCTATTAAAGGTATTGCAACAACTTGAATGAAATTGCGATAAAGTTACACACTGCCACGTAAAGAACAAAGAGAATGACACATGCAGAGACTCAGAAACAGAAACAGGGAGCTCTCCTGCTGACTGAAGACAGAGAAAGAGAGAGTGAGATGTGTGTGTAGACCCAGTAACCTGGTAGTAACAATAAAAACACCAAAATTACACTATTACACTGCCATCGTTGATTATTTTCTCAATTAATTAATTGGTTGTTTGGCTCATAAAATGTCAGGAAATCGGGAAAAATGTTGACCACTGTTTTCCAAAGCCGAAGATGACATCATCAAATGTTTTGTTTTGTCCCAAACCCAAAGATATTTAGTTTACTGTCACAGAGAAGCAAAGAAACCCGAGAATATTCCCCGATCCACGGCTCACCTTCAGTTTCGATTTTAGCAGCACTAACATTCATGCCATTGTTAGAATACTGGGTCTTGGTTTGTTTTTTATTTTTTATCTATTTATTTCTTTATTTATTTTAATTCAGCAAAGTGAGGACAAGAAATGGGGAGACATGACAGGTGGCTGCAGAGGACTACCTGGCCTCCAGTTTTGTTTTGTGATCAACAGATCACTGATTTTATGCCCTCACAACTAAAATTTCCATTTTCAAATTCTTTGAGAAGTCTCTGGACTAAAAGTCTATATGATATCAAGTGTGACATAACGGCCTGGTAAGCTACGCTCTGTTGTCTTTGAAGTGTTGTTCTTTTTCTTCAGACACCCACTGGATGCCACAAACAGGTGGGAGTGGAGAGAACACTGAGAGAAGAAGAAAAAATCCTGGGAGAATTGAGATTCTGCTTTTGATTTTGCTCATTTCAATTGATTTTTGATTTAATATTGAAATTGTAACACCCCTAAAAATTACTGTCATCTAATAATAGTAATAATAGTAAGTAGTAATTTGAACCCACGTCACGCTTCTCTGACCTAAAAAGCACCATATTACTTGATGGATGGTCGAAAAGCTTCTGTAACCTCTTCCCTTCACACCTTTCTGACATCAGATTGGTGAAGCTGAAGCAGGTGAGTTCAACCATTTCTGTTACTCTCTGAAACTGTTAACCTAACATTCACATCAGCTTCACACCGTGCCCCTCTTTTTCATTCGTTGTCTGTCACTCTCTTGTTTCATTCGTTACACATCTATTTCTGTCACTTTTCATGTGAGCAGCGAATGCAACACCGTGAATGCCTTGTGCATCATCATCCCCATGTTTTATCAATAGCGACTCTCTCCCTTTCAATATTTTTACACCTAAACCTCACCAAACATTAACCGCAACTATGTCAGATCAGAAAATGCATTTATTTTTGAAACAGTTATTTGTACAAATGATATCATCCTGCCAATCAGGGCATCAGATCAGAAAATTATTGTATGTCTTGTTCTGGAGAGCTGGAGACGGACAAACAATGTTTCTTTCAAAAGTTATCTGCTGTTGTAAATTAGCGGTATACAAACAGTTTCTCAGAGACAGGGCTAGACAGGGGCGTTAGATAAAAGGTCCATCTTAAGGATTATACAGCCTGTACTGGTTGTTTTAATTATAACACGTTGCACTGCATTGCTCTTTCAATCGAGTAATTTAAAATCTTGTCACAGTGCTGTATCTGTTTAACAAGCTTTGAATTTTTTCACCCAACATTTATCCATAATTTGTCTCAGCGTCAAGCACAGGTTTATTTAATGAAAAATTCATCAGTGGAGTGTTCACTTTATATCACAGCAGAACTACACACTGTCGCACTTTGTTCTCTCTGTGCCGTGAGCCTATTGATGTTACTCCCAGACCACAGATCTGCAGGGGAGAGCTTCATATGCAGCAAAATTACCGGCTCAAGGTCTGGCTCATGCAGCGTGATCATCAATTCCACATCTTATCTTGAAGAACTAAGGAAACCTTTTCTGAACTCTTACCATGGGTGGAATATTGCTGGCACAAAAGGTGTTTACTTCAAGCAACAAAAGAGAGAGCTTGTAGGCTGAAATGGGAAAATGTGAAGGGGAAACAGAAGATACAGGCTGTCAAACATGCCTGTAGAGTATGTGTGTGAGTGACAGAGGGAGAGTTTAAACACCTCTGCCTGTCCTTGTGTACACTTCAAACATAAAGCAACTTAGCAGCACCTTGACATGTTGAAATTAAATCTAATTTTCTTGACAATGTTCTTGTCACATTCATGGTTACACTGCTGTGATGTTGCTTCATTCTGGTACAAAATACTGTGCGATCATTAACGCTATTCAGTCAACCTAATGGATGCTTTCAGCTTATTCATTTCTAAGTTGTGTTATTTTTACTAGAACAAGCCTATTAGACAAAACTGTAGCAGCAACGATTACTTCATTAGTGGATCAAAAGAAAGTTAATTGCCAACTATTTTGACAATGACGTTTCCGTCATTTTGCTGGTTTCAGCTTCTTAAACGTAAGGATTTGCCGCTTTTCTTTGTCATTTTTGATAGAAGATGAAAAGTCTTTGGGTTTTGGACAGTTGGTTGGACAAAAGAAGCAGTCTGAAGATGTCAGTTTTGGCTCTGGGAAATTGTGATGAGTGTTTTTCACAGTTGTTTGACATTTTATTGACTAAACAATTAAACAATAAATCGTGAAACTAAACAGCAGATTAATCAATAATTAAAATAGTTGCTAGTTGCACCCCAGTGTTAAATATTGTTTCATCAAAGTTTTCATCATAAAAAGTAAAAAGACCCCTGCACATTGTCTTCAGCATTTGCACTTTCCACTCGTTTCCACTCACTGACGAAAATGAGATAATTAAATAAAAACTAATTCATGGTGACAAAAACTATGACAAAATCTCTTGACACTTTTTGTCAACAAATAAAAATGAGACAAAAATGTCAGGGAGGGACGAGCAGTCTGCAGGTGAGCATCAGCTCTGTCCTGTCACTCACGCAACTTTTTTACTAAATATATTTTCAACTAGCACTTTCGACTTGCGCTTAGTACAACGCTACCAGCAACATTATATTAAGCTACAGCTATTTCAGGGTCTTGTTTTGGTGCCTGGGACTACTAGCACTAGCTACATTCATTCATTCATTCATTTTCTGTAACCGCTTATTCCGTAAGAGTCACAGACTGCTGGCGCCTATCCCAACTAACATTAGGTGAGAGGTGGGGTTCACCCTGGACAAGTCGTAAGTTCATCGCAGGGCTGACACATAGACAGACAACCACTCACACTCACATTCACACCTACGGGCAATTTAGAGTCGCACTAGCTACATGTCACTTCTAAACTATAGTGGCTCTGGGCTGGTCTGTAATACACAAGAACAACATTTGATCCACTAAATATAACCATAGATTAGCTATTTGCCCTCATATGTGTGAAACAAATACATCAAAAAAAGAAAAGGAGAATGCATGTTGAAAGAAAGGTAGTATGTTAGACATATGAAAAGAGAAAGAAGAAGAAATGTTGTTAATGATAATAACAGGTGTATAATAATGTAATAACAGGTAGATTTAGTCGACTAAATTCTTATATTTAGTTGACAAAAACAAACAATTCAGACTGACTAAACATGACTAAAACTAAACAGCCTTCCTTTTTGTCAGTACACTAAAACTAGATCAGAATTTGCTGTCAAAATGAAAAGCATGACTCACTATGACCCACTTGTTAGTTTTTTGTTCAGCTCAAGGAATTCAGTTATATGAGTCACATCTGAGTCAAGCAACTTTTTTATCTGATCCTGCAACAATTACAAACCTGCCCCCCTTGCTAACCAATTTGTTCAGACGGTCTTGGAAATGTGGAAGGCTTCTGGCAGCAGCCGCCTCCACTTCAAGCGTAACTCAGCGCTGAACAAGTCAGAGAGTTTCAGGGAGTTAGTGAGTGATTAGGACGAGTTTCTGGAGAGCAGCCAGGATTGGAGTCATTGGAAAAGCAGGTAGGGCATAAATTGTCTTTGTTCAATTCAGACTTCTCATCATTCACAGCCCCTCCAGTTAAGTCATTTCTCAGCTTGTTCATGCTATGGACAGTGTGGACGAAACAATGTCAGATCTAATACAAGACCTGGATTGCTATCTCATTCAGTCACTGACCAATCTGCACTCGTTTTGCTTCACGGTGTATGACATGGGATAGCATATGCATACTCTGCAGTAAATTCAAATTTCAATGCAGCTATCTTTGTGAATGAATGAATACATATTAAACTAATAGTTACTTACATTTAGTTTATTGTTATTTTACTGTTTACAATGAAATAATCCTCACTAAGTATTAATAATAGTATAAGTTTACTGTTGCACACAGTTTCTTCAGGTTTCAACTGGTTAAATTTAAGACCTTAAGACCTTTTTAAAGATCACTATAAACAAATTAAGACCTATTTCATGTCCACATTAACAAAAAAGGGACATTTATTAGTCTTTTATTAATTAGTATCCATTAACCTCTTAATGAAATGCCAATCCAAGTCCAAATCCAAGTTATGTAAGACCTCATCCTCTCCATGCTTGAAGGTGGAGCAGGAAGCTAACTGGATGGGCTCCGATAAATTCAGACTGGGCTGCTTGGTTTGCATTAGCGGTTATTGGTTCCATGTTGTTTTAATTTCGTTAATTGTTAAGAGTGAGAGCAGGACAAAATTTTCACAAAATAACATTTAAAAGAAAAAATTAAATGTTAACTCAAAAGCCAATCCAATTATTTTTTAAGACCTGGCAAAATCATATTCAAGACATTTTAAGGCCTAACATTCGGATTATTGGAATTTTTAAGGACAATCAATGTCAATTATAGCACTCATAATAATTAATAAACAATCAAAGTAATGTTAACTTAAGTTTAATTAACTGTCAATTTACCATTTATTAATGAGCATTTTTATAAAGTGTTACCAAAAAGTGTGTAATGTTTTGTTTTTAAACTGAACTATATTCAGTGTTAAAGGAATAGTTCACTTTCTTGGCGAGTTTTAGATTAAAAGAATTACACCAATCCCATATCTGCCAATTATATATGAAGCTAGACCTAGACTGACTCTGACAGTAAAAAAAGATCCACTTTCCACCACTTCTACAACTTTTGTTTAGGGCTGCAACTAATGATTATTTTATTATAGATTAATATGCTGAATATTGTCACAATTGCTGATTAATCATTTAGTCCATAAAATGTTAAGATAATTATAAAAAAAAAAAATGCTCATCACAATGTCTCAGAGTGTCTAACCAACAGTCAAAAACCAAACAGTCTTTATTTACTGTCAAAAATGACAAAGAAAAAGCAGCAAATCCTCAAATTTAAGAAGCTTGAACCAGTAAATGTTTGACATTTTTGCTTGAGAAATGACTGAAACAATTAAACAATTATCAAAATTGTAATTTCCTTTCACTTGACTAATTGATTAATCAACTAATCACTGCAGCTCTACTCTTGTTAGCTTGGACAGAGCAAGACAAGTTGTGTCTCCCCGTTTCCAGTCTTTATGCTGGACTAACCACTCCCTGGCAGTAGCATCATATTTACAGTAATGTGAGCGGTGTTGATCTTCTAATCTGTCTGTTGTCAAGAGAATAAGCCAGACTGTCAGCCCTCCGTTCTACACCACATTAGCCTGACACGCAGATGGAAAACAAGTTGTAATGAAAGTTGAAATGTGTGTGAGAACTTCTTCAGCACAACATTCACATTTCTAACCTTCTTTGCAATGACTTTATCTCAGAAACTGATGTGTTTACGAGTGATATTCCCAGCCGAAATGAATTTGGGGTTCTCTGCTTTAGAATCAGAGAGACGATGCCGAGCAGCTGAGCCTCTTCTAACTTACAGCTGGAAACAGGTGCTTTGACAGCTTGTTTTTCTAAATCGATATGAGATGGAAAGATGGAGATTTTATGTGAGGCCACTGGAGAGGCAGAAAAATGTACGCAAATAATTAGCAAAAGCCAACCTGTCTCAGTTTTGTAAAAAGTGGGATAAAATATTAATTCCTCCCTACTCCTGAAGAAGGAAATGACAATTTTTGACCAAAAGGGAAATCATTTTTTAAACTTCACAGTTAAATCTTTAATAGTCTACTGTCAAAACAGTGAAAAATGCTGCTTAATTTTGGCTTGTGACGAAACTGAGTTGATAAATTTGGTGAAATTCATGAGTGAAACTATATTTGTTACTTCAGCTGTCAAATAAATGAGTCAGGACAGTTGGACGTAATCGTGGCCAAATAAGCACAATGGGAACCTTCTAGCAGGGTAGGATGATAGAAAATTAATTCTGCATGTGCCGCCTCACGAGTCCTGCTTCGTAGGAAGTAAATGACAGCCAAGGAAACTGAAACAAATGCCAATACGAGGGTAAAAATATCTGCTTATTCAGATGCTTAATGTGGAAACATTCTCTAAAAAGCACTGTATAATCTACAATAGACATTATGTGTGGATAGTTATTTACACCATGATAAATATAGATGACAAAAAGCAAAAATTAATTTCCTCTATATCAGAGGCTTACTCACTCACTTGTAGAAAGCTGTACTTTTGTGTCTTTGGTGTTTGGATTTTTTTTCATGGTTTGGGTGTTTTGTTCCAGTAAAAGGAAATCCTAACACAACAGGTCACAATGATTTTAGACAAAGGTGAGCTTCCAACTTTGTTTTGGGATGTCTCTTTTTGGTTTCAACACATAACGCCCCAATGATCTTGACCTCAACGCACAATAAATTTGCCTCCCATCAAACCGAGTCTGATTCTGCAGAGGCCTTTTTTGTTAGAGGCACATTTTTTGGATGTTTTTTCTGGGTCTAACTGGCTCTGGATGATGGAGCAGGTTACATTTAATGATGAGCGATTTCTTTTCTCAGTGTTTCAAGAGATGAAATTTTTATGTAGAGCTAACACTTGTATCGTGGAGTTTTGTGTTGTGCTGGTTGTTGTGTGTCTTTTTGTGTTCCATATCGCTACTGTGAGCATAAAAGTTGAATGTGTATTGATGTATTTTACTGTTTTTGGTTCCTGGGAACCCCAGCAAGAGTAGCTGCTGTTACAATACAGTAACAAATGGGGATCTAATAATAATTATAACAAACAAACCTCAACTCCATCCTTCGGGCTGAAGTGGAAGGCCAGACCTCATCACTCAACAGACCTTCCAAACATTTTTGTGAATGAACGGGAGCCGAGCCAGTAGGGATGCCATATTGACTAAATGATACCACTGGTTAGTGGTAACTTGTGACAACCTTGGAGTTATTAATTATACCAGACATTAAACAGGAGAAGATCTGAGTGATGATGCTCAATATCTGTCACATTAGAAGGCTTACGCTGATCTTAACTTTGAACCAGTTAATTGAAATTTTATTGGAATCACAACATGTCATACTGCAATTTTCAAATGGCAGGAGGTGCAATATTTGCCAAAGGCAAAATGTGAGTCAAAATACTTTTTTGAGTTAAATATCATCATGTTACAGACTTGTAATGAACTAGACATCATATTCTACAAACTGAAGAATAATAATTATCATTCCCTCTAATATTGCAAATCATATCATAATTGCATTATCAGTCAGTTTGATATTTTTTTCAGATTTGTTCATCCCCACTTAGTTTTTTTTTTTTAGAGCAGACACTCAGTTTATTTAAAAAAAAAAAAACATTTAAAAATGTAAAAACTCTTTCCAAAAATCGTGATCTGGTTACTCAAGATAATCCACTCATCTTGTTGTCACGTTGCTGTGAGTGGTTTCATGTAGGAACTACTTTCTTCCTAGAAGAAAGGAAGTAGTTCCAGTAGAATTAGATTCTACAGCAGGAGGAAAATAGTTCCTACATGAAGCTGCTCACAGCAAGGTGTGTGGATTATCTTGCTAACCAGGTCATGATTTTTGGTGCTTTGAGCACCAGAAGGTAGACATCTTGCTACAGCTAATATCACCAAAATCAAAATTCAAAATTCATGTTTTGTGCCTGAGGATCCCTTTGAAAATGAGACGGTGCATCTCAAGAAGTTCATCCATGGTAGTGTATTGTTTTTTTTTTATTTTAAAAATATAATCCTACTAATAATCCCCATTGTTACAAAATATATCTGTAACCTGATCTGATTGTCTTTTTAATCCGTAACTGTAATGGAGTACCTTTTTGTATCCAGATTACGTTAATCCCATTACTCCCCAAGCCTCTGTGTGTAGTGATGATGTATGTTGTGATGACGTCCCTTATCATCGACTGCTTCCAGAGAGGTAGGCTTTGAATGTGGGAAAACAGTTTTGGCAACACCGACTCAAATATTCATTAGAAGCCTGAAAATGTGCAGATTAAAGTGGTGCTTAATTAGTTTGCTAAAACAGGATCCATTGAAACACTAAATCTATCAAAAACGTCCCCTATTAGACATTAGAGCAGCTATTAGTTCCAGTCACTTAATACCTGTGTAGTTGTAAAAGTTGTGCACCTTCATTTGGATGATCCAAACTAAGCCCTGTAAGAATCCAAATCTGAGCAACTGTAATTTAGTCAAGGTTATTAATTTGGTGGATTCTCATTCGGTGGTAAATTGGCAGTGGCTTTTGTTACACAGATTTCTCTGCATCAGTCCTGCCAAGAATCTCAGAAATGTGGCTTCACATCACACCGTCAATGGATTTCATGCAAGGACGAGCCAAAAAAATCCTTGAGTTGCTTTATATGATTCTTCTGTGTCACCTCAACTATTGCTTTCATGTCATTCAAACACAGCCGAACAAGAGCAGGGTGTATTCATGGAATACAGCGTTATCATTATAGTTAGTTATTTCAATTATATAAACAAATATGAAAATAAAATATTCTGTCTTCGGATGTTATTCAAACATTTCAGCTTGTAAGAGTCTTCAGAGAGGTGATTCTGTGGTAAGTGGAGCATAATTACTTCCAATTTGCAGCTTAGAGTTTTATGAACTGAGCATGATTCAGATGAGTACGCAGTGAGCTCTCCCACTCTGCTCTCCGCTTCCATCACTTTTCAGACCTGAGAATAAAACACTCCAAAAAGACAGAGAAAAAAATATGATTCTTTTTAAAATTATTGCTTCCCAGTTGTCAAGTAATGAAGGTAAATCCAATTTATACATAATAATTTTAACCTTTTTGGCCTTTTGGTCCATGTAATGGTGCCTCTTTCAAGAAAAGAGACATAATAAATGCACCATCACTTTTAACTTGAAATAATTGTATGCACATGATGCATATTGGTTCATTTATCTGCTGCTATTTTAAAGGCCGATCTGTGAGTCAAATTCTTTTGATCATACATTTTTGATGTTCTGCAGGAAAGATTTCTTTTCAGCTCATTGCTTCAATAAAATGCAAGTGTTTTTAAGAACAGAAAGACTTTTAATATGGATGCAACTGTCAAAGCACAGTGAAAGCCCTAAAGATGGGAGGGTTTGCCTGATGTCTCTAAATATCATTAAAATATGTATGATTTCACTGACATGAGAACATGTGCAGCGGAATTTAAAGAAAGGACGAGGGATCAATCAAACTCTAAAGCAAAAAGGGAATTATTTATGCATCACTGAGATTATCACAAGTTCGTCCATGAAAGTATGTCATAGATTTGCATATAAATGTACATCACAGCCTTGATTTATACTCAGTTTAGACTGAATATATAGAGGTGGCCTTCATTAATTTAATGCCATATGGTCTGTGCTAAATATCTGCAACATTTCTGCATTAAAATATCTAAAAAATGCAGACGTATGTTATATATTTTGTTGAGTTGGGTATTTACATGGTCCCAAATGTATCCACTAGTCTTCACACTGAGAGAAATCAATAATTTCTACTCGCTATAACCTCCAGGAAAACATGGGATATGCCGGATATGTCAGAGAGTGAAGAAGGAAGTCGGCAAACGTGACAAAACATAAGGTGAATAAAACTTTAATATTATTTCATCCATGAACATGAATTCTGCCTGAGTAAGTTAGTTTGTGCAAGTTAGGAAGCTTCTGTCATACAGGGCATGATGCATAAAACTCTGTGAGGATACAACAACTTTGCGTACACACAAAGACGCATTTTGTTTTTGTAATATTTCTAAAACCGGGCATATGCATGGTTCTGCTTTTTACATCTCAGTGTGGAAGTGGTCATACAATTTCCACCCCCACAGTGAGCCATGAAGGGATGTAGAAAAACCCTCAATCATCAGCGCAGATATAGATACTTCTGCCTGCTCCACCAGTCAGTGAAAGGATCAGCAAAGACGATGCTCACATTTTACATTTTGGCAAACTTCTTTGGCTGTGTGAGCCCGACCAGTATATCGGCTGACCGATATTATTGGCCTGATATTCACCTATCACAGCTATATCAGTCTATATTGGTAAATGGTGTTCGATATGTACCTGTATGAAAACAGAATAAAATGCAGATTGTTTTTATTTGCTAGCTTTATAGGTAGCATTCTGTGTACATTTGATCATTTTTCTTAATTCAGGTTTAAAAAATACACACACACATATATATATATATATATAACATATTTAATATACATATATATTCTGCTCTATTTGTGTTTTTTCATTTGTAGTTTGGGCAGTGGTGGCCCAAAGGTTACAGAAGCGGTTCAATCCCCTGACCGGCAGGATAATCTGGGTGGGGAAAGTGAAAGTCAGCGTTTGCCCCTCCCTCATTACCACCACTGAGGTGCCCTTGAGCGAGGCCCTTAACCCCAGCTGCTCCAGTGGAGCTGCTCAGTGGCCAGTAAATAAGACTGTGGTTGTACTGGGCAGCTTCCAGGTGTGAATGTGTAGCCGTGTGTGAATGTGATCAGGGCGTTCCTGCAAAAGAGAGCATCGCTCTCAGTGTACCTACCCTAAATAAATAAAAATATATAAATTATTAAGAATACCAGTGAGATTTTACTGTTTCAGTTCATCTGGACAATAAAGTTTTGTTATAAACTTAAAAATAAAATATCCTGCCTTCATTTCCTCTGTTGCAACTGTTGAGGGGTCACTGCAAAAAAATGTGTATTCTGTATAAAAAATATCAGCCAAAATATTGACATTGGAATATTTTTACACCCTAGTGTTGGTATCAGCCCCCAAAAACCAGTACTGGTCGGGCCCTACTGTTTATAGTGCCTGTACCATTAATTCATCACCAGTAGTAGTTAACATTTATTTAGACTGGCTTAAATGCAGAGACTGAATCTCACTGTACGTTGTAGCATTTATAATTGTATATGAGATAGAGTTGACCTTCAAATACAGCATATGCATGGTTTTAGGAGTGCTGTATACTTATCAAGTAAATAGTCTAAAACACAGAGTTTATGACAACACATTTCTCAGCCAGATTACATTCACTTGACCACCGAGTGGACACGAGAGTTGCTACTTGAAACAAGTAGCATTAAATTAGGTATGTTACATAAAGACAAGAGGCACGGGTGTGCAGATTTGACAGCCCTCCCCTGAAACCGTGCAGCCAACGCGCTGCAGAACAGAGAGAGAAAAATGTCAAGCTATAGATCTTTGGTTTAACTGAGAATCCAGCCGAGGTCTTCAGAGAATGGCACACTGACATTTGTTAGCTGCCTCGCTCTGTAAAACTGGCTCTGCCTCGCAGGTGACCTTCCAAGGTCTATTTTTGTCAGGTAATGACTGTCATTATGAATGCCTTTGCTTTACATTGCTTTACTGCAGCAGTCGTGCTCGGATGGAGACATTTAGACAACAACACGGGCCCCGCGCTGATCACAGTGAATCTGACCAGTATCCATGGAATAGCTGATGGATTGTCAGGTTTCCCACATCCTCGTTCAGAGAAGAGGTGGAGGTGCCGCCCTATCAGAGTGTGCTTCAGCGCCTCCAGCTCCCTCTTGATTGCCTGACATTCTTTATCAACAGTCAAGTAATTCAGTTCCCTTGGCAACAGTTTCCTGCTGATACAAAGAATCAGGTATCACCTTGAAAGTTTAAGAGTGTGGTTGGCAGCCTCGGTGTTTTCATTTATGTGCAGCTGCACCATCATTTTCAGGAGGAAACTAGGGTTTAGTTGTCAGGTTTAAGCCTTTATTTTCATCCCCTTCCTGCATTGTCCTACATTCAGGTCATGACATTCTTCTATTTATTCCTCTTTACCACCTCTGATCGGTCACTGCAGCGCTACAGAGCTTTGGCAAAGGGTTTCACAGTGAAGCCGTATCTGCTCTTTTTCAGAGGAAGGTCTCCATCTCAATTACTTTCTAAAAGTCCAGGTTATAATGTAACTGTAATTTAATTTACATTTCCTACGATATCACTGAGGCGACTTCGAGATTAGGTTTTCTCGAGCGGCCTGGGTGCAAGATTTCAGTAACAGTTTTCGACCTTTTGGGGATTGTGATGGTGGATCAAAAAATGTAATTCAAATGATGCTATTAACTCCCCGGCTGGTGCTGACATGCAGCAGCAGCCCAGAATTAAATGGAACAATGTTATATTCACTTGAGCAGCTCATCATCAGCGCAGTGTTGATTTCTTGCAATATTTCATTTCGCTTATATTTTCTCTGAGTGTGGAGAGCCGCTGTGTTTCCTCTCATATATTATTTGCTGGTTATTGTCTGGCCAGAAAAGAATTCATTCATCCTCGTTCATAACTAGAAGAAAGTGGATAATCTGACGACCATATGTGGCATTTTCTCATAAAAAAAACCTTGTTTGCATCTGCTTGTAAGTTAGATTTTTAACTGCATAATATATATATTGCTGGAAAGCTTTCTCATGGCTATATGACAACTCTATTATGAAACTGCAACTGACATGTTTTGACATATGGCTTGCTTTTAACATAGAATTATAATAGTATAAGGGAACAGTCTAGACTGCTCTGGATAAATAGTGCCTTGAGATAACGTCTGTCGTGACTTGTTGCTATATTAATAAAACTGAACTGAAGTAAATAATTACCTATATGTAAACGATAAAGTTAAGTCAAGTTTAATATAGCTTGATATCACAAAACATGCTTTAAACGGGCTGCACGAATAATAAAAAGAGCCATAAACACATACAAGCTAACAAAAGTGCATAACATGAAGTAAGTAACATTTGACACAAAAAAACTGTAATGAGCAGCATTAAAAAATCTACAGGTCTCAGACAACAGATGCTCTTGCTCGGTTGTTCTCCATTTGTATTTTCTGCATTTTTCAGAGACTCAATTGTATCGGGGCAAAATCTGTATGAAGAAGAATTTGATTTTAGTAAATTCCAGGTTAAGTATAGAAAAAGATAACAGACTTTGGAAAAATATTTGTGTTTCCAGTCTATTTCACGTATTCTATCCTCTAAAATGTAAAATTCTGAGTTTATTTCAAACCTTCTAGAAGGCTTTGCATATTTTTGTCATTGACTAATTATGCAAACTGATGTCAGATGCCCCAAATCTTGTTTTAATGATTCTTAGTTACAAACGTTCTGATCATTCAGGAGTAATCATAGTTTTAAATATTAATAGCTATACAGACTGTGTGGGCAAAAATGCACAAGAAGCGTAATTCCCCCTTAAAATAACTCAATGCATGATTACAGTCAGGCCACCAAATTTGAGCTTTTCTTGGCTACTTTTTCCCACTGGCTGGCAACTTTGTATCCCTGTGGAAAACTCTGATTCTAAGTTATGCAGTGATGAAGTTATCAGAAAATACACAAGCTGTCTTTTCTGCATAAGGAAACCATATCTTTCTGACTGAGTTGTTCCTGTCCTTGTTGTTTCCAAGGACAGGAATAAACGAGACCGCACAGAGGCCATGCAGATCATTTTACTTTTTTCAACTCATTTTCAGTTCTAATTTTTTTTAATTTAATTTTTAAAGAGACCAAAATATATGGGGAGGAACACTTAGATTATTATTATAAAATAATACAAGAATAGGGAGCACTGACCCCCTCACTTTGCCTCTTCTTTAGGCAGAGATGTTTGACAGTGGAAAATCAGCTTAGACCACAAACAGTAAATGCGAGCTTTCCGAGGGCTGGCTTGGCGATCCCAAATATAAAGCGTGGTTGGCTAAAGATTCCAAGTGGGAAAAGAAAGCTAGATGTCTATATGGTCTATATCATATGGTCTGAAAAAGAAAAAGAAAGAAAAAAAAACATGTTTACGTGATTGACTCTTGATTAGTTAATTAATAAATTAATTCTTATGAATATGTTGTATGAGAAAAATGCACACATCATAAATAATAGTATGAGACACTTAGGTCTTGCAGGTGTTATAAGACATGCAATGCATATAAAATAGAAATATTTACTATTAGAGGCAATGGGTAATTTGTACAAGTTTCCTCCATTTCTTTTCCATATCGGTCGACAGCTTGTAGCAAAAAAGAAGTGAAATAAAAACATGCTACTGTCAATCAAAAGTGTTGTCACGTTAGATTTACTGGATTTATTTTACAAAAGTCTTTTGAAGCACAAATCTGGAGGACGTTACTTGCTTTTTTAGAAATGCGTATGAATAAATTTTATTGTAGCACTTGTGTCAATCATTCTGACAGATTTGATAATTGAGGATGAGAAACATGTCATGTCTAAAATGGACCTCAATCAGACGCAAGTAAAACACAAGTTTGTGTTAAAGAGTTTAGAGTATTTCAATTTCAATATTAAGTCCTACACAAAAAATAAATGTCCAAATATTTGAAATGCTAAATAATGTACTGCCGTGTTGCATTTGTCAGCGGTTGAAGGACAATAATTTGTTCTTTCTCACTCCAAAGTCCTTTCACGTGTCCTTTCATCTGAGCTCTTCTCATGTCGAGGTTAGCATGTGCCAAATATTATAGGGGGAAGCAAACTTGCCAACTGAAAGGAAAGATTTGAACATCAAAACTGGCTCGCATGGCTGGCTGATCAACATGGGTCACAGACTTTATAACGTTCACTTATACTCCCTTATTCAGGCGCACTCATGTGCACAGAGTGAACAGTGGAAAGGCTGTAGTAACTGTCAAAATACAGGAAATGTGAGGAGACACACACGGCCATATTTTTAGGTCTGTAGGAGTTTTAAAATGGCTCAGGCTATAGCTGCATGTTTATGTTCATTTATACCGATATCCAGAGCCGAGAGGATAGGGGGACATATTTATTCTTTGCACCCTGATTTCCAAATAACTCCTCCATAAATAAAACAATTGCATCCTCACTGCAAAAAAATGACTGTACCCTCTTCAGCTATGCCAACGACACAGCCAATTTGGACTGCTGCTTCTCCAGTCGCAAATCACCGGCAGGGTGGTGATTTTCTGACCAGTGTTAGTCTGCACCTACTGAGAGATAAATGTTGTTCATACATCTGGATTGCTTTAAAAATCAGATTTAAGATCTGACACATCTTTTCATTTTTGCTGATTAAACTGTCTAATAATCTGTTTGCAAGTCTAGTTCTTGAACATAACAGATGAAACGAGTTATTATCATTAGGTTTTTTTCTGAGCACTGCCTACTTGCATGAGAAAATAACATATAATTCAAGAGTTTATGCTAAGTAGTAATCAGTGGCTATTGGTTAATAATTGGTGAAAGAAACGATCCGCATTTCACATCAGTACCAATCTATAATTTCCTTATTAGTTATTTGGAGTTAGTTGTGTTAAAGTTAGAAGCAGCTGTTGAGAGAACGCCTTATTTATGTACTGGAAAACTCATAAACAGTCTATGAATGTGTATTGTATGCCTGCCTGTAAACATGTGAAAATATATTTTCACATGTTAAGCAGACCTGTCACGCACTGACTAAAAGATTCTTGTTTCCTCTGGTAATTGGTTCACCTTCTATTATAGGAAGAGAAGCAATTTTATCTATTTTTCCTAGAACTAGTATGTAAGCTCTCATATACTATCAAGATCACTTTTCTTATACGTAATTATTTTCAGATTACATTGTTCTTTCCTGGAAACCTCCCAACAAACCATTAGGAAATGATGGACCCGTAAAATGGAGGATTATTGTATATTACTGTGTTGGAGCCGGTAAATGGAAATGTTGCTAAGTGCTTCTTTGTTAAACGCATTCAATGTGTGTGTGTGTGTGTGTGTGTGTGTGTGTTAACAGTATAATTGTCCATATATGTTGTATATTAGAGGCACAAAGTTGGATTTTTGCCAATGTTCAATATGCTGATATTTTCTAACTATTTTTGTCCAGCTGCAGATATTTGCACTTTTTGCACTTTTCTTAATTGCAAAGAACATCAAATCTTTCCCGTAGTGGAATTAACACTATTATACTCAGTCTTATCACGATGGCACACTTGTATATGCAGACATAAAACACAATGCTTTTCAAAATATAAACATTCACTGGGAAAAACAGAAAAACTATTGCTGACAGCAGTAATGATCAGGACGGCGGCTCTTAAGATGCGCAATTAAATTTGTAGCAGCGTTTCTCATTAATTACCTGTTTGTCCTGCCACAGTTTCATAATGAACCAACATCATTTTTACTGTTTTCACAATAACATAAAAGTTGTGTTTTGCACCGCTGCCTCAGCAAAGCATCCCTCACTTCCAGTCTGTCAGTCAGACAAAGGCGAGAGTGAAATAAAGTGTTCGTAAACTTCATCTCAAAAAAGACAACTACACGAATGGTCAAGCCGCAACATACCAGCAGAACCTGTGTGGGCAGGATGACGCTCCTCAAAGACATATAATATTAAAAAAAATAAGGCCATGATCTAGTTTCTCAGTCAAGGTTTAGTTAGAACTCTGAACTAATGCAAGATAGAAACCAATGGATTAACAGTGATTATTGATTAAATATTGGATTTAAAATCATGATTATCTAGGCATACTGAACAATGAGAATGTGTAAATAACCATCAAGTATTTAGCCAAGCAAATGTATGAAAATTTTATCTGGTTAAAATCTAGGTGACACCTTTGACGTTTCTGTTTTTCTTCACCAAAGCAGTCGAAAGGGAGCATGAGAGACTAATTAACGTGGCAGAGAAGAAGTGGCACCTTTTGTATGCTCTAAAGCAGCCTTTTTATTGGAAAATCGGAAAAAAGGGTATGTTTGGGAGTTACAAGTAAGTTAACCGTCCTCCAACTACATAGAAACAAGGCTGATTTAAGAAAATTATATTAATTTTGAATAAATAATGTTAATATTTGCATATCTTAAGATTGTGGAGAAAATATTTGATTCTATAAATACACATGTAAAAATAGCACACCAGACTGATTCATTTAACTTTAAAATGTACAAAACTGTCTTACCCCCCTAGAGGGTTCAAGGTCCACACACCACAGTTTCACAAAATCCTGTGGGAAACGCTGTTGTAATTTTGACTCCTCCTTGCATGACCGACATTAAGTAGTCATTGCAAATGCTATCCATTTCAGACACTTCAGGCATAAAAACCTCCACACCACAGACTATTTCCATCATGTGTGCAGAATTTAAGAGTCATTTTATCGACTTGTCGTATTGGCAGAAGTGATCATTTCCACCTGATACAATATTTGATTGTGAAGACTGAAGTGCAGCGAGGAGATATATGATGCTCTCGGGTCAGAGTGGATTATATGTGTCATGTGATGTGTAAAGGTTGTAAATGTGAGCTGGAGCTGGGTCACTGCGAGGGCCAGGGTGAGCAAATGCCCTTCAAGTGCTTGAAAATATGATTCCTACTGTGGCGGAGATTTGTCAAGGCAGCATTAATTGGGGCTGCGGTGGGAAGGGTGACATGCACAAACATGCTGAAACAAGCATCTTCTCAGCCCAGAGGAGCAATACCAATATTTCATCCTGATCGCTTTCCAATAGCTCGCCGCAACCACAATCGTGGACACACCTGATTTACTGCTGCTTAAAAATGTAATTGTAAGACTTGACAAATAAAATCTCTCATCTGATCATTGGGTCGCTGAGTGTGTTATGGGTAGAGATCCCTCATAGGCAATGTGAATTTTCATTTTTCATTTTCTCTTCTTTTTTTTTCTATTTAGGCTGTCACATTGATTATTGCGGATGTAATCAGCAGTCTTGGCAGCGTGATTAGTAGAGACAAACCTCAATGCTTTGCCGCAACGCTGTGCTCATTGTCTCTGTGTACCATGGAGGAGATCCCATAAACAAAACAAGTCTGTGCACAGAGTTGTTGTAATTATTTAGTTTAGTTTATCAAATGATGTCACTGTGGTATCACGGTTATAGCCCCGGTGGATCCTAGAAATAAGCCAGTGCTCATTGCCAAATGCCTCCTCATGAACTGCTGCATTTCTTGAGCGCACAGTGAGCCACACACACACCCTGCATGGTGACAGGTTATATTTTAATGACTTTGCACCATGCAAACAAGGCACACAAATGAGGCAAAATACAGTATTATTTAGAGTAGGAGGTATATTTTCCTGGCATGGGGAGAAATTCACATAGACCATGGTTTTTCACTTCGAGGGAACAATATTCCAGTCCACAACACAAAAACAAAACAAAACAGGGGAATTTCTGCGTGAATGCATAGTTTGCGGAGAGATATGCTTTCATCAGTTACACCTTCTTTTCCATCCAGATAAACCTGCAAACTGTTTTCAAATAAGTCTCTCAGTTGGAGAGTTAAGCCCTTATTATGAGAAATACATTACAATGTCACCACCATCAATTTATACAAGGCTCAAGTGACATTCAGAATTTACAAACACATTCCTTTTCTTAGACCCAATGGATTGAAGTGCATGAGTGGAGCAATTAAATAGGAATATGTGGACAATTAAATTAAATGGCACTAATTGCTTCAATCATCAGTTCACCATTCATTTTTTTTTACACGGCATCACAACCGTGAATTTATTCCTCTTCTGTTAAGGGTCCAATGGCGGCATAAAATTTCCATTAGCAGTGTCTCTGAGCCACAAAATTTGTATTTTCAATGCTGACGGATTGCTTTTCTTTCTCTGTGCATTCTTTGCCGGTTTTTCCTGTGTCTGCCAAGTATGAAGTTACTGTTCCTGCTAGAATCCACCACCAATGCATAAATAAAAACAGTTTAGAAGGATAGACTAAACCTTGTTTTTTTTTTTTAAGGTGTTGTTACAATCTACTGTATGTTTTGCCACATCATCCAGGGTTTCTCTAAATAATTGTTTAGCCACCCAGATCCTGTAGCATCCTGTCTTGAGATCATTTAACATCCTAAACAATACTCATTAAATATATGAAACTGTGTTTTTATTTTTGATTGGTTATGCATGTCTGTCTATAAGTTAAAGGACCAGTGTGTAGGATTTAGTGGCATCTACTGGTGAGCATTCAAATTGCTAAAACTTTGTTTCACTCTTCCCTTCAACGTTCCCTGTGTAGGAGAACCGATGGTGCTCATGAAACTAGTGCAAAACGTCCAAGGCAGTATCTAGAGCCAGTGTTTGGTTTGTCTGTTCTGGGCTACTGCAGAAACATGGCGGTGCAAAGACGATGATACTTATTTTCAGATGATCATACATTGATGGAAAAATATTTGTGAATATTAAACAAATCTGAGGAAAATAAGAATTAAGGTCGTGTGGGAACATAGTCAGGAACAAGTCAGATGTGAATTGTGTGATGCTACTCTATGCTGTTTCACATTAAGAAAAAACACCCTGCTGTCATGTGCGAGGATGGCTCACAGCCAAACATCACGTCGCTGCTAGCCGGGGGAGAAAGTGTGATGCCCACCAGCGTTATACAGGTGTTATGCTGGTGTTATGTCAGTGTTGTGCTGCCAGACAGTGTGGTGGAGCAGTAGCTTTCAACCTGCAGGTTGGGCGCTTAAAGAGGTTGACGGGATCACTATCAGGGGTTGCCAGACGGTTGTGAAGAATAAAATAAAGCAACATACAAAGACTTTCTGAGGATGACTTCCCAGATAATTCTGTGAAACAAACCATCTGACATGTCAGGTTAACTGTAACTAAACACGCTGAAAAATACTTGAATGAGAAAAAAGATAAGCGAAAAATCTAGCTTGTCAGGGCAGACCAGCCAGCAAATGAAAGCTACATCACGACTATCTGTCACTTCATCAGAGATGCAGTCCAGTGTGCTCCTCACTCAGAGCCTCTCTGTCAAGGCCTGAGTATACTCCCAAATGAACACCTACAGACAGCTGCAGACAGCCGCTATCCAATAAGTCCTGGCAGGTATAAACTAGTTGAGTACTTCGGCTAATTAATCAGAGGATGAAGAAAAAAACCACTGCTGTCTGTAACCCTCTTTTCTTGATAATACGCTGCTACAACTTCTCTTCATGTACTTAATCTTCACCAAATTCTCCTGACAGCACCAACTTCACTCAGCAGGATAAACAAAAGTGTTGCACACGGCGCCACACTCATACCTGTCCCCCGTAAACAATGACAGGTAGGAACTAATTAGCTCTTGGGGACATGGAGAAGAAACTTAAATGCTACACATGTAAATGTGTAATTAACAACTAATTAACGTGCTGTAAATGATAATGAAATAATTATCATATGTAACACAATTTGTAACAGTAAACTTAATTTGTTAGGTCCATATTGATCTTATTAATATTGTGTAATCATTATACTGAAATATATCATGTATACAGTAAATTTACACATTACACTAGCTGCTGGAAACAGCAGTGAGGAACATCTAATGGAATAAAACATGTTTTTAAAGTAAGAACTGTAATGGCATTATTAAATACTTGTATCGGTACTCTGTATCAGCAAGTACCCAAGTGTAAGTACTTGTACTCGATCTGAAAAAAGTGTGTGTGGTAGATGTGTAGTAATTCAGCCTCGCTGTCTGCTGGAGATTGTCTGACAACCTTGCAGAGAAGCAGACTACTGTGATGGAGACATGGGGACAATAGGTGCCTTTTGTTTTTCACATAACAATAACCACTCTGTTACCGTTCAAAGGGTGTCGGGGCATCGAAAGCAAAATTAACTGAAACTGACGACCCTATTTATGATGCTTGTGGAGATGGTCTGTTTCAGTCAAGACGGCCCACATCCTTTACAACACAGCAGGAAATCCTGGTACCCACACTTAATGGAGATATCATGTACGCACACCTTACCTTTTAACCATTAGACATCATTTCTTGTGGTGACATTTGACTCATCACTCAAGGTAACATCACATTCATCTCTGTGTGAGTTATATGAAAAGGTCACATAGTCATCACTGACATCAGGAAGGTATCAGGTATTTTACTTTATAAGACCGTGCCTTCCTAGTTGCGCAGATATTTAACATCCTGAGATGAGGTCAAAGAAAATAAACATGACACCAGATCGCAGAGTACGTTAACGTTTAAAGATTCTCATAACTTCTCTGAACTGGCGAACGGCTCCACTACCGAGCACATTACTACTGAAACAACATGCAAACATCTTGAAGTCAGGAACACTCATTCATCTAAGAGACCATGCATTTATACTGTGGTAGCTCTCCCTTTAACATTATGTGGTTTATAATGCCATTACTGCGAGAACTGTTGCAAACTAAAAAGCACGTCTACTTTATGGTCATATTTCACCAAAGTGATGGAGTACCTTGATTGATCGGGAATTTAGCCGAAGTCGTAGAATAAACTCAGAGCAGATATTCCTGTCTGATCTTAAATGAGGCCCAATTTAAGCCACTTTCAAGTCTAAATTAAAACTTCACCGTTCCTCTCTGCCTCTGACAGATTGATTTCACTCCTGCACTCTTATTTCCTCTATTGAACTCATGGTGTCTTATCTTATAAGTGTACTTTAACCGCACTATAATTCTCATCTTTTATTTAGTTTTATCCATTTTAATCTAATCTTATTCCGTTTTATGGTAGTTTTTAGTTCAAATGTTGCCTGACTGAGCACTGTGAATGGCCTCTATGTTTACAATGTGCTATACAGGTAAAGTTGCCTTGACTTGGTAATTTCATTCAGTCATATAGAGGTCAGAAAATATAGGTCGGTCTATAAATATCATCGTATAAAATACATATACAATGAGAGTTCACACACTTCTGTTTCTAGTATTATGTTTGTAGCCACGTTTCCATCCAAATATATCACAAATTTTAACCAAATCTAAAAACAAAATGCAAATGATTGGTTGTTTCCATGAACTACTGTTATGTCATCATTAGGAGTTGGTTCACTGAGATAAGCAGTAAGTTGTGCCAGTTCTCCAGTCAGAAAACCATCATGCCATTGCAGAAGAAGAGAGCGCGACAAGATGTCAAAAAAGAAGCAGACATTTTAAGAGGTTACATTTAAACTTTTATTTAAACATTTAAAGTAGACATGAGTACATGTTTGTTGTGGAATTAACCAGGATTTGCCAGCTGTCTTGGAAGTAGTGAAACCTGCATCAGGTTTGAATTGATCAGGTAGCAAGAGTTTGTTCCTTTCGCAGAAAAAGCTGTCCAACCAAAAGCTGTTTTACAGAATGTAACTTTATTTTTGCCACTTGAAGCAGCTCCAGTGGTTCTGCTCTGTAGTTTCAACATTTTAACATTTAAACACAAGCTTTACATAATTACAATTAATGAAGTTTGCCAAATGTATAATCTGGCATTTACATAAAATGTGGCAATGATGATACCTTATTTGCTTTTTGTCCAAGATTTTCAAGGCCCCATTGTAAAGACACTGAATTTAATTACAGACTGGTTGGTTTGAGACCAGGTAGTCAAACAGATATGAGAATATAATTGAATTTAGAAACATCAAGGCACAGTCAAACGTCAAACAATTTCATCTTAAAGCAGTTCAGGTCTACCTTAATGGTTTTTCTGTACCAATCTTTTTTGCATGACTTTAACTGAGAGTCTAAAATTATTCCTAAACCAACAAACCAACTAATACCTTCCAGCATCAATCCAGAGGTCGCATGTGGTGTGAGAACATGTTGTACGTCGTAAACAAGCAAGGTAGATTCCCACTATCAACTCCAGTGAGCACAGTGAGCCAAGGTGGTGAATTTCAGCATCATGGAGGGCGACCAGCACACAAACAGTTCGCTCGCTGCAGCCGAGGATGACAACTTAATGAAACCCACCTGGTGGTGATGAGGGCAGCCTGACCCCGTCTCTGATGAATCAAGTCCCTCAGCTTTTGCTGGGAGGATAAGGTTAGCATTCCCTGTGCCTCCACACTACCAATTTTTACTTTACCTACACGGTCAGCATTTTAACTTGCACTGAATGTTTTTTTCCCATTATCCTTTTCCTTTCATTTATCATTAGTTATTTCCTTTTATTTCATTCCTAAAATATAAATGAAATGCTTTGCAAGGGCGTCATGGTTCAGCAGCCCTGTGGATTGCAGCTTCAAGTCCAACGGCACATCCTGTCGGTTATCACAGCAGACATTAATCCCCTGAATTTCCGGGTCTCAAACCTCGCCTTGGACAAATGAAAGAATAGATGATAAGAATGTCCTGAGAGAATCCTGCTCACTGCGAGCCCTGCTTCACTCGCTGCCATTTTAACTTTGCTAAATCAAATGTTGGCCTGAATTGACTGAGAAAAGTGGTTGTCTGTGTGTTTTTTTTTCTCTGTCTGGGCTACCCCTGTCAGTCAGCTATAGCCTAAAGATAAAGAATGATAAGACACTGCACTGAAGAAAATGGCTATTACATGCGTACAGAAAAATGTTAAACTACTGAACTACTGGCTGTTGGTGTCTGTCTAGTGCTGATTATTAGTTAACAGAAAATTAACAGAAAAAAAAGAGTAATCTGTTTGTTTATCAAGCAAATATACCAAATATTCTCTCTCTTAAATGTGAGGATCTTCTGCATTTCTCTGTTTTATACTAATATAAATTAAATATATTTCAGTTTTGGTCTATTTGATGAACAACACAAGCAATCTGAGGATATCACACTGGGCTCTAGTAAATTGAGAGGACCTGGAGGGACGTATTTTAAAATTATTTTCTGATATTGGATATTGGTTTCCAACTGGTTTGTTAGAAATGGAGCCTCACTTGAAAGAGGACTTTGATTAATTTTTATCTTAAGTATAACTTAGGCAAAAAACCCATGTATAAGTCTTCAATCTTACTTTGACATGGAAATGACTTCATCTTTAAGCAAAGTCTAGACCTGACATAAATAATTTGTCAAAAGGGTAATGTGGTTGGGGAAACATATGCACCAAACCCTGTGCTGAACTTCATCAGCTTTATATACGATGTGATGGAATTATCACTTAAAGGTGTGAGGAATTAATTGTCAGACACAAGGCATTTGTGTTTATGAACAGTATGCAATGCTCTATAAATAGTGTGCTAAAATTGAAAGGGGTAACCGTGACTGTCACTGGAAAAACACTGAAAAAACATGTTGGTGAATGACGATCCATGGCTTTTATGTCTTCAGCAAAATATGCCTTGCTTGGCTTTAATCTCTACCACTGCGGTGATCTCATCTTCAAAAAAGTTTAGCTTTTCTCTTTCGGTCCATGGCTATTCCTGACTAAACCCTCATTTCCATTAGCAGGAGAAATTGCTGATTGTAAGGCAGGTGCTGACAATTTTAACTTAATCTGAGATTTACAGATCACAGTAAGTTACAAATGGGCTTCTTAGAACCTGCATAAGGAAGGTTTTTCATCCTCAGTACCTTTGATGTATCGAATGTAAGCACACGATCAGGCATTATATGAAGACTGAGTTTCAGAAAAGATCTTTTGGTAAAACTGGTCACAACTGGTGATGAGGGGGCAGAAGAAGTTGAAGATCTAACACTCCCTCTGTGCACACAAAAGGTTTCTTAAAAATTTTGTTCACAGATTTGTGAGAAATAAACTGAGCACTTCTCTTCTGCCAAGATAATCCATCCACCTGACAGGTGTGACATATAGAGACGCTGATTAAACGGCAGCATTATTGCACAGCTCTGTTCTGGACTGGTCACAGTAAAAGGCCACTCTAAAATGTGCAGTTTTATCATGGAAAAAAAAAAGACATTTATAAGCCAGTGAACTATGGGTATTTCACATGGGGCAACAGATAGCACATTTTCCCAGGAGGGCAAAGTCATGACCTGCTCAAATCTGCCTCTGATTGCCGAAACCTCTAAATGTCTAACCCTAACTAACCCAACCAACGAAGGCAATGAGTACTAGTCGATCAGAGGCAGAGTGGGGCGGGTCATGATTTTGCCCTCCTGAGACAAAAAAAAAAAAAGGTATCTGTAGCTCTCTGTGAAACGACCATAGTTCAGTGCCTCATGAATTTCTTATTTCAAGATAAAACTGCACATTTTGAAGTGGCCCTTTACAGTCCAAGGCACACCTGTGCAATAGGGCTGCACAATTAATTGTAAAAAAATTTCAATATCAATTTACACATCTGTGCCATCTCATTTCTAAATGATGACGATTCATCCTATTTCCCATATGCATTCACGTCATGGTGCATCCCCAATCCCCACCCCTATGATAAAACAGCACATTTTAGAATAACTGCACCCGGCCTCTCCTCCTGTTTGCTAGCTAATCACGGTAACTTGCTACATCCGGCTTCTCCTGTGGACTGGGCATTGCCGCTCGTCATATACCCAGCCTGACTGAACCCGTTTTTTTGAGACTGCCCTTGCTCACTGCAGTTTCAAAGCAAGAAAGGCTCAGAAGTGGCATTCACCGCTTATTTTGCTCCTGATAAATCTTGTAACAGTCAGAAAAAGACTGCATGGACATGGAGGGGGCTCTTCAAGTCAAGCGCTTTCATATGTTGTATATGTTGCATATTATGTTTAAAGCCCAGTTTAGATACCAAGCGTCTTGAGTGTCTAAGAGTCCAATAAATGTTTTTGTTGAAAAAAAAAAAAAAAAGAACTGTGTGGGAGAATCATGATCTCAGTTCATAATGAGAAAAATTGTGATTCACATTTTCGCAAGAATCGTGCAGCCCTACTGTACAATGCTGAGATGCTGTTTACTCAGCATCTCTATATGCCACACCTGTCAGGTGGATTGATTACGTTGGCACTAACATGGATTTTCAAACATTTGTGAACTAAATTTGAGAGAAATAAGCCTTGTGTGGGGCTCCCCTGTGGCTCAGTTGGTAGAGCATGCGCCCCATGTACTGACGCTATCAGTCCTCTGCAGTGACTGGAGGTTCGACTCCCGCCTGCAGCCCATCTCTGAGTGTCACCCCCTCTCTCTCTCTCTCTCTGCCCACTTTCCAGTCATATCTTCAGCTGTCACCTATCAAATAAAGGCAAAAAGCCCAAAAAAGAATCTTGAAGAAAAGCAGGAAACCTTTTATGTGGATAGAATAGGTCTTAGAGTTTTTACTCAAAGTCAAAAACAAAAGTGCTGCATTTATATTTTTGTTAAGTGTAATATCTTTGGATTATGACTTTCAAGACTTTCAATTATGAGCAGTGTTTGCTCGTGCTCCTCCTTGCTGTCTGCATGTCAAGATCTTTCCCAGCTGATAACAACATGTACTGCAGCGAAGAAGATAAGCCTGTGTGCAGTCTTATGGCAGAAAAGTAGCCCCTTTAGTGTCATGTTCAGTCCTCTAACCGTGGAAAGTACAATTCTGAGAAATGCATTGTTTTCTTGTAGAAAATAGGTTAGAGCTGGAAATGCATACACTCGCTGGCAGTTCCAAACAATAACATGATGTAACTGTTTGAAAATTTTAGTAGCCAGAAGTAATGTGATGTGAAATCAGCATATTTGTGTTTACCAGTTGGGTCTGTCTGAGAATTAGGATAAGAAAGGCAAGAGGAGTCTGTTGCTTTCTTCTCTGGATAGAAAATCCATTGCTGTTGTTTTAAAAATGGGTTTGTGCTTCACTGTTGACTGACTGTTTTGTTCACGTTGAAAACAACATCAAGAGCAGGTGTCTAAGGCAGCTCACGGTGGCCTGTAATTTACAGAAACAAGGTTACTTTTCCATTGCATATCTGAAGAGGTAAAGTACCTATAATGATGCTAAACACTATAATAATGCTGCTTTTTTTGCTTGTTTTGTTTGCTTTTCTTTTGGCTTGACAACCCAATATCCTACAAAGCCCGTGGCTCACTGGTGGCACTGTTGTAGATCACAGAGCAGCTGGAAATCAAAGCAGGTGTGTGGCTGTGAGGGAGGACATGTGTTGTTAATACTGAATCAAGGGTTGGAAAAAGCAGCGTTCTAAAAGAAAAGACATCATAAAAATTGTTGTAATAACTTAGCATTAAGCAGTTAACTTACTTTTGTACTATAGGCAAGGAATGTTGCCATTACTGCAGTTTTTCACTTTTTCGCTGACGGTGAAAACACAGATGTTTGGGTTAATCACAATCTGAAACCACCCCCTCCAACAGATGAAATTAGCGTATGAGAATGTTGAAGTTGAAGTCAGTCTCAATACACCAGTGTGCCATTAGTTATGATGCAGGGTTTGGGAAAAAAATAACAACACTTCTGTCCGATCTCCACCATCTGGGTGTGAAAGTTGTGTCTGGTAAACCTCATCCAGTAATAAGTGCTACCTTATGATTATAAATGAACAAACTTCTTGCAGAGATTAATTTATAAGATAAAAGAGGAATTTCAGCGATGCAGATGGTATCTCGCTACAGTAGAAAGGCATCTGCAGCACAGCTGTCAATTAAAAATGAAAGTTGTTTTAGATTATAAAATGGCATTTTGATAATGTAACAGGTCAAAGACCATCTACTGGACACTGATGATTTCTCGGCAAAAATGTGAAATCCTCTACATCCATTATAGTGTTATTTTGCACAGATTTACAAGCAAGATGCCACCGCACCAGAGTAATGACAGCTAGTTTATATTTGTGCCAACTACATAACAACACAACACACATTCAAAGGTCCAGTGTGTAAGATTTATGGGGATTTATGGGCAGACTATGGCAGAAATGTAAATCAAAAATGTGTTTTCTTTACGGTATAATCACCTAAAATAATTATTGGGATTTGTCACCTTAAAGCAGTGCTTCACAGACGGTGTGCTCAGGCACGCTGATGAGCTGTGAGGCAAGTCCAGTTGTGCTGTGGGATTTTATGACAACCACTGTACAGTTGCCGGATGGTGGGAACAATTAAGCCGTGACACATCTAAGGCCCTGATTGATTTGATTGACGCCTAATTTTTTTCCCCATACACACACTCTGGGAACTCTGTCTCTGACTGGCTAGTACTGGTTGCCTCTGTTGGTTAGGTTGGGTTACAGAGGATGGATATGAATACAGATGTGCCTTGAGATTTTGGCTTGCCCTTTGGTATGCCTAGGGAAGACAAAGTTTGAAAACCACCGCCTTAGAATGAGCCATTTATATCTACAGAGGGCACGAGTCCTCTTCTACAGAGTCCACCAGGTTATACAGCCATGTTTCTACAGTAGTCCAGAATGGACAAACCAAACATTGCTCTCTGCTAGATAGGGGTGGGTATGGAGAGCTGGTACTAAATTGGTTTCGGTAACTGATGGCTCAGTGTCAAAATATTGATGTGCTCCTGATCAAACAGTGCTGCTATAAGTATTTATGTGACATTAATTTGCTCTAATGTGGCTGGCATTTTCACATTCCTAACCATCCCTTATTCATTCATTCATTCATTGTCCATAACCGCTTATCCTTGACGGGTCGTGGGGGGCTGGAGCCTATCCCAGCTAACATTGGGCGAGAGGCGGTGTTCACCCTGGACAAGTCGCCAGTTCATCACAGGGCTGACACATAGAGACAGACAACCACTCACTCTCACATTCACACCTATGGACAATTTAGAGTTACCAGTTAACCTATTATACTGCATGTCTTTGGACTGTGGGAGGAAGCCGGAGTACCTGCAGAGAACCCACGCGGACACGAGGAGAACATGCAAACTCTGCATAGAAAGGCCCCGCCTCAGTTGTGTTTAAAGGGGGTAACACCAACAACCTCACGAAACACTTACAATACAGCCGACTAAATCTAAAGCAGAGCAGCGTGTTGGACGGTTTAAGCAAAGTGGCTGCCGCATCGTGTTTAAGCATTTCTAATTTATGTGCCTAAATAAACCCATCAACAATGTCAATAAAACAGCAGCTACAGCTTCATCAGTAGACAGCACAAGTCAGAGACCAAAGTCCAACCCATTCTTCATCTCTAGATGAGGGAAACTGTCACCAAATTTATCAATAAAATCCTATTGGTATCCATCCCTGCTGCATGGTGCCACCAAATCCTTCACACTGGTCCTTTAATATATGTGTTAATAGGCATGTATCATATGAACGTGTGTCCGTGTGATGTCACTGCCAGTAGTAAGATAAGTTTGGCCTGGCATTTCTGGCTGACCTGGGCTACAATCCTGCCAACAGCCCCTCTCAATGTATAAAATTACAAATAATGGACCTTTGAACACTGAGTCGGTGTTTGTCTCAGTATCAGAGAGAGCAATGAGGAATTGGCCATCTGCCAGTGGTCTTAAGCTTCACACAAAATCAATAATACAGGCCAAAAATGCAATCTGACACAAGAACATAAAACCATAAAATAATCTTGGCCCCTGCGATCACCAGCACCACCATTAGCACCAATAAAAGACTACTTCTAACAAAACAGTGCTCGTGAAGGAAGAGCAGGCCTACATCACTCACAGAATGGCTTTTAATAATAATTTACTGGAAAATTGTTCATGCCCATTTTTAAAAAGGAGGATTTCACAGTGGTGCTTGATGTCTTCAATCTGACAGCCAATGGATGAATTTATTTTCTCTTCTTGTAGCCTTTTCTGCCCTGTGATGCTTCATGAAATGAGTCCCATTTCTTTTGTCTGTCTTATGAGCTCGATGGCAGATACTGAGGTCGGTGAGGGGAAACAATGAAGGCCTTGTTATTGAGTTAGATAAAAAAAAAAATTCTCACCAGTATAAACAGATGTGGGTGCACAGTGTCAAATCCCCGGAAAGAAGATTGGTCCGCCCCCAGCAAAAGTGCTCCACCACCCCTGCTCCTTTTATCATCAACACCCCTCTTTGTTGCTTTTTAATTTTTTTTTCTTTTTTTTCATTCCCAGCTGTCGGCACCCGGAAGCATCACAGCTTTTCACCCTACTAGAGGCAACATCACACTGCCAGGTCTCACAGGCTATCACAATAAATCTGTCTGAAACTCAGGTTAAAAGTTGACTATTATCTAACCAATCCTGGACCACTTGCAAAATTTTATCAAGTTAGGCACTCTGCCTCTCTGTCCTTTGTGCTAAGAAGACAACAACAGCTTTTATGTTTAAAACTCCAGCAGATTGGAGCAATTTACCTGCTGATATAAGATCTATTTCATGTCTTGGTCTGATTAAGCATGCCTTGTCTTCTTAACTTTGAGATGAAAAGCTCTTTTTTTGCCATTTTCACTTTGAGGTTGTGATGTTGGTTTGGCATGTTTTTGTTTGTTTTGCTTTTTAATTTTTTGATAATCATATTTCTATTTTGTCACTCCTGTTGTTATGTAGTGATTGTAATATTAATTCGGGACAAGCTTGCGATGAGATGGTACATCACAAGAGGTTTATCCTTATAAATAACTTTGAATGGGAAATAGAAATATATGGGTTAGATGCAGTCTCATCCTCTGTCTCCACTCTGGCTGGACAGCATGTTAGTAGAGAGAGGACTAAACGCCCTTCGTTCTCAGTGGACATCTTTTGTTGAAACCCTCTACAGTCAGCAGTGAGCTATATCAGATGTCTGTTGGTAGTATTGGACTAGACGGCTCCTGCTAGCCTCACAGTAGTCGCAAAGCAGAAACCTCATAAGAAAACTGCTGATATTAGGCAACAGCTGATTTAACTATATTTTAAGCTGTACAGTATACTTGATGTTTTTAACCTTTTTTCTTTACTTTGAGTTATAATTTTGACTTTTCCAAATGAATTTCTACAACAAAAAAACCTAGAACTTGTGGTTGTTTATCTATGAAAAACAGCTCCTATGATCCCACGCTACCTTACAACATCAATAAACTACATCTTCTGTTATTGTCTTAAAGTAAGAGAGACTGCTACTGCTGATTGATTTTTTTTTCTTAAAAAATACTTCAGCTGAACCTGTCAGGAGTTATCTGGAAAAAACTGGATAGCTTTGTTTTGATGACAAGCTACTCTCAGCAGCATGTGCACAACAGTTTCCACTCCACTTAAAGACCAGCCCTCCCATCACAGCCCATCTCTCAGAAGCAACATGCAATCAGCTCCCACACATATGTGTACCCTTATCCAATGGATCCCTGAACATGTTCATCCTTTGTAATTGTGTTAGCAGAAGAGACAAACATGAATGTGAGAATAAGGCTGATCTTACTAATATTCACTTTTATTCAGTTATTATGTTGAGCCATCATACGCCTGCAGATTTTTCTGCTGGACCACCCTGGGTTGCCCGACCTGTTTTTGTTGAGTATCGCAGCTGTGCTCGGGGGGAAAAAATAGAATTTAATTTTGGCAAAAAGAAAATAAATCTTTGGCATCTTGATCACAATGAACTGCAGAATGTGATACTTTATTCATAGCTAGGACTGTTTTCAGAGTTCTCATTTCTTTCACAGAAAAGCCAGGCTGCGGAGTCAGAGTTTAATTTTCTTGCTCAAGGAGAAACTCCACCAAGGCAGATGCTCACCAGCACCACCAGGGTCTTAAAAAGCTTTCTGAAACTGAAGGACAAGTCTTCTCACTGTATTACCCCGCTGCCCATGAGGGACATGTGTCACACACTGACGGCACTGGCTATAATTACTGTACACTCGCGTGATTTCAGATGCAAGACCTCCCTGATTTCACAATGAGCTGTCACGGCCGATTAACACAGTGCCATGTATCAGTTAAAAGTTGGCTGCCCAGACCTCGCATTCCCTGGCAGGGTCTTGATGTCAATTTGTGAAAAAAAGTGAAGGAGCTCCTTGACTCACAATGATCCTAATCCAGGGCCTGGAGGGAGGCAGGGCAGGGACGAAGTGGGGAGAGGGGACACGCTGAATGGATGCTGGAGTGGACTTCAGTGAGAGGTCACAAACACTGTTAACAGTCCAGGCACTTGGTTCACTGCAGTATGTCATAGCTCTGTACCCACCACTGCAATTTTATTTCCCAGTGGCCTCAATTTGTCAAAAGGGATTCTGTGCATGTCAGGACTTCCTCACATAACTAAGGACAGTCTAGTTGTGTGTGTTAGAGAGAGAGCGAGGCCTAAACAGCTGCAGTGAAACAGTTCTAATGCTAACACCCCTCTACTTAAGACAGAATAATCACTGTCAAACAACTGCATTTCCTCTGCCCCCTCCCTCTCCCACTCTCTAAGTTGCTTCAGGGGGTTGGTGTGTCATGCCCAGCATAAATAGAAAACAGCATTTCCATCTGCCTGGTAAACAAGCTGGCTAAGCTGTCACCTCAGTTCACCCATTCTGGATGTTTCCCATAGATGAAGAGATTCAGATGCTTTATGCTGCATACAAGCATTTATCAAATCAAGCTGCAGTGTTAATTTCGTCTAAAAGCAGCCGCTGTGTTTATGTACGTGTTATAATGGAACGGAGCACAGTGGAGTGGCAGAATTTACAAAAGGGCAGACGCTATTCATTTTACTTGAATGGAAAGAGGAATCTTTCATCTTTGATAGAAGTAAAATTTCACAAAACACAATTCAAACACTCACAATCAGCTCAACTCACTTTTATGCATTGCTTGTTTACTGCATTTTGAAAGGCTTTGAATGACTTGTCTTTGATGGTCTAAAGCTGGGCTCAGACTACAGAAGTTTTTGGCTGATTTTCGTCAGATTCATGTCTCCCAACAATCAGAGTAGAAAACTGGTCAGAGACCTTGCTCGGTATTGACTGCTCTGCCCAGATTGTCTGGTAATGTGAAGGGCTTACAGATCCAGTCTTATATGTCCTGTTTAAACTAACGTGTTTGGTATTTACGAGTTAAAATCTGGATGATTATGCCAGTACTTAATGCACAGGACCACGATAGCCAATGAGAGAGATTAAGTCTACAAGCAGATGGAAGCAGACAGAAACAGCTGACAGTGTTTCCAGACAACAATAAACTTTCTACCCCAGGAGGCTAACGTTAGCTACCATACTACTTTTAACAGATATTAAAACTGACAATTAAAATCTCACCTCCAATTCCCACTAAAGAGGAGACAATCCATGTTGTGTACATCTGCTACGTGAAATCACATGACCCTTGAGATAATGTTAAATTGTGCAAACTCTGGCACGATAGTCTTAATATCCTGTGGTGCGTGACGTGCCAATAACAAGATCAACTGTGTGCATTAGGGCTGTCTGAAAGTCGAAGATTTGAATCATCAGTCGGACAACACTCAGTCAACTGAGATTCTTCCAGTGGAATTATGAATAAGGAGAATCATAAATATATTTTTATATTAGCTCATGCACTTATTAAAAAAGATCCTTATGACAACATGCATTGGTTATTAACTGGTGAGAGAGGGTAAAATGAATTTCAGGTCTTGTTTTTTAGTGAAGAAGAGTGATAGCAACGCAGCGCAGGTGACGCTTGTTTGCTTGGCTTGTTTTTGTAAGTGACAGCCTTAGACTGCAGAAAGAGACATTTTTGTAAAGGTTAAGATATGTTTTGTTTACCCAGAAGCAGCTGTGCAATTTGCTCTCACCAAACTAACCAGAGTCCCATTGAAAAACTGTAATTTTAACATCATCATTGTCAGCTTCATTCAAACAGGACAGAAACAAAATAAAACTCGCCCAAAACATCTTGTCTTGTCATTCCTCTGTTCCAATAATCACCACCTCTATTTTGTTTGAAATAAACCCTTAATTCACAATATGAAGGAGCACAGAGCATAGTCCTCCATAGTCCTAGTCCTCCTTGGTCCAACTCAGATATCACAAAGTTGCAAAAACATTAACTAACAAACAGCTTAAATTATGTGTGGTTTGTTCGCGCAGTTATTTGTGTACTCTCTTAATGTTTTCTGAAAAGTGGCTCTGGTGTTTGTTTTAATGACATGGTTTGGTTAAGAGTCCCATGTTGTTCCATCTTTTTGTAAATTACAGTAGATTTTCAGATATTTGTTCTAGATCTATGAGGTAAAAGATATCCTAAACTAGCCTGTCTAGTCAGATGGTTATGTCTGCTTCTGATGTACAGTATTTGGTCAGAAAGGTACAGTGGTTTCCTGTCACTCAGACATTCCTGAAGAAGTGCAGAATACTGCATTGTAATCTTTTCTCTACAATAAGCCACAAAAGACATTAGTGTACACTGGACAATGGAGAGCTAACCTGGCTGCTGTGTTTTGAGCAAGTTGAGCAAGACTTTTTTTTTTTTTTTTTTAGATCTTTCTTAGCTGCAGATGACCAAACGACTGAACAGTAATCGAGGTGTGAAGTTGGATCAGAGTGTTTGTTGTCACATAGCTAGAACATTTCCAAGTAATGGCAACACTTTTTCCTTTTTTAGTTATGATATTATCAATACGTCTAGAATCCAAAATAATTCCAAGTAGTTTAGTCATTGTAACTTGTCCTATCAGCTTTCCACTGAGTGATAAGCACAGTTGAGGATCACTGTCCAGCCTATGTGTTGGTCCAAACACAATACATTTTGTTTTAGAAATATTTAACACTAATTTATTCATCCTTACCCATTCAGCCACTGAGCTCAGTACCTCTGTTAGCTCTTGATATGTTAATGTTGCACTGTACACAGTTGAATCATCTGCATACATGTCCATTCTTACTTTGTTTAATACTTACGAGAGATGGAACACTGCAACTCATTGCTATCAGAAAAGCTAGCCTTAAAGAACACCCTCCGAGGAGAGAAGCTCCGCTGATGGCCTGATTTTATGACTGAACTACAGCAGGACACACTTTAAGTTTCCCTGATTGCATGAAAATCTGATGTTTTCACATCACAAATAATAAAGTAAGCTGTTAAAACATAATCATGTAGGCTGATGTGTGGTGCACTGATCTGAAAGAAAAAACACGACAAATGGTTCAATATTCATATTAAATGGCCAAAACTGATTTGAGTGAAAAAAAATCCTAGCTCTTGTATGCATGTTTGAG
The DNA here is from genome assembly GCF_056507025.1 of Lutjanus erythropterus. Lineage (NCBI taxonomy): Eukaryota > Metazoa > Chordata > Actinopteri > Lutjaniformes > Lutjanidae > Lutjanus > Lutjanus erythropterus. Next base: position 38,746,076 of record NC_139320.1, read on the forward strand.
ATTAGAGAGAAAAAAGTTTCTCTTTATGTTTTTAGGTTAACACGTGCAAATAAATACCAGCCTGGTTGGAGAGCCTCCTGCTCTGCAGCAAACTAAGTCTGAGCTTGGTTAGGTTAGGTGCATTACCACGAACAATGGTGAGTCTTACGTCCAATGAGAACCTGGTCCTGCTGGCCAAATCAAACTACCTTGCAGCAGGATTTCTACCATCCCACAGTATGTACTGTCATATGGACCAACCTTAATACTTGATATGATAACAGTTTTTCAGAATTGCTAAAAATCATTTTAATTAATTTTTTATACTTTTCAAACATGCCTTGCTTTGGGCAGCAGCTTATTTTATGCCTGACATAAAACAAAACAAAAACAGCTACAAATAAGTCCACCACAGCACCAGAACCACCACAAATTTTCTCCACAAAACAGCACCTTTACTAATAACCCAACCTCATATACTGTTACCTTTGAAAAGAAATATTTTTGTTTTCTTTTCTTTTTTTCAACAAACTGTCCACTTAAAAAATATAACAACACATCCTCTCATTATGCAGTGTACTACTACAAGAACACACCTTTGAAAAGCTGCACAGAGAAATTAAAAATGAAAAATGGTAGAAACAGCAGCCCAGCAAATTAGTTCACTCACACACACACACAGAGGCACACACACACACACACACACACACACAGAGACACACACATACAAATAACAAATACTGAAAGTCAAAGGTTCATTATGACTAGATTTAGTGTAATTTATGTGTCCACATTTTCTCACCATCCTCGTACCTTTTGTTCCCTTTTTAATGGATGATTATGAAATTGTAAGTTATTCAACACCTGAATAGGTTTCCAGCGGAGATGGGAGTCTGCTGTGATTGGACTATTTATGCAACTTCAACCAGCAATTTGTCTCTATAATTGTGTGAATACTTTTTCAAAAAATAACCTTTGAATTTCAAATGTTTGTCAGCAATTATTGAGCGAAGCTGTCCCGTGAATGTTACGCATGCAACACAACTGGTCAAATGTGCATACAGAAAGGTAATTAACTCCTAACTGTCACTGGATTGATTTCAACTTTTTTTTTTACCATGCTATTCTTTGTAGGAAATTCTCCAATTAAAGACACTGTCAATAAAGTGTTTTTTGTTTTCACCTGCTGTATGTCTGCTGCTGCCTGTGTACTCTGCTAAATCAAAACAGACAACACTGCAACCATTCCAAAACCTGAATACCTAATTGGACAAAAACCTGGTGTCAAATCAGTGATTAACAATGGGTATTTAATCCTGCTATCCCATGATCAGTCATTGTAACACTCATACATAATTCTGCACACTGCTTGCACACACACACACACACAGACAGAAAGACAGAGACAGATACATACCTCAAATCAGTTTACAGCTTCATAAACAAGGCGCAAATAAGCCCTGATACTTGCAACAAGAGCTGTAAAAACCGACAGCTGTGTTGATGTCTCCATCAGGAGGGATAGAGACGACTCTGCTGCAGATACGACACTCTTCTCTTTACACAACTTATTAGGCAAAGTAATCACTTAACAAAGCTGCAGGTAATCAGTGCAGACAGGATCATATGGTCACCCATTTCGGATGCTGTCTGCGGGGATATGACCTGAATTTTAAAACCATCACCATCAATATATTGCCCCCACAAAACAAAACAACACAACTGTTTGCTTTCGGGATACCAATTGTGTAATGCAAAGAGAAACTGATTTAATTTTGTTTGCTGGGGAAAAAAGCAGCATGTTGCACTTGCATTTCCTCTCGACACCAGAGTAATTTTTGCTGTGTGAAATCAAATATATTTCTCATTACAGAGGGAGTGTTTGAAAGGAACAATGTAACATATCCATGGGACAATGTTGGACTGTTTTGAACAAAAATCATTGTCTGATATTTGCTTTCCAAAAATAAAAACAACTTCACTAAACACTAACTTTTTCGACAGCAAGTTGCACAGCTTCCGTGTTGAGAAATCAGTTTTTCTCGGGTTAAATGAATGTGACCAAACAAATACGAGTTAAAGCCTTGGATTCTCGAGTTTAAACAACAAAATTCAGTTCCCGAATGCCAAAAAAAGATCTGTTTGCTGTGATAACTTCAGTGCTATCAGCCCGAGGATCTCAGTTCTCCCCGCTGGACTTGATTCATGGTGAGATTAATTCAGGATTTAAATGGGTCAGAGGAATATTGGTATCCTGTCTTTCCCCCCTTTTTTGATCAAAGATGTTATATCCAGTCTAGACAGGAAAGACACTCTCAAATGTCTCATGCTGCACAGTGAGAAAGGAAACCTGTGCAAAAAGAGCCCTCTATTCCTCCCAAAATAGAAGACTTGTGGTTGCTGCAGATTAAGGTGTCACCCACTGAAAACAACGCACTCAATTTTGTTTCCATGGTGGCCCTGTATCTTCTGATAGAAACGATTTAGAGCCACTTCTGTTAACATCACATTTATTTATCCAGTGACCTTTCTCAAGGCAAGGATGACTTCTCCAGAGTAACTTTTGCTCTTGTGGCTCTAAATGTTTGCAGACGCTACACTGTATTATCTACTAGGAAATGTTTAGTGCAGACAAACCCAAAATAAAAGCTATGGCCTTGTTAGAGACGATACAGCGTCCAGTATCAAAAATCAAGCGCATCCATGTTTTTATTTTTCCAAATAGCAGATGACCTTTAGTTCATTTTACTCTAAAAGCAGAACTAGATGACAGAATTTATGAAGCAATGTCCTTTGACCTTGTTGTGTTGTCCTCATCTTTTTTTTTTTTCTTTTTTTTTTTTTTTTACAGGAAACACCTGCCTCAAACACATTTAGGGAGATTAGGAGTGAGCTTGTTATCTTTCCACTCCACGTTTGTGTCTTTTACAGGACTGAAATTTCAATGCAGGACCAGACACTGTGAAACTGTTTTCACAACCAGCAGAACACAGACGTCGTTCATTTGTTGCTGAAATGTTGTTCAGCCACATCAAGGACCCGCTCACATTGATAAATCCTCACCGTGCTGTCGGGATGAGGTAAAGGGATGCTGAATCTTTAAAAAAAAACAGGTCAGCAGTCATTAGAGTGCAATTAACAAGCTCTATTACACTCAACCCAAGAGGAACAAATAAAGGGAACCCTGATGCTTTAAAAGTTTTAAGTGAGGAAACTGCTTTTTAATGTAGGGCTGGTTATTCATACTCGATTCTTTTAAGGCAGTGGTGTCCAAATGGGGGGGGGGGGGGGGGGGGGGGGGGGCTTGGATGACTGGTGGAGAAATATAGAATCAAACAAAGTTAAATTAATCAAAATGATTTATGTGGGAGAAATAAACAAACAAGTGTTTGCTGATGTTGTTGTGTTGTTTATCAGTTGCTTCCCCAGTTAAGAATTAATAATAATTGTGGGATGAGGGGACTCTGAGTATCAAAACCTCTCCAGTAAAACGATCCTTCTATTTGATCCTTTTTGTACCCATATCTGAAAAAAAGAAGACTACTTGTATGGTTTCGCAGGCAGGCAATCACCACAGGCTGTCTTTGAAGTACTGTAACATGTGAATAGCTCACTAACACAGCAGCTACAGCCCATACAGTCTGTACTGTGGTGAGGCGTGCCTTTACCCACTTAGTCATTATGTTAACATCGCTGATGATTATTTAACAAAAATCTCATTGTGTTAATATTTTGTGAGAGCACCAACAGTTATGTTGTTATAATATTGATATGGAGGTATTTATTCAAACATATTGTGATATTTGATTTTGTCAGCCCTAACGGTGTATTATTTTAGAGACAATGTGTGCAACAAGATATATATCTTATATCGTGGAATATCCTAAAAATGCTGAGATAATATTTATAAGCCATATTGCCCAGGTTTAACATCAAATGAGAGGAAAAAGGTATCAAACGAAGTACTCTACTGGTATCAGTATTTAAAGGTACTGGTATTGTAATATTTTAAACTGTGGGTCTTCAACAGTGTAACTTCAGGAGGGTCCTCAGACTTACTATAAGGGAGCTGCCAAAATATTGCTTGACAATTTTTTTGTTTCAAAACTTAAAATATCACTGAAAATAAAGATGAACATGAACCCAAGATATTATAAACAAAAATAAATTGGCCTCAAACCAAAGACATTTCATTTACATTGACAAAGGGCTACCCATGATTCCTTGTGCAATGTGAAAGCTACATGTTATTCAAACATATTGGCCAATTAGCTGTATAGAGTGTTTTCATGGCACATTATTAATCCGGAGTTGGGCCATACACCCAACTCTGTTGCTCAAAATGATCAGTTTTGGCCAACCAAACATAGCTTTAAAGAATAACAAACTAGTTTCTCATCAGCCGAGATTTTTTGATAAATTGTTGAAGCGAGATGTTTTGAGATAATGTGCCTTTTTCACCCATCCACACACCATCTCCTTGTAGGCTTGTAAACTTTAGTAACATTTATGGTCTTCAGCTATATATGGCCTTGGCAAAAAAAAAATGAGGTTGTTCACTATGTCGGGTCATTCCAAGATGAAGGAGGCAGCTGGTGCAGACCTTTACCACCTATTAACTTCAGTTTCTCAAAATGTCATGCCCTTTCCCACTGACCCAGTCCTCAGCTTCCACACATTTCCCCAAACTTTTCTGTGGTTTCTTTTCTGTGGTTCCAAAGTTGGCTTTAATTCAGTATTCATCATGTAATTCATTCTGTTGTTTATATCCCAGTACCGCTAACATGGCCACGGATCCGTGTTACTGGTCAAACTGTAATGTCCGTGCAAACACTCTGTTATTATCCCAAGTGTACAAACACTCTTGTGAGGCACAATTGTTTCTTTTGTACCTTTATGAGCAAGAGACTCCTACATACCCTCTGCCTCAAAAAACACCAACGAAAATGCAGAGAGTGAGGGATCTAACATTGGACATATTACAACTGCTGCTGACTCAGCAGCTACAGGTAAGAGTAAACAAGAAAAGACTCAAAAATATTAAATGCAATATATGTAGCAGGGGGGTCCCTGCTCTCTCTATCAGCTCAGGGGCCTGAAAAACATTTCTAGTATTCATTCCTCACCTAAAAGAACTCGAAGAACAATGAACCTCACCATTTTAATCTTCTTCTGTGAATGCTCAACAACATATATAGAGAGACTTATTTTTTGTTGGAAAAGAGCATTAGTTCCATCACAGTCGTAAAGTGCATGCTGAATAAATACTTGGGGCTTGCAACATTGTCTTATTGATGTGCAGAATATACATGGGTAGGCGGAAAATCCCAAAACAAATTTCAGCAAGAGGGATTGTGATCTCATCATCAGGGAAGGACGATGGCTGAGATTGATTGTGCTGCGTCTTTTACAAAAAAAATAAAGTGTTTTCTTGGCAGCCCACATTGTGGATTTCTCATAGGAAAATGCTCTGCTTGCTCTGAAAATAATACATCTGTGGCTGTGTACATTTGCTCCAGGCTAGTGTGTGTCAGCCAACAATCTTTTAAGTGTGTGGTGATGTTTTATAGTGATCGTTTGACAGTGATGTAGTTAAGCTCGCCGCCAAACTTGCTGGCCTACAAAGCACCCCGCCTGTTTGTTAATGTTATTTGTAATCTGCCACTATCTTCCTGTAAAACACACACATACTACACACGCCTCCCATTGTCAGCATGCGGAGCGGAAGCGAGTTGAAAAAGAGAAAATAAAAAGGACAAAGTATCAGCGAGTCATAAACAATCAGCTATCTCGTTTCTGCAGCCTATCTGTCAGTCTTATCTGTCTCTTCCCACTACAGCGACGTTAATGATATCTCACTGGACCCTGCCAATAGTTAGAGCACATCAGCCGAACTAGGCCCATGCTTTGTAGATCTCATTTGATTTTCACTGCTGATAGTGGATGCGGCAATTTATGCCAGTGCTCATTCAAGTGGATGGAGATCAAAGAAGCTTGTCCTACCCCTCCCCTCACTCGCATCTCTGGTTTCATCAGATCTGCAACAGGACTCCTTACAGAGGCTCCCTGATTCACCCACTGAATCACCAGGGTCAAAATCCATTCCTGCAGAGCCAATGTGTCCTGAAAACCTTAACAGCGCTGCTTGAGAAATTTGCATTTATTTACAGGTTTATCAAGCATGGCAAAATGAGATATTCCAATCTGTCCTGATCGGACCCCGATTGTATTAACGGAAAAAAAGCAGTGTGACGTGTTATTTTTCTCTCTCCAGAACTAGAAAAGACAGACTGAGTGATGGTTATCATTTTCAGGTGTTGCTGAGCTGTATGAATGATTGCATCACTTCATACAGACAACCAAAGTGTAACTATAGACAAGGTTATTTAGCCTTGAATATTTGTTTAGGTCAACACTTAATGCATTACAAATCAGAAAAGGGAAAAAGAAAAACATTTTCATTTTTTTTTCTTCATGCTTTATTTATGAATAACATTTATCTATAATGGACTGTGCACACCTTGTACCTAATAAAATATCAGTCAATTTGTTTTGCACTGTCCCTGACTGTCTATTCATTGTAGGTATTTTTGTTTTATCAGTCCAGCTGCATTATAAGAAAATTAAAATACTACCACAAACAGCTCTTAGTAAGTAGTTGAGAGCATGTCCCACCCAAACAATGGCTGTGACGCATATTTAACAGTCAGTGTGACTCTAATGTACCTTGGCTACTTGCTTACTAAAAACTAAAATTCATATTTAAATAATGCAGGTTTGTTATTACTTTGTTTGTGGCAGGTCAAAAACACAAAACTCAGACTAGATTTGTTAACATCTGAAATAGGTTTGGAATGAAAATCGAATGTCAGATACAGTATATAGTACTAGAGTCCTGCACCAGGTCGATTACCGAACCCGGTGACAGGTGACCCGCAAAAATGTTGTGCAGTAAAAAATTATTTCTATAAATTCATAGGAGCAGAAACAATTAGGACTAGGCAGCAGGCAACAACAATAATATAACAGATACAATACAATAGTGTTTTTTTTCCCCTGGAGGAATCAGAAATGAAAATGATTGATCAGTATTTTTGACATTTATATCCATCAATTCAGTAATATCAAGCCTAATCAGCCAGCAGGATTTTATTGTGAAAGCCTTTGCTACAACCTTTGACCCCACATCCTGCCAAACAATGCAACATCACTGTCTGATCAGACAGCGTCTGATGACAAAAATAGCCAGCGATGATACCAGATTGTGGAGAATACATCATCGAAGGCCAAATCGGACATTTGGGAGGATTCTGGTGCAGTCAAAGGCTATGAGAATAATGTTGTCAGTGGCTTTGCTGCTTGTTAAAAGTTTCAAAAAATATTAGCTTTCGATAGCCACGAGTGATGCTCGTCGTCACTATGGAAACGCATAGAGAGCTGCAGGAGCAAAAGTGCTGCACCAGTTGAGAACACAAGTGATATGTGTGTTTAATCACTGGTGCAGATCAGGTCGCAGGGCTTATATTTATAGTTCCGACGGGTGCAGATTTGACTTGGGTTCAGGTGGAGGTGCATTTGCAAAACTGGACCCATGCAGGGCTCTGTGTAGTATTATATGTATTATATGTAGCAGGACACACACTGTACTGTATTGTATGTCAATGTCAACCTTTTTTGACCTCTGAACCATTGAAATTAACCAACTTGTAGACATTTTGTGTAGCAGACGTGATTTCTTTACCCCCATCTTATCACGTTAATTTGCTCCAGTTCCCATTCAACAAAAATATACGTGCAGCACTTTTGTTTTCGCTGCCATTTTTCATGAGAAGAAGTAAAATATCTTAGACTTCTTCTCTGCACCCAAAATGTTTATTTCTTTCAACAAGTTTGTTAAAAATCCAAGTTTGTGAGCACTTCACAGCGGAGTTATTGCAGAGGTGTGCTTTTGGCTGATTACAATATAAGGCCGCTCTAAAATGTGCAGTTTGATCCTGAAAAAAATAACTTTCATTAGGCACTGAATTGTGGCTATTTCATTTAGGGCTACAAATGCCTTTCTACCAGGGGGGTAAAGTCCTATTGTGCCTCTGATTGACTTAACTATATATTCCCTTTTCTAACCAAAAATCAATCACTCCCTATGCCTAAACCAACCCAATCAATTAAGGCAATGAGTACTACCCAGTCTGAGGCAGAGTAGTGGGCAGCTCAAGACTCTGCCCTCATGGGAAAAACATCTGTAGCCCTAGGTGAAATACCCATAGTTCAGTGCTTTTTTTTTTTTCAAAATAAAACTACATCGTAGAGTGCCCTTTTATTGTGACAAGAGCAAGGAACATCTGTGTAATAACCCTACTGTTTAATCAGCATCTCTGTTCCACACCTGGCAGGTGGATGGATTATCTTGGCAAAGTAGAGGTGCTCATTAAGGCGGATTTTTAACACATTTGTGAACATTTTGTGTGCAAAGAAGAAGTCTTACATCTTTTACTTCAACTCATGAAAAACAGGAACCAAACTAAAAGCGTTGGGTGGTTCAGGAGGTAGAGCGGATCATCCACTAATTGGAAGATTGACGGTTCGATCTCCGGCTCCTCCAGTTTGCATGTTGAAGTACCCCTGAAGATGCTGAATGTGACTAGCAATTGTAAAAGCTCTTAGAGTAGCCGATGGGGTAGACAAGTGTTATATAAATACCAGTCCATTTACCATATTTTTGTATATCTCATGACCCATATGTCCCATCCATCACACTGGAAGCCACGGTTCTATAACTTACATCTATATGCTGCTGCAGTCATGTCAGCTTGATTGATACATGAGGCAAATGTTAATTCTCGACCTGTTTTCCAAATGAAGGCAGGGGTGAAATGTGTCTGAATATGCAGCTGTGCTGTGTCATTTTAACAAGAGCTCATTACAGCTTCACCATGAGAAACCCAGTTCTCTAAAGAAAGAAAATAACATACGACAAAAAGCAGCCGGGACTTTGTTTCTATGAGACGAGTTCACACAAACCTGACAATTCACTTCAGATGATTCACCTCAGATATGTCACCTCATATCTCCATGAAATAGACTGTTTCATTATTAACCTTGCAGCTAATTAATCAATAGTATTCTACTCTTTTTACATTTATGTAAAGGTGAGTGAAAAGATGAACAGTAATCTTCTTCCACTTTTAATATGATTATTTTTTGGGATGCATGATACAGATACCAGCATCGGGTATCAGTCCGATACTGACCTCACGTACTCGTAATTGTACTCATAAAAATACTCTGATTCCCCCACACCTGATACTACGTCACGAAAAGTAGCCTCGACACAAACAAACATCTAAAGAGCCGCCATGACGCAGAGTTCAAGGTGTTTGTTGATGCTTACCCTCTTTTTTTGGTCGTGTCGTCATCATCACTCGCTGTCCTCAACGTCATCCATTAATGACCGCAGAGACTTTGGAAACTGTCCGTAAACTTCCACGTGAGTCCGTAAAAAACAGCTGTTGACCGCAGCCAGCCGCTGTCCAATCAGTCCTGGCGGGTGGAAACTAGTTGATGCTTCGGCAAATTAATCCGAAGACGAATAAAAAACTCCGCCGCCCCTTTCTTCGTAACAAACTGCTACAACTTCTCTTTGTGTAATAAATCTTCACCAAAACGGCCTGACAGCTCAGGACACACAACTTCACTCTTTGAGGTTCACAGCAGGATCAACAAAACTGATGCACACATGGCTCCACACTCATACCTGTCCCCCCCTAAACAATGACAGGTAGGAACTAATTATCTCTTAAACAAGAGGGACATGAAGACGAAACTTAAATACTACACATGTAAATTAAATTAAAATACAGGGTAAAATGCTGTACATGATAATGAAATAATTATCATATTTAACACAATTTATAATAGTAAACTTAATTCTGCAAGTCCACAATAATGAACTCCAGAGTATGTCATCATGTGATCTATACTGGGAATTTAAAGAGGAATTAAGTTCGAAAAGTATCTACTGTCAGGCTATTTGCAATTTCTGTATTTCCAATAGCAAAATTCCAAAGATAACAGGAAGATAAGGATAAAGAAATGAAAAGGGATAAAAAGGTTTTGTCCTTTATGTAATGATAAATTGTTGGGGGATGATTATCATGTTATGTTTGAATGTAAAAATCCAACCACTGTTGAGTATAGGAGGACGTACTTGCCAAAGTATTTTGTTAACTCTCCGTCTATGTTTAAACACATATTACTACTGCAGACACATAAACCTAGAATAGAAGGTAAATTAGGTGCCTTTCTGAGAAATGTCCTGCCTTTATCTAAATGACCTAGTTTGTCATATTGGTCTATTCTTGTCGTTTACCATTGTGTTTTTGTTTTATTATTTATTATTATTTATTTTGTTTGTGCTCCATACCATGTTGTGTGGTCTACAGTAATTAAATAAACTTGAAACTTGAAACTTGAAATTATTATGCTGAAATATACACAGTAAACTGCACAGCTTAATAAGGAACACAAAATCAGTAAAATAACTTACTACAAATAACCTTAAAATATAATGTGTACAGTAACTATGGTTACACTTGTAGCACGAAACAGCAGCAACAGTGATTTGTTACATTTAGAAAGTGACCATCTAATAAAAATAAAACATGTTTTAAAAGTTATTGTAAGAACTTTAATGGTATTATTAAGTACTTGTATCAGTACTCGGTATCGGCAAGTACCCAAATGTAAGTACTTGCAAAGTGGTATCGGTGCATCCCTAATTACTTTATGCAACTAAGGAAGAGAACAAATGGACATCTATGACAGCATTCATAGAGGGATCATTAAATCCACACTCACGTTACCAAAACAAGGCCAAAGATTCTGAAGAAGGATGTTCAACATTAGCCTAATTACTGAAATTAATGCTGACTGCTGCTGTAATTTATTAATAACTGTAAAAATATGCAGATGAATATTCATTCATGCCTTTGTGATGAAACACTAATAACATCTGTTAAATCTTTTAGTGTCAGACTCTTTCTTCTTTGGAGCAGATGCTAAAGTAGTTTGGTCAACCACACACACCTCAGAAAAGAAAGAAAAGTAAAAGAAAAACAAAACAAATGCGACAAATGTTTAACTGAGAGTTTATAGTGGGGGTACTCAACTTGATTTACCTGGGGGCCATTTTTTTTCAAAATGACAGCAGGCCGGGGGCCAATTAATAAACAAATATTGATAACGCTATTTATCAGTTAAATGAATAAACATTCAAAACTCCGTAGCTCATTTTTCTTTGAAATCCTTTGCTGTCGGACATATATTTTTTTTTTTCAAATTAATTGATTTATTAATTTGAACACACAAAATGTAATGTTTACCACAAGGGGTCTCTCTCACATTAAAACAATAACAAAAGACGCAGATGTCGTCGAGAAGCAGTGCAGGACCACGGGAGCTGTTTTCTTCACTTAAACTGATGTAAATCTATCTGACATGACTCAGGCAGGAATCACGATCATGGACATACTATTAATATTTTATTCACACTATGTTTAGTCACTTTTGACACCCTTATTCACTCTGATGCATCTGATGTATCCTGTGTTTTCCCGGAAGTTATTGCAATTAGCAGGAAACACATTGTTACCTTGAATACATTTGAACTGTATTTGAACATTGCTGGAAACATTTGGGAAAATGTAAAAAGACAGTTCAAAGAACATAACATAAGTCTGCCATTTTTAGAAACTTTAATGCAGAATTTTCACATATTATAGCTTTAACTTATTAATTATTATCTTGGTGGAAAGACTGACAGATAATTAGACATTTTCTGCATTTAATAACCGCAGCTGCATTTTAGCTGTAAAAGGTCTGTTGACATTTGATGGAGTTTATACAACATTAAACATAGTTGCAACTTATTAATTATTAATCACTTATAGGAATTTAACCGATTAAAAATGTATTACTCAATAATCAACTGAAACTCAACTGACTCTAGTAAAGGCAGTAATTGGACCTCATTTGATTTTGTTTTATCTGGCAGTCAGTGTTGAATAACGACTCTTAATCTTTAAATTGGGGGGCAGAAAAAATGTTTGTGTCTTATACAGTATGAACGATTAACTGATTGGGCCAATAGATTGTTATCATTTTCAACTATCAGTTAAGGGAAATGCACAAAATCTGCAACCCTAGCTGGAACCTTTTTCATCATGCAATCACTGAAATGTTAGAATATTCATAAACATAAACCTTAAACTGCTCCCACCAGAATTAGTTGCATATTGAAGCTCTTTTAGTGTAAAATACATATTCATCGGATCAGAATAATTCTAATTTCTGTAGAACTCTTGCTCTTCTGCAGCCAATGGTTGCATAGCTGCAGAGTTTGTCTTATTCTACTGCGCTCTGCACAGCCTGAAAGATTGTCACTCTGTTACTAACAATCTCATATCTGTCCCTCCTTCCTGGGAAAAAAAAACTGTGTGAAACAATTTATTTTCATTGTGAATTAGAAAATGGTCAGAGGGCCACTCGGCAAACTGCTGGCAGCCAGATTTGGTCTGCACAACACGAGCTGAGTATTACTGGCTTACAGAAGGCAGAGACTGCACCAGACAATGTGCAGCCAAAGAGTCTCATTGGAGAGCGGAAAAGCTTCTCCAGGACTACCATGCACTGAGGTAATTCACAGGGCAGTGATGAAGACAAGGCACCATGATTTAGCTTCCCATTAGCACACATATGCACACACCCACGTCTCTGCGCACAAACACGCACACTCACACAGCCACTGCTCAGTATTACTCTGTTGGAGAGATTGCACCCTGAGCAAACAATACAAAGTTTGCACTTTTTGATCTCTGTAAATGTGGCCATTTATGACAGGTAATAGCATTGTTATTCAACTCTTTGCTAACACTAAATGGAGCACCTCTATCAAAAAGTCCTTGATTTCTAAAAAAAAAAAAAAACAGTGTGCCCATATAAAAGGAAATCAAATTCGTATGAGCAATATGAACAGTAAACTTGATAACCTTACCTATGCGGTTATGCCTGATATAGTTGCAATATGGAGCAGAGCTACTCTGTTGTTTTCCAATTTCCGCTGATGCCTCAAACTTTTCCATCTCATACCGACAAACAACATCTCAGTGAAGATAGATGATAAAACTTACTTTAAGCCGTGCGCCATGATGGAAACAACACAACAAAATGGAAGAAAGATGCGTCTGTTCTTCGTGTTTAAAGTGCGAAGAAAAGCCTGTATTTGACTTTCAGGTCTTTCTCTTAACTTCTTCTGCGGTGTCATCTACAGCTCAACCTTTTCAAATGTCAGGTGTATCCTGCAGGCCACAGTGAAATAAGAATTCAGTGCCAGTGCTGTTTTTCTCATACACAGTGTGTATTTTTCGCCCCTGGTTCATTCTGAATAAATCATGGGTTCTTGTAATTACAGTTGCATACAGAGTTTAAATTTTAGGTTTATTGTGATTATTTTTATGAGGACATTCTGATCAAAATTACCCATGACTCTTTTAGTTCCTTGCTAATTTTCAACTGTAGTCCCTGAGCAAGAAGCTGCAAAAAGAGTCCAAACATACACCGAGAGGTAGTAGAGACATTTTCAGAGGATCCATTCAAGAGAGTGAGATTTTATAATTGATTTTATTTAAGTGTTGGATGTTACCCCAACTTTTTAGAGGCCATTTAATAATGACACATATTGCATGGGCTGAACTGAAACACTAGAATGTGTTTTCTATATTTAACCAAACCACAAGCTTTACATATAACCTTAACTCAGCAATGACCTTTCCCTAACCTGCCCTTTTCCCCTTACCTGAATCATCAAGTGTTTCAGTAGCCTTAACCTAACCACATGAGGGAGGCAGGACGCAAACCCCGATCTCCTTTGTTAAATTTATCTCCTTGTACGCCCACTGTTGACCCCGACCAACCTCCTACCACTGTGTGGTATGAGAACGTAGCACTTCCTTGAAAAGGTATAACCACTGAAGAAAACAAACAACAATTAAGTTTGTTCACGGTAGTATACATGTAAATTCTGAGGGGATGGAGGGACGGATGTATACATGGACAGATTTTACTGTCGTCCTTGACTGATATATCAATAAAACCAATCTAATTTGCTCAGATGACCAACCACAGCTACTGTATATCTGTCTATATTAGCATATATGTTGTCCAATATGTGCCTATATGAAAAGTTTTCGTAACAGAACAGAACACAGATTTTATTTGTTAGCTTTATAGGGAGCATCTTATGTGCATTGGATCATTTTTTCCCAATTCAGGTTTAATTCATAAATAGGCCTTTGTTTTGCTCAATTTATGTTTATTTACCAGTGAAAGTTTACTGTTTCAGTACCTTGACATAATTTTGGATGATAAAGTTTATTGTTAAACTGTAAAATATCCTGCCTTCATTACATGTGTCTGTCTCAAGGAATCAATGCACATAATGTGTGTTTACACATATATTCAGTATTCAGCATATTATATTATATTATTATAATCCAATCAATCAATTAAAGAGGGATTTAAGTTGAAATCTCATTGTACAATTCTGTTGTAAATGAAAAATAAAAATAAATCTTTTTGTGTCCTTATCCTTGTATAAAGAATATTAACCAATATATCTAAATCAGAATTTATATTATAGCCTATTGGTATCGTTATCAGCATCAGGGCCAAAAATCCAGTAACAGTCGGGTCCTGATAGATAGATTAATTTATTGTGATCATAAGAAATTTGTTTTAATGAACATCAGTCAACAAAATAACACAAAAAAACCTAGCAACATTATAAGTTTCGTAATGAACGTGGTAAAATTTTTGATGGTTATATGATAATATATAATTTAAACAGTGTTTGATTACAGCAAAAGCAGAAAAACTAACAGTAAATCCTGTCCAGAATCAAACAAGGTCAGCAACAGTCTCTCAGATGCAGGCACAACAGCAACACGGGTTTGTTTTTGCATCAATTAAACATCACAAATGACATGATGTCATTTCAAACTGTTGAGAGGTTTTAAATATAAAAGTTGGTGAAATGATTTCACTTTGCCCATCAGTACCCTTTGAACATTTTCAGCACATTTTAACAACACCACGATAATACTATTAACCGTGATAAGTTTATCTCTAAATGCCAACTACTATTAAAAGATGCTGGCAAAGTGATGAGTCAGTTTTAGTATCACTCAAAATTTTGTACCAGCACAGTTTTAATGCTCCAGACGTTGTCACAAACAGCAGCTGGTTATTCATATTTAAGCCCACGGCTGTCTGTGCTCAACTCCCCGCACACAATCCTGTGTCATGTTGTCAACAAACCAGCGTTTGAGGTCTCTGAAAATCCTCTCTTACACTGTACCATCCTCACACCTGCCAGAGGGCATGTTGCAGCTGCAGGGGCGAGAGCCTCCGACTGCGTGCCACATTTTAAAGCGGGCTACAAAGCAGCTGAATGAAGAGGGAGGTCTGTGGTCTCGCTGACTATCAAGGTGTGGTGACCCGTAGAACATGTATCATAACTGATTTTCTTTCTTTATCCTTTTGGTTATCCTTTCCTGAAAGCTGTAAATGATGTGCGGGGGCCAGAGCTTATCCAGACCCACATCTAGGAGCCGGCCACTGCAACAGGGCTTAGGGAGATAGTCAAGGGTCTTGATTCACTAACACCACCTAGACTAAGCTTATCAGGCTCTGCAGATGCTGCTACTAAAAGCTATCATTCTTGCCTTGGTTCTGTATCCACAGCAGGTTTTAGAGGCTGATGTAGTAATGACAAACTGGACAACCTTAATGATTTCATGGTAAATACAGGGCTGGGTTTTAAAAAATGCATTGCGTGCACTTTGGTTAAGGGAGAAACAATTATTATTGTAGATTATATGCATCACACTTTAATATATAGCTACACCCGCATTTATATTTCATAGCATACCTGTATTCTTAACATGCAGTGTATAGGCTAATAGAGGTAATTAACTGTGTCTGACACATTGCATCGTTTTAGACGGAAATGCGCAATTAAAAAAGCAGAATTCTTAATGCATGTATACGTTTATCTAAATCACCCTGTCACCAGGCTTTCCACATAGGATTTAGACTGTGCAAGATAGTTAATGGCTATTCATAATTTCTTTTGCTAGTGTCTACACTGCTAATAATTCAGCAGCAATTACGTTTAAATGATTCATGTGTCTGAAAAGAAAAAAAAAACACTAGTGTTGACATCCACAGTAATGAGCCTCCTGCATTTATGTAGAAGAATTGATAATAGTTGTTTTTAAGCAAAGGTACAAAGACATTTTAAGTGATTGTGGTGCAGCATAATTCAAATAATAAAACCCGCTACTTTGAATAATTTTTGTTAATGCAAGAGCCAAAGGCCATTCTTTACCATCCCTTCCCTTTGCAGCCCATTAGTGTCCAGTCAAATGCTGCTTTGTTGCTCCACGGGCATCATGTTGTAATTACTTTGTTGTGACTCTACACAAAAAGGAACGAAACACTGAATTAAGGCACCAAAGTCCTATCTGTAGGTCAGATTATGTGGTAGCCGTCTACCTCCTGTTTTGAAGTGACAGGTATCAAAGTAAAGGAGCACAGCATGGGAACCGGCAGCATGTTAGTCAACAAGCTGCTTATGTTATGAGATACTTGACATTGGCGATTTCTGGCTTTTTAACTATAAAAAAAAAACTTCTGAGTGTTTGAAGAAAAGTGGCTCCCACAGGTATGCTTCACTTGCCTTTTAGACTCCTTTGATTCTTTTAATTCTGCATGGTCACTGCTCATTAATGACCAGGTTTAGATTGGAAAATAAATTTGGTTGCTACTGTATGATGCTTAAAGTCTGTTTAATTAGTTTTCTTATTAATTAAAATCCCCGTTTGTATACTTAAAAAAAAAAAAAAAAAAATCCAAATAATGTTGACTGAAGTTTATTTCAGAGAAGCACATAAGCGCGATAAGTCATAAAAGTCCTCTGCCAAGTAAAATCACACCCTCGCGACATCAAACAAGGCAAGGAGGAGATTGAGGCCAAAACTACTGTGATTAAAGGACCCAAAAACCAAGAAAAGTGGTGATTATAAGGATCACATTACAGAGTTCCACAGTGTCTCCGAGCTTCCTTCCTGACTGGACGGGTCCCAAATCAGAGCACAGCATTTGATCTTCCAGCCGACAACTTGCCGCGGGCATCAGCAGTCAGCTGTGCTGTGAAAGTGTGAGAGGACAGAGGAAGAAAGAGGTGCACCACAGAGCTCTAACTGTAATATTGTTTTACTATTTAAGCACAAGTGAAGCATGGTGAATGGGTTTATTCTATTTCAGGACGGTAGTGTCCTCATGAAGAGTATCTCCCAAGTTGGGGATTTATCTTTATCACACCAAAGGTTAACATCGCCCAGTTAATTTCCTGGGGGCAGTGAGTTAAAATTTGCTCCAACAATGACACAAATTTTATAAAGGGGTTCTGTGTGTAATCACTTTAATGAAAATATTAAATGGGAATGACATGAGGTCTAAGACTGGAGGCTCTGATGCCGCTGACTCACCGATGTAGACCGGGGCTCTGACTCCCTGCAGCTGTTTCGGCTCTCCCAAAGTACAAAGTTTGGGAATCAAACACTGTTTTTCTCTTTAGGTTTTGCATTTGCATCTTGAGTGCGTTAACGCAGTGCTTGGACTATTTGAGTATTTACAAAATATATGCTTTCAGAAAATAAAGCCAACATTTCAAGTTTAAATAAAGTTTAGATATAAGTAATTTAAGTTTATCACTTAAATTATCTTTTATACTTGCTATATTGGGTTCCCTCTCATGTAACAATTTACCCTGGTTATCAAATTCTAAATGACTATTTCTGAGATTATTTTGTAAATTTCCTGATGTCATTTGGACAATAATGTTAAACCATAAAACACCCTGCCTCCATTACATATCTTTGCCACAATTAGCCCATAAAATACTATCACAATTATTTCAGGTTTTTCTAACAATTTGTATTATGACAAAACATTGAAAATTATGTTTGGTTTAAAACTCACAATAGCTGCTGATCTCTCTGCCAAGGATTTCTGGCTCCCCTCGTACTCAACTGAGTGCTTCTGCTTGAGGTGGTGAAATTAGTTTGTGGCAGAGGGGGAACCCTTAAGGCCTTCTAGGCCTTCAGTAGAGGCTAAACTTATCAGCATTTCAAATGTTATATATAAATATATTATATTTAACTTCTTCCTTTCTTTATCAGTAGCCCCTTCTCTTCTAATTCTAACTTTAACCTAATATTCTATCACGTTTGCTTCAGAAATTAAAGACCTTTTGTGTCCTGAAAACAGATTTTTTTTGTTCATCACTGTGACAGATGGTCATAGCTTGTGTTTTTGTTAGAAAGTGACAGGTGAATTAACCAATCACATTTTGATTATTAGTATGGGGGGGCATAAATCATCTCCTCAGACCAGCGCTGCCTTGCTTGTAGTCTATAGATGAAACAGACGAGACCAATGATGTGGCTAGTGGCTCGTTTGATTACTTGATACCCATGTTAAGGTGGGCTTTTGCAGCACAGCAGCACTGTATTATTATGGAGGGTGAAATTACACTAATCCACAAATCTGTCAGAAAACAATTTTTGGACACTTGAATCTTAATTAAAAGCTACTTCCAATAGTGCAGCACATTAGAGCTATGTTGGTAGAATAATATTACTGAGGACATACAGTATGCTACATACAAATATGTGTCTGGCACTGAAACAGAGATATAAGAATGATAACAAACTCAGAATTATTCATATGGTCTACTACAGCTCAACACAACACAAGCTGAATTATAACTTAAATGGATAGCAACAGAGTGAATGACTGTTTTTCTACTGTTCAATATTAGTTTAAATACAGAAAACTCTATAAAAACATGTCTTATTCTGTTATCATTGTGTAGTGTTTGCTCTCCTCTGCTGGGTTTGACATCTGAAAATTACACAGTACAGAAATTCGCTACTGTCACAATCTACCTAGTTTGGGCTGGTGATATGGGCATTGTTGGTTCTACAAAATATTAACGCAGTTCAGTTTTTAATAAATAATCATCAGTAATATGGATATAATGACTAAGTGGGTAAAGACAAAGAATAGAATGGCAAGAACAGTCCAGTAAGTTCAGAAAATTACATGACTTTAATGTAATGCAGCCTTTAAATCCAGGAAAAGACAACACTTAATGTCATACCACATTATAACAATCATACTATATCTAGTTTCAGGTAGAGGTATTGATATGATCTATATATTGAACAAAAATATATACTGCCCAGACCTAATGATCAATATGTTATTAATGAGCAACACATATGCTGATGTTAAGAAAATTATTGCACAAATCCACTAAAAATGATCAAAGGTATCTGTGCTACATGTTGATATTATTGCTTTTTTAAGACTTACACAGAATTAGCTCACTGCTGACTTCAAAGTGCCTGTGGCACATTTAGTCAGGTGATAATTATTCCAGCAGTCACCTACTGTCACGTGCAGGAATTAAATACTGAGCAGGAATTTAAAAAAATGAAAATATCATAAATTTGTAGTCTGGTTGTGTACTGGTGTCAGGTGCTTTATTTGAGTGCAGTGTAGTTATGAATTTAAATACTATGAATATTCACTTCAAGAGAATACTAATCAGTGCAAACACCGATTCTGAGGGATTAGCAGCTCTCCATCATGAGTAATATCCCACTGACAGCAAGCTGATCAAAGTGAAGAAACATGAATAGTAAGTCAAAAGGAACACAAAATGGTTCTGGTGGTTCTAAACAAAGATGGGGGAGATTTTTATTCCTTATGGAGAGTTAATCATTACTTCAAGAAATTATGCACATCTTCTAAGAAATCTGAACTATACTCACACTGCTGTACACAGCAAGATTACAGTGTTAACTATATGCAACATACTGTACTGTATATAACTCTATAATCTAACAGAGGAAGTCTAAAATGTCTTCTAGATATTTTTCTCCGTATAATGATTTCACAAAATCAATATAATAACTCATAACCCGCATTTGGTTTAGCTTGCAGGACATTGCAGTGCATGCTTCAGCGAGCTCAGTGCCCATGCTCTGAGTACATGCATGCAATATGAGATCAGTTTGTTTAATGCGTGTCAAGTATGAATAACACATTCATGTTTTAATATAATTTGTATATTTGGACTCACACTTATGTACATGGACACTGAGAGTCTGCCTTATGAGCCTGTTTGGGCTGGCATCTAAGATAACTAACTTACAATGATATCATAATACAGACCTCCCATCTGAGAGATTAGAGTTTTGTTGCTGGACATACTTAAGTCCATCTAAAGGTCAATATATGTTAGAACTATTTACCTGTAAATATGTCCAGTAGCATTATGATGGTAAATCTGAGAAATTACCAGCAGTCAGATAAAAGACATTTGAAAATCTGCAGGGACGTCTGGACACAGACATTCCTGTACCAGCGATACAAAGAGTGAAAATCTAAATGTCCTTCCGTAAATTGATGATCACAAAATAAATAAATAAATAAATAACATAGGGCAGCATTGTTTATTGTGTTCAACCTTCGGGTTTACGCAAAGATTAGGTTAATAAACAACTTTTTTAGGCTACAGTGTTGCAAGCTTATCAAAAAATTGTCAAGACGGCCCAATGTGAGCCAACAAGAACGTGCATTAGGCACACATCACTCCGTGTGACGCAGGACATGAGGCACCACCCCCAGGGTCAAATGCCAATACCAGGTTTTTATGGATTCCCATCCTTATATAGTGATTGACCTTGTACTGTAGGAGATGGCTGAACCAAATCAATACCAGGAAAGAGCATTATGTTGTGAGAAACTGTTATGCAGCTATGCTATGTTATCTTTCCAATATTCTGCTACCCTGCATGTGTTTATGTGTGCAATATGCTGTATACAGGCAGCATGAAAACCTCATTTTTTTTGTGTTTAGATTTTGTGTGAGAGGCCCTCAGATTGCTGTGATTTAATCTATTCTCTGCACAAAACAGTACAATGGAAATGCTGAGACAAGGATGAATGACCTAATCTCATTTCATTTTAAAAGGTTAGCCTTTTCTCCATCTCTTGGGCCTCTGGCCAGCTCTGGACCACCAGGTGTCCCATCTCCCCTTTCAAAGACAGCCAGTGTGACCCATTTTACAAGACATTTAGAAATGTCACAGTCATTAACAGTCGAAAATCTAACCTAACCGATCTTCTGCGGGATAAAAAAAAAAAAAAAAGGAGAGGCTAGCACAGCACAGTTATAATGTAGATTCTACAGTACATTACTCAAGACCCTCTTAATCCAGAATCTTCTAATTCATCTATAACAGCCATTATTAGCCATCTTTACACAGCATAAGCCATATCAAATCCAGCTTGGATAACATTGTAATTTGGCACAAGCAAGATTTACTTAGTGTTTTGGCAGCGGGCCAGCTTAAACCTATTTTTCGCTGAAGAATTCAATTTGGCATCATGCCACATGTGAACACCACCCGTGATTTACAGTGTCCTTCCCTTGGGCACATGTATGAACGCAATTATTCACACCTGCAAATGACTTACTGGTGACACATTTCTGACCATGAATTTGTGTTATGATGCCGATGTCTAATTCTGAGCTTTTGTAAGGAAAGCAACAAAGAAAAAGAAAGAAAAGAAAAAGCTAACCACTATTCATTTTCTCTGGGTAGTAACATTGCAATTTAGGAACCTCCCACATCACCAGTGCAACTATTCCACGCTAAAACTATCAAATATAAATTGTTACAGTGGGGTGGGAGTGTAATTTCATGCTAGAAGATTCAGGACAAATGTGTGGTGTGATACTTGTATAAATTCTGTCCCTAGCCACGAAAAACATAGACAGAAGTGACATATCCATTATGTCTGTCTGAGGTAGGGAAGTGACCTTTGAAACTCATTCTGTTCCTGCACACAGATGAGAATGGGGAGCACAAATTCCTCCTTTTATCAATCAGATGTCCTCAGTGTTTGCAAGGTCTCACTCACCCTGAATGATTGGACAACAGGATAATGAAATGTTAAAAAAAAAAAAGCAGATGTTTTAAGCACACTCTAAAAACCCAGGCCTGAAATAACTAATTTTGCCAGTCACTGTTTGCTACTTCAGAGACATGCAGAGGTCTAAATCATATTCTATCCAGAGGAATGTGGAGGACAGATACAGACCTAATGTGCATGCCAGAAAGAATAAAACCAATCAAAGTGAAAGTCAAATCCCTGCATGAGGCTGCAGGGAGGATCTGCTAACTCAAATGAACGTAAGTGAGCTGTTGTCCTAAAAACAGTTTACCTTTTGCAGTATCAACTGCCTTTCAAAATTTCCACATACAGCAATAGTTCACCCCAAAATCAAAAACATATTTTTCCTCTTACCTGAAGTGCTGTTTATCTATCTGTATTGTTTTGGTGTCAGTTGTCATGTTTTGAGGCTCTAGAGATGTCTGCCCTCTCTTCAATGTGATGGAACTAGATGGCACTTGGCTTGTGGTGCTCAAAGTGCCAAAAAATAGATTTGAAAACATCTGTCTTTCCAGAAATCATAACCCGGTTACTCAAGACAATCCACAGACCTTGTTGTGAGCAGCAGTGGTATTTAGGGACAATTTTCTTCCTACAGAACTACAAATGCCAACTGTATCACCATGCAGAAGGAAGCTTGTGCTCGTGACAGCATGGGATGTTATTTATGGTATCTTCCTCATTGAGCTGTAACCTCTCGTTGCTTCCTTTCTGCATGGTGGTATGATTAGTGGATATATAGTGGATATAATCCAGTAGAAAGTAGGGCTGTACCAAATATCTTCTTTGGGGCTTTGAAGCTTCAGCAGCACTTATTTGTTTTTTCAAAGCTTTTATTGGTCTGACAGATGACTTAGGGTTAGTCAGTTAGTAAGGCAGCATGTGTCTCCTCCTTCTCTTCTGCAGCGGGTGCTGGTCAGCTCGGTGTCACTTGTGCTGCCGATGTTCTGTCAGACTGTCTCCTGCTTGTGCTGAAGCTGCTGTCTCTCTCTCAGAAAAGCGGTCTGAGAGACGGATGAGTCCGAGACCATTGTAATGTGTCCAGCTTGTGCTGAAGCTGCAGCAGCAGCGGCAGCACCTGCTGTGTCTGTGTCTTTGTTGGAGACAGAGACAGAGAGAAGGAAGCATGGTGAGCCAATGGAAGAGGGACCAGCAGCAACTTCATCGCAAGTTTGATGACACAGATGGACAAAACACTGAGCGACACAGAGGCAGCAAGTGGGGGAAAAATATATGAATAGTATAGTATAGTTGTATATGAATAATGTAAATACCATGACAACAAACCAAACTTCTTAGAAGCATTTGGTAAAACCCCAAAAGAAAGAAAATATTTCCTACATGAAATTGCCCATAACTGTGAATTATCTTAATCTCATCATTTCTGTTTAAGATCCATTGCTGTTGAGCTTTTTTAAAAAAAAATTTGTTTGCTTGTTTTTTTTTTTTTCTTTCTTCTGATATCACCAAAACTTCCCACCTCACACCAGAACAATTGAGACAGACACATAACACTACAGTAAGAAAAAAAAATCTGTTTTTTTTTCTACTTTGCTGTGAACCATCCCTTTAACTCCAAGAATTTTCTAGATACAGAGGATCCCTGGTGAGGTTTAATATAGTGCATATGGGACTCCAAAAGTGATTTGAGGTTTCACCACCAATTAGGCAACAGCAAGAGAAAACCAGCCGAAGTAGAGATTTGCTGCATTTAATCAGCTGACTTGAAGGGCTGGTTGTTTTGAGTCGCAGCGGCAAGGCCAAGAGGTAATTTGACTAGACACACAGAGACACATGCATGCTAATGACTGTCTGCGCTTCATTACCCCACCCTGGGACTGCACTGTTGAAGGGAGACTGTTATTACTGAATAGATCTTTCTATCATCCTACCTTTTGTAGGACTTAAACTCCCTCCTGTATCAACTTTGTCCCGAGTTTGGTGCATTATATTGTTTGCATATCTGACTGAGAATGCCATCGCAATGTCATTACTACTGCCTTCCCACTTCATTTACCAAGCCCTGACTCGACAGTGATACGTTGGAATGAGAGTCCCTGCTGCTGAGGAGATGGAGATAACAGGATGATTCATAGTCTTTCAAAAGAGGTCACAGCTTCCTGTGCTTTTACGACTGGAATTTGGGATTCCCTCGGTGCACGCAGTGAAGGGCAGCAAGCCAAGCGTCCCAGTTGGCATACGAAATTAGCTGTGGCGTGGATAAGGAGCAAACACCTCGCAACTCATTATCCTGAATTGCAAAGCTTTTCTGATAAGTTTAAGTGGTCTTATTTTAGAAATGCACAAATCCAAACCTGTAATATTAGAGATGCAATTACTGTCAGAAAACGTCACTAATAACAAATGAACTATGGTAGCAAATACATTTTTATGCTGAAAAAAACGAGGACCTTGACCAGATCAGGGGAATTGCATAAAGCAAGACGTAAGTTGTGCAGGAGGATTACTGAAATAGGATGTGGAAATTCACATCTAATAAAACAAGGGGATGTGAAGGTTAAATGCAAGCGCCTCTCGCCATCCTCCCTGTTTCTAATTACTGGGCGAGAGCGTGAGAGAGCCACGCTCCTGATTGCAGCTGCCTGGTGACTGCAGCAGAAACCAAATCTTCTCTGCTGTCTATTATAATGAAAGTGACCAGACCCTCAGGCACTCTGTCAGTGTTTCTGTGGGGAGAATTGGACTCTGTGACAGCTTCTAAGTTTAACCTAACCTTCCTGATGAATTAAACACTGCCTTGATTTCTAGATCATAACCAAAGATAGCCATTAGGGTGTATTGTCATGTTGACAATGTGTGAACGTGCAGGGGTTGCACTCATGCACATCATGACACGTGTAATAAACAGACAAGATCATTAATTAAAGCTCTGTTTTAATGAGACTGTCACCACTGCCTCCTGGCTTAAAGCCTACACAGTGATGTACTGCCTAACCATTATCATTTGAAACTGTTGACCAATAAAACATAACGTTTCTGGTTTGTCACAGCAGAATGTGGTGTGAGGCTGGTATCAAATTCAGAAATGGCTGGTTACTTGTTACTGTAATTTAAGGATGTTGCACACTGTAACACAATAGCAGCTGTCAGCGGCAATTGTATGCTACTTCTTTCTATATCTCACCCGTAACACAATGCATTTTCACAGCATGACAGCAAAGCAGCTTAACCCAGCAGCTTCATATATTTTCTTGTCCCGAACTGACACAAAATTGTTATTAAAGGATGGATTTCAAAGGCAGATCAAAAGCTCTCAGATAGAGAAATGAAACTGCTGCGTTAAAATTTAATTTTATCAGATGAACTGAGTGTTGGGTTCATGCATCACAAAGTTTTTCAGAAGATGTAATCAGTTTGTAACTCGTCACATCGTCATCATCACAGGAGGGTACTGCAACATCACGCTCACACTTATTTAAAATATTACATGCGGTTATAGATTACACAGAAGCCAGGGCTCATCAATAGAGACCGTCAACTTGAAAAAAAAAAGTGAAAAGTGTTATTAAGCAAAAGTAAACATTATTAAACTAATCAATTTTTCATGCAAAAATGGCAGAAAATGCTGTTTTCAGCCTCTCAAATATGGACATTTTTGCTTTTCTCAATTTATGATCATATAAAACTGAATATCTTTGGTTAGGACACGACAAAACAAGACATTTAAAGGCATCACCATGGACTCTGAGAAACTGAGATGGACATTTTTTACTATTTTTACATTTTATAGACATTGAAATACTATTTTAAACATCACTGTTAACTTGAGTCTTTGTTGTCATTTGACAACCACTCATAAATAAAACTATTTGTACATGGGCAAGTAAAAATTAAGATTAAGATTTCTGACCCACTTGCCCGACCACACAGGTGAAAACCTGAATGTTGAACCCTGGAAGCTGTGAGTGTCTGTACATCAAGGAGAACACACCCTATTCTCCAGTTTACCCTTCTTTTTAATATTAATTATTTAAAATTAACTGAATGAAATTTATATTAGGATTGTCTTACATCTTTAGCTTATTTCTTCAATATATGTTAAGACCTACCTCCTGTCAATCACAAACCATTTAAATCAAGAGACAAATTAAAGCAATCTGCTTCCACCAGCTGCAATAGACTGAGCTTGGAAACTACCTCCAAATAATTTTAGATGTACAGTGAAAAAAGTAAATGAAAAATGTGATAAAGTTTCACATTTTTCATAACACAATAGCACAGAAAACATATCTAAGCTGGTGTGAAACAGTAAGTAAGTATGCAAGAAATGAGCACAAACTCTAATCAAGCCTGAAGTGTCATTTAACATTCATTTTCCCCTCTGGCTTAATTATTTCCTCCTCGCTAAAACCTTGCTTATGCCGGATAAAAGGTAGACACCCTGCAAGTCCACTATGCAGCTGAAGCATAACAGATAATCATTCAAACATTTAGAGCACTTCTAATCCGATCCACCAGAAATCAGTGTTGTTGGGACACTACAACATGCAAATTCCACACAAAAGAGGTCAGAGATAAGCACCGAACCTGCCCAGAGGCGGCTAAATATTGAGTCACACTGCCACTATCCCATTAACGGTTACCGTTTATCTGAAAACACACTGCCCCCGTAATTATCTGTAGTTTGGAGCTCAAACAGAAACAACATCACATCCAGTGTTGACTCACTTGGACAATCAAAGTGCCCTATTTAAGTCATATATATTAGTGGTCGTCTGATATGTGTTTTTCAGTGGTTGGTGGTGATGTTTACAGAACGAGGCAGCCAATGTATGTATCTTCGATATATAATGCCAAGATTACAACAAAGAAAAGTAGAAAAGATGAATAGATTTCATAATCAATGTCATTCAACTGCATTGTTCTGTACATTATAAAATAATAGACATTTATCAGATTTAGATTAGATTTGTTAGGATATAAATAATGTGTTAACATCTAGAAAAGGACTGAGGAATTTATAGGCAAGCATGTACAGCATGAGAATTATAGTTCAGAGTGTGGGGGTGGACAGAGGTAACACATACACTGGGTCAACTGACTGACGTTGCCCTTTAGCTGCTGCACTGCAAACTGACAGCTGTCATGACTAATATTATCCTATAGTTCCCCCTGCCTGACTCACACTTTTTATCTGTGACTGCGGACACACATAAGTTAAGTGATATTGAAGGGATATCGACCCAGAGATCTCCAGAAAGACATCAGCACTGGTTAGCATACTAACTAGCTGGGAACTGAGACGTTTTTATTGCACTTTGTAACGTAATGAGTTGTTTCTCCTCTGCTCTGCTGCGTTTGTCTGTGTCGATCCCATGGATGTAAGCATACAGAACAGAGGAAAGAAACCACGATAGGGAGAAAGTGCAACTGACAGCAAAACGCAGTGAAGGCTCTCACACACTGAGCTGAGAGTAAAGAGTTAGGGATGAACAATTAATCGCAATTTTATGGCCTATACTGCAATTTTCAAAGTGTAGGAGGCACAATATTTGTTAAAGGCGAAACTTGTCAAAATACCATATTAAATTTCATACTGTTGTGCTGCAGAGATGTCCTGACCTACAGACTACAATTGTTGCGATTCCAGAATTTTAAACTGCGATATCAAAAAATGATACTCGATACCTCTTCTAATACAGCAGCAAAAAGAAAGAACAGTGTTTATTTTTTCTGTTAACAACCTGCACACAGTGCTGCTAGAGAAAAACTCTCTGAACTCTGTCTGGTTGTGCTGCAAGCCAAATTTCGGGCAGGAAAATGAAGACTGAACTGCACTGAGGTCTTGAATGAGCAATTATATCTTTTGTGTTATGGCTTTGGTACTTTCAATACTATAATTAATGGGTATTATATTGTTTTAAACGTTAAGTATTTAAAAAATATTTAAGATCTGATACTTTTGACAACCTTACTACAGACTTAAGAAAACACATATTTCAAAGTGTTTTTCAATGAAATTGAAAATAATGTAAAAATGAGCATTCAGTCAGAATAATCTCAATTATGCTGATTTTTTTCAGAATCATTCAGCCTGAAAACAAGTGCACATAAATTAGGGAAATAACAAAAAATAAATATTTCATGCCTTTCAGAGGGGCATTCAGCGGACAAAGCAATGGTGGGGGAAACACTGTAAAGATGCACTAAGCAGGGCGTCCTGGTAGCTCATTTGGTAAAGTGTGAAGCCCGTATACAGAGACTATCAGTCCTCAGTGGACATGATTTCGATTCCCGTCTGTGGTCCTGCGCTGCGTGTCTTTCCCCCCTCTCTCAACCCCATTTCCTCTTTCTCAAACTGTCCTGTCAATAAGAGCCAAAAAATTATCTTCAAGAAAAACACTAAAAAATATTGCACCTAGCAATACTGAAACGTTAAAAAAGTTGTTAGTCCTGAGCACACTATTGAAATTACATCCTCAGAAGGCACTTTATTAGGTACAACTGTACAATCTAATGTAACCCAATAATATGATATTCTTTTTTTCACAGTGTCATAGAGGTGTTAATTCCATTACATGTTTTAGCATTGAGGTCTTCGTGGTGTTGTTGTACTGGATTGCATTATATTCAGCAATGTTTCTCATATTCTGCCTCCCTCAGTGTATGTAAATGAGAAGAACAAACAATTACAAATATCCATAATGTAGTCCAGTACAACACCACATTTAACTATGACCCAAAAAACAAACGTAATTGAATTTATATGCCGCCTGGTATAAAACGATGCAGCTCAGCTGGAGCTCGGACAAGCTAATTGTATGCTATCATTTAAACATGCACACACACATTTAGTTAATGTAATGTAATAAAATGTTGTGGGTGCAAAAAAAAAAAAAAGCAAACAGCCCAAATCCGATGCATTTCTGCACTGGAGAACTACAGAGGTCACATCGATGATGCTATTAACAAACTCATCGCTCATTAAGTTAGGTGAATCATGCAGGAAGGTCTGCTACTCCTTTTACAATAGACAGCCACATTATGTGTCACTCTTATCTCGTGAATTGAGATCAAAGAATAAACTAAGGCTCCAATATCCTACATAATTCCTCATGACTTGTTTAATTCAGCCAACAACTGGCTTTCAGCTTTGATATACCAAAGTGAACAAAAACCTTTCTCTCACTCTCTCTCTCTCTCTCTCTCTTACACACACACACACACACACACACACACACACACACACACACACACACACACACAGAAGTCCAATAAACTGAAAGACTTAGGAAGGTGTCCATCAGCTGTTTGTTGAGTTGAGCAGGACTGTGTAATGGGACTAAATTCAGTATCACAATATGAAAAAAAAATCCTTCTGATGTCACATTGCAGTATGATAAATGTAAAAAAATATCACAAAATAAATGATCTTCAAACAAATGCTCTATCGATCTTCAATGCAATGAACCATGTTCCACTGTAATGTATTACATTAGAGAAAAACTGCTCTCTTTCCTTTTGCTGGCAGACGTGTCTACATCTCATTTATTCACAAAGTTTCCACACCAACACTAAGGTTTGGAAGCAAGAATTGAAACTTGGCCTGGGTGATAAAACGATAGCGATATCTCTTGGTGATAGACACGTCATCAACAGCAATGAGACAGTAGTTTGATGAAATGTTCAGTGGTTTCACTTAAATACATGAAAGGCAAACCATCATGAAAGCACGTAATGAATACACCCTGGTTCATTAACAGCCTGTCACATCCCTTGTTAACATGCAAACAGCCATCATCAACAGTTGTGCGTTTGGCCCATAGACAAGTGATGACAACAGCATTAAGATACATGTGAGACAACAACAGCATGACAAAATGAGCAAATATATATATTAAAACAAACAAACAAACAAACAAACAAAAAAACAGGTCGGCTTGCCAGTATGGTAGGTTCTTTTTTTTTTTTTTTTTTTTTTTAAGTGGACAAGTTAAGTCAAACTCAACCACTTTTCAAGCATTTTCAAGTCTGTAGTAAATAACATATCTGTAAAAATATACATGTTCAAAATGTTTAAATCAGATTTTACTGTGCTATAAACAACCAAAAGAAGAGTGACAAAGGTTTAGGAAAACAAAATGAGATGTGGCAGCTGTCTTTCAGTAGACTTGGCATCCTGTTAGAGATGCAACAATGAATCAATTAATTGGTTATTAATCAATTATTAAATTAATCTCCAACTATTCTGGTAATTGATTAGTTGGTTTGAGTATTTTTTTTTTTAGAATAACAGTCAACATTTCTCTGATTTCAGCTTTTTCAATGTGAATATTTTCTGGTTTCTTTAATCCTCTGACAGTAAACTGAATATCTTTGAGTTGTGGACAAAACAAATCGTTTCAGGACGTCACCTTGAGCTTTGCAAAACTGATCGATATTTTTTCACCATTTTCTGACATTTTATGGACCAAACTACTCATTGAGTAATTGAGGAAATAATCGAGACAACATAAAACAACCACAATTATCAAAAAAACTTAAATTTCAATAAACAGTGACATCCCAGCATATTGTGAGTGTTGGGTGGTAGTAAGACTTGAGCGTCATCATTTTGTGCAAAAGTCCAAAGAAATTAGGCTCTTTGACTTTCAGTATTGTATTACTTTGTCTACAAACTACACAGTCAGACAGTGATTTATTGTGAAAGTAAAGCTATTACAACTTCAAGCAGTTTCAAGTATTTTATCCAAAATCAAATTCAAGCATTTTCAAGGATTTTCCAGCAGCTCTAAGAACCCTGAAGGGAGCTCGGAATAGGACCACGGCTCTTTCGCATTGAAAGGAGCCAAGGACGCCATGCTCGGCCTACTGCCACCATGACACAACCCTGGACAAGCAGACGAAAATGAATGGATGGACAAGAACGGTAATACAACAAACTTACTTTATCACTTCAGCAGAAGCAGCAGTTGGAGTTCACAGCATGGCGTCAATCACAAGCTACATGATTGATAATTAGCAAAATTAAACTTCACTATTGTAACAGACTTTTCAGGTATATCCCAGGCCTAACTGGAATGGTTGGTTATTACTCCAAGTGTATCAATTCCTTTTATTAATGCCAGTATTGTATCTTGCTCACTAAAGGTCACAGTAAGTCTTTTTCCCGTCAGATAGTGTTTCCCTCTGATTAGAATAGTGTTCTCGTGCCGACTCTGAGTGGCATTAGGGGTGAGACTGAGGTTAGGTTATAGTAAGGGGAAACACATATCCACTGGGAAACAGACTTTGACACAACCCAGCCATGTTTTACTGAGAGCTGCACAATGCATAACAATGACATCAACCTCATGTTTCTGGGCTGCTGGAAACTTGCAAGAAGGACGAGTCACTGCAGAGAGGGAATGGTCCAAAAACAGTGCTAGTTATAAAATCAAGAAAAAATTGAGTATTGCAATATTTTATTTTGTGATGCTGTATCACTTCTCAAAACACTGTATTGTGATATTGTGATACACAAAGATTCATGGCGGTGGTTAATTTTGTGTTATTTTAGAGATGCAAACCTTTTTAACTCAAATGTTAAACATATGGTGGTTTGTTCTTTATACAATGACAGTTTTCCTAAAATTGGATTTAAAAAAGCAATATATCATCCTGCTTACAGTATCGTAATATATTGCAATGTATTGAATCGTAACCCATGTATCATAATACTTATCATATCTCCAGATTCTTGCCAGTGCACAGACCTACTTATTAATTTATAGTAAGAGTGGAAACACAAACAATATGTTGAAACATCTGTCTGCACAACGTGGACTTAAATTCCAGGAATGCCATGTATTTAACACTCTGCACACAAGTGACATGGCTCACTAACAAGCAGCACATCCATAACAGAGGGTAAATATCTTTATATTAACATTAATGCCACACAGACAGGCTTTAGGGGTGCTACTTTCTGTCTTTTTTAATTTTTTTTTCTCTTTTTAAGTTTCCTTAGTCAACAAATGCCTGTGCTATCAAAATATTAAATGAGATGTAATTACTTAAATTCTTGTGGTGATTAATCGATTCATGATGAATCATTAACACCCCAATCAGACTTAGCAGATTTTTTCTTTAATTAAAGAACCTCAATGAAAAAAATATTCTTCCATTTCATTCACTTTAGATGATTACAGACAGAGCTAGCTCTCAGGCTGCAGCCAGCTTGAGTAAAATTGATCAGGAATCAATAAGGGAAGTGATAAAGAATCAGATTCCAGTCCCTAATAAACACAGTATACAACTATATCTTTCTGACTTACACACAAGCCCTATTCTTTGGTGTCTTTCTCATTAGTCTTACTAACGTCTCAACATACATTTTCAGATGCATGACCTTTGTTTGTCCCACATTATTTGAACATTGAACAAATGATACTGACAATAAAACTGCACAGCCGACACTTGTCAGGAGTGATAATTTCATGTTTCAGTAAATCTATATTTTTGCTCTTCAATCAAAGATTACTAGTGAGAACTAGTGAGTCACCCTGTCGCCTAATTTTAAGGTCTACAATCTGACAAAGCATCATATCTGTCCTTACTTGTAGAGTTGAGTTTGACAACCCAAATGTAGGTCTTTTGGCTTCCTTGTCAAACATAAGTAAAACAGGCTCAGCACATCATTTCTTGGCAGTTGTTTGTAGATACCAGCGAGACATATAATGTGCTGACTTTGCTTTAATTCCTGGCTTGGGGGCAGGATGCCCAACACACTGTGTGCGGCAGTGAGCCTCTCTAGTTTGATAGAACATGCAAATGAAATTCATCTTCTCTTAGCGCGTACAGGATTTCTCAGACCGGCTTCTGTTTGAAATTGTATTTTTGAGTATGGATTTTAATAAGTAGATTGTGGGCACATTTTCTCTCAGGATGCCAGACAACACCTTTTTCATTCTTTACCGCCTGTTCCTCCATTTCATTTCCACCAGAGCTGTGCTTTTAACTACACTGACTTTCATTATTCAAGTCTATAATGACTCATTATATTTTAGTACGTTTGTTATATTTCTCACTTCTCTGACCTCAAAATAAATACTGCTTACCGTGCTGTCCTACATTTGGGTACAGCTGATTGCCGAAAGCAAAAATCCTTGGACACAGTTGTGTTGCTTTTATTAGAAAGACAATTCAACATTAAAAAACAATGAAAATTATCAACTCTTGCACTCCATATGGCTGCATAACAGTAATAATGATATAATACAATGTAACAAAGCAATCTGTGTTCAGGAAATAAACCTAGTCCTCTATTTTGCTTGTACACCTAACAGGGACATATCATTAGACATTAAATGGAGATGGACTGTCATTGTTCACCTCATTGATATGACATGGGACCTTCACTCATTAGCTGCCCCTCAGCTACTTTGTGTCAGGTCATTGATAGTTACAACTAAACAGGGCTTCTGGCTAATAATTGCGAGTTGAAAGTAGTTTATTCAGCAATATTGCAGTCAAATGTTTACTCAACATGAGCAGTGAATGCCTCAGACTTGGAAACTATCACTGTGAGAAGTTTCTAGGGACAATTTCTCAAGTCTCTTTGAACAGTGAAACCTGTTAGTCTGGCATACCAGGCAGCAGGGGATGAGTAATTAATACAAAAATGTTATAGAAGTATTCCCTTTAGTTCTGCAGACAGAGAATGGCAAACACTACAGGCTGCAGCAGAGTTGCACTGTGAGACTCAGCTTCGTTTTTGTTATATAAAAGCTCAAATCAGATGCAGAAAAACACTTTCTGCAAACAGCTTATGTTAACT
Source organism: Lutjanus erythropterus (assembly GCF_056507025.1). NCBI lineage: Eukaryota > Metazoa > Chordata > Actinopteri > Lutjaniformes > Lutjanidae > Lutjanus > Lutjanus erythropterus. Next base: position 38,779,983 of record NC_139320.1, read on the forward strand.
CCACATGCTAAAATGTCAAGTATTCAAGTGACATCCTTTTAAGTGATCTTCCAAGGTCTAGATCGGCAGTTCTCAAAAAACCGATGAATGATGAGTGCCAATTTAGGGAGCCAGCATATGATAAGCAGCCACACAAGAAAATCCAAGAAGTTGTTGGATTTGTGATTTTGTCTCATAACATTAAATTCCTTGAGCCTGTGTGCAAATCAGTTTATCTGTCCCCTGTGTTTCAACATGGTAAGAGTTCATCTGTTTTTCCTGAAACCTCCTCAACCATACAGTGTTTTTGCTGTGGTGGCTTTTCCGTCTGACTTTCACATTAAACTGCCAAGTTATCCACACTAGCATTAGCACTAGCGCTGTTGATAAAATAGAATCCCTGCAAGTAGTTGCCATGCAACCGGTACCCTCCTACCCTCAGCTGTCAGTCCTAACCTGACAGACCCTTGTTAAGCCGGGTATACGCTGCAATTTTGGGCTGACGTAAGCCGACCAACGTGAAAGAAATATGATGATATCTGTGAGAGAGGTTCGAAAATAGCTGTTGTCACGGTCTTACAACAAAGATACCCTGGGACAAAAGTCTAACAGTAACAGAAATTTAGGACAACCGTCTCACAACGTTACTGCTGCAACGGCCTGCAACTCCTAACCAACCAACCAACAGGAATGTAGTGTGTGTCGGTGGACAAACACAGATCATATCAGTAGATGCTACAGCACACAAACAGACACTTATATGTGCTATTTTGGCACACATTTAACATGGCATCCGATGTTGGCTTCTTTTCTCTCGGCATGATCAGGTCCACATCCTCCTCATCCTCCCTGGATTTTTATCCCCAAACGCACATAAAACCAGGTGCAGGTGCTCAATTCTTGATCAGCTTCATTAATTGCCACTGTAGCGGTGCAGAAAGATGAAACATGGTGATTATGCTGACTTGCGGGGCAGCCTACGATTCACGTGTGATCACGGCAGAGTCAAAATACCATCTGGATGTCATATCTAAGTTTATTAGATCTATGCTGTACAGCATGGCTTGCAACAGACTTACAAGATTGCTGAAATCTCAGTCTCTGGGTGTCACTACAGGGGTGTAGGTTGATGCTGAGTAGTATATTAAATATCAGCTATTGAAAGTCAAAGTATGGAAATTGAATTACTAAAATGTCATGTATGCATTTCCCTCAGAAAGGGACAAATAAAAGTTACATCTAGAACCCCTCGTCTAGATGTAGTATTTAAATGCTACATGGCAGCTTGTAGTTTGCTCATGAGCCAGATGTTAGTCTGACTAATGTGGAAGTCAGCAAAATGGATTTGATAGTTTGAATAAGTTTGAAAAACAGCCTCTGTTAAAATGTTAAGCCCACAGAAACTTTTAACACATTATCGTGCCTCTTGGTGCTGAGGGAAAACATTCACAGAAAATATTCACACATGTAATATTGATCACTTTGCTTTTCACTTGGCCTTTATGAAAAATACCCACAACTCTGCTGCTGCAGTGGGATTCGTCTTCTAAAAAAGTGAAGATGAAAAGCAGAGAAATGATAGCCATGCTACACCACACCTAGTCACATCCATAATAGCCGACATGATTGGACAAATCTCTTCTTTGTTCACCTAATAAGTAAAACACAATGGTGAATCATCTGTGCCAAAAACTTTTGTTGCCACTGGTCCTGGCTGACCACAGGAGCAAAAAATTGGCAGCTGGATTGGGCTTGCAGCATGCCAGAGATGCCGTCATGCCAAGCCATAATGTGATCAAATCTGCCTCTCTTTGCTTTGCCACACCTACTCTGCAGAGCCACTGTACAATTCATCCATCCCCACCCCTCTTGGCATTGTCTAATGTGCAGTTCCCCAAATTTTTATTATGCCAAGGAATCACAAATTACTGCATTGCAGCCACAGACCCCACAAATAAGTCAGCTGTTTTTCAATTCTGTGCAAAGCAGAGCACAATCTAACATGGAAAATGTTGTTATATAACAAATATATGATGCCATTTCCTTACTATAATTGTACATGTTATTCTGTTTATTACTTTGGGGAGGTTTATTCTTTCTAAAATTCAGTGTTGCCAACAAAACATCCTCATCCAGTTCAGCTTTTTGTCCTAATTTGCTCTTTTGAATTTAGCATGTCCTCGCACTAGATTTAGGTAACAACCACAACATTTAATACTGTGTTGTTCTCCATATGCTCAGTATTCATCGTAGTTACTTTGCTCACTAAAGGTCACTTTTATGATTTTACCTAATGGTCAAAATGGCCCCAAAATTACCTCTAACTGAGAAACAGAATTTAAACCAGCCATTATGCAGCACTGGCCAAGTCTATGCTGAACCGTGAATGTTTTGAATTGGAGGCATAGGACATCAAACCTATAAAACCAAAGCAGAAGAGGCAGTAAAACATCTGCAAAACATTTGCTCTATCTACAAGCAAACAGCCTATTTAAAACCCTGCTCTGAAACTTAACACCAGCAGTCAATTTTTAGTGAGGCCATACTATGAAGACGTAAGAAAAGATATGAAGGAAAGATGCCAAGATGTCACAACTCTCCTGCCCTCAATTATGTGCTTCACACATAAGGATGAATATTCCATATTCTGTTATCTTTTAATGCAAGTTAGAATAGCATTCTGGTTTTTGTTAGTAAGCACTGAAACTGTCTGTCCTCATTCTGACTGACTGTCGTCCTGGATGCTGACCTGACCCGTCACTATACATGTTCAAGAGGTTCACTTAAAGGCATAATATGCAATATTTTCCTGTAAGTAAGATATATGTATTCTGCTGTATTGGCCTTGGTATATGTACTACTATATGTACTGTTCAGGACACTTGACCGATCACTACTTGACATCCTGGTAATGAGATTCAACAATTAACTATCTTCTGGGTTTGTTTACAAACAGCTCAGACATATCATACTGATTCTATTGGAAAATAAATAATAAGACTATACTGCAAAGAAGCACATTGATGCTAGTGATGTTGATGAACATTTCTTTTATTTAAAAAAATATATAAAAATCAGAATTTCATGGGTTGAAAATGGCTCAATGGCCATCTACTGTCTTAAATCAGCTCTGAACATTGCAAGGCCAATGCTGACAGAGTCAAATATTGGGACGTATTTACATCATGAAATTTATTTTTTTAAAAAGGGCGTTAATGCCGTCTAAATTATGCAGAGGGTGCAGTTAGGCTTAGACCTGGAGGTGAAGTTACACTTTAAATGTAATTGGAAAAAAAGACAACTTTTATGGCAATCTCAGGAACTGTTTGAAAATTTCAAAATCTCGAAACTTCATTTAGATTTTATTGCGACATTGCAGGTGTCTGTGAATCATCAAAAGTGTGCAGTTTGGTTAAAACATGGCTGACAGGCTCTGACTAGAAATGATCAAATTGATTAAATTAACCGAATCCTGTGGACTCTACACCACCTTCCAATTAAATACTGCACAGGAAGCGAATATATCTGAATTATAAATCATAACATGGTCTTGCCCAGGCAGACATACAGTAAATGATATGTTGGACTCCTGCAGACTGCATGAACTCTTTAGCGCCATATTATTGATTTACTTGTAATTCCAATATTAGCAAAAACCGATGCTAAAGTCGTCTCCCACTGAGCTCCCTTTTGTGAAACAGTCTGTCTCTACGGTTTAACAAGTCTTTTTTTTATTTTAATGGCCTTCAACCTTTTTTAATTGTATTTTTCAGTTTCTGTCCTGCTTTACGTGGCCACAGTTTTCCACAGACACACACTCACAACCATCACCATATAATGTAATTTATTTAATCTGGGCTCTTTGTTGTTTTCCATTTATTGGACTAGTTTAGTCTATCACTCAAGTCTTTAGTTGACATTTGTTTAACAGCTGTTTCATGCTCAATCAGTGCCGACTTGTGATGTTCACAGCTTTTACTTTGCAGCTATGTAAGTGTGATGTAACACAGACTTTAACATGTAAACTAATGTTTCACATGTGTAGTGTTGCCTAGCGGGTTTTTATTCTTGACCTTTGTATTAAATTTATATAATTCAAAAGTATTCTGCCTATGGAAGGTAAATTGGGTAACACTATCTACTACTGTAGGCCTACAAATTCTGAGCTATATTACCAAAGATAGAAATTACTATCTTTAGAGCATTTAACATCTCCCCGCCCATTCCCCAAGACTGTGACTGGCTGAGACTGATTGACATCTGTCTCACACTTCTATTGAGATTTTGAACCTGTGAGGACAACTTAGACCGGGACAATTTGTGCTGCATTCATGTGTTCTGTGGACAGTCCCATTTCCAAAATAGGAAAGTCATTCTTCTAACTTTGGCGGGTTCATAAGCTTTTAAGTCGTGATGTAGAATAGGTCTGCACCTAAAGATTAATTTAGTGATAAATCTGACTTTTTTTTTTAATGAATCGATTGATGTGACAATTTATTTGCCTAAAAAATGTCTCATTAAAATTTCAAGATTTTATTCAATGATAATCCTAAAAAAATAGATATAACGCACATTAGAATATTGATAAGAGCGGAATATTTAAAAGTTTGTTTAATTTCCACCATATTTAGTCTACTCCATAAAAATACTGGAACTCAAATTCAAAAGTAGCTGTGAGGCAAATTAGTTTAATCTGGGGTGACCAGGTGAGAATTGTTGAAATTCAGGACAGAGAGCTGGGGGTGTCAATGTCAGAAGGATTAAAATAGAATAATTTAAAGTGACATCTGTTATTAATGGTATGAAGATCAGTTAAGATTCTGAGGATAATATGAAGCACATTGTCCTGGCACGTATGACACATGAAATCACATTTACTCTCACATATTTTACCAAAACAAACTAATTAAAAGCAGGAATTATAGCCTACATAAGTGATTTGAGCAGAATATTTTCACAAATACATACGTTGTTCATTATCTATTGCCATGATGGTTAATTTTCAGGGCAGAAAGGAAAGGCTTTGAGACTGCTTGTAATTTAAGACTATCCTAAATTTTCAGACCATCTGGTCACCCTAGTTTAAACATTCATCACTGTGTAAACTCCTGTCCTGAACAATCAGTATTTTTATGTGAGTACTTGACTTAAAACTTACACTGGTTATGACATGGCTTTATTTTATCATTGCAGCAATATGCAGGTAAGATGATCACTGGCAGTATATTTTTGCACAGTGTGGGTGAGGGAAATTATTGCACCGAGTAACAGACTCTCTGTAACATTGGTTTTAGCCATTTCTCAATAATACATGGTTGTTAAAGCAAACAGAAAGAATAAAATGTCCAAATAACGCCATTAGATGACACTTGGTGTAAAGTTAACAGCAGTGCAGTCATTACTTTGAACAGGGAGGTGATGAAGAAACATTTAGAAAATCTATCTTAAGTGACTTCTACTAACAGAAACCCTTTCCATGTGTTAATAATCCTGATATACTGTGCTTGGGTGCTGACAGAAAGCAAACAGGACGAAGCTGCTGCTGCTGCTGGAGGATGGTGCTTCACTTCCAGCACTTGTGCTGAGCAGTTGTCCTGCTGTGATAAGATATGACCAGTTTGTGCAGCTAAAGAGAGCCATACTGTTGCATCTCTGTTTAAAATAACTCCACACCTCAGACGATCCTGGAGAGTCTTGCTCTCTGCAGCTTGTTCTCCAAGTGAATCCATGCTTTGACCAAGTGTAGCAGTTCATAGTGACGTGTTGACACATGCAAATAAATGTATTTCTGTAATCGATTACTAATCTGTTACATCAACAAATCGCTCAACATGCACACTGCACCTTTACCTGACTTGTTGCTAATTAACAACTTTTTTCAGCTAATCAACCAAAAAGTCCATAAAGTATGATTACAGGTCTAATCAACCAGGGTGATTGAAAATACCTGTGTGGGCATGCAGAGCCTTTGAATGATGAGGTGCTCCAACTTTACTCAGGCGCAGCAGCTACTGTGGGCTGTTTCTCAGCAGGCAGTTTGACTTCTTGTTGTAGAAAATGCAAAGGTGTGCTAATAGCGCTAACTGTGGCTCAGTTCAGTGTGACAGCAGGCACAATAGCAGGACCCTGAAACCAGTGGATATCCAAATGAAATTCAGCCACAAACAATTTTAGCCTATTATTTACACCTGTGTTTTTCTTACTGTGACAAGGCAGAATCTTGCAGAACACAAACTAATTCAGAAGTGGGGGTGGGATCATGACATTCTGCCACCATAACTGACACATTTGTGCACTAACTACCTCCCTAAGTGATAGATTCACTATATTTACTTTCTGCCATTTGATTTGAGTGTCTGAATTCTCTGTGTGAAGTTTATGCACGATTCATAGTTCCCCCAGAAAATCAACAATGCAGATCAGAGCTTCACCGCTGATAGATGTGAAAATAAGTTATGCGACGCTACACCTCTCAGTAATGACAGAAAATGACGATCATGATGACAAGTGTCTGAAATCTTAAGTTACAGCTCACTATAAACTATTAAGTGTTTGGTGTGTAGAGGACAATGAATGAGTGATTTCAGATACAATGCCAGATTCCTGCTGGTTGTCATTATAGACATAATAAGAAACTATTTCACACCTGCTATGCCCGGTGAATATAATTAATTGGACAAACTCTGATCTACATATTCATGTTGCCAAATTTAGAGAAGAAATCTGTTTGGAGTGTCTGGAGTGTTTCAGGGCTGCACAATTAATTGAGTATTAATATTTTGGCTCCACACAATCAAATGAATATGATCGACTGTAATTCTGAGGTTCATAAAACATGCTCTGCTCATAGAAAACGCCGCTGCATATCAAATGAGGTACCTTCTAAACACGCAGCCAGCCACCCTGCAGCAGCAGCCTCTGGATGTTACGGCAGCAGTTCAGAGTAGAAGAGCAATATAGAAGAGAGAGCAGACGGGCAAAATGAAAATCAAATGTCTGGAACAGAGGGTGAAGAGCTTGTCCCTCAAATGGATCATCATTCATTGTGTATAAGTATTTCAGATATAGGGCAAGTGAACAAATCATACACAAAGAGCGAGACTACAAAGCAACACAACTAACGTGCTCAACCACCTGAATAAAACGCCACAAACTCCAGTACAATGAAGGCCAAGAAGAACAACATTAATGTTACCTCACTGAGTCCTTGTCCAGCATCAACTCAGACCTCTTATGATTGTAGCACAATGTGTTTTTGGGTAGAAGGTTTGGTTTCACATTTTGCTTCTAGGAGATACACCGTGAATATTAAGGAGCAGACTTATTTTGATGCACAGATCTGCACTTTAACAGGAATGTAGCACAATATGGAAGTGAAAGCAGGGCTCTGTTTATTATCATCCTCTCAATATTGATCACAGCAATTGTGATCATTTTGGCCATGATCATGCAAACATAGCTTAGAAGGAGTGTAGAAGAGGAAGAGGTGAGAAAAACTAAAATCCCATGTCAGTACCAGGATAGGAGGACCATCTGGTGTCAATCTACAAAGTTTACTGAGCCATACTGAGCCTGAGTGTCTGTAGTCTTTTTCACTTTAGTGAAATTTAAAATGGTTGAGTCTGCATTTTTTTTTTCTCTTAAATCGGTTTACTCAGCATGCTGTGATGTTCTACTGTTTGTTCCAGGTTTGACTGACTAAGCTTCAGACATATATCAACTGGAACACAGAGGTGTAGGAAACTATCCGTACCACTGAGTGACATGTGTGATGCACAACTATATCAATCACCAAGAGAAAAACAAAGTGACATGCCAGGCATGTCAGCCTGAGGGCTGCAGGCTGCAACATGGTTAAATCTACTGTGCGACATTTTGCTTTGAGGCAGGAAGTGCTTTATTAGACCCTCCCTTCTCTCTGCAGTTGGTCAAGCTCATTCCGCATGATGTGTCACTCATGCGTCACTCATGATGAGGCGCTTAACAGAATGGTGCCTACTTTGAGGTAATAACTACGCCTGAGGCTACCACCGGCACTGAAGAGGCAGACAGTTAAATTAGGCAATCTACATTTAAAAGCAGAACTATCATTAATGTGTGTTTTTGAGACAGATATGCCTGCTGTGAGGAGTGTGTTTCTATGACATCACTTTACGTACACAGTGTGTTTTGCGAAAGAAATGAAAGATTTATGAGTATCTAAAGCAGAATATAGCAGAAATGAAATGTAATATTCATTAGTGCGATCTCATTAGTGCATAATCTCCTGAAAATAAGAACTGCTGTGTTTTGTTACCTTGGAATGAGCTGTTTATATTAGAGCCTCTATATATCGGCTGCTTGATATTATTAGCCTGATACTGGCCTAGCATCTAACAGATATATTTGTCTTTTTTATGTATATTTGAGCCTTTTTCTATATTCAGTCATGTTTTTTTGTTTTTGGAATTATTAAAATTACCAGTGAAAGTTTACTGATGTCATTTTGGATTTTATATATATATAAATAAAGATTTATTATTATTATCATTATTATTATTATTTGCCTAATTTTGGTATCAGCATCAGCTCCAAAAATCCAGCCATTAGGGTCCGAGTTTATATCTACAGAGGGACCAGGGTGTATTTTCTACTTTTAATGGCAAACATTTTCAGTTTAATATGACATTAAACCGAGAAAAATAGGAAATCCACATATCTGATGGGCTGAAAACAGCATTCCCTGCCATTTCTGAATGAAAAGCGATTAACTATCACAACAGTTGGTGATTATTTTTGTCATCTGACTAATCGAATTGTTGACTAATCATTGCAGTCCTCAGCGCTAATCACAAAAAAAAACAAAAAACCTGCAATCTAAAACAACTCTTTGGCGAGCACACACAGCCCAAGTGTGAGGCAGATATACTGTCAACAAGTAAAACAAATTCCAAACAACAATCCATAATGCAGACAAATCGAACACAATCCAAAATGTGACCACGCTCAACTGAGATCAATAACCACCACTATAATGCTGATCAACAAACTAAACAAAGGGGCTCCAAACTCTACACACACACATACACAGTATACTTAATAAACAACAAGAGAATAAAATCAGCATATTGCCAAGCTAATGTTCACTGCAGCACAGCAATGCAAGATATAATTTCAGAACGAGTACTTACTTTGTCCTTTGAATTCTTCGTAGATGTAGCCAGAGGGGGTCAGCATGATCTGAGCGGGGTTCTGTTCATCTCATCATTATGACGAGCACACCTTCTTCAGTGTCTCATTATATAAATCGTCCATTACTGTATGTGCTGTGCAGCTTTGGAAGGCATTAGTGTTGTCTTCATGTATTATTCTCCATGATGCATCAGGGCTGTAAAAGTGTAGCATTTATCTAACAGTCCGGTCCATTATACCTCAGGGATGAACAAACTCTGTAACTCAAACCGGGAGAAAGTCTCTGCTGTCCTCTGTCACATCCAGCTGGTGCAAATTTCTCTGCCTCCAAAGTTGCTAACATTTGGTGGGTCGTTGCTGGTTTGAGTCGGTGCATCTCAGCCTTGTCACTTAGCTAGATTTGACACCTCTGCATTGCTAATTAGCAGATAGTTCAGAGACAGAGCTAAAATTAAGCCCAGCACAAACTTTCAAAACCCCAGCAGAGCGTTTGACAACACCTACAGTTTTTGGGAAGACAGTTTAAAACACATCAAAGTGTCCACCATCAAGTTTGCAGGGAATACCTTTTTTAAGCAGCCATATTGATGTGACATGGCAGGGTAAACGCAGGTGTTACCAAAAGATACTAATTAAAGTACCGTCCCATTTAGTGTTGCAGAGGTTTTCCAGTGAGCTAAACATCCCCTACTTTGATTAGTGTCATTGTTAACACCTGTGTTTACCTACTATTTAATGTCAAAATGGCTGCTGTGATAAAGGGCTATAGCCTCCTCAATGGGATGAATAATAATGAAGGGTTTAAAATGCCAAACAACTATGGCCGCCAGCCGTAATGTATCTAGAGGTAATGTGCACCATGCGTCATCTACGTTAAGCTTAAGTATTAATGTATATATTTTACTTATTTTATTGTTATTTATTTTAAATTAGTGGCCTAATTAACCTAATATTACTTTAATTTTATTAAAGTTTTTATTAATTTTTATTTATTAATTTATATTCAATTATTTTAATTATCCATATAAACAGGCCTATGTTAGATTCATTTTCTCCTGTGCCCTAAAGTAAGGCTGCATTCAGATCGCCTAGTTCTTCCCAGCAAAGAGGTCTGCACAGAGTACACGTCCATGTTATTAAGTAAGATGTAGAAGAAAACATCATTTTGCTGGAGTGAACCATTCCGTCAGTCATTGTGCCTAAAATAAAAAAATAGAGCTCTCAGAGGTGTTTTATGTCAGATAGATATTTTTATATTTAATATTTATATTTCTTATTATTAAAAAAAATCTAATTAATGCATAAAATAAAATTGTTTTTAATATCAAATAATATGTAATGTAATAGTATTTGATTTAAAAATAAAATAGTGAATTTAATATTTAAATGTTAGATTTTTTTGTATTGTTGTTGTAACTAACATTACTAGTCATAATTGTGAAGAATAACATAAATATTACACAATAATAGTCTGTAAATAATCAACCTATTACATAATAATATGTAAAAGTGCATAATACTCATCTCTTTAGGAATAATATTGTACATCTTACACATGAACCAGATCACATTTAAAGGTATAATATAGAACATTTTCCTTAAAAAACAACGTTTAGACTCGTATTACATAATGCCTTTCAGTCATCACTTACAAAGTGGCTACACAGTATATGCAGAGACCCTGCCCAATGCATGTATTCCTCATTTTCCCACTGTGTTGCTGTGCTCTGGACATTTCACCAACCCAAAACGTTGGTATTCGACATCCTGATGTGTTTACGAACAGCTCCGAAAAAAATCTTACTGACTGTACCTTTAAGATACATTTCAATAGAATACATTTTGTAATGGTAACATTTTTTTGTTTCATTTTTTATTTTATCGTGCTTCACTCAATACTTTATTTCAGTAATACAGAATTTCCACGGATGCAGCAAAGCGTATTCAGGCATTTTCCGTTAACAGGCTAATGATCGGAGGAATGATGTCTGTGTTGGTGACATTGCACGGTGGGCTGAATGTAGAAATTTTGTCGAGGGAAAGTCCGTTCGCTGACATTCCCTGAACAGGGAGCAGGGAGTGCAGTTTATGTCCACTGTGGAACAGAATACAAAATAGTCTGGTCCCTGGGTGCTGTCCAGTGCTGCCCAGTGCTCCTAATACTTAGTATGGGTCAAATGCAGAGAACACAGAATATATTTCATTGTATACAATGAAATGTGTTCTGCATTCTCTGCAGCGTACTGTGTACGTATGTGAATGTGATATTATAAATAAAATTTTACCTTTATCTTATTAACAATGTCTTCAAATTATTACAGCTATATGATTCTATTGTAATCTTCGATGTGAAACATCTGGTGTAAAAAACTGATCACATGAACACAAAGCGAAAGTAAAAGCTGGGCCAGTTCTTACTTGTGTTACCACCAAATTCAAACTTTCAAGCCAGCAGCACATCCTCACTTGTTCTTGACAACATGTCTGTATAAAGGGTATGATGGATTACAGATGTCAAGGATGAATAAGACCTGCCTTGGTGGTGATACGTTTTTGATATTTGTGCTCTTTGTAATGTGTGTATTTTTTGCAAGCATGATATGCTGTATATTCTAATAAGATAAACCAAACCGTTCCAATATTGCACTGTTACAGCCCCTACACCCACATTAATAACATTTTTTTAGTCAGAAATCCTAAATGGGACAATATATATTGTAGATAAAGCACATGAAATTAAGAAAAACTCGCATTTGTCAAATGTGACAAATGTCATGGTTTATTGGGACGCTTAAAAAGAACAAAGCCCTCAGCAGTCACTTGTGCTTTTCTTACTTTGACAAGTTATGATGTCTGCTGTCAAAAAGGGTTGATGGATAGCTAAAATAACTAATAACAACTAAAACAGTAATTAATAAATTCATGTAAATTTAGATTTTTTTCTTTATTCATTCAACCCTGTCACTATCTGCCATTGTGATATATTTGAATAATGTCAGAATTATACAATTATACAACCGACCAGTGTAACCATTGGATACCTGAGATGTGAAAATATAGACAGGCTTCTTTTACAGTATAATATTGTAGGGCAATTCTTTTGCAAGACAATAGTGTGCATGATAGTGACAGAGACGATGGAAGCTGTGGTTTGTTTGAGTCCAGATAATGTGATAATTTAGGTGTCACGCTCCACCAACATGTTTCCATGCAAATTAAATGTCTCTACTCTGCAGCAGGATGTTAAAAGGCAGCTGTGTTCTTTGTAATATGTGCATTTTATGTGAGGATATCATGTACTGTAATATGATAAACCAAAACAATCCAAGATTGTAGTTACAGGTACAGGTCAGAAATTGTCATAATTAACATTTTGTTATAAGAAAAGTCAAAAATGCTAGATGAGACAAATGTTGTATATTTTGCCCCACTGTCACCTGAAAAGCCATTGTCACTGTGACAAATCAAAATGTCTGCTGTGGAAAAAAAAAGGTGTAGTAGTAAAAATACCATCAATAACAAAACTGTCTTTAGTAATTATTTTCCTCAGGGAAGAATTAGCATTATAAATTAATGTTCATTTAGATTTTTCTGTTCCATCAACCCTGTCACTATTTATTATTGTGATATATTTGGATAATGTCACAACCATACAGCCTAATTCACAACAAATGGGATGTAACCAAATAAATGAGATGTGAAAATAAAATCAGACCACTGATGTTTTATTACAATACAGACACTCACAAAAAACACATCTCAAAAAAGGTACAAAAAAAAAAAAATGCAGTCACATTGATGAAGTTAAAAAAAAAAAAAAAAGCTTGTCAAACATCAAACAAATGTACTTTTACAGCATAATAAGGGTAATTCCTTTTCAAGACAGTAGTGCATGATGGTAACAAGAGCTGATCTAAGTTGTGGTTTGTGTGAGTTGAGATAATTTAGGTGGCACGCTCCACCAGCATGTTTTCATGCAAATTAAATGTGTCCACTCTGTGGCAGAATGTTAAAAGGATAGAAAATGAATGCCTGTAAATATCACCGGGGTCCAAAAGGTGCCCATTGTGAAGGATGACTCCTGCAGTAACTAGCTGGCAGGGTCTACACATTCCTTTCTCATTTGTACTTTTTCATTGTAACACGCTGGTCAATGCAAAGTATTGTGCAACAGCATAATTAGTCACGGAGAGCAGGAGGTATGCAATTGAATTTATCATTTATGCAATTATACATTTCCCCCTACCTTTTATCAATGATGCATGGGCCTCTTTAGCACTGATTGTGGAGGCTTAGTATAATTAATAATTCTTCTCAAAACAAACAATGGTTATCTATAATTATATCTGTTATCTGTAGCTCCATTATGGTCTGTTTGTACCACATTATGATTCACATTACAACATTTTGACGTCAAATTACAGGATATGCGATATGTTAATGTGCTTAATATACAGCCAAACACATCATCTGTCCACCGTATATCCCTGCATTATTTCCAGCCGATCGGTTAATGACTTCATGGGCTGAAGCCGAGGATATGGGCTGTTGTGTGTCATTTACACTGCAATCCCATCAATCTGTGTAGTATCCATTGGCTTAGTTGCAACATGCCCAACACCCCCATTATTCCATCAACAACCTGTCAGTGCAGAGGAGAGCGAAAACACAGAGGCAGCAAGAGATCGTACAGCAAGAACAGCGGCAGCTGCAAATGAAAATTCTCATGTTTTCCTGTGGCAAAGGCCTCATATGATGAGTGCACTCTTCGAAATAAGGGTTCCAGAAGGGTTCTTCCTGAGGGGCTGACTTTCTACCCAGAACCATCTGCTTCCTAAATAAAGGTTTGTCAAGGGTTCTTTGCAAGACTAAGGGTTCAGTTAAGATCTCTTTTCATCGAAATAACCCTTCTGGGAAGAAAGTTCTTCAAAGATTGTTGAAATCCTTGAAGAACTCCCTTAGGATATAGAAATGTTCTGTGTAGAATCCTCTAGGTGTGTTGGATAAAACCCTTGAAATACAAAAGGGTTCTCTATAGAACCCCCAAAGTGTGTTCTAAATAAAATTGCTGAATGAATGTGTTTCTTAACAGAAACCCCTGGGTGTGTTCTAATAAAACCCTTGGGACATAAAAGGGTTCTTGTTAGAAACCTCTGGAGAACTCCCTGCATATTCTATATAAAACTTTTGGAATATAAAAAAAAACTTCTAGTTAGAGCCCATGGGTGGGTTCTATTTACCACCCTTGGACTAAATACAGGGTTCTCTGTGGAACCCACTGAGTATGTTCTAAATAAAATCCTTGGAATGTAAAAAGGTTCCCTGCATAACCACCTGAGTGTGTTCTGGGTAAAATCCTTGGAGTAAAAAATGGTTCTAGATAAAACCTTTGAAATACAAAAAGTTTTTCTAAAGAACCCCTTGAGAGTGTTCTAGATAATGTTAATGTATGTTCTTTATAGAACCCCCTGGGTAGGCTCTTGTTAGCACCCTTAGAATGTGGAAAGGTTCTGGATAGAACCCCCTAGAGAGGGATCTTCATTGAACCCGGACACCATACAAGGGTTCTTTGTAGAACCTCTCATAGGGAGTTGTGGATGGAACATTTCACAAGTGGTTCTTGTTATAATCCTCTATGTTTTTCAAAGGAGCTGCAAGGAACCAACAAGGGTTCTCCCATGGTGACAAGCCGAAGAACATTTAAGGTTCTAGTTAGCACCTTTATTTCTCAGAGTGTAGGAACATGCTGGAGAGAACAGGAGTGTTTGGATTTTTTAAATGGGAGGAAAGGAAATATTGTGTTGTCAAAGGCTTGCTTCCAGGGAAACAAACATCAAACGTGAGTGTGTCACTGTGTGACAATGTACCTCCTCGGGGGGGAATTGTGAGACTTTTAAGAACTGAAACTTTAATAACGCTGGAATTACTTACTCGGTTTTGACAAGAGGTGCTCTTTTTGAAAGGGTGTGACACGAAAATAGGGAAGAATGTTCCTATTCATGTTCAAGGTTGAAATGCAGCTGGATTCATTTACTGACCAAAAATAACTCTCCGTCTCCTTCTCTCACCGAGCTGTAGTGTTTCCTCTGTCACAGGAATATATTCCTCCTCTCTGTGTGGATAAGAAGAATCATGTCTGGCTGTATGCATCTTGCAAGAATTTGAAATCAGTTTGATACGCCCTCCCCTGAATTAATGGCCTAGATACATACTGCATCTCACGGTGGCTGAGTTCACATCTATATGGGTCTACATACAGCAGAGACTCAGTCGCTGTGCTCATTTTCACTCAAGTAAGCGAAGTCTGTGCTGGGTCTAGCCCCTCTTAGAGCATTTGTTAGATTATGACCGGCAGATTATTTGGGAAAGTAATTGTCCCCAGGTGTTATAAACATTCCAATCTTATTCTCCACCCCCATCATGCTCAACTGTAGAGATTAGGCTCAGAGGAAAATCTCTTCCCTCAATGGAAGGAAGGGAAAAAAGAGGTCCAAACAGGCACAAACACACTAAGTATGTGTAGCCAATCAGCTTTCTCCTTTGCTTGAGCATGCCGTCCCTCTGGGCCCGATGATCCAGGCAAAGAAAAGTCCTCCTTTTTTCCCCCAGGACCTGTAATACCTGCATGATGAGAGCCACGGTGCTGCCAGCTGCAGCAGCCATGCTCAATCCCACCGTCTCACCGCGCCACACACAGAGAACACACAGGCCTGACAGCAGCCGGTGTGAAACACTCTGAAGCTCTTTACAGCCACCTGCTGTGCTCGGTGGAACACAGCATTCTGCACTCATGGAAACACTGTGTTACATGAAATTCATCTGGATTAGCTGTTTTACTCAAATAAATAAAAAGCCAGCATGTGCGATAACTAGCAATATACGTTAATGTTTGTTTTTTAAACACTTTATCTTGCAAGTGTGTCCTTACCTAATGGAAAAGGCTATGTAATTTAGTCTATTTGCCAGCCAATAAAGCCACACAGCAAGGTTTATGTTAGAAATGTTCAGTATGGGTCCCCATATATGGCAATTTATGGGGTATTAATTAGCATGATCCCCTACACGGACAATATTTCAGTTACATGCTTGGCTGAGTGGTTTTAGGGGGTATTGAGGATGCTGGATCACACCAGCAAACCGGTATTTCTCGACCTCGGGGTTGGGACCCCCAAGGGAGACGCAAGATCATTTCTGGGGGTCACCAGTTCACTGAGGAGCATAACAATAAGATATTATGGCAAACAGTGTGGAATGGGAACCGAGAAGCGGCTCTCAACAACATCAGCTTCTAAGAAAACATTCAGTATAAGGGACAAGCACTCAGAAATATGAGCTTAGTAGCTGTCATGTGTTATGCATTAATCCCCAAAACAGTCTTGAGCAGACAGCAGACAGGTTGGGGGTCACTAACATCAGCCTGGTAATTCTGGGGGGTTGTGACTGAAAAAGGTTGAGAACCACTGGTTTAAACTGGAGGTGGCAATATTTGGTGGCAATAAGTCCTGGTGGGCTAATTAGGTAAAGGGAAGAAGGTAAAGAGAAAAAAATAATGTCAGTTTAGGTATTTATGTTGAGTTCATAAGCAGTCTGTGACTTTAAAAGGAATTTAGTGGAAGAAACAGCTCTCTTTAGATACGACTAAATATTCATTCATTATTAATTCATAATTGGATGTATATATGTTGAGCTGCATATTTGCCTTTCACATTTTTTGCATGCTCAGCTGACCAGCTGTGCTCTAAGCCAGTGCTTCTCAAATAGGGGTTGGGTACTCCTAGGGCAACATGGCATTCTAGATATTTATATTTTAAAACCTTTATCTATTTTTCTTTTTTTTTTTTTTTTTTTACAAAAGGCTTCATTACAGCCTGCTATTTACACAAATAAAGTAATTTGCACAAACAGGTTTTAGGCATCATATTTAAGTCCCAGGTTAGGCTTATTATTCATCATTTTGTTTTTTTATGAGGCCAATTTTATATTTTCTATTGTGTATGTTTTATACAGATTTTATATAATTTAAATCAATCAGAATCAATATTTTATTTTATGTATACTCTAAAAGGGAAACACACTGCCTTAATGTGCATGACATGCATGGTTGGTCATGGTGTAAATATTTTTAATACTAGAAGATATGGGTATAGGTATGTAGATATAGTAATATCTGCATACCTCTGCTGTTATTTCACATAAATAATCAGTTAAAAAGATTATTATTACAAGGGACAACCATGAGGTGGTCCTCCTATATTTTCTATCTTATAAGGAGTGCTTGACTGAGGAAAATTCTGCCCTAAGACTCTCTGAAATTGTTATTGGAAGTGTATCAGTTGAACCAGTAATAAGTGCCAAATTACTACTGCACCTTTCTATGAATTATACATATCAACTAATTTTTAGGTAATTTTAGGGGGAAAATGGGTCCTATGAAAGTCTTACAATGGGGTCCAGACACAAAAACACATTATAACTGAATTTTATCTACCACAGATACCAGACTGCAGAGTATTGAATCGTTAAGGGAAATATAAGACAAAAACCTTGAGCTGTCGAAGGGCTGAAATTGCTTGAGCAGAGGGTTCATAGTGTAGCCCACAATATGCATGAGAGGTCAATTGTCTTCCTGCACAGTAAATCTTATTTTATAGTTTAGTTTTTATAGTGGCTTAATGAAGTATACAGAGGTCAAAGGTCTTGACTTTGCATTTTGAATGCAGACTTTGATGCCGCCTTGGAACTGCTATTCAAATTATAGCAGCTTCATTAGTGGACGAGTGCTTGTCATGGATGATTTGCATCCTGCATATCAAATCGTCCATCTCAAGGAGAAAACAGCATCGCAGCGGTTCAGAGGAGAATCTGGGATCCATTCTCCATGCTTTCCCATTAACATTGGGACGGTTGTCTTTTGTGATTATTACTAAGTGCATACAACAATTAACAGTGGTGGTCTCTCTTGTGTGTTTTCACTAATACAAAATGCTGTTCACACACGGCACTAAATGACTCCACCGCATAGGTAAATTTTGCAATTAATCTCTGAATAGGTTGAGTAAATGAAAACCTGTCTAGCATGAAGTGCGTTTTACTCTCTTTGTGCCGTTTTGGGAATTTTGTGGCATACTGATTCATTTAATTTGTATATTCGAATAAGCAGCTATTTTTTCGTCAGCCATTTAAGAGATTCACAGAACTTCAACACGGTGGTTTTCAAGCTGGGGTCCTTGAGTGGGTGGTAGTGGGGCCCTCATCAAAAGGAGGAAAAGAATAGTTTAACTTTCAGCAAATTTATTTGGCAGTTGCAAAAACAAGGAAAGAAATAGGGTTGGCTGTTTTGACTGACTTTAAATTCTAGTGATCTTAATTTGATCACTGACTATGAAGACTTTATCTACAGACTCATTAAAAAAATACTCAGAGGAGATAAAAATCTTTCAAACTGGGCCTCCATGGTCTAATGTGCTCCTATTCCTTAACATGGAAGCATCTGGGAACCCAAGCTTTATTCTATAAAAGTGAATATTTTGGTAATTTAATATAAAATAAAACACATATTTACATATCTTACCCCTTTACTCAGTGATGGAATGTGACTAGGTACATTTACTCAAGTACTGCACTTAAATACAATTTAAAGGTACTTGAGTCTTGCCTTTTCAGGTCAATTTCTACTTAATTTCACAGGGAATATGGTGATTTATAATCCATTTTCTTCATGACTGCTTTTTCTGCTACTTACTTTACAAATTATGAGTTCTGCATTCAATAGTGTATAACAGACCTTCAGCTGAAACTATTAAGTGATTGACAGAAAATTAGTAAGCAGGTATATTTTTGTAATTTTTCATGCAAAAACATTTTATGGTTCCACTTTGGAATTTTACTGCTTTTAAGTTTATTTAACCATCCTAATTTATCTTGTGACAACCATTTATCACTACTTTCAGAATTTATCAACGGATTATTGGAAAAACTCATCAGCAGATTAATCCATAATGAAAATAATTAGTTAAAATCCTGTACGGATTAATTTGAAATGAACTCCAGCTCAATCAACTACAAAAGTAAAATCCTGCTTTTAATTATTATTATTAACGATGAATTAATCAATCTAATTATACAATATATAATAGTCTAACAGCCACAGGGGACATTACTCAACATCAAGTAATTTTACTTTTAATCCCTGTTTATTCTTACTTTTATTTGAGTGACCTTTTCAATCCAGGAGTTGTATTTTTTTCTGCGGTATTAGTACTTTTACTTGAGGATCCGAGTACTATTTCTACGTCTGCCTGTACTTGTTCAACACAACAGATATGATCCAAAAAATGCCATGTATTGGTGCGACAGTGATGAGTCAATGAGGGCTGATTTTTTCTCAAATACTTTGCTGATTTACCACTGACCTTTAAGAATCTGCCTCTTCACTTAGTTGCATATACTGTATTTTGTGTTTCACTTTCCTCTGTGCTTTTATGTTTTTTGCTTAGGACTGCTGATTCCTCTCTGCAGAGCTTTTCAGAGCTAGCAGATTTGTGTCTCTGTAACTGACTTAATGTTAGGCTCCATAAAAAACCCTCCAAACACTTCCCTTTTCCCATCATTCTTTATGTTAATTAAGATTCATCAGTGCTAATTCACTGTGGTAATTTTGTCATTGAACTGCTGGAATGGAAGATTAGTGTGTAGACACCCTGTCTCTTTAAAATACGCACGACAGGAGGTATAGCAACATCTTTTCTTTTCTTTAAGGGTCTGGGTCTGCACAACAAAATTAGATACCAAGTGAAAAATAAATAAAAAAACAAGACCAAACCTCTGGACTACAGAAGACTAAATTTAGAAGTGGACATCACAAGCCTGCTTTTGAGCAAAGGAAGGTCTGCTAATGTCTGGTCCTCATTTGCATTCTGATAATACAGCTGCTTCACCTGCTGCTGACAAGTTCACAAAGGCCACATTTGATCCTTTACTTCAAAACTAATGAAGACTGTTGGCACTGGCTGCATGCATGTTAATCTCACAGGAGAAACCACAGATGGTTACATGATGTAAGCTGAAAACAAAGCAGCTGAATGATGGAGACTCTGAGCAGAGGACACTCATTTCCTATTAGTTGTGCAACACACAACTAATGTGAGCACATAACCATGATTTCAATGCGTGAAAAATATCTGTTCTAGAAAACCTTCCCCCCTTTTTTTAATAAGAACAGACAGCCTATGCACCCACGTCTCACTCGTTATAATCAGTCCTGGGCTAAATGTGGGAAACAATAATTAATACAGGAGACGTGCCACACTTCCACACCTCAGTAACACGAAGGAAACCTTGTCAGTATGTGTTCCACCTTCTCTCTCAGCACGTGACTGATGAACAACTCTATTATAATCATCTCAATTCACACTAGGACACTTACCCCCATCGTCAGATAATTAAGCTGATTTAGTCACACTTGAAAACACAGATGATGTGCGAGGGTAGTTCTCTAAACAACACAAATCGAAATAAGTTTGTTTAATTTGAGCATAAAGACCTTCGAGTGTACAAGATCAGTGAGATTACATATCGTCTCATCAGTGTAGCGTAGTACAATTTTTAAGACATGTACAGCAGGAATAAAATAAATAAGTACAGTGTAGTGAAGGTTAATACAGCCAGATAGAGTGAACAAGACACATTGTTCAGGTCAGTTTGGGGAGACTAGGGTTAAAAATCTATTTAGTAGTGTCATTTAATCAATAATTTTCTGTTTTTCATTCCCACCAGGTGTCCATTCGCCGTACTCGTACTCTCTGCTTATAGTGGTATTCTTTCAGGTGCTTTTTCAAAGCGTTTGGAATGGGAAGCATGTTAATGCCATCATAGGTGGTGCAGCTGCTTATGGCCGCTCTGCAGATGTGCTGCAGGCTGAAGGGCTGTGTGCGGTGGATGGGATTGGACAGCAGCGGCTCGAAGAACATGCAGGAGTTGGGGTCCTTGTAATGCTCCAGCAGTCCTGTAACAGTGGGAGCGTGGAAGACACTAGGGTCGTGCACATCAAAGCTAAAGTTGTGGTTCCACTGTTCGATGCGTGCGTGTAGCGAGCGGCCATAGCGGCGGAAGCTGACAGAGAAGAGGTAGTCTTCCTGGGCAGAGTCACGCAGGAGAAACGTGCCTTCAGGCTTTCCCTCCAGCAGCGTCTCTGCCTCATAGCGGTCCATAACCCCCCAGTAACATGGGAGGTTGGTGATCTGCAGCAGGTCTGGAACTAAACAGTGAATGTAATCGATCTGAGTGTGGATGCGGTAGCTGTCGTGAGATTTGTGATGCTCAGTCTGAGGAAGGATGGCCCTGGAGGGCATGGTGATCTCTGTAACCTCTGGGTCAACCAGAGGGTCGGAAATATTATCACAGGAGTGGACGGAGGCTGACGCAGAGGCTGAGGCCACCACCTCATCCAGAGTGTCCAAACAGCTCTGCAGCAGGAGCTGGTGCTGCTGCTGTCTTTGGAGGAGAAGCTGCTGCTGCTGATGAGTGGACGCTCTGTCGGCCCCGGCTAACTCATTCATCCCATGAGCCAGCTTCGGGCCGTGCTTGTAGAGAGGGTTAATCTGGGCGGTCACCTCAAACGTGTGAATCTCTGCATTTGGTGGTGGCTCAACACCTTGCTCGATGCTGATGCGCCTGCGCTCTCGCAACCTGTCATCTACGTCCTCCACCACAGTAGCCATGGCTGAAGTTGGGGCACTGCACACTACTGCAGAATCAAGCATGGGAGGCTGTGTAATGGGGGCTGTGTGTTGCTTAATGAGATACCACTTCTGAGCCAGCTCTGACCCTACAGGGAAAGGGCAGTCGTCCAGCATCAACTCACTGAGATGGATCTTTCGCCTTGAGGAGGCGCAGGCAGCTGATGATGAAAGAGCCTGTGGAGTTGGTGCCGGTGCCGCCGCCGCAGTGTGTGTCTTTATTGGGAAACACTGCCCCATTGCATCTTGGATTTTTTGCCGGAGTGTGCGACTGCTGCTTGACCCTCTGCCCTCACCTTCGCTGGGTGCAGATAACTCTGTAGCAGAGCTAACTGTTCCCAATCCTGGCTTAGCCGTTACCCGCTCTTGTCCAAGTAATGAGGCAGCGACTTCCAAACCCTGCCATTTCCAGCTCTCCTTCAGAGGAGAGGACGAAGATTGGTCCCTGCTCTCCAGGTCACTTAACAGCTCGCCATACTCAAAGCCGTCACTGACAGGCCTCTCAGCTGCTGGTTCATGGGATGTCAGACCTTTTTTCTTCCCCTTTCCACCTTTCCTCCCACTGCCTGCATCTCGTCTCTCCTCCGACCGGCTCTGTCTCACCTTGGGACGGGCCCCCCTCTCTCGGTCTTTCCCTCGGTTCCCAGACTCCTTTGGTAATGACATGATGGATTAGGTGGTGAAACAGGAACAGTTGAGCCACTCCAGGGTGTGCTGAGGGACGACCAGTAATTATAGTTAGCTCCTGGTAGGAAGCTTCCCATCCACCTCCCTTGTTTGAGAGGTCATTATCATTGTCCATTCATGATGGCCACCACTGCAAAACAAAATAAGAGTTCTGCTTTAAGCCTGCCATTAACTTTTTCAGACAACACAGTTATACACTCAGTTGCCTGTTAACAGATACACCACACACACCATTTAAAACTGATGCAAACTAACACAACAGCTGAGCTTAAAAATACACCTTCATAATGTCATGATGTTCAGGGTGTTTTGTGCTTAACTGTTTTAGAGGCTTGTTGATTTCAGAGTTGCAACCAAAGATTATTCTCATTATTATTTAATAAGTTGATTATTTTCCCAATTAATAATTAATCACTGGGTCCAGAATATAACACAAAAAAGTTTCCATCACGATTTCCCAAAGCCCAAGATGACATCCAACCCCCAAAGATATCCAGTTTAAAATCCACAGAAGATGGAAAATTTGATTTACATTTCTGTGGAATTGCTGACTGATTAGTCATTTCAATTCCTGCTGATTCAACTTAATAGCCATTTTGGAGGCTGTTCATGGTGCTGTTGACTTGTATGGCATTGCACTGAGAGCCGTTTCTAATGAGGCTTTACCAATAGGTTTTTATCAGGGCCAATACCCTTAATCAAAAATTAGAGTAACACAAACAATACAAAACATTTTTTTAACTGTCTTCAAGTATATGTTTAAATACAATATAAGTTTTCAACATAATCTTACAACAGAAAGTGCAAGAACCTGCCAGCAGCATTTCCTAAAGGCATGCTATGCAGGATTTTCCTGAAAAACAGATGTACAGACTCATATATATTAGGGGTATGTATCTCACTGACTGAGATTGATTCAATACGTATCTCGATACATGTTCAACGATTCGATATATCTTATAAATTTTTAAATAGCAATCAATGAGGTTCGATTCAATTCAGCTCTGTCAAGATACGATTCGATATTTGTCTTGCAATACAAGACAATGCAATGTGTGAAGCTTTACATTTTGATTCAATTAATGCTACATTTGTAGAGTGCTTTTCTCTTCAATAAGAAATCCTGATAGTTTTACTAAATATTTAACAGGAGAGACAGACAAAAGGAGACATTGCAGTGATGTTAGCATCTTATAATGAGTCTCATGTAAATGAGATACTGCAGCCTAAGTGAGAACCTGTGAACAAACTGTTTAAAATATTAGTATTTTTTGCAGTAAGATGATCTGCTGCTCTGTTTCATATGAATAGTGCTGTGGTTTTGATTAGTGTGGGGAAACAGTGATGCTCTGTGTTACCTGCTCTCACAGTGACATGACGTCTCTGTGGGTCAGACTCATGGCTCTGTACACTGCTGTCAGACACGTTCTGCATAAATGATTTGCAGCAGTGTTTCTCATCTTTCTTATAAAACCTAAAACTTACTCCACACTTGCGCATTATGAAAGATTGGTGGTACGCGGTACAATGTCACTTCTGTCGCTGCTTTCAGCATGGTCTGTTTTGATGACATGAAGAGGAGACACAGGAGAGGGAGCGCTTGTTTTGTGTAATTGCAGCAGCAGGCGTCCAGCAAGAGCGGTGCAGGCAGAGGCAGGAGAAGAGAGAATACGGAGGAAAGTAACAGCAGTAGCTCCTTGATGCCAAAAACTTAAACATATGCGCATCCTAATAAGAGGTATCAGTGTGCTAGTGCTACATCTATTTTTTTCCAATTCATGTTTAGCTTTTAACCGACACTGGCCATCTGAACTGATGCACTCGTATCTTACACCTTAAACTCATACATCGTATGCATGAGTGAATCATTCCACCCCTAACATATATATACAGTCACTTTGAACTATCACTTATAACACACTAGGTGGTGCTTTTATCTGCAGAGACCCTGCCCTCTGTCTGTATATCTCATTTTTTGTTGAGTCTGGGATGTTTCTGACCATCAGCGATTTTGAGGAAAAATGGCTGATCGTTTGTAGATTATTGTGTCTCATTCCCAGGATGTCAAATGCCAACACTTAAGGTTAGTAACTTGAATGAGACTCAATAGTCGACCTACGCCCCAAAGCATTAGCATTTGATGACCTGGGAATGAGAATCAACAAGAAACTGTGTTCAATTAATCAAATCACCGTGTTGCTTCCATGGCTTCTAGCTTCTGTAAAGTTGTCCCAGCCTGCACGCTATCTTATTTGAGCTTTGATCAGAGCTCTTACTGGAGACTTTTCTTATTTGTTATATAAAATGATAGTTCCTGCTTATTTTCAAAACACAAAACTAATAAGTGGTCTGAAACAGGTAACCAGATGGTTTTGACTGGGACTTTAAAAAATAAATATAGAACTACAGCACTAATCATTTGAAGTTTTCTTTATTTTCAAATAGTCGTGTCAACTCAACATCCTCCATTAACGCTCTGACTCTGGGAAAGGCTGAATATTTTTTTTAAAGAGAAACTGTCAAAATGATCTGATTCCAGCTTCTTAAATGGGAATATTTCCCAGTGTCTTTATTCTTTTAAGAGAATAAACTGAAAACAAAACAAAACATTAAAAGGATGTCATCTTGGGCTTTGGGAAAGACTGGTCGACATTTTACACCATCTTCAGACTTTCATAGACCAAACAACTGATCAACAATTGAGAAAATAACCAACAGATTAATTGACAATGAAAATTATCATTAGTTGCAGCCCTAATTCAAGCTCAGAATCTTCTTGCTCTGAAGTAACAATGCTAATCACTGTACCACCATGCCACCCTTAGATTAAACCAGTTGAAATTTGAAAGGTGGCTGCATCAGAACCAAAAGTAGCAAAGTGTAATTTTTAAATTAGTTTATGTTATCATCAATCAGATACAATTCATAAAAAATATGAATATCTGATCTGATAATCGGTCGGGCCAAAAAATGGTCAACCCCTTAGTTTATAATGTTAATTTATTTTGAGTGTCTTTAAGATGAGAAGACTTTGCAAACAACAAAGCCAGTAGAGGACCAACTTCCATTTTAATTAATCACATCATTGTGTGGGTTCTGTGGCCTCTTGCTCTAGTACTGTAAAAAGCTGTCCCGGCCTGCATATTAGCCTATTTAAGCTTTGAGCAAAGTTGTAACTACAGACTATTTTCATTCGTTATAAAACATAGTATATCCTGCCTAATGTCAAAACACACAGCAGATAAACGGTCTTAAACAAGTAATCAGACATCGTGTTGACCAAAATGTACTTAACTAACTAGTTAAACCATCGACCTCCTCTGAAAGTAACATTATCTCTAATGATCTTTGCCCTACTTTCATACGATATGAAGCATATTCAAGCTTTATTTAAATTACGTTAGATCCACAATTTTATAACATGAATAACCGTAACCGTGACAAACTGTCAAACTCGTAAACTAGCAGTTAATGTAAGCTAACTAACGTCAGTTAACTTAGTTAGCTAACGGTTTCGACTTGGATTTTAAAAATAAGTTGACAGGAAACTACAGCGCTAATCATCTGAAGTTTTCTTTAGTTTAAAACAGTTGTGCCAACTCAACATCCTCTTTTTGTCTTGACAAAGATCATGAACACTCAGGGATGAGGCTGTGTCCTCTCAAATCACGTCAACTATTGTCGAGACAAAGTCGATGGTCGATTAAAAAACTAACTTTTTCCTCACTAAAATTTTACAAACGTTGACTAGCGCTAAATACTGATAAGGTATCAAAGTGGTCAGGGAATTCAAGGATTCAATCATCCCTTTACAATGAAATATACCAAGCTATAACATTATGTTAGCTAGCGAGCTAAACTCGTTAGCAAGCAGCTGTTTCAGGTCGGTAGGCTACGTTAGCAGGGCAGCTAGCTAGCTATATGCTAAGTTTGGTACTCTTTACTGTTAGAGGACAGGTTAAGTTGTATATATACCAACTTATATGTAGTTTTCTCAACCATAAGACAAATTATGAACATACCTACGCAGTTGTTGTCAAGTTTCCTGACGAAATAGCTTCTGTTTCTTCTCAGATAAACTAATGACGGTAACAAAAAGGCGGCTAGCTCATATTAGCTTGACAAATGAACTGCTGAAACCGTGCAACCCGGAAGTAAAAAATAATTGGACGCTCATGTCTAGAGGGGAATCGCAGATCCACGCAAGATGTCGCAACAGAGACAACTTAAACCTAAGCCATGATCTTTCCCAAACTCTAACCAAGTGTGTTATGTCACTAAACTCACATACAGCATTGTGACACCATAAAACATAAATAGTTTGCTCAAACTGCACCATGAATAAACAACGCGTACCAGTCCCGCGAGAGCTTCGCAAATCAAGGGTTCCCCTTTAGACAAGACCGTTATTTCCACTGTAGCGTAAAGACTTCATAGAGGATGAATTGGATTTCTTTGCTAGGTATGTTAAAATTTAATTTGAAAGAAGCCCTGTTCCTTTTATGTGTTCTGGGTTTTTGTTATTATTCACCTACTTTTATTTAGTTTTATTTTTTATTTCGGTCACGTTGTATTTGGTTTGTTCATGCTCAACCTCAGTTAATTTTGATGTATAAGAAATGCAGAAATGTCATGTTTGTCCGTAAGTTTATGTGCTCAATAAAGATTTTTTTTTTTTTTTTTTAAAGGATGGATGAAGAAGTTTGGGTTACAGTGGATGAAGATGGTGTTTTTGGATTGCCCATATAGACTTAGATTAGATTTCTTTTTAATTTGTCAAAGCAATCTCTATGGCTTTGAGAAACCTGATTAAAGGAATATGACAATATTCTTCTGTAATATCGACATTTGCAGTTACAATTTCTCAGATGTTAAAACGATAGTTGACCCAAAAATGAAAATTCACTCAGTATTTACTCACCCCTGTGCTGATGTGAGATGGGTGAAGATCTCCAGTTCACAAAACACCCCCAGAGCTTCAGCGGAAAACCGCGTTGCAGCCAAATCCAATTGAAGTGAATGATTACCGCTTTTAAAATAAAAAAATAAATAAATAAATAAACACAAAAACACCCACAAAATGTCTCCATACTGTTTGTGTGGTGTAATCCAAGTGTCCGTAAGCTGCGATATTAAAATTTGACCCAAAAAGATGCCATTCACACCATATATTTAGCCTACATGTGAACTGTCGCCTCTCAGATTGGATCCATGTGCACACACCTGAAGCAGGTACACAAACTCTCACCCAAGCGGCGAGGCTGCCGCAAAGAAACAATATCCCTCTTCTATGTCGAAGTCCTTGGACATTTTCTTCTTTATTGAAAGTTTGCAAAGTCAACTGTGCGCAAAACAAGTCACTATTTCTAAGCAGATCTCTCTCTGTTGTCCGAGTAGCTTCCAGGTAGCATGTAAACACAGATGTGAGGGTATCCTGAGATCTCATATATCTTGTCGCGCTGCTTGAGCAAGAGCCTATGTACCTGCTTCAGGTGTGTGCACGCGGATCCAGTCTGAGAGGCTACAGTTGACATTTAGGCTAAAAATATGATGTTATAAGATGCTGAAATGATGTTTGAGGAAAAAAAAGCAGCCTTTTTCAACTGCTAAAATGTGAATCCATTGTTAAACAAAGTAAACAAACAGACACCACGAATGAAGTTGCAAAAGAACTGAACCTCTTTATTTGGACTGTCAATGATCCGACGGATGCTGCACTTCAGACCATTCACACGTATGAGTGACAGTAAAAAAGTAGAGAGTAAGCATGGGATGCAAAAAAGGTTCATAAAATATTAGAAAATGTCTGGGGAGTCATTAGAATTAAATATAAATTGTACAAGACAAATATATGCAATGTAGCCTACAGCTGGCTGCATTAATTCAATAATTAAGCCTGGCAGGGACATTAATTAACACGATCTTCTCAGGACCACTTGGTAGAAGTCTCCATATGACACAGGCTCTGTACCTCCTAGTGGATGCTTGGTATGTGAAAATACACAAGGCTGAAACTTACGAAGTGCATTTCCCCAACTCATTTCGTGCATCACTGGAATGTAAACATGGAGTAAACGTATTCCTTGGCCTGTTGTTAGTGTTCAGTTTACTCATAATCACATAATTTGTGGCTCAGATAAGCATTGTCATCCCCTGCTGCATCCTCACTCATGCACAGACACTTTGCAGACGTCGGCTGCATTGTACCTCTGTGTCTATTTGCAGTAAATACGTAGGCTGTCCAAAAGCTACAGAGGCTATGAAAAGGATAATCTGAGCCATTTGTAACATAACACAATTGCTATACAGTATAGTGAATAGTTCAAAATAAGATAGCCGAGTCTTATTAAAGTTGTCAGCATGGTTAACTCATGGGCATGAGTGTGATGCCTTTTAGTAAGTCAGATCTATCCAAGAGCCTGCTCTGAAGAAATCCATGACTACAATACCATTAAATCAACATATTATTGAGGATGCTGGAGCTGTGCATTTCAGGCACCACATGAACAGTTTTATCAGGACATGACAGCTAACAGTTCAATCACAAAGGCCAGAAAAGCTATTCTCTCTTGTCACCGCATGACCAGAAAAGCAGGTGTTGCATGCCTCATACAGTTATCACTTGGAAAAAAAAAAAAATCTACTGAGACTCATACAGAGTCCATGGATTTGGGGGTAGAAGGCTATTTGTTTTCAGGCTCTACCCAGCCGAGAAGGCGTCAGTTCTTTAATGTGTTACATAGTGAGACAATGGAGTATTCATGACATCACATAACATGAATCGGGCATTATCCCAGAGAGATGTAAACAGTGACATTTAGGCGATATAAACATACAACATTAGTTGCAAGATTTCTGCTCTCTAGCTGTTGGTGACTCTGGGCACCATCAACCATCATGTCCTCTATCTACAACAGTGCTGTATTAGTGTGGCAAAACATGCGATTATAGAAAATAAGCATAAGTTATCAATATCAAGGGAGAGTAAAAAATACAATTGGAAAAAGATAATCTGTAAATAACCATCTTTACTAGACAGACCTCCTATGGCTCTGCTGAAATAAAATGTGAATGGTTATCCCTGCCTTATGATGCAACCAAAATGTGATCCAAAAAGTTAAGACCATATTACACATACATGCACCTCCGCTCTGCCACATTCAAAGACAGAGGCTGTATAAGACAGTTTTTTGATTCAACACTGATACCACATGATAATGTTAGGGTTCTGAGACTGAAACACGTTGAGACACAAACAGAAAATATGGACATCGTCAAGCACCTTGAAAAGTTTATGATTCATCAAATCATCACGTTGGCCGTGTGAGGAAGAGAGGGCACCGCAAGGGTGGAGGCGCTGCGCTCCTGGAGCGTTTATTACAAGATCAAGCTTCATTTTCCAGAGCCAATCATAAGGGGGCCAGAGGGTTGAGATGGGTTTCATTTAGTTTTCTCACCCAGCATTAGAGTGTAAATTGAAAACACTCTACCCTCCTCGCTTTTATCAATTCAATATCAAATCAGCTCTTGCGCAGTACAAACCCCACCAGCCCTTACTCACCCCCTCTGGGGATTCCTCGGCACAAAATGAGATTCATCATCATTTGTGTAGTAGGGCATAAAATAACAGAGACAAATTGCAGCTGGCATAAATTCTTCAAACTGCTATTCTTTTTTAAAAAAAATTATACCATTCTGTTGCATTTCACTACAAATATCCTTCTCAAATTAACAATCGCACAACCCTTCTCTTTGGCTTTGTAGACGTTCAGAGGAGGACAGTCACTTCTACTCTGATTAAGTGTTCAGGGAAAAAAACAACCAAGACTAAAGATGAGCCTACAGTTGAACTGACCATCCTAAGCCCCACCCCTTTCTCTATGTGATCCAATAATAGTTGCGCAAGCTTGGTGCCAGGTGGAAACTTGGTGAACTTCTCTCCTTCCCTGCTTCTGGTACTTACATATGATATATGCTTGGCTTATCTATGTTAAAAAGAAAAATAAATTTTCAGGACAGTTTTTACAAGATGTTGCTGGTGCAGCTATAAAAGTTCTTACTGTGAAAAACACCTGCTTTTAGGATGGGGGTTTGTTTCAACAGAACCAAAACAGCAGAATAAAGCAGCTTAAAGAGGACACCTATTTCTCAAAGTTTTTCTGTTTTCTATCTAACACAGATTGGCAAAGACATAGCACTGTTCACCTGACAGACAAGAAGATTTGTGCTCCTAACAGCTAAACAGTTTTCTCATTTTATGCATTTGCACTGACAAAGACCTCGTAATTTGTATTGACTGCAAGTCAGATTAGAAAGTTTGTTTTCACCCTGTATGATGCAGAGCAAAGGACACAGATGGGCCCTTCTCATCCATAGTCACAACATAAGTTAGCTAATCTTAGCAAAATGCTACCTAACAAGCTAGCTAATCACATCAGTCATTAGCTAGCAAGTTACATCTGACAGCTAATGTTACTAAAACCAGCTGGCTAATGATTAGGGTACATGTGCCTGCTAAGTCTCCCAGCAACATCTTTTAACCATCTTCAAAATTTTCAACAATTTTCTTTTCAACAAAGATGAGCCTGGCACATACCGTATCTAAGTGCAGAAAACAGGAAAGGAGACAGTTCATTTCAATTCCACTATGTACCAAATTTACTAAACTGTTACTGGAGCACAAAGCGAAAAGGGGCAGGACTTCAGAGGGATCAATTACAAGCTCTTTTTCAATCCTTTTGCTCCTCTGTTTCCTGCCTTTGCCACGAAAACATATTCTCAGGAGAGGATAAAAAGAACTAAGGAACGCTCTCTAACTTTAAACCAACACAAGCCCTCACTAGCGCTAGTTATAGAACAATTATGGAGGCTAGGAAGTGTACTGGTATTTGTATATCAACACCGGTCTACAAGTGGAACCTTGCTGAAGGTATTCTAGGGCCAATTAGAGTTTAGTGGCTAATAGAGATAATTTAATAAAAGTGCCTTACTTCTGGCTGGGACTTTTCTGACTCTACACATTATGTGTTGCAGGGGCTGTGGCTGTCAGTGTGTTCTGGAAGGAAGCCTTGCTTCAAGGCTGGAGGAAAAGAAGAGTAATTCACAGGGCAGAACCCCTTTAAGACAGCACCAATCCACCGTTTTTCTCTCAGACCACGGCAAACTGAGCCTCTGCACATCATGTCACAGTCCTGCAGGTGACATGGAGCAGTTTGCTTTTTTTTTTTTCCTCTGTCCTGCAATATAATAATCATCTGTATTCCATTTTTAATAAACTTAGTTGTATATAATAAAGTACAAAAATATTAGAGAACATATACACAGTTTTTTTGTCATTTTGTAGTGACTGCTTTGCCTGGTTTTCTTAAGCATACGTATATCTTTGTGCTGGGTGATGAGGAACTTAACAGGCCTCGACTGAAGTGTATTTTTCCTTTCTTCTTTTCATATTGTTGATGTCCGGTCTGTTCCATCTGAGGAGGAGATGGGAAATAAATATGTTTCAAGACATTTATAATCATGAAATATACAGAACCATTCACATTTCATCTTTAGTTCACTGTTGAATAGTCCTTTTCCTCCTTTCCCAGGGGGAGAAAAAGTTATTGATGCCTTTTTTATAGCTTGTCCATGAATTTTGGCATTCATGGAACACTTTTCATGAATTCTTATGGTATGCCAGCCATTGAACTTAGCATATCTTAGATACCTTACTGGATAAGTAGTAGTTCCTTCCAAAAGTTGGGAAAAACACCTCACTGCAGAATGAAAGTACGTACAATACGCACACGATAACTTTGGAGCTACTTTGTCTAAAATATGCATTTGTTCATCTGCCATGGCTGTCAGTGTGGAGGTAAACAAAAGTTAACATGATTCTTGATTTGAAAAGTTTAATTTGTTTTAAATAAATAAAATTATAAAATGTCATTTATTTTCAACATAAATCTGTGAGTAAATGACAGTTTGTATAAATCTTACTAATTGGTCCCTTAAGCCCAGCTGAGATCACAGATTTGCAACGAGATGAAATGAAACTTGGAACTACTTACAATGTGCAGGTCTGCTATCTTCTGAAAACCCGACAGTTTAAACCAATGTGACCAGACAAGACACTGTATCATCTCCATCACAACAACTCTCTGTACTTCAACTCTAACTGCAGGCTTTTCTATAGCTGAATATGATTTGAAGCATCTTAAAATATGAAATAGCACATAGTGAGCTACCTGCTAGAGTTTCACTTCTAGCATTAACTGCGAAAATATAAAAGATGTGCATGCAGGGAAAGTGTGTAGTAATGTGTAATGTAGTGTACAAAGCACAACTCATAATTACAAGACAGACAGTTGCATAGTATGAATGGTACAATGATCTGATGACTTTGAAAGTCATGTAGTGTGTTAATTGTTTTTCAGTGTGTTTTTTGTATTTGCCACCACACAAATTGTCTACTTGGGACAAATAATAGCAACTGAATTGGACTGAAACCCAGAAAGTGAGCCAAAGTAAGCTAAACATACATTTAAAAGGCATCAGTAAACTTGTTTGTCTCTGAGATGGGAAGGAAAATACCTAAACTCCAGAGATATGTCGGCATCTTTCTCTCCCTGCAAGAGGAACCTGACTGTGACTTGACTAATGGTATTGTATAATTTAGATGTTATTAAATATTTATACAAAAAAAACTAATGACAAATGAATTATAAAAGTCAACAGACTTTTTCCATTTCTGTTTGCATGGGGGAATTTGTGTGTGAACAACTTAGTATGTGTTTCTTTCTCTGGTGGACATAAACTGTTCATAAAATCCTCTCTCTCACTGCAGTGTTATAATACTGATAAGGTGTTGTTGTCTGGTTGGTAGTTGTGTCAGGTTTTCCACCCAGTGGCTTGTTTAGTACCAGGCTGCTGAGGACACTTACCCCCTAAGGCATGCTCTGTCATACTGAGGCACAGTGACTCCAGCGTGGGGTTGATCTCCAGGTCGGCACCTGGAACTTGGCATTCTGAGGGAATGAGTAAAAACAGTCTCAGTCCACAAGAAGAGTTTAAATCACAGTCAGGATTGCCATTAAATCAATTTTTAATCACACTCTAAATTTAAAGACGCAGCTGGGGGGGTTTTCTAAATAGTTAAGGGCCAAAGAAAATTAATTTACCAAATTTGCTTGGAAAAGAACAGCTGCCATTATCAGGACATATATCCCTTATATAAGGGAATAATACCCAGTTTATGTGCTGAAGAATGAAGAATTATCTCAACATAATTTAGGTTAATCTGATAACAGTCTAAGAACCAGGTGATTTACGCTGGTTGCATTGAGTAGTTTTGTTCTGTTATCAGCCAAACAAAAAAACAAGATTTAACATGTTGAATCTGCCACTAATCCAACTGTGCTGACACACTGCAAAAAAAACAAAAACAAAAAAAAAAAAACTACAGCTAACAACTATACTTAGTTTGCACTGGTAAAATGCAGCATAGAAGATATGGTCAGATGTTAAGTTATTATCCACACTGTTTGTTGCTGTTTAGCAGAGTTTGACATATCAAACTGACAATAAATGTGCACACACCGTTTTACAATACAGTTGATCATTATAATTGACATTTAAGGCATGTGTATCTTTGTTTTGAATGAAATAAAATGGATGAAGGTGGAATTACATGTGGCTTGAAACAGTTTCATCATCCGGTCACTTCTATTGCTTGTTGTTATGCAATCTGTTATAAGGCATCAAAATGCTTCAAAACTGTGTTGTAAAATGTTATCATAAGCTATAAAAATCACAGCCTTAACTACAAAACATAAGATCATGGTAAAGAAGAATCCTTTAAGTCTGTAGGACTCACAAGTGAAAATGTAATTCATAAAATCATTTTACTAAAACATATTTATTTAGTTTAGGTCAATAAGCCTTCATTATTAAACACAATGTTTGCTGCCTTGTTCAAACATTTACTTAAAATAAATATGCCAGATACTATCAAACTCAAGCCCTAGATTAAAATACTGTGACATGATGTTATCTGAATTGGTCACTGAGGTGAGGTACCAGATCACCTGGCCTTGTAGTATGGCTTAAGTAAAATGAGTTTTTTGTGTTAAGCTTGACTTATAGCTTACAAACCAGAATGTGATCAGAAGTGGTCACTCAAGATGCACTTGAGATTTTTTCTGTAAACTGGCATGATACATGATGATATATAACTCTGGCGGAGGAACAGTGCGAGCTTGAAAGTACATGAGACCAGCAATGACCATTTGGGTGTTGAGTTTGATCCCTGACTGCTGTTTAGACTCAGCTGCAAGACTGAGCAGTAATGAGCTCTGCAGCTTGGCTCATTTAGAGCACCCAGAAGAATTCACTGTTAAACTGTTATGTTATCTCTTTATTGA
This sequence comes from Lutjanus erythropterus, assembly GCF_056507025.1. NCBI lineage: Eukaryota > Metazoa > Chordata > Actinopteri > Lutjaniformes > Lutjanidae > Lutjanus > Lutjanus erythropterus. The sequence goes on from NC_139320.1 coordinate 38,814,961, forward strand.
GGAACAAATCTTTTAAGAGAATAGAAAGGAAGGAAATTATGGGAGTTCTTCCAAGTGAACATCTTCCAGTGTCTTGTCTATTTTTTGGTCTACTTTTATGTGCTCTTTGTTCATGTATGTACATTTGATTCCTTGGTTTACCAGGATCTGTTACGGCAAATGCAGAAAATGTGACATAGCTCTGTACTCCGTTTACTTAAATCCATATTACTATAAAATACTTCTTAAAAATGTATTTAATCACCCATTCATGTATGCACTCCAAGTATAAATTAAATGTCAGAAAGACAGCAAAGTTTTCTGTTCTGTTTCTGTGGAAATCATGTAAGTTAAAATAAACAGCAAGGGACGTGCCACATGTACACGTCATACCTTCCCCTCTCTCCCCTAAGACCAAACACCTGGACGACATAGTGGGTGCTTGGCCTGTCATTTCTAGTAAATGAAGCACAGTTTGCAGAGAAAAGTGCAATAAACAAACATTGTGCCATCAGAGGTGGTCCTGTGGTTACAATATGCCATTGTTTTCCCACACCGTTAGCGGTCAAAGCATTAAGAAGGGAGATTCGAACCGCATAGAACTAACTGAACAAGCTGAGCAGTTCAGTAACACTGTTCACACACTGCAATCACAGGTAATATTGTTTATGGTTTTGACACTGTCTCTGGGTTTTTGTTTGAGATGAATATTTATACAATTGGTTCTATTAAAGTATAATACATGTTATATTCAGACAGAAATACTGCATTATTCAGTAAAAATGGCTGTAGACATGGATATTATAACATTGCTGGGTACATCAGTTTAAGTTATGAACTTTTGGCTTTCACACGTAACACTCTGTTATGATGAGTTTGTTAAAAAATGACAGGATCATTACAAATGAATTTGCAATGCTCGTGTGTGGCATCTGGCACAGATGACAAGGCAACCAAAAGGTTATGTAGATTGTACGAGGTGACAGATTGTTTACTGCAACATGCCGGTAAGCTGTCTTGTTATTTTGTCCTTGGCACAGAGGGAGAGCAGCTCTCTGTTTTGGCATCTGACCAAATGGTCTTTTTTTTCTTAGAAAAATTGTGCAGCTTGCTTGTGTTGCTTGCAAAACTAAGTCAAATCTGACACTTCCAAATAATCTATATTCCACTTACTATCTCCAGTTTATTTTGAAAATTTTACTTTAGAAGTAAAAGGAGTTCTAGATAAGCAACATAACACTAGTGAGGTACAATGCAAACAGTTTACATTCTGGCAAAGAATAACATGAATCTAAAAGGTACATGAGGACAGGGATAGACTGTAAGTAAGTGCATAAACCCATGTCAATGAAATAGAAAAGAGGTTTGACCTCATACGATACCTTGCTGCTGGAACATGAGCATGGTTTGTGGGGAAGTGTGGACAGGGAGTGAGTGGGTCCGCTGCACGGAGCTGCGACTCTGACTTGGCATGCTGTTACTGCCCCCAGGGTTGGCAAACCACAGGTTCTATAGAGGAAAACACAAATTCTCATTACACGAATGCCACTCATCCTAGGAGGTTGGACACGGTTTGCTTATCTTTCAGCCAAGTCATTAAACAGAAACTCTTCAAGCTATGATAATGATCAATTCATATCAGAATGTGATGCCCCCAACCCAATGTACTGTCTTGTGTGAACTGATTAAACTGCCAAAGTCCCCTGTTTTCCTTTCAGAACAAATGTTTTCTAAAGTGTATTATGACTCCTTGGGCATTTCATAAAGCGGGTCAATACCTTCAGACACCGAAGGAAAGAAAAGCTCAGAACAACACAAATTTGTGCTGAAAATTCTTGAGGCTAAAAATAAGAAGTCAGGCTAACCTGTTCAGTCAGTTTTTATCAGCTTTTCCTTCAACTGAAATAATCTGTCTTTGTCTGTGTAAAAGGGTAAGCTGGCACTGCATTGTGTGACCGTGTTGTTTAAATTACAGACTTATTCCTCAATTTTATCAGCTGCTTTAAGCAGAGAGAGACAAGCAGACACTTTTTACAGTGCTGACAGAGAGCTGAATGCACTGAGCAGATACACACAGACAGGCAGGGGGAGAGAAATCCTCTCCACAAATCATCACACAATGCGATCTTTTTAACTTGTAGCAGAAGAAGCGACAGTCGACAGGAACACATAACAAGCTTCATGTTATGAATGAAGATGTTATCATCTTTGTGTGTGATTATAAACAAGCAGAAAAGCAGATTCACTTGTTGACCAGTGTGCTGTTGTGTCTGTCATGTCTCCTTTGATACCATGACGCCGGCATGCTGTGTAAAAGGACACACAGGCGGCTCTATGCCAGCACAGCCTGGATCAGTCTAAATACACAAAGCTGGCATAAAGGCGAGCCCTCGTTGCAGCAATGTTGCAGTATTTCTGTGTAAACAGGGCCACATCAACACAAACAAACTAGCCAATCGAGGCAGCGGTACACCAGCAGCTCTGTGATCTGCAAAGTTAAACTACCATTTTAGCCTATGTAATTTGGTTGGAGAGAGAGCGATATTTTCCTTACACTTAAAATGATTTTTTTAGGTGGTCCTTTTTTTCAGTGACCCAAATACATTTTACTGCTGACCCAGTTCAAGGCAGTACATTACTTATCTTCCTACACCAGTACTCTTGCTGCTTCTCCAAACTGGGGGAGGGCTGACCACTATCTTCTGTAGATAATACATTGACCTGATACAACCCCACTTAAAGTAACCTGAATTATCCCTTTAAGTTAAAAAGGTTCAATATCCTAAATAACTACCTTGAATTGAATTGAAAACTGCGCTAAAAGCTCAAACAATCAAAAAGAAAAACATGAAATGACTGCTAAATATGGTATATCCACAAAGCTACAAGTATAACAAAATCCAATGACAGGAATACTGACTTGTCTACCCTGACTTGCCACTGCAGGACTAGTGAGTGTGTGACGTGGAGATGCTCCCCCGATCCCACTGGGACTCAGAAGACCAATGCGCCCGGCTGGGAGTCCACGAGGTGTCATCTGGAACTGCCTTTGGCCCCGCCGCGCTACACCTCCACTCACAGAGCCTGCTGTGGGGAGGGAGTTGGACCCATAGGTCCAGCTAGAGTAAAAAGAAACAACAAACAAAAAGGGAAAGATGTGAAAAATCGATGCGAGTTCAAAGCACCGAATGCTTGACTGCTAAAGCTACTTCACACAAAATGGTAGCTGTTATATGAATGAGGAAGGGAGAGTGAAAGAGAAAGGGGAAGGAAAAGAGAATCAAAGTAAAAGTTAGACAGTGGGGATGAGTGCAGGGAGAAAGTAACATTCAGCTGGTGTGACATCTCCCCTGCTAAAGAGGGAGATCAAAGGTAAAAGAGGGCAAGCAGAGTCTCACCCTTTCTGTCGGTACACAGGCATGTCCAGCATAGCTTTCCGAGGGAACAGGCGGAGCAGTTTGAGGACCTGCTGCTTCCAGGAGACCAGCCTTTTCTTGTGAGTTTCTGAGAACGCCTGACACATAGAAAGAGACAGCGAGAGAAGAAAGGCATCAGATTTTCAAAGGGCATTAACGGGGTTTCAGCTGATGCTGCTGGAATTTGTGATTTTTAAAGGAAACGGCACATTTTATTCTTCATTTCAAGAGAGAAAACTATGATCGCAACGTTCTCCATTACTAACAATTCATGAAAATTTGTCCATGTGGTATTTTCATCATTTAATATTAACTAGGCATTATTTTCTGTGCTATTAAGGCTACCATTAGGTGCATTTACAACAATGCACAAATTACTGCATACAAATGGCTTAAATGTATTAAACAAATGAAAAACTTGAGTTTTCAGGTTCTCACCTCATGTGCCAGACACTTCTCAATGAGCTGAAGGTAACAGCTGATATTCTCCTCATCTGGCCTTGACACCAGCAGCTGGGTGCACACTGAAACAAAACAGCCATTGTTCATTATACATATATTCATGTCCTTTCAATAAATTTGCTTGCCAGGGACAGTTGACTGATTCTCTGGTCTGGCATCATGACATGAAACAGCGATTTCTCTGCTGAAAAGCAATTGATCCAATGAGTGTCACAAGGGCACTAATGGTTGGCCAATCAGTGCCAGGGCGGTAATAACACTGTGCCAAGCTGTTGCCATGTGTTGTCAGCTGTACGCCGGAGCCACAGGAGTAATAACAACAATATCCATCATTATAGACAAGTTAGATGCCGCTATTGAGGCCATCCTAAATCAATTAAAGGTACCAATTACTTTGAAATCCAAACAGCACTCTGCTTTAAAGGCATTTGTTCAAAGGAGAGATTTTTGCATTCTTCCCGCTGGATTTGGGAAGATTCTCATCTACCAACTTGCCCCTCTGGGAGAAGTAAATACTGACTGTTATTTCTCCATCACTCACACTAATGGTGGACCAAATCAAGGAAGATACAAAGCTTAATTTGATGGCAATCCGACTCGGTGGGCAGACCTACAGGGATATTTTAAACGACAGATGCTCACTTGTTTTTGGCTCCCCTGAGGTTACTCAAAGAGAAACTGAGGAAAATGCTGAACACCAAGAAAAGCTGTTTGCTGTGGTTGTGGATGAAGTCCATATGACATACAAACCATTGGGAAGTTGAACTCATCTGAAGTTTATCTCTTATATCCATCTGGGCTGCTGAATAATGTTCTTGGATTGGATATGACCCCTTTGATAAACAATTTATCTTACATAGATAGCATGTCTTCTTGTTATCGCCCAAGATTGTACTCTATAATATATATCCACTCCACTCTTAAAGGGACAGTTCACCAAAAACGAAAAATACACATTTTCCTCTGGCCTGTAGTGCTATTTATCCATCTAGACTGTTCTGGTGTGAGTTGCCAAGTTTTGAGGATCTCAGCCATAGAGCTTCTTTTCTCCAAAATAATGGAACTAGATGGCACACAACTCAGCCTCTGGTGCTGAAAGCGCCAAAAAGTACATTTGTGTAACAATTTAAGAGCACTTCCAATAAGGACAAATCACATAGCCACCTATGTAGTCTACGATTTATGTGTTTCAGTATGGGAAAAACATCTCACTCTCACCTTTACCCATGACACGGGTGAACTGTCCAGCAATGTCCCCGTCTGAGATGGGTGTGGCCGGGGAGTCTCCATCACAGGGAGGCGGGTTGTGGGACTGGAAGCCCTCTGAGGCCGGCTCTTTGTCTGCTCCTGTTTTTGAGGCTTCTGAGGGGGAGGTGGCTGCATCCGGAGCAGTGGCCGTGTCCGGGGCAGTCTGTGCTGCACTGGGCGGGCTGTAGGCCTTGATGGGTGTGATGATGATCTGTTGCAGCTCTTGAAGGGCGTTACGCAGGTTTCCCCCTTCCAAAATGTCCTGCCATGAGAAGAGGAAAAAAAACATAATGATGATAATAAAAAAATTATCCGAGTCGGTGCTCACCTGATCGGGCATGTCTGGGCAGGTTTAGCTTGCTCGCCGGTTATTATTAGCAACCCTGGGCATTCGGGCAACCATTAATGTCGGTCCCTGACGTGTCACTCATGCTGTTTGTTGTCTCACATGTAACCCCATGCTGTTTCTCACATGTCATTTGGGCAAACGAACCACACACTTATTAAATAACTGGCCGTTGGTGTGTCAGTGGTGCACTTAGTGCACACTTAGTGCTTAGTGGCTGTTTATGAGCCAGGAAGGAAGTGCAAGTGAGTTGTGTCTGTTAAATGATTTTAATGCATTCAAGGGGAACTTTTTAATCAAATTATTGATGACGTGCGTCAGCAACAGATATGGCTATCATTTTATCGCCCAGGGCTACTACAGTAACTAATAAAGTCTAATATGTCATAATTCCATTTTAGCAATAGCTTAAATTTTTTAACAGCCAGCACAAATTAAGTTATTTGTCAAAAAATATTCAGCAAACAGTGGTTAAGTAGCACAGTCAAGAAATGACTCAGAAGAATCATAAAAATATCAAAATACACTGGAGTACGTTTAAGAGTGATGTATGCAGAGACAAAGATATCCAAGTCATTGATCGGGATTTAAGCCTTAGGGACAGCAAGTTTTTGCCCGGCTGAAATATCTGAAAAGGAAGACATGAAATCTCTACAAGCCCTGCCATGGGTCTCTTTCTGCACCAAAAAGCAGAAAAGAAAAATCTCGAAAGAAGTAAATGAAGTCTCACATGATCACCAACAAGTGCATACTTAAGAGCATTTTTGATCAGTACCAGTGAAAATTCATTAGGACGAAACATGGTTGCCCCTTTTTTAAGCATGAGAAGAACAACATCATCCCATTTTAATTACCTTTTCTAAAGACTTGAGCACACTCTGCCTCTCTCGCAGTTTCTGGATACTCAAGGCGATCTTATGCCGCGCTCCTTTAGTGACGTTCTAAAAAATAGAGACAGAAAGTTAACAAGAAGTCATGAGAAGCAGGCAAGTCATTTCTTGTGGGCACAGTGGGCAATTTATACAGTTACTAAATAACAAACCCAATCACCATTTGTTTCATTAAAGCCAAGGGGCAGAGGCAAAATCACAACATCTGTATGTGTGACTGCCTCAATATAACTGTGGGGTGCATTGCTTAATTTCATGCCTCATTGAAAGTTGATGTATCATCAGGTTTGAGGACAGTAATGTTCACAATTGATAGGGAGGGTGGAATAATCAAAGCCTGGCTGTAGCGTATGTAAAAGGGAGGCTTAAAAACCTGCGACTCCAGGTGCTGCTCTGTGAGAATCATCATCTCCTCATAGGTCATCTGGGAGAAAAGTGATGCATATTTATGAAGACGGAGACTCTTCAGCCATGCGGGAACATCTAAAACAAATACACACCAAGGGACAAAAAAAGTCACGCTAGATCTCAGCTTATATCACCAGCAGCTGTTGGCTGTGCACGGCTTTTACCAGAGCCAAATGCCGAGAGCGCCCTTGGCTCAGTTCGGTTATGAACTCTGACCTTTCATGCCACTGCCATCCTCCTGGAACGTGTTGCGACTGGAGCCCTGTTCCTCTGTCTGCTCGCTGCCTGAGGAGGCAACGCTGCTCTGGGGTGAAAGGGGTGCGTGGTCTGTTGAAATGAAGTTCTGTCGGCCTCCTGCGTCATCCTGGCTAACCCACTCAGAGCCACAGGCCTGGGGGCTGGAAGGGATAACGGACATGGACTTCTTCAGAGGGCTGGGCTGCATCTGCCCACCCAGACCTGGCAAAGGAAATAATTAATATAATATCAGGGACAACAGAAATTCATTGGAATTCCTATGAAAGAAATTAAAGAAATGTTAAAGGGACAGTTGGGATTATTTGCAGTGGGATCGAATCAGGTACTTATTGATAGTCAGTGCTTCCACTTTGGAGAAGCAGAGAGGAATACCAGCATGAAAGCTAAGCAATGAACTGCTGTGGACAGGGTTTGCAGCAAAAGGTATTTTAGCCACTTAAAAAAAATAAAATAAAATCAATATATGTTTAACTGTATGCTTTATTTAGAATATTTTCTCACCGCTTTACTTTGCCATCAGACAGCCTTTCCTGTTGGGAAACTGCTGTGATATAAGCCGAATATCGCTCTCTCCAAACAATCCCAATTTCCACAGGCAAAATCAGCAATTTTACCTCACATGACTCAGAAATTGCTTATCTACTGCCGTTTTTGATCCATTTGTTTGTTTGTGTTATTGTGTGATTTTGATAAGCCCAAACTATCCTTTTAAAACACCTAAGTCACACAATTACACAAACAAACTAAGAGGTCAAGGCAGTGGTGGACCAGCAACTCGTGCTTCTTGCTAGGTAAAATTACTGTTTGGTTGGACTGAAGAAAGCAATGTTTGGCTTACATAACAGAGGTTTCCCACCAGAAAAGGCTGTCTGGCAGCAAAGCAAAGTACTGAAAATATTCCAATTATAGCATACACTTAAAATGATACAGATTTGTTTTTTTTTTTAAGTGCTAAAACACCTATTGTTTCTGACCCTGTCCACAGCAGTACATTGTTTAGCTTTTGTGCTGGTACTCCCCTTTGCTTATACTCCTTTCTTCTTATAAGTACCTTGTACAACCTGGAATCAAATAATCTGAACACTATAAAGGTCCTTTAACCAAATGCAAAGTGTGATATTTGTGTCTACACTGGTCTCATATGCCCCCACCAGACTTTGTCCTCTCAATGCCAAACATTACCTGTGTTATTGCTGTTGATGGGAGACGACATCCCGCCCGGGAAAGGCATGTGTCCGTTCTGGCCTGCCGGAGAAGTGCTGGATGAAGGGGACTTGTCGTGCCAGGCATGGCCGGGGTCCAGAGCCTCGGCAGAGCTGGGCCATTCATCTGAGCCCTGGCGTGGGTGGTAGGGGCTCGATGGGGCCCTCGGTGCATAGCCACTAGATAGGTGCTCCTCCAGGTGGTTAAGCCACATGGCCAGGGAGGTGCGGTCATCCAGCGTGGTGGCAGGGTGGATGAGCGCATAGGACAGCAGCTGTCTGCTTTCTTCCACAAACAGGCTGCTCTCAATAGTGTGACTCAACACCTTCTGAAGCAGCTTCATGTACTCACATTTGGCCTCACTGTTGCGTGGCTGCAGCAGAGGCAGATGGGACAGCAGCAAGGACACAACCTTCTCTTTTGGCTCCTGATGCCACTGGCTGACAATTGCTAATGACAAAGGGCAAACAAAGAATTTCACCAGCAATTAATCTTTTATTACTGGTTTAATGTATGCCTTCTTCAATCTCGGGAAGACACAGAACTAATAGTGTTTGAAAATCAGAGATAATAAAACGTATATAATATTATATAAGATATAATAAAACTTTCAGCTACCTGCATTGTTGGCCTCAGCTTCTAGGATGTGGATCTCTGTGCAGTCTGCCAACCAGTGTTCAAGGCAGATGTGTAAGAAGCGTGCCTGGGTGCGGGACACCCTCTTCAGGAGGGACAACAGTGCCACCGTCTGTTCACACTCATTCCAGCCCTTGAACCAATCTGTGAGGATACCTACCTGGTCTCGGAACATCATGGCGTGTCTCCTTGGTAAGGAGAACAGGAATGTGCGGATGGGGAGGGGGGTAGAGGAAAGACTGCTCTCTCAGACACAGACAGGATCAGTCTCACCCCGCACAGCGGGGTCGTATTTGCAATAGTCCTGGGATCCCCTCAGACTGGACCGAGGGGCCCTCACATGGTTCAGGTGCACAAGGCGCTGCAGACAGGGGTGCCGTGTGGATTATTGGGAAGATGTCTTATGAAGTGAGGCTCAAAGTGTGTGTCAATTGTAGTTGGTGATGACACAGACAGGAGAAACTTTTTTTCACTCTTGCATGTTCAGGATCACATCATCCGTGCCCTATTAAATCAACAAACAGACAAAAAAATCTTAGATGTAATGTATGCACCGTGAAAGCATATAAAGTAACAATATAAACAGAGAGCAAAAAAGAGCTTTGACAGATTAGGTTCATCTAGGGATGAGCAATATACCAATATTTTCTCAATATTGTGATATAAGATTGGTATTATCTTAGATTTTGGATATTGTAATATGGTGTAAGTGTTGTCTTCTCCTTGTTTTAAAGGCTGCATTAAAGTAAAGTGATGCAATTTTCTAAATTTAACAGACTGTTCTATCATTTGCCCGGCCTTACCCATTTAGTCAAACTGTTGATCATTTATCACAAATCTTACTGTGTTAACATTTTGTGGAAGCCTCGTTACAATAGAGTTTCATTACTGATATGAAGGCATTTGGTCAAAAATATCTATTAGATTTTGTCCATATTGCCCTGCCCTAAGTTTGTATATCCACCCCACAGACTTGGTACTGGATTATGTTCTGTCTGTGATGATAGACAGTCTTGTTTAAATTTAGGCTACAGTTATAACAAAACCAGAATTTTAAACTTTGATACAATACTTGCATTTAAAATATGTCTCTTTTGATACTACTGCAAAAAAGAAAAAAACAACAAGTGGCTGCATATAGCGCTGGTATAGAAAAAGCCACTTAACACTGTCAGGTTTTGCTGCAAGCCAATTTTCCGGCAGGACAATAAAGATGGAACTGAAATGAGGTCTTGAATGAGCACTCTGGTACTTTTGATAGCTTTGGTACTTTCAATGCTATAATTGACAGCAATATTATCTTTTAAATAAGTGGTATTGAAAAAGTATTTAAGTATTGATGCTTTTCACAACGTGCACTTGGACACATACATTTTTATGTCTGAAAGCTGCAAACAGAGTCCTGATTTTCATAATACAGATGGTTCATCAGTTTCAGTCAAGGAAAACTGAACTGACAGTGTAAGTATGTAGGATAATGTATAAATAAGAAATTAAGGTAGACACTGGACAAACACACTGCTTTAACTTTTTATCATAAGCAAATAATGGTAGTGATGGTGATATTACATTAAATCTGAGTTATAGAACTTTTCCATGGTTACAAAATAGATTATATGCAGTATGTGCAGCATATTCCAAAACAAAACTATATGAGAAATATCCATGCAAATCAGTTGCTGAAAAACACAGTACTGACTGTAAGGGTGTCAGTTGAGGTAAGCTTGAACTAATAATGAGCTTAATTACTTCATAGGGATTATTGTCAATCTTTCTCACCCTGCTTGGGCCATATCATAATGATAAAGGAACAAGTCATTCAGAGGTGTGCCAAACACATTATCTAAAAGATAAGAGATCAGGTCAGTAATACTTGATGCATAACACTAAAATAGGCTTCTGAACATAGAATAAGGGCCATCACCAGTGCCCTTTATTTTCAACAGCCAATTATAATACATCAGTTATCTGTTTCTGAAGAAAAGTAGAACACAAACATAATTAATGACCAGCAAGGGTACCATTTCATACCAGTGCTGCTGACTGCCAACGCAAAAAAAAAACACCTGTGACATGAGCTAAATTGTGATGAAAAAATAAACTTGAGTGTCTGTCTACAAGGTCTGGTCAGCAGAGTGGTGCTGTGATTATCCCTGCAAGGTTTGTGAAGTTCAGACAGGCTAACATTAAAACTGTCAGCCTAGATAGCGGTTAGCCACAATTTAAGGCTGCAATTAATCGATTAATAGTTGTTGTTGTTTAAAAATGTCAGATAATGGTGAAAAAATGTCGTTCAATGTTTCCCAAAGCCAAAGACGATGACCTCAAATGTCCAACCCAAAGGTGTTTAGATGACTGTCACAGAATAAAGAGAGCAAAAAAATATATATCTAAGAACCTAGATTCAGTGAATTTTAACATTTTCTTCTTAGAAAATGACTCAAACCGATAAATCGATTATCAAAATAGTTGGCAAGTAATTTAATAATCAATTATTAGTTGATCAATTGTTGCAGCTCTACCACGGTTAGCTTGGTTCAGTAATGTTACAGTCAAAGCAGACTACTAGACACAGTCCAGACATTTCAAAGCATAAGTATGAGGGAAGATATTTCGATGTTTCTCTTCACCAAGCCAAACATCAAATATCTACACCAAACGAGGCCTCATTTAGGATTGGATACAGGATGTTCTTGTCAACTTGTCTCAGTATTCAGCTGTAACAGTAAAGCTGTCGGTTCTCGCAGTACGAGCTTTCTTGAACAACATATCAACAGTAAAAGCTGTGAAAGCACTTGTATTACGCCTGTCTCATCATGGTCTCAGATTTAATCCATCCATATAAATACAATACCAATGGTTTGGCCAGCAGATGTCGCCATTTTTGACTGTACCAAATGCTTCGAAACTGAATCATTTTCAATACAATTGCTTCAAAGATTTAGCGCTTCAGAAATCTTCATATCCCCCATCACTAGCTCAGCCGGCCTCGTCAGTGATGAGGGGTTCGACATTTGTATTGTTTTTTGTTCACACTGTTGCTGCCTCTTTTCTCCTCCGTTTCGTACTTAAATCTTAGCGGTGCGAACAGGGAGGTGAAAACGCAGCTTTAGTCGACAGCAGGTTGTAGCTAATTGACTATATAAAGTTCTGTGAGTTGTGACTTACAATAAACAGACTCAAAAGGGTTGTTGTTTACCTTTGTCAGTTGTCACTGGTTAGCGAGCTAGGCTAAACTGCTAATACATAGCTAGCTCGACGGTAGGGTAGGGACAGCTAGCAGAAATGCTAGCGCTAGCTTCTTAGCTAGCAAGTTTTGCTAATAGATGCAATAACGTTAGCTTAGCTGAAAGAAGCGAAGATTTCGATCCCTTGCGACGTATCCCTTAAAGATATTCCTTTACAGCGGCAAGATCCCGTGGTTTCAGGCATACCATGTTAAAGAATGTATGTACAAATTGTTTATTGCAATGCAGAAAATAAAGAGTGTACGCCTGGAGAAATCTACTTCGATTTTGAGTTGACGTAAGATGTGCGTACAACGTCACACGTCTGGACGGTACGTAGTGTTTTGTTCCGCCCACAGTCTGGTAAATAAAACGGCTCCCACCCTTAGAAGTAAACGCATGTCTTTATTTGGTAGAAAGAGCAGTGGTGTACTGAAAATCTGTACTTAAGTACAAGTAGTTACATTACTAAAACATTTTAGAAATCTACTTAAGTAAAAGTATAAATATTATTCTCAAAAACGAGTATTAGTTACTTTTTAACCATTGATGTTTAATACATTATCAACAGCAGTCAATCAATCAAAGCAGTTTCTGTTTTCCAAATCTTCAGTCTAAAATCTTCTCAACTCCTGTTCCAGCCTGTGCTGTTCTCTTCAGGTGTATTGGTTACTGCAGTCTTGTTCGATCTCCCATAATGTGTATCAAATGTGAGAATGTACAGTACCTAGACAGGCAATAGACTATAGACATTATTATATTCAATATCACTGGTTCCTAACCTCGGGGTCTGCACACCCACTGGGAGTCCCCAAAGAAAAATGCCTAAGTGTCAATCAAATCAGTTGATGGAGTGTTTACCCCATATATGGAGGCTCTGAGTTCTTTGCAGCGGCTGCAGGTTCAACATCCATCTACAGCCTTTTGGTGCATGTCATTCCTCTACTCTCTCTTCACTTTTCCTTTCATATCCTCAGCTGTCCTATCAAATAAAGGCATACCAGCCCAAAAAACATTTAAATAATTCTAATAATTTTTGAAAGAAGAAGAAGATTGCTACCATCCAAAGTAGACTGACAACGAGCTGTGAGTTTGTCAAACGATGATTTATGTTCCTGTAGACGATACATCTGTACAATATCAACCTTGTGTTAAGAAAAAATGTTTTATTTGTAATACGATGGAGAAATACTACACTACCCACAGTCCTTTGTAACAGTGAGGTGTGTGATTTGCAGAGTTTGCTGTTACCATGGAAATGTTTACCACCCCTGTGAATGGGTAGTTCTGCTAATGGGTTGGCTAGTTAGGTAGTTAACATAAATCATACTAATAAGGTTGTTATAGTGAATGTAAGTTACTAATGACAAAAGTTACATTTAAGAAGTGGTATCATTTGCAGTGGATTGTGGGATGGGTAGTATCTTCACTCAAATAATTATGTGCACAGTTATACTTTTGCCTTTTTGCCCTTTTAAAATCTTTTTTTTTTTCTTTGGTTCAAATTAAATGGTTTTAAGGTCACGATTCATCTTGTAGCTGATCAATTTGGTTCCAAGCTTGCAACTCTTTAAATATGGATTTTAGGAAATGTCAATGTAGTGAACAAATGGGAAGTTCATATCCATTATGGAGCTGCTGAAAAGTGGGCAGTCACTGTTGCACCATGGACATGGTCATATGGAATAAATAAAAAAAACAATAAAAAGCTTTTTTTGGTTATATAATGATTTGTTGTCTATTTTTCTAATAGTAATAATAATAAACAATTACTTTATAATGTGTCATAAAATGCTGAATGATCTGTATGACATGTTCCTAAAGCCCAAAGGGATGTCCTGAAATTGCCTCAACAACAACAACAACAAAGTCAGTTCAACAGAAGGAATATAGGTCAGTCAAGGAAAGAGCTAATTTATGCAAATGTTAAAAGTCATACAGAGCATTTATATGTACGTGCAATATGTCAGTGAACTACAGATAGTTTATATTCATCAGCAATGTGTCAATGAAATATGTACTGTTTATAAACATGTGCAATAAGACAATAAAATATTAACTATTAATACACATGTGCAATATGTCAGTGAAGGAAGAACTTAAGAAGACTGGAGTTTGGGAGATTAGCCTAAAACTTTAATTAACCTAACAGAACGGGAGAGTTTTCTTTGAGTTTATTAGACAGACAGGATTAATAGATTTAATAAGATTTAATAAGATAAGATTTAATCTCTGGTCAACACTCCACAGCAGAAGGTGGCAGTAATGCACCTATTAGACTGGTTGCCAAACACTGTTAAAAATCAAAAAGAAGAAGCAGCATAGGATGTTATTCAGGATCAAATAACAAAACAGAAAACTGCTGTTGCATTGGTCTGAGTGGGTTGAAAGCACAATGTCTCGTGGCCAAGATCAGTTGTCAGGTAAATGGCAAATGAGCTGCTGCTACAGCTGTAACATGCCTGAAGTTTCCACCAATAGAGAGCAGTATACCATCTGCTCCTTACATAATGGTTTGTAAGTTTTCACCAGGAGAACAAGTCTCTCCAGTTTCTGGCATTTTTTCCTCAAGACAGTCATTCAGTTTGAAACATATAGTGAAGTGGAACAAAAGGCAGCTCACAGCAAGAGCAGGCTGCAAGATTTATACTTGCCATGATCGAACATTTTAACAGTGAATCATGACCTGATTCACTTTATGAATATGATGCACAATGACATGTAATCATACCATAAAGAAATAGTAATGTGATATAGTGACAGGAACCTTTCACATTATTATTTTGTGGTATTGTTTAAAGAATTTGAGGACCTATTCAAGCTCTGCAAGTTTCTATTTGCTGTCCATCCCTGTACAGTAATAGGAAGTGAAAATAACCCTAACCAGTTACAACAATGGACAACATATTGTAAAACTGATCTTTAACTTCAAACAGTATGAATATATTCAACTCAGTCTTTCATTGGTTTTTTTCCTTAATGCATTCAGCGATCGTCAGACTGTTTCATGCAGCAGTCAGCTGAGTTTGCACAGTGTGGTCTTTAAAACAGGAACTGAGGCGTGCTGTAGCATGTGTGTCTGCCCTCCCCTTACCATCTTGAGGAGGATTTTGACAGTCTGAGAGTAGCTGTCAGCCAAACAGTTTCAGGAAGCCAGAGACACCCAGAAGACAGGAAGACTGAACAAGATCCTTTGACAATGGTAGGTGAAACTGATGCAATTGCTTGAAAGATTTTGATTTTCTGTTGGAATTTACTGGATATGATGAACTGTCATTCATACGTACATTTGCGTTTTACTTTTTACCTTTCCACTCTGACATCAGTCGACCATCCCCCGCGTTCTTTCACACAGGAAACTACACCCTTGCATGTTGCAGCAAAAACATTTCCTGCCCTCAATATGTCAGAATAGTGTTATAAATGTTTAATGCATCCATGCAAGGTGGATAGAGAGCTCAACATTTGAGCAGATCGAGCAGGCATCCTTTCTTTCTTTCTTTCTTTCTTTCTTTCTTTCTTTCTTTCTTTCTTTCTATTTCTGTCCTGTATAGTAGTGCACTTAACTTTATCAGGAGCATCAGGAAGAGACATTTAATATTTCTTGGACTGACACGATTTGAGTGATTTTTTATTTATTTTATTTTATGCCGTTTTGCAGTCAGGCTCCCTTGTTGTGTGTGAAGTGGAGGAAAGCCTGAAAGCTAAACTGGAAAAGTTCAGATTTCGAAAAGAGACCAACAATGCTGCCATACTGAGTAAGTATCACATAATAATGATGAATGTTGCAGTTCCATGTATATCTCCATTCTTACACATTTATTCACTGATAAATACAAATTCAAATCCCATACAAATATCAGTGCATCAACTAATATAAAACAGAACCATGAGACTACGTAACCTTTTTTGTTTTCTTTGTTTTTAGTCAAAATAGACATGGAGAAAAAACTTGTTATCCTTGAGGAGGAATATGAGGCAAGTAAAATTGTTTTTTGGTAGCACTGTATAGTAAGGGTTTATGAGAAGTATTTTCTCGCTCTGTAAGACAAAAATAGATTTCATTAACACTGTTACACTTCATCATGCATGATTTTAGACATTTATAAGGACTGTTGAGGTGCCCTTGAGCAAGGCACTGTACCACCTTTCCTGCAGATTGCATGTGCATGTGTGTATACAGGACTATGCCAGTGTAAAATAATTAACAATCAAGTGAAAAAAAGTAAGTTCTTTATCTTATGAATGGGCTTATAATGCATTATAGACAAAACATTATTAGAAATTTATAGATTGATGGATTAAGAAAGTGTCACTGTTTTTCATTGGTTTAGTTTGTATTAAAAGTCACTCAAACGTTTCTTTGTTTTTTAGGACATCTCACTGGATGACTTGAGAGAGGAGCTTCCAGAACGGCAACCCAGATATCTTGACTGAATGTGTTATGAATAGAGAAATATCTATCTAAAATTTACACAAAGTATATTTGCAAAATCCTCTGCTGATATTATTAAAAAAAAATCCTTGACAGTAGTGAACATTCATTGTCTACAGCTACAAACTTGTCCATGGTGATGGGAGGGTGTCTTACCCTCTGTGTTTCATATTCTCCAGTCCAATGGGTAAGTAGTTACAGTATCACTGTTTTTCAGCCTGGATCCTATTTTCCCATGCATTTGTGTCTAAGTGATTAATGGAGACAACAATTTTTGAAATTGGTTCAGTACTGAGCAAGTCTGATGCAGCTGTGCAGGCAGCAACGTACAGGCTTTAAATTCACAGAGCTGAAATGGGAAAATGTTAGGAGAGGAGCGAGAGGCGTGTGGAGGAAGGTGTGTGGAGCCAGAGTATTTTCACAACTAGCTTGGTGAATAAAGGGTTTATTTTGATCAAAACAGACTTGGTGATTTCAAGAACAGTAAAAAGACAAACCAAGATTATTTTGGTGAGTTTTATATTGTTTTTTTTGACTTTGAAAGGAGTATGTTTTACAATGATAAAAGTGCTGTTTCTGTAAAGGGAGTCAGTTTTTGGTGAAGGGAAATAACTCCGTTGTTTCTGGTTAAACAAAAAGGATCTTACTCTTTAATGAAAGGTGATCCTTTCCATAATGATGTCAGACAGAGAATATCAATCTGAGCCTGTCAGTGGCAAAAACAAGCACTTTTAGTGGACACGCTTTAATGGTTGGCAAAGGATTACATTGTAGTGCATTTTGTGGCTAATGGCTGCAGTGTTCTTGCTCAATACTGGTTATGTTTTCAGAAATTGTTGGCACCAGTAGACACAAAAGTAGAAAAACACACACACAAAATATTAAACATTTAATAATGACATTTACGTGAACATTTTATAATGTACCATAATTGAAGAAGGGCTTGCCCTGGAAACATCACATGGTGTTATATTTATAACAGTTCTATTTTGCAAAGTCTATATTTCCTTTTTTTCATGTCTGTCCAGCACTTATTTATCATGTTTGGTTGTGTGTGCATGGGATAATAGGGTCCAACTTCACTTCTGGCAGTGACCTACTACTGTCTGAATCAACTTTAGCAAAATGTGTTGTAGGAATGAGGTGTTAGAGGTATGTTTGAATGGTCAAATTACAGAATTGGGAAAATGTCAATTTCATTTCAACAGGATGCAAGCCAGAGCAACAGATGATGTATGCAGGCAGCAAGCTTGAACTGGTCCAAGCTGCAGGACTCACAAAGGTAACTATCCCAGAATTCTGACCGATGGTTTATTACAACTCCAGTGTTATGTAGAAGTATTTAAAGGGAATATTCAGCATTTTTCATGTGGATGTCCAGTCAGTGTTGATTGTAAATGTAGTCAAGTGAAGCAATAAATGACCCGGGTATGCTATTTCAACTGAGAAAGCTGAGTTCTCCTGCTGCAAAATCTGTTTGTTCTTCCTGGATTTAGTGATATCACAGTAAGGCTGTCAAAAGTATCACAGCGTTGATAACTCTTCAATACCACGTTTAAAACAACACAGTATCCCTTAATCAGAGTATCAGAAGTACACTGATTAAGACATTTATCTTAAGTGCTCATTCAAGATCTCAGTTCAGTCAACAAGGTAATAACTATAGGGTAGGGTAGTGATAAATGACAACATGGGTGTATGTCAGATGCTTTCACGCAATGCATCCTGGTACATGTAGGCACTGCCGGCATGGCCCTGTGAGCAGGTGAACTCAGATTTCATAATTTCTCAATATAGCACACTGAGGAATTTGCTGCTTTGATTCACTACATCCACCATCAACTCTGACTGGACATGCACATGAAAAGTACTGAATTTTGTTGTTTTTTGTTTGTTTGGAGACGCACCTTTAATGGTAAATGTGCCAAATATGGACAAATTTGCAAATCTCAGATTTCTCAATCTCTGAAATCTAGATTTACAGTCATTCTTTAAACAAATCTCTTTCATCCTCTACTGCCAATCACCACATTAAAGATATTAAAAGTGATTCTAGAGAAAGACAGCATCAGTTTCTGAATCGCTTGCAGGCCCTTTAAAATGGGATAACTATTGATTCTCAACATTATTTTATAAATTGATTAGTAGCTTTTAGACTTGAGCAGATTATTCATACATTCAGATGTGTCATCTGTTTGCACTGATTCCTCTATCCTGCAATTTATTAACTACTTTGAGTATTGTGATAATACCTGTGCTTCTTGAATTTTCTGTCCTGATTGTCAATGTGACGTTCTCTGTTTTACTCGGAGGTGTTTGAAACAAGAAACGCTGAAGATTTGACAGAGGAATGGCTAAAGAAGCAGCTGGCATTGTTTCGCTGAGTGTGCACCTTCCATATCTCCAATACTGTCTCTGTCTCCAATACTTTTACTTTGTAAATCACACTGTTGTTGTGCATGTTGACTACAATTAAATGATTTATTTCCTGAAATCAGGTTTTGTCAGTTTTGTATTGATATCAACCATTTTTGAAATAATTCCCTGCAGGCTATCCTGAAGGTAAATTCATTACCTTTGAAGACCTAATCGTCACTTTGAGCACAAGTGACGCACTAACTTACACTTACATTTACTCTGACTGCAAGATTGCTCAATTGAATAGCCTGAGTCTGGGACAACTTCTTGGACCACTGTGTCAATACAGCATAATTCAGACAGGCAGGGTGGGAACACCTGTCATCGTCACTCAGAGGTCAGCAGTAAATGGTGAAGCAGCGGCTGTCGTAGTGTCTTCAGTTGCAGTGGTCAGAGATGGTGGTGTAGCATTTTAGAAATGAGCCAGTGGGTCAGTGAGTGCATTAAGAGTTGTCCTTTGCAGATGTTGTCAAATCTAGCTGGATTCCATAAATAAAATGCATAGAATCCCACGCAAGGATTAAATTTACAAAATTTAAGTATTTAATAGGGAAAAAATACATATTGAAAACAAGCAAGAAACTGTAAAGCCTCAAAAATGTTTTTTTTAAACGCCTCATTACATTTTAAAGGACTTAAATTGTTAAAATGATTTATTAAATTTTAATACTTTTTAAGACCCTACAGACAACCTGTATTGTTTCCAACATAAGTCCTGTAGAGCTGCAATGATTAATCGATTAGGAATCAATTATTATATTAGTCACCGACTACTGTAATAATCAATCTTGGTCTCGGTCTGCATAGTTTTTTAAGAAAAAAAGCAAAAATTCTCTCACTTCGGTTTCTTAGATATGAATATTTTCTGAATTCTTTACTCCTCTATGACGGTAAACTGAATATCTTTGGATTGTTGACAAAACAAAACATTGAGGACATCACCTTGGGCTTTGGGAAACACTACTAAACATTTTTCAACAACAAACAACTGATCAATTAATCAAGAAAATAATAGACAAATTAATTGACAATGAAAATAAACTTTAGTGACAGCCCTAGAGTCCTGTACTTGCTTGGCTGATTGTAAAATAAACTGTTACATTTTGGATTACTTAGAGATTTCTTCCATTTGTTAAAGAGGGGAAAAACAACAACTTTTGACCAGAGTTTCTTACAAAATGTCACCTGAATTTTATTAGCTGTTTCAAAGCTGTAACACAATGACATGTCGAAAGCTGAAAGACATTTTTACATGATCCTGTACTGTGTATATGACAGACAAAAACAGAGGAATGGTGTACAAAGAGCTACTGGTGCACAAGTTAAATCTACAAATAAAAACTGGATTGAAGAGAGACATTTCCGGTCCAAAACCAACAAGCCTCTTGCACACAAAAATTTCTTTTGATATTTGCAATCATCAGGACACGACAGCCCCAGACTGAGCTACGATCCGGGTCACTGCCGTGTTTGGAGCTTAACATACAGATCAGATACGTGTCCAGACCGCAGATCTTATTCACTGTCACTGGCATCACTGGAATCCGAACCCCTGTCGCTCCCACTCCCACTCTGAGCCCTCTCTGAGTGGTCGCTGCTGCGGTCACTGCGTGCTGGAGAGGCGCTGCGACTCCTGCTTCCTCCTCTATTCCCTCCTTCGTCCTCGCTCCCGCTGCCCTCCTCGCCGCTGCTCCTGCCCGAGTTCTTGGGCTCGTTGTCATCGCTGTCGTCGTCGCTGCCGAAGATCTCCTCTTCGTCTCGCATTTCTCTGGTCCTCTCCTCGCCACTCTCGCTCCCGCTGCTGCTCGCCTTCCTCCTGCGCTTCCCTCTGTCCTCGTCCTCTTCATCATCTTCTCCCCTTTGTTCCCGGTCTTCATCCTCCCTCTCAGATTCACTGCCAGAGTTCTCTGCCTCACTGCCGCTGCCCTTTTCTTTCTCATCACCTGGAGAAAATAATTCAGACATCACAGAAGAAAAGAGAAATGGATTTTAAAAAACTGCCATCTATGAGTATTAGGGCCAAGCATAAGGAAGAAAAATGAGGAGGAATATATTTTATTTTGCATTTTGAGAACTACAAAGTCAGTAAGTCGAAATGTTGACAATAAAGTTGAAATTTAAGTATTAGTGGTAAGTATAGGAAAATATAAATTAGAGAAACATTTTGAAATGGTATTTAAACTTAATTCTCAACTTTTAAACTTTATTTTCCAGATTTCAACTTGATCTTTGAAATGTTAAAATGAATATTGCAGAGATCGTCCTCCTCTTGTTTTTTTCAGAGAATAGTGGTGGTAGAGAATAAAAGAAAACTGACCAGAGTCCTGGATGTCCTTATCCATGTCCATGTCTTCCTCTTCATCTTCTGGCTCGTGGTTCTCCAGCTGAGCTTTGCGTGCTTCCTGACAACCACAATCAGAGACAATCAGTCATCAGTACACTAATACTGTCCAAGAATCCAAGCTTATAGATCCATGATTCCCAAAGTGCGGGCCATGACCCACTGGTGGGCCTTGTGAGGTCAGTAAAAATAAATAAAGCATGTTTTTAAGTTTAACTTTGAAATTACTATAAAATATTTACGATTTTTTTTAAGTAGTAGTAGTAATCAGCGCTAAGAAAGCAAAGCCACAGGATTTAAATGACGTGTTACTCTTCATTTATCTGACCTACTTTAACAGGCGTTACACTGAATTTAGTCACCAGTCACATTAATGCTGGAACATATCCTATATCTTGTCATTGGTACGATTAATCTTGTGGATTGATCAGAGCTGTGATTAAAGGTTTGTGTGGGATGCTGCAGATTTTCATATTTGAGAATTGGGCCGTGGTATTTTTAAGTTTGGGAATAGCCGTTATAGATAATACTGTAACAGTTCTATTCATTACTTCAGATAATTTGAGTCATGTTAGAAACCACTGCTGTAAGTCTGGTGGAAGAACCAACTGAATTTAATCAATATTACATCTTTAATCTATGATAAATTTGATTTTCTACTCTTCTGCCCTTTTTGAAGAAATGAGGTATTGAAACAGTTCCCTTCAGAAAATTTGATGAAAATGCAGCTAAATGTAATAAACTGCAAACAAAGTAATAATAAAACTAACTTAATGGGGAGTAGTATCAATGAGAGTATTGATAAGTATTGGTATTAATAAGCAGTATCAGTATCAATGAGGGATGTGCACAATTAGTCAACTAAACATCACAACCCTCGCTAGTCGATTGAAGAAATACTAGTCAGTTAAACTAATTAATAATATTTTATGAATGTACAAGATGTTACGCTGCCATCCACCACTAGCCCCTTTCCCACGCTCAAGCCCAGATCTAAACCAGTGAGGCGGGACAGATACATCTAAACCAATGTGGTTTAGCAGTACCTTGGTCTAGAAAATCAAAACAACGTTGTATGTGGGCTTGTCAGAAATAGACTGACATACAACCACTCGACTGGAGCAACACGTAACCACATTCAGCACGGGTAAGTGGACGTTAATATGCAAGTAGAGCAGACTGCTGGTACAAGCTCTGCTATGGTTAGCCCCAGTCCTGAATGTTTTTAGACTAGTGAACTGTCGAAAATTAAATTCATGTTTAATCAACAGGGAGATCATCAAACGATACCAATCCTTATAATTTAGTCACTAATCTTCATTCAAAGTTTTCCTGTCAACTACAAAGTACCTTCCAATAAGTGGTAAAAATGCCTAAAAGAAAAGTAAAAAACGTGTTCAATCAAACATTAAGAAAAAGAGAAAAGTAGCAAGTATGCTCACCTGGGCTTCAAGTTCTTTCTCGTTCATATCTCTGTGCTTACACACCAACACAGCGTTGGTGGTTGACTGTGCTCCAGCCTTGGCTCTCCTCTTGCTCAGACGCACCCTGCAGGACAGAAGAAAGGCTCTAAGAGGACAAGGCCTAACAGATTCCCATGAAAACTCCCATATATCACGGTGAAGGTGCTGCTTGTTTTGTGCATAAATTGAGAACAAACTTTCTAAAGCATAACCATCTACACTTAAACTCAGTCTAACTACTCCAGCTGCAGTCTATCTCCCTTTCTTCATGCTGAAGTGCAACAAAAAACAAGCCTCTCCTCTGACCAATGACTTACCTAGTCTCGAGCTCATTGTAATAAACACCATCTCCATCTCTGAAGATAAAGAAGTAGTTCTCCTCATAACCCTTGCTGGCTTTGTTCTTGACATTCCAGTTGTACTCCCTGGCAATCTTGTAATCATACCTGAAACACAGAAAATAAAAAGCATTAATTCTACCTCTATACAACTTAAAACAAGGAAATCAGATTAACAAAGTGATTCTCACATGCAGCAGAAAAAGATCCATAATTTTCTTTTTACTCACAGATCCTCCGGCATATAATCCATCCCCTCTTCGAAGTCTCTCTTGCGCTTGCGAAGTGTTTCTTCATTGGGCAAGAAGTAGGCCACAAACTGATTTCCTTCCTCATCCATCATACCTCTGTAGTGTTGAGACAAGAAAAGTAAATTAGTATTTATGTCAAAATGTTAGTGTTGAAGCACATATCCAGACAATAAATATTTTATAGATACCTGATCATGGCCTGAGACATCATTTCAACTCCTGCTGGGCCTGATATGTCTTTAGGTGCAGGATCAGAGTCAAAGATGACCTGAGCACAGGGGTTGATCCACATCTGGGGAAAAGAGAAAGAGCACAAAATTTAATTATCTAAATCCATCAAGTGTCAAAAACAAGCAAATGTTGCAATAACAGATTACATTTTTTTTTACTAATGCATGTAATTTGCTGGATTTAATTGTGACGTGTTACGTCTTTTTCTTTCCCTGCATTTCTCATATTATAGTTCCTATGGTATGTAATTTCAAGTCATCTACAGAGACAGCAGAAGTCAATAAAAGGAGTGAAACTAAAGCTCACCTTGAAGTCGGGGAACACAGGCAGCACCTCCACAGGAGTAACTCTGGGTTTACTGTAGTGCTGCGTAATCTGGAGAGAAACATCAATATGTTTACAAACCACAGCTCACTTCTCAATTACCTACCTACACACACCAAAAAAGAATAAGAATTTTGCATTTCTGGTTATTGTGCTGATTTGCATTTTCCTCAGCTGGTCATTCAGTCTTTTACTGCACAGAGCAGCTCCTTGCTGTGGAGCTGGAGAAGAAGAGTTTTTATCTCATTTGTGGCAATATTCCCATAGTGCCCATGACTGGAGTCTCATGGAGTCTTCCAAATAACCATGTTCAAACTACTGTACATTTTATTACTCAAGTTGCTTGAAAATTAGCAGCTCAACAGTATATGCAACACTGGTATACATCATCTGAAAGCTTGGAGCCTGAATATTAATTTGAGATGCAGCTCGGCACTCTGTGTCAGGTTTTTCTAGTCATAAATCTTTCAATCTGTTGCAAGAGGATTACCATCACCTATTCAGTTCTAGGTTGAAGCTATTTAATACAGATATTTGGAGCATAATTTAATCATTTTTGAAGACTCAAGAACTGATAAAAAAAAACAGCCAAAATAGCACATGAAGACATAAAGACCTTGAGGAACATCATAGAAAAGTTCTAGCTGTGATTTAGTATCAAAAATTTAGTCATTTAGAGAATTCTGTAAAAACTGCATTTTTCTGCAAGTGGATGGTGAGCTTAGAGACACCCTTATTCTCATGAATAATGAGAATAAGTTTCATGAGGCTGTGATTATCCTAGAGATCACGATAGGTCATTTTATACAGTGGGGTCAAGTTTCAAACAACAGTCTCACTACAATGAAATCGCTACTATGGGCACTAACATCATCACGTCTCAGCTTTCCAGTCATACCCAATTTATGCAATCCAATACTGCTTAGGGCACCAGTATGCAGAAATACTAAAGCAAAATAGGGGAAGTAACACATTTATGCTACATGATTTCTGCCCCAAACTACATGGGATTATCATAAAGTGGGCATGTCTGTAAAGGGGAGACTTTTGGATACACATAGAATCCACAAGCTGGCATGACAATGGGTTCCTTGGGTCTTCCAGTTTCATATGATACCAATATTTCCAGTTTAGATATAAAACTGAGACTGTGAACAGCCTCTAACAGGAAGTAATGTTAGTTGGGGGAGTTGAAGAGGTTAAACAAGTATGTGCTCACTCACCGGTTTCTGTGCATCCTCAAATGTCTTCTCAATAGCAGAGATCTGGCTGTCTCTGTCCTTGTAGATTTCTTCTTCTGTGAACTGCTGTTTGACAGAGACACCGATCCTAAACACAAACCATGTCTAAGTTAAAGAGACACACACACAAAATCACACACCTTCCTGAAGTTAGATCATTTCAAAGTGAACATAGGTTTAATAGTCTACTTACTTGACTTCCACTTTCTCATTGGAAACGCCATATCTGTTAAACTCTGTGGAGATATATTCTGTCTTTCTCATCCATGGTACCACTTTGGCGTGCTGCTGTGACCTTTTAGGAAAGAAAAAAACCTTTAAAACAAAATATCTCTGCATGAATCTGCAACAACATAAAGCTGCCTATTTAGCAGCCTTACCTCTTTGAGCTGGATGGAGCCTGGATGTCTTCTTCCAACAGCTTTTCATCAGCGGGATCCAACAGTACTGACAAATTAAAATATCAGTTCAGTCACTACACAGATATATGATAAAGCAGGGTAGTTTCTGAAAAGGAAAAATTAAGAATGCGAGACACATAACAACTTGAGACTTACTGTTGGGGTCTATGCGGTAGGTGTCTGGGTTGATGAGATCAATGGTGACCCCGAGGTCTGGCTCGGTCAGAAGCTCATGCTTGTGCTGCTTCTCTAAAGACGTGGCTTTATACTGTACAAACCTGCCACAACAGAAAACACACATCAGGCTGTGCCCACGTCCATTAGTGTGTACACCACAGAAGGAGAAACTGGACGTTTCTTTACCTGTGCTGATCGAATGGATATGTGATGAACTTGGGGTCAAAAGGGATGTCTGGCAGACTGTTGCAGTACTTCACCCGACAGACCACCCCTGACCTGTCATGGTCACAAAAGTACAGGACACACATTTTGAGTTACCAGACAATTTTGCATACCTTAGTAATACTTTTAACTGTATAATGCTTCAAAGAATTTAATATCAGTGTCAAACCCACTTACCTTTCTGGGACAGTTCTGTGTGAGGACGGCCTACTGAAGAAGGAAACAAATATTTGTTAGACTTGTTTCCGTCTTTCTGAAACTAATGCTACAGTGAGACATAACTGTTTCAGGAACATGTTATTATGATTATTAATACTTTCTTATTAATTAAACAGGCTTATTGTCAAGTTAACTTATTCTTATTTGTTATTATTAAGGCCTTTCTATGTGGAGTTTGCATGTTCTCCCAGTGGCTGAGTGGGTTTCCACCAGATGCTCTGGTTTCTCCCACCATCAAAAACATGTATGCTGGCTTAGAACTCAGAGACTGAATATGACTATGTAACTGTACTTTGTGATGTTGCCTTTATCACAATAAAGTTAATTTTAACCACTCTCTTTAATTTTAATTTCAATGTTTAATTATCAGGTATATTATCATTATTCTATGTGTATTATGAATATTCCCTATATTCCCTTCCCTATTCAACTGCTGAGTCTACTTCTATTGTATCTGTCCTTATTTTCTGTAATTCCTCTTGCTTATATTTTCATATTTCATCTTTTACATTTTTATTGACATGTCTTGTTTTTGCCTGCTGTAATACTGTTAATTCCCCCGTTGTGGGAGTAATAAAGGAAAATCTTACCTTAAAGCTTTGCCAGCCGCAGCTGTTACAGTTAGCATTCGTAGTGGCTAATCTTGGATAGCTTTCACAGCGTTGAATACAATGTTAGCAAGGCAAATTAGCCTCGACTTTAACCGAATGGATCTTATTTACTTAACTCTACGTAAATGAGGTAATTAACACTAAATGAAGGGTGAGTACACCGAGTTACATTAGCAAGCGGGTTAGCACAAGTTATCTTGACGTAAAGCTTGTTTGTGTAGCTCGCTACTTAGCATTGCTAGCTAACTAAGGTAGTGCACGTCTGACAAGCTACAACCAAATAAATGTTGACGACTCACAGTCACAGCTGTTTCAATATTACCAGTTAACTCTTAACCCTTAACACTACCGTCAGTTGTTATATGTACACAACAAGTTGTGGTAATAAACTTGTTCACGCATTTCTGAACTTACCTGTGGCCGTCTTCTCGTTGAGCTTGTGTCTGAATTGTTGGAGCCATGTTTATGTCACAAATGCTCACAACTGAAAACAAAGTTCTTTGTTTGCGCAAATAATCAACAAAAGCACGCCAGGTGACAAGCAAACTCCTGGATCTAAACAAAACTACAGCGACTATCAAGTCCAACTTCAGTCAAAATGTGTACAACATTTTTATTTTTACCCGGCAGGACAGGAGGATGATGACCCGGCGGAGATCCGCTTCTTTTTCTTTGAGGGTCAACGACGGCTTGCATCGAGTATGTCGCGTTACTGCCCCCTTGAGGCTCTGTACCCCTTCAATTTTTTACAGTCTAGTCATCCTCCGAAAACTAAACAACCACAGTGTCCCTTGAATGCTGTCCCAAATACTCTGTTATACTTTCGATATTGTCCCCTACCCGTCCTCTTCTGTAATTGTGTCATAATTTCTTGTCTTTCCTGTGCAAACTTCCTGCATGATAATGTTCTACTGTTTCAGCCTTGATATAATCATCACAAAAAACAGATGGATGTTTCCTTTTTATAAAAAAAAATGTACTGTTGCTGTGACCAGTTGTCAGTCTGCTGCTCCTCTACTTATGAAAATACCTACTGTGTTTTGGATTGAGTGTAAATGTCTGCCTTTTATTGCGTTATCCCCATACTGCTGCTGGTGGAGACTGACAGCTATGAAGAAGGTTTCTATGTCAGCGACACCTACTGTCCTGGTATGTGAGGTTTTAGATATCAGTGTACTCAGCAAAAACTTCCAATTTGAAATACTTAAATTTATTCAGCATTTTGATACAAAACAACATTGACATTCTTTGTTTCTTTGTTACAAAAGGAGGACAAAACTATCCACTGGTTTTGTTCAAAAGTAAACCCTTTAATTGACAGAGAGGATATACAAAAATGTCTGGCAGACAAATAATCTCACAGGCTTGCAAAGAGTTCAGATATTTTAAAATTATAATTCTCCTGTGTTTCATTTGGTGGATATAACACTGACATAGTGTTTTGATAAAAGATTCCTATCAAGACGGACAATCTTCCCACAATTCTTTCCCTGCAAGTTCACACACACACACACATGCACGCACGCACGCGCACGCACACACACACACACACACACACACACACACACACACACACACACACACTGTATTGCTCCTTTCTTAACACCAAGTCCTCTTCCAAAGCTGTCAGTCCTATCTTGTGATCTTCATCAGCAGATGGAACTTTTGCAGTTATCATGTGTCCTCAGTTATGGAATTTAAGTCATGTAATAACAGGTGGTCTCATATCGGGATGGAGATACATGACAACTGAGCAAATCCATCTGCCAGTAAAGGCCGGACGATGTGGCTGAAGGCTCTGGACAATTTCCAGTCAATGGATGAAGTGGACATATTTCCAAGGTTCAAGGGAAATTTTGGCACTTTTCATGTGTATGTTCAGTCAGCGTTTATGGTAAATGTAGTCAACTGCAATTCCTCCGTGCGCTAGATTGGTGAAAACTGAGGGTGCATTCCAGTTCCCATTCTACCAGAATCCTAATACTTTGTATATCAAATGCAGTATGCCAAAAATACCAGAATGTCTTGCTGCATGCAGTCACATTTTGGAGAATGCAGGCCAGCATGCTTTTCTGGCTATTCTGTCCCACAATCCTTTGTGCAGTGGAAGATACATCATATCAACTGAGCCACAGAGAGAGCACAAACAGATGACAGCTTATTAGCTGCACTTCCAACTGACGTACTCTTTCTTACATTTAAAATTTTGCACTACAGACTGTGACAGATGTATGGGAAAGAGGGTCAAAGTGCAAGATGCAATGTTATGATAAAACAGTAGCTCCTAATTATATGCATGCTGCATGCAACAGTACATACTAAAAGTAAAAAGAAACAAGTGTGAGATCTGGAAAGCAGCTTGAGTTCTGCCTGGTGTTCAGTCGATTTATACTGCCTTGCTGGAAAATGATACCGCAGGGCGAATCAACAGCAAAGTCTATTCTTTTATTACAAACAGGGCTAAGTGTGTTGTAAGAATAAGGGGAGCATATTTTGATTTTTTATTATAGCATCTTTATTTAAGATTTCAGGGGCAGAATATTTTTATCTGCCAACATCCTTTATCAAATAATGCTCCCACTAAAAAATCATTTTATATTACACCACTACTCACTCCACATATACTGTAAAAATATGGGGAGCATGTTTAAAGTCTGTTAACCACTAAGTAGCACATCTCGTCAGAACACCAGCAGGGCCTATGTGTAAAGGGATGCACTCGCATGAGCTTCTGAGGACCATGCCTGTGCTGCTGTTTTTGCATCAGAACTCAGCATTCTTAGTCAATATAGCGCACAGAGGAATTAATTGCTTTAACTGACTAGACATGTATAAGAAGTGCAGAATTTTCCCTTCAATAATGAACCCTAAACCTCAAATAATAATACTTGTTGCCAGTTTATCTACTGTAGATGAAGGTTGTTAGTGTGAAAAATAAACTCCATGAGCAATTCTTAATCATTTATCTATAGTGTTCAGATGTCTACCTAAAGCAGAGTATATGGCTCCACCACCTCCAATATCAAAGTTAGCTCCATGTTGTGGTTGAAAACAAACACCAAATCATCTGGTAATTGTTAAGAACATTCATATGCCCAACTCAGAACTGATTTAATGCAATTTGATATTTAAAACACAAATATAGCTGCAGACAGCAACAACTGTAATTGCATAGAATGGCAGTATGATAAAAACAACCATCTCTTAAAATGGACTTTAAAGAAATAAAAGAAAGATGCGCCAAACACCGTCTCCTACGTTCACTCTGCTTCCCCAAAATCTGAAAGTGAAGATATACTGTGAATGTTACACTGGTGGTTGGATGCACATCAGTCATTGAGAGGACCTTCCTCTACGTCTTACTTGCACCTTTACACATGCTGCAGCTCTCCACCACCTGCTTTTAAAAGTGGGCCTACGTTTACCTATGTTAACAAGGACTGTGCGAGGCAGTCAGTGCAAAGGAAAAACAGCTACTGCTCTTAATCATACGTTCCTCAGTCACACAACTGCAACAGCCCTCCACCGAGAGCCCTTTTCAGCCGAGGTCTTTATCCTTTCCCATCTCAGGTCTGCATGTCTGTCTGCATGTGGTTCTCGACTCTGCGGAGAGACAAGAGATTAAACCTTGCACCCAAATACACACCTCTCGTATTTCAAATTGTTCTACACTCGATGAATCAGGGTAGAAAAAGTTCTTACCTGCTCAACATGTATATCATCTGTCCAGGATCATCTGTAAACACCCTGTAACATGAAAGAATGGTTCCATTAAAGAAACAATGCTCGCTCATCCACGAGCCAAGTATGCACAGCACTGATTTCATAATGGACATTGTCCATTAGGTCTTAAAGGGACAAAATCAAAAATACACATTTCTCCATGACATGTGGTGCCGTTTATTCATGTATGTTTTGTTTTTTTTTGGTGTGAGTGAGAGGCTTGGGGATATCAGCTGAAGAAATCTCTGCCTTCTCCCCAATGTAATGGGAAGAAATGCCAGCAGTCCTGTGGTGCTCAAAGCACCAAAAAATACATTTGAAATATTCAAAAACAGCGTCTCTTTCCAAAAATCATGACCTGGTTACTCAAGATAGTCCACAGACCTTGTCGAGAGCTGTTTCATGTAAGAACCATTTTATTTCTATTTGAAAGAACATAGTTCTGGTACACTACTGCAGAGAGAAAGTAGTTCCTTAATGAAACTTCTCATACCAAGGTCTGTGGATTATCTTGTGGAACTGGGTCATGATTTCTGGAAAGAGATACTGTTTTTGAATTTTTTAAACTTATTTTTTGGCACTTTGAACACCACGGGACTAGTGCCATCTAGTTCAATTATATTGAAGAGAAGGCAGAAATCTCTAAAGTCAATTATCTCTAAAACTAGGCAACTCACACCAAAACAGTATAAATGAATAAACATGTATTTTTGATTTTGGGTTGAACTGTCTCTTTTAGTGTTTTTCCATCCTTTTGTTCAGGAGGGGCTTGAGGACATTTAAGGTCTAAATTTGGATCCCATCAAGAAAAGGGAGACGCTTTTTTGAAAACTTTGAATGCATGTCATTCTACCCTCTCTACCTCTACTTCCAAGTTAGCTGACAAGAAAAGTTTTGGTGAGGAAAACAAGTCATAGCTTGGAGCCTGTACCAACTACAAGTGGGTACATGTAAAAGAAAGAGGTGGAGCTGTCAATATTGTCAGTGCCATGAATCAAGTGCTAAATGTGAAAGGAGAAGAAACTTGTATAACCTCTGGGGAAATTTGGCTAAAGAAGGAGCAAAAAAGGAAATTCAGTGAGGTGAGATGTACATAATATCACATAAGTGGACTAGAATAAGAAGCTGTAAATACTACACTAAGAGTGAGAATTACTATATGTGCTTAGTAGAGGGTAAGTTTATTTTTAATCTTTTAGATATATAGTATGATGCACATGAAAAGTTGACCATATGAAAACATCTCTTACCCATCTCCCCAGTGGTAAAATGCCCGGTCCTGGTAGAACATGGACACAAACAGCCAAATGCTGATCGTCTCGACCCAGAAGATAACAAACAGGAACCATAGCGATGACAGCAGGACTTCACACAACATCCTGGAGCTCTGCAAGGACACAGTAAGTAATACCTTCAAAAATTATGAGCCTATGCAGTAGATATTCAGCTAGCCTCTGACTTTTTCATGGGTTCTTCTATTTTAAATTAGAGTTGGGTAAAACAGTAATTATCACTTTAATGTCCCTGGTTGTATTAAACTATTTTGGGACATCGTGCAAATCATGTTTAATGCTAAGCTAATACCCGGGTCCATGTCCAACATGTTGCTGTTTTCAATAAATTGGTGGTGACAGTGTCCTGAACTTCACTATTTTCCTTGACATGACTTTCAGCACACAAATTTTTATAGACACATGCACATAACAAAAGAACATTTAAATAATATCTGATTTTGTGACCACCGTACATGTGCAATGTAGGGGTGTAATGATACATGAATCTGGATGAAATGATTGATTCAGTGCTCATGCAAAATCGATGATCAATGCAAAATGAAAAAGTCATCCTATATCAGCATCCTTTAAGACAAGTAGGGATTGTAATGATTGATCAATCACGTATTAATTGGTGGTTAAGCATTTAATTGATCAAATAAAATTCCCTATCAAATAAAGATCTGAAATATAGCAGATTATTTCTATGAACAAGCTCGTCATATTATCAAGTATATATGTTTAATATGTAGGCCTTTACATCTTTACATGTTTCATAGGCTCTGTAATGCTCTCAGAAAATATGCAATATGTGGCTGAGTAAATAAACCTATGATTAAGAGAAAATATGTTTGGTATAAGCAAGGTTTTTATGTTTTTTGGAATGACAATTTTGAACAACAGGTCGTTGTGAAATAAATACCAACAGGATGATGCAGGATTCATCCTTAAAGGGTTCACTTCACAATAATGACCTCCTCACTGTATATTATTCTGCTTATTACATGTTTATTTATCCAACAACAACAACAACAGCAACAACAACGGAGATTTGGCACACCTTTATGTGACACAAAACATTCATTTTAAAATTATTTTAAAAGATGTTTTTAACAATATTAAGCTGCTCACTGTACTTTCTTAACAACGGTGTGTTACACATAGCAACGGTCTGCTGTAAAGAAATACAGACCTTAGAATGCAGTAACTAACCAATCAGAATCGAGTATTCCACAAAGACATGTAATAAACAATGTTTAGTGTTTTTTCCCTTACACTACTCACTGGCTCAGTAAACATTTCATTCATATTTTTTTAGAAATTAACTGCTTTATGCTGATCCGCTATATGTCTGGTATGGACATGATTTGTCATATAAAATGCAGTTATTTTATCATGTTCTAAGTATGTAACATGATGGACTTGAGCATAGTAATGTAAGCTTAAACAAGTAGTCTAGCTCTAAGTATTACATTGTTGAGACATGCTATTAGTAAGCTAATAAACATACACAACAGATATTTGATCACCTGGCTGACTTTTAAATTTAAACATTAGCAAGAGTGAAGTCCACACTGAAAACATGAATTGTCCAGTTGCTAAAGTTTTGTTTTTAAGTGGCTGTTGAAATTAGTTACCAAGTCTGTGTCCAAACATTTCAGCTAACGCTAACGAATGTAAATACATAACTAGGTCAGTTAGCTGACGTGATATTACAGACAACGACGCTACTTAAATGTTTATTGACATATAGACTAGCTATTGGTGAACACCCTCGCTCCGGGGACTACCGCATCATTTCCATTAAAGTTACGGAGTTTTCACGATGGCTAGCTTACTAGCTTAGCAGCTAAGGGCGAGCTACAAGTAGCTCTGCCAGCTAAACGGCCAGCTAGCTCACTGATAGCTGTTTTACGTAGGTTTTTATCATGTTTGTGTAGCCAATTCAGCAAATTATTACGTTTTGACTTAAACACCCACTAGCTACTGATTAGCCATACTTAAACCTAAAATTAATGCATCGTCAGTGTAGATCTTTCAAGTGTAAAAACGATAAAGTTGCAGGGGAGTACCTAACAAGCTGGAGTAAGTTTGTTTTACAGCTAACGCGACGTTACAGCTGTCACACATCCATATTGTTTACGCCGACACGAGGTAAGTAAATAAATATTGATTCGTGTTGTTTACTTACTCAATTCAAACACTGTTGAGAAGGCATTCCTTTATGTCCAAGGTTAGCTTAACAGTCACTTTTGTTTACACTGCTCGTCACATAATCACGTTCCATGTACTTCCGCGTCTCGATTGATTGATTCAACCTGTGGTCCTCGGACCTTCAGCGACCATATCAGACCTTCTCTGCGATCTCATAGAAGTGGCATCACTATGAAAGCGTGTGCGTCGTGTAAGTCATAATGAGAAACATTTTCAACATAATTAGTAAATGAGTACCTTAAAATTACGAGTCAATTTTGAGAAAGTTTCTCATTATTTTAAGATACTATTTTGATATGTCAACTTTTTGAGATACAACTTTTGATGAAGTTTCTCATTATTTTGAGACTCATACCTTTGAGATACTAAGCCATTATTTTCAGGTATATCATTAATTTCAGATAAGTAAGTTATATACTACACCATGATTTTGAATGTTCTCATTATTTTAGTTTGAGAACGCTCATTATTTTGAGATACTAAAGCATTATTTTCAGATCAGTAAGTCATAATTTTGATCAAATTCCTCATTGTTTTGTGACATTGTCATTATTTTGACATGTCATTCAAAAAAGATTTTTTTTTTTTTTTGAGATATTAAGTAATTTTGAGATAAGTCATTCTTTTGAGACTAGTAATTATTTTGACCAAGTTTATCACTATTTTAAGAGAGAGCTCCTCATCTTGAGATACAAAGTCATTATTTTCAGATAAGTTATTTATAGAATGTTTCTAATTATTTTGAGATACTACTCAGTATCTCAGAGTCATTATTTCAAGAAAGTTTTTCATTATAATGACTTACAGGATCTTTTTTCTGTCATATTGGCAGGAACGACCTCATAACTCATGCAATGCCATTGTACAGAAAGTTATAGTTGCACACTTTAGGTACAAAAATAAATAAAAAACACAAGACAAGTTATACT
Source organism: Lutjanus erythropterus (assembly GCF_056507025.1). Taxonomy (NCBI): domain Eukaryota; kingdom Metazoa; phylum Chordata; class Actinopteri; order Lutjaniformes; family Lutjanidae; genus Lutjanus; species Lutjanus erythropterus. Next base: position 38,849,849 of record NC_139320.1, read on the forward strand.
AAAATTACTTTATTACAGCTGATTTCTGTTCAATATCCCTCTGCCAACACAATGGTAAATATAATACAAACAAAATAGTAAATTTGATCCTATTTTTATTGTTTATGAATCTTTTTACACAATTTAAATCCACTTTTAGTACTTTACCATCTCTTATGTAGTATCTTCATAATCTCTCTGACATTCAACAAGTTCCACCATCTATACAGTTTAATACAGGTTATGAGTTGTAGTGGTAATGTGCCAAAGAAGAATACTGACATCTTCAAAGAAATGCAATCTTTTCATAATTTGCCTGTCACCACGTCATCTTTTCAAGCCTTTTTACTTTGGCCACTTGACCAGAACCAACTTGTGTTTATGTTTTCATACATTTCATGCCGTCAGCCCAAATGATAGGTAAAAACCATGGAGATGAGACAATGCAGTGGTATCTGGGCTTGGCAACTCTGGTATGGCACAGTGTTTGACCATAGAAAGGATCACCATTTTCTGTTGCCAATTTTCATTCAGTATCCCACATGGTTTCAGTCAGTAGGACAAAATTTGACATCAAAGTTTAAGTAAAAAAAAAAAAATCTAATAAAAAATAAAATCCAGGTTGGTGGAAAGGTCTCATAACTGACAAATGATTGACAACAATATCCAGACTCCCTCACACACAACACTGACATAAAAGTGAACAAAAATTGTGCATACAAACGTAAGGTTGGCATGTATGTGAGGTTTGATTAGCCTAACATTCAAACTCTCGGCCTTGGCTTTTGACTTAAGGTACTATTCCGATCATGATAAATACATTCCCCTTTTCCAAATATCAATAAATCAGAAAAGAAATGATGAATATTGTGTTACAGTAGCTGGAACTAGTCACTTGGCATTAAAAAACTAAAGAGTTTTGGGACCAAACCATATGTAACTTGATATAATGCATACTTTCTAGGTAGGATTATATACATGTGGAAAATTAAAATCCCACCTATTTAAGAGAAAGACCCCAGCATTTTTTGTGTCCACAAATGTGATATGAATATATCACAGTATAACATTCAGAAAGAGCCAGCACCTGAAAAGGTGGCTCTGAATCAGAGTGAGATGGGGACAGACATGTGCAGTCAGGGGAGAATGAAGTCTGCAGTGATGATGCTTGAGAGATGGCTGGCTGACTAAATAAGTGGCATTTATTAAAGGAGATGACAGCAAATACATGCATATGAGGCATTCTGTCTGTGTACACAAAACCAAGAATATCTTCCAATGAGCTATGTCCAGACAACTCAACACCACTTTCACTTTGAGAGTGAAAGGTTTGCTAATATCATCAGTGTGGTCCATCAGTTAAATAAAGTTAGTTTTAGAAATTATTTTCTTAAAATGTGAGTTTAGTCTTTAAATGTTTTCTTTAATAAAATATACACATATGAACATTTAACTCCAGCTTTGTGATTCAGAGGAGTATCTCTGGGTCGTTATCTTTATAGGCCTTTTCAACAAAGTGTTTTAAATTCTGTGTTTGGAAATGGAAAGCCTGACTTGAACAGAGAGGCTGTTAGAATGTTGAAACTTCTCCAACGATATTTCAACCACAAACCAGAGAGAAGGGAGAAAGAGAAACAGATATTAGAGGAGCTGCTAGAGCTATTAAAGGAATACCTAAGTGCTTTTTGCCACATTTATTATGTATTTGGCTGTGTTGAGTGTGCGTTGACTCAGTTTTTACAGTTACATGTATATGCTACAATGCCATCATGTAAGCATGTGCTTGATTCTGATGAGATGGTGTAACATTTCTACCTTAGCACCTTTTACATTTTTAGTGTTTCGTAACTGGGCCCCAACATTTTTTAAAGTGTTGTAGTTTTCTTAGTAGTGCCAAGCCTGCTGTCATGGTCATGACAATTACCTTAAGCTATCTGCATGAACAAAATGCACTCTTTCCAGTTAAAGGGCTAGTTTGGATTATTTGAAATGCCATTCTATGAGGTAGTTACCAATAGTCAGTATATTAGCGGCAGTAGATGGCATTTCACACGCCACTAAGAGAAGCAGACAGGAGTACCAGCACAGAAGCTGAGTAATGTACTGCAGCAAAATGTACTTTAGCCACCCAAAAAGGGCTCATCTAAAAAAAATCAAGATCAATGTAAAATATGTTGAGATGCACCGATTTCAATTTTCTTGTCCGATTCCGATTTTTTTCAAGGGTCTGACCTGCTGATTCCGATTTTGGCCGATTCTGATTTTCAGTCTAAGAACTGTAATTGACAGCATTCACAAATATCTTTGCAACTTTTCTTGTAAAAATTAAATTGAATGTTCATAATAAGACACTGACTACTAAATATTAATTAAATACTATTTAAATTTTTTCCAAAGTCCTTCAGGTTACAACCAGGCCTTGTTATAGTTTTATATTAAGATTATGAATAGGGGGAACGCGATCCTGCGAGATCATGGAAACTCGCGGGATTTCGTGGGATGCAATTTCATGTGATCTCCTATGGAAGCAGATGTAAACAAACCAGAGACAGACTCGTTGCAACAGTTTGCTGCAGTAAAACTTTGCCGTGAGAAAAACAGACGCACAAGTTAAATGAGTCTGGATGAGAAAATGTTTGAGGAGACACATCAACACAGGTTGTTTATTCTTCAGCCAGAACAGGAGGTGAGAATTTAACTGTCCCTCTGTGAACAGCAGTCTGCTGCTGGCTAACATTACCCTGAAAAGCTAAAGAGTTTATGGCTGTCTTGTTGTAGACTGTCCGTCTTCTCTTTATCCTGTTCTTGGAATCTGTTGCTAACACTCTTCATGCGAGCATGTGTCTGAATGTGTGTAGCTGTGATCAGTGCTGCGGTGGGTGTGATATCACGGTCAGTTTGTCTGCTGTGCGCATGACATGACCATCGTGCAGAACTCGTGTGTGACAATAACGGGCACAAAATTAAATATGTGACACTGACCGCAGCCGGTCATGCTGAAAACCGGCCGGTTCTGGTCTCTGGCCCATTGATCGGTGCATCCCTAAAAATATGCAGTCTTTTCCAATGGGAAACCACTGTTACATAAGCCAAATATTGCAGTCAAATCAACCACACTCCACTGACAAAACCAGCAATTTTACCTTGCAGAACATGGGAGTTGCTGGTCTACCACTGCCTCAATCTGTAAATTCATTTGTGCTATTTTGCGACTTTAGTGAATCCAAACTATACCTTTACAACACATTAGTCCCACAATAACAGAAACTAAGTGATCAAGCCTTGCCAAAAGAGTCTGGTTGGTTTAGAAAGTAATATCTGGCTTATATAACAGCAATTTTCTGTCAAAAAGACTGTCTGACAGCAAGGTAAAGCAGTGAAACTACTCTAAATATAGGATACACCTGAACTGATAATGATTTTTGTAGGTGGGTCTTTTTTTAGGTGGCTATAATATGTTATACTGCCAACGATGTCAACAGAGAGGTACATTGCTTAACTTCCAACACTGACACTCCCGCTGCTTCTCCTAACTGGGGGCAGGTCGACCACCATCTACTGTCGCTAATACACTGGCTATCTAGAACTACCTCATGCAACACCACTTTAAATAACCTGAACTACCCCTTTAACTCAGTTCAGGTTGTTTGTGGAAACCTTAGCCAAAAATATATAAAAAGACTGCAGCATCTTCACATCCTCTATTCAATCAAACTTCAGCACAAACATAAAGAGGCAATAACCAACAACAGCTACAGTTTCACAACAGTAAAAGCTGCAGGAAGGGGGGGTGGGGTTCCTTGTTTCACTCACATACTGTATGTTGACACACACTTGGCTATATCTGTACTTGGGGAAATAGCTCCTAAAAATCATAGCACAGGTTAGCTCGACTCCTCAACTCAACTACAGACGTACCGACAAAACACTCATCCACCAGGTGCTTTGCGAAAAGAAGTCAAATATTAATCTTACACATATTTTGCTGTATAAAGTGCTTTGAAAAAGGCAGCAGTCTTAAAAAGGCACTAATAAAAATCAACAGATCAATACTAGGATTGTTTTTGAAGGCAAATGAATCTCCTTTTTTCATCACAGTTCCTCCTGTGAATGTGTACAATGACATTCTTTGTAATGTGTGCAAGTACCACCACTCTAAAAACCCAAAGAATATAGTTACTGATATACACAAGTAGTTTTCTATTTCTCACCATTTATAAGACTTAAACCAACCTTACTGCATACACAGTGAATATAATAATCTGAGAAAAGAGTTTGGGACCTCTGGAGCTAAAATCACAAGTGTTAAAATAGACTGAACTAAACATACACTGGCACCGATTATAAATGATGATGAAATTTAAAATATTAAACATCAGAGACCGATTTCTGTAATCAAAAGTTAAAAGGCACTAGAGTAGTGTTGTAGCATAAGCCTCTTAAGATTAGTTATTTGGCTCTTAATTTGTCTCATTTTGGCTGACGACCAGGAAATCAGGTGAAATAAGAAAACTAATGGATAAAATGAAGCATCTAATTTATCAAAATGACCATTACAGCAGGCTGGTATCACAACAGCAAAGCATCTTTAGTCCGGTCTGCTGCATTTTTAACCACCGTCAGACAATCGACCAGTGTAAAACTGAATATGAAAGTGAAGGAGGGGTTGCTAAATAAAAATCAGTTTACTGTGATTGTTTGAAACCACATTTCTAAGGACAAAGTTAACACATGTCAAAGGCTTTTCAACAGTGTTTCATGTGCAAAATGAGAGCAATGGCTGTGAATAGCACGAAACATATATCTTTAAAATTCTGAAGGAGAGAGCTGTAACTAAAAACAAATGGGAGTATTACGTGTTGACACTCAAATTGCTTATGTAACATAAATTTAAGGATCTGTATGTGTGCCGATAAACTGCCGTGAGGACGGGCTGCGTCTCTTCCAGCCCTTTTGACCTGAGCAACATTTATTTCATCACACATCCACATCTGTACACGGGAGAACTGGAGGCGAAGTGTCACAAAGAGACAGCGTACTCTCTCCTGCTCCGTCTGGATTCTCCACCACGCTCAACCTCTTGACTCCGGGCCTGATGGGGGATCTATGTGTAGGAGAGGTGTGACCCGTTAGATATCTGAGAGGTGACACTGGTACTCCTGCTCATGCCCGGCTCACTGCGCCCTCCTGAGGGTGTCCTCCCCATTGCTTGGGGGCTGTTCTGTACACCTCCACTGCTGCGGGAGACTCCTGAAGGTTGGCCCCATGGTGATGGAGCCCCACCTCCCTGCATGCCATGCCCCCAGCCTTGCTGCATAGGTGCCCCTCCTGGACTGGAGTGATAGTGGTGATGGCTGCCTTGGTGGCTTGACCCCATGCCCAGACTGCCACTACCCCAGTGTGGCCCTTGAGTGCTCCCAGACGGGTGCTGTTGCTGATGGTGACTCCAACTCCCTGGAGCGCCAGGAAAGCTATTGCTCAGGGCCTCTGGGGAGATGTTTGATAGCACCATGTTGCTGAAGCCTAGGCGCATACTCTCCGAGTCAAAGGCCTCAACTTCTCTGGCTTGACGTTCCAGCAGGCTTCGGATTCGCTCCAAGCGTTCATTCTGCAAGGACATCATCTCCTCCTCAATCTAAAAAATATAAAAAAGTGAAAAGTCATTTTCAGACATGGGCATCACAGTTAGCAAATAGACTTCACTGCACTGTGTTTTTCTGGCACCCAGCATCAACTGTGCATGTTTATCAAACAGAAACCATAACATAAAAGGTACAAAACTGGATTTTTGCAATGGAAGTCTCACATGGACATGACCAAAAAGAGTGCTGCTGGAAGGAGTCCAACAACACTTTAGCTCTTCTGGTTCCCTCATCTCAAAGTCATTGGGTTTTTTTGGTTAGATGGCTGAAATAAAGTTTGTGGTTAAGCTAAAGAGACTTTCATATTTTGTTCTATAACATAAAATATATCAATGAATACATCACTTGTAAATTTTTAAGAAAGAAAGAAAAGGCAGTTACTAACAAGTGGCTAAATAAGACGACAGGTTGTTGGGGACATTAAACATCATTACGCTGAACAACAGACACTTGGTGGTGGTGACATGAAGTCATGCGACTGGTGTAGTTCGTTTGTAGCCTAACATTAGCTTTTTACTTCTGATGATTGCATTTACACTTCTAAAATCATAAATCATATAGTGTGTGTTTGTGAATATTAATTTTGCAGGGAAAAAAAAAGATTTGCCACAGAGCTTACTTTCTGCACTAATATTAAAATAGATAACTGAATTCCATTTAGGTGCTTCAGTTTTGGGATCCTGGTATTGTGCATACTGGTTCACTGTCACACTGTCATGGCTTACTGGGACACTTACATTGTTTATGTCACGAGTAACACCTGTGCTTTATTTCCTATGACAAGTCAAAATGTCTGCTGTGAAATTCAGCCTACTGCTTGGTTACTTGTGAAGGCCCAGCACACCCATGATACATATCCACAGGTCTTTTCACTTTACCTACTAAACCTCTCCAAGACTGAGTTGATGTGTAAAGGCTGTGCTTGACTGAAATTTCCCTTACTTTACTGATAATGATAATGATACTAATTAAAGTTTCATTCCATTTAAGTCAAACAGAGTCAGAGCACTGCTATCATTTGGGATGGCAGTAGCTCAATCTGTGAGGATCTGTCTTGGGAACCGAAGGGTCGCCGGTTCAAGTTCCACATGGCCCGAAGTATGGAGTGTGGACTGGTAGCTGGAGAGGTGCCAGTTCACTTCCACTGAGCACTGCCAAGGTGCCCTTGAGGAAGGCACTGAACCCTTAACTGCTTGGGGTGCCTGACTATATGTGTATATATGTATGTGGGCAACCCCTCACTTTGACATCTTTCCAATGCATGTCTACAGGTCCCGTTTGTGCGTGTGTGTATTTTGGGCCTGTGAATTACAACTGAGTGAAAAAAATGTAATTTCCCCTCAGGGATTAATAAAGCATGCCTTCTTATTCGTGTGTATACTGGCTCACTGGAAAAGCTTTGTAACACTAAATGGAACAGGAAATGAATTATGTTATAATTATTAGTTATCATTGGTAACACCTGTGCTTATCATAGTATTTCAGTATTTCATATCAATATGGCTGCCATGAAAAAAGTCTATTTTTATTGGCACATCGAGTCTGCAGAGTCCATGTAACTCCAGTTTTGTATCCCAGAATAACCAAAAATTTGTGAGTGTACCTCTAAAACTATTAATATCTTAAAAATAATCAAAGTCACACCAATGCAAATCTCCATGTGAGAATAATTAATAGAGGGAAACCTTCTGTTCCAGCAGGGCCCTCCGGAGTGACACCCTCTGCTCCAGGTCCTTCCTCTCGCGGTCATGCTGAGCATCTGTCTGCATCTTGATCTTGCTCTGGTAGGCATTGAGAAGCTCCAGCTCCTGTTGTAGCTGCATTCGTAGGGCTTGGCACTGAGCCTCCTGAGTCTCATCCAGACGCAGCTAAGGACATAGAAAAGATCCGGATCAGGATCCAACAAGTAAAATAACTACACAACCATAACTGATTTGGAAACCTTGAAAAATATGGCAAAATATACAACTGGGTGGCACCATCATACTCTTACATCATAACTTCAGAATTCTACATTCCTGGCATTGCCAGACTCACCGCCTGAGTGGAAAGCATCTCATTGATGGAGTGGTCATACTGCTCTGCCAAGATGGCCAGTTTGCGGTGCTGCTCCTGCTTCAGCCGTTTAAGGACAGCTTTATGCTCTGACTTTGGTGTGGTCTCCAGCAGATGGTTCCTCAGTGCTTTGTACTGCCTGGTCTGGATCTTACATGTGTCCTGGAACTGCTTCTTGATCTGTAGCTCTTTGGACTAGAGACAAACATAATTATGTATGTCTTTATATTCAAAAGCAACACAGACACAAAGCCTGATTATCAACACTCGGTCTGCACAATCACAGCATTTTTGGGCTCGGGATAAGAAACAGGGGCCAGCTTCTATTCTCTATTCTACATCATAACATAACACCCATTCTACATTAACCAATACCCATAACTCTGATGCAGTCTATTTACTCTAAATCTATTGTATGAATGTTTCAGCACATCTAAGCCTATTCAAGCAGATGAACAGATCTGCCTGACAAATGGTGATTTGCATATTCGACAGATCCTAAAAGTACTTAGAGCAGCATTTTATTTTGAATATTCAATGCACATGCATGCTCATGAGCTGATTTCTCACCTTGAGGCTCTTGGGTTGCTGGCGAACCTCCATGACATGTTTGCGTCTAAGTTCCCTCTCCCTCCTCTTGTTGTACTCCTGCTGATTGGTGAGCTCCGTCTGGTGCTGCAGGCGGATCAGCTCGCCTCTCGTCTTTTGGATGGTGTTGAGTTGGCGGAACTCCAGCTCTTGCATGGACTCATGGTGCCGGAGAAGCATGGCGTGTTCCAGGTCCTTCTGGGTCTGACGCTTGTTTAGTTCCTAATTAATACGCAAATGGAGAGACAACCGACACAGGGAGATGAGACTGTCAAGCACCAAAGATGACTCAGTTTGAGTTTGTTGATTAATCAGTCAATATTTGTAACATTTGAGATGCAGGTAGGAGACAGTGTGCTGACCTCTCGCACTAAATCCTGTTCAATATTGTGGCGAGCAATCAAGATCCTCCGTTTGAACCTGCGGCACTCCAGCTCCAGATACTGCCTCTGTCTGCGCTGAAGGTTGGCCTCTTCCTCTGCTTGGTAGTGTTGGAAGTTCTCCTTCTGCTTGGACAACCACTCCTGCTTCTCTTTCTTGGGTGTTGACTGGTTTTCATTCAACTCCTAAAAGGAATAAAGATTGTAGGGTAACAGTAGAACAGAATTCACAGTGCTGATGTCCTTTTGCTACTAATAGGTAAACTTATTTTCCAATTGATATTGTCCAAATTTGCCCTTTCACACATGTAACACACAACAGGAAACTGTCCACATCAGTTGTATTCTCACATGTAGGAAATACTCCGTATGGTTTAGGCGAGAGGTGACACGAGACGATGAATAAAGAATGATGAATGTTTTGACATTGAAGAAAAAACGAGTCTCAAAATTAACTGTGACAGAAACCGAGAACTTTAACTCAACTATGAGTAGGACACACACTTTTACTTTCTCCCAGTTTGGAAATCTGGTGTCTTCACATCACAGATGATGAAGAAGGAATTAAAACGTGAGGAAAAAAATGAGACTCACTTAGGCTGATACTGATCGGCACATAATCTGTATGTAAATGACACCATCAACGAAAGAATGAAAAGTGATATACAAGCATTCAGAGAAGAGAACGAAGCAGCTTCACACCAGGCAACTTTATCAATATGCTCATTCTCTTGCTCCAGACAATGACGTGTTCAACTTGTGGCTCATCTGGATTTTGGACTAAGGAGTTAGCAGGGTCAGTTCTGCATTTATGTTTACACAAACAGCTCTCCCATGTAATATCTAGATAAATGCAGAGTTTTAATGCATGTGTGAAAGGGACTTAAAGGGAAAGGGACCTACCTCTTTGAGTTGTTCCTTGCGTAGTTTATACTCCCGTTTCTGGGATTCTAGGAAGCTGTTGAGCTCTTTCTTCTGCTGACTCTGAATATGCTGCTGGAACTTCTTTTCATCGTTGCTAAACGTTTTTGCCTGATTGAGAAATGCACGTCATAATCAGTTTACTGTCGGAAAAAATAAATCTTCAATGAACACATAAATGAGTTGAAAGCATACATCTTTCTCCATGGACGCCTGATGTTTCTTGATCAGTTTCTCCATCTCCTGGGCAAAGCTATTCCTCTGGTTCTCCAGCTCCTTGTCCAGACGGAGTCTGTGCTCATCCATCTCAGCCTTCAGCTTGTTTTCCAGAGCCATCAGCTGTTTCTGGTGCTGCCGCCTCATGCGCTTGTAGCCCAAAATCTGCTCCCTTAACTCAGAATCCTGCTCATGCTCCTTAATCTGGCGAGTGAGCTGGAAAAAACAAGACACAGATTCTCTTTATATTGCTGATGGTGGAAAGAACAAGTTTTTAAGAGAACAATATATTTATGAGGCTACAATATGTATCACGTAAAAGTTATTTTAAGACAATAAGGTGAAAAGTGACTTTTCTTTTTAACTTGCATAAATGGTTCAAGCTGGATCACTACTCTGCTTTTGATTAGATACAAAATTTGTACTTTAAAGCCTTAAGCAAAAACATTCAATGATCACAAGGGAAATATGTCAAGAGATTTTTGCCTTTTAACAAACCATGGAGGTGGAAAATGTCCAGCAGGTATAAAAGCAGTTATTTATACAATCATCTTATTTGATCTACAAATACAATAACTGTGTTATTACCACTGAGGCTGTGCGTATAGTAGCAAAGTGCTCGCGGTTCCGTTTCGGCCGTGGAGTGTGTGCAGGCGGGGACTGTGGCTCAGTTGGCCGAGTGTGAGGTTCTGACTCTTCGTTATAGGTCTGTTCCTCCTGAAAGGTAGGCAAAAGCACACAGGACATGTAAACAGCAGAACAAGATACAGCAAAGCAATCAAATCATGTAATAATAATAATGACTTACTATTAGGGCTATACAGAATATTCAAGGCTTTTTTTTTTTTTTGCACGTCTGTTCATTTTGTTTAAACCCAGTACTCCCACACAGTTGCAGATTAACCTACACTAATATTCCGAATATTACGGTTGATCTGATAATGACTCCAGTATTGGAAAATGCCAGCAATGCTGCCTAAACGCTGGTATTGGCAAGTATGTAAGTATATGCACCCGTCTGATACCACATAATTATTAGCCCCAAAACTGAACACTGCTTCTTCCTAACAGCCCAGTCCCATACACCAGTGTTTAACCTGAGCTAGACCATACAAAAATGATAATCATATCACATACATATGTGGTATGTGACAGTGGTATACAATTATTTAAGAAAATAATAACAGAGTAATAATATGTTTTTTTTAATGCGCTGATTTTGGAATAGGACTCAGTATGGGCTGATATACAAAGATGAGGAATCAGAAAGGAAAAAAATACCATTGCCAACATTTCTAATTAGTGCTAAACTTTTTGTAGAATTAGATTTCAGTTGTGGTTGCACAAGATTGTGTACAACTTGTGTGATCCAAACATCCAATGATACAAAATCCAAAAGTCAAATTTTATTGAAAAAACATAATAATGTAATAATTTTCAAAATGCGTATATCTAACAAAAATATTCTTATATTCAGTATTTATTCATGATTAGCCTTTTAAAAACAACATTTTCAATGCAGTCAAAAAATTCTCGCATACATGCGATTAACAGGGTGGTCTACCAGCAGTCCAACAGTACCAAAAATTACCTTTATGTTGACAAAACTGTTGAGTTATATTCATTAAAGAAAGGTGACTTAATATAAAAAGACAATCTGATGACAGTCTGCCCAGCCCTTCACTACTCAAATCAGCTTTAAACAGTTCAAATCATAACAAGACATGGCTGCAGGTCAGACTGGAACCTGAACTTCTTACCGGTTTGAGGTGTATCACAGAGCTGTTAGACATGACTGTGTGGTCTCCCTCCATGTCCACTTCACTCTTGTCATCACCAGCGTCTGTGAGACTGTTGACAGAGCTGCTTTGGGAACTGGCACTGATTGACATACTGGGTATAGATTGGTTGCTCCCCACGCTGTTCACTGTACCCGTCCTGCCCACACTGTGTTCTGGCTCCTAAAAATAACAGACATGGCCGAGAGCAGCAAGGTCACAACAATGCTCCCTAATAACATGGGATGAAAAAAATACTATGAAATAAAACTTCACTAATCTAGAAATGACTGAAAGAGAGACTAGAGCGATGCAAGCTAGCAGTAGGGGAAACAGTCACATGACAGACCTCCTCTTCATCTTGTGCCTCAGTTGTGGGGCCATTGTGGGCTTCCTGAAACAAGATCTTCTTCATTTTACGATACTGAAGATTGTCCAGCTCCCGCACTGCATCCTTGGTCCGATTGATCAGGTCTACTAGAACTGATTCTGGTCGCTCACGCTGGACAAAAGCATGCTGGAGGAAGAACACAGAACATACCTTTTACATTACAATTTCTTAATTCTAATGGGATTAGTAGGATTACCCATAAGGCATTACACCAAGTCTGTCATACAATTTTTTGGATTCTTACCTTTAAGAGCTCCTCAGAGTTTGGCCTATCTTGGGGAAATTTCTGAAGGCAAGAATCTACAAAGTTTCGGAAATAATCCGTCCTGAAGTTGAGAGATGAAATGTAGGAAAAGTAAAATTGTAGTTATTTTATGGGCTCAGTTTGTTTAAGAAACAATAAATCAGCAATATAAATTTAACTTACCATTCACTAGACTGCAGCATGGGGCTCTCGTTCTGTGCTATATGGTATAAGGCACTCATTGCATTCATGTTGAAAAGTGGAGGCTTCCTCTCAGCTGCAGACCATGTAGCAGGTTACATCAAGGAGTCCGGATGTTGTAAGAAAAATGAAATTATGGGAGGAAGAAAGAGCAACATTATTCAGTTAGTGACTGACTAAGTGACCAAAATGAATGCCCGCTATGAGATGTTTGTGAAAGTGTAAAGAGAGATGGATGTAGATCCAACAACAAAGGAGGTCTAAATCTTAGATGTGAATAAGGCCATACAGAACAGTGTTGTACCTAATTCAATGCAGGTTATTCCCAAAGACCAAATGTCCACCTTTCCATCGTACTGACCCTCATCCATGGCTAAAATTACTTCTGGGGCCATCCTGAGAAAACAAACACATTCAGCAAAATAAAAATATATAAACATAAATTCAATTAATAATTTGCAATAGTGTTCTAAAATGCATCTTCAAAAGCGTAGTTTTTGAAGTGGGGTGTATAATGTACTTATCCATGGTTAATCAGTATTTTATCTATAGTAGATGAATGTTGACACAGTTTAAAGAAGCAGCAAGAGTACTGGTGTAGGAAGCTAAGCAATGTACTGCTGTGGACAGGGTCAGCAGCAAAACGCATTTTGAAAAAAAAAAAAAAGATTTATTATTTCACTAAGGGCATTTCTCAAGTTGTTATTTTTCTCAATTTTTTAATATCATGATAAATATCATGGTATGATTGTACCTCGAGTTAATGTTATTGTTACATCCCGACTGACTATGGAGTAAGTAACTCATACAACCCCACTTCAAATAATCTCAACTCTCCCTTTAATATGCATGTTTTGTAACGTACCAATATGGAGTCCCAACAAAGGAGTTGGCTGGACAGGCGATGGAGGCAGAACCAAAATCTGCGAGTTTTACCTGGCCTGGCTCTGTCAGCAGGATGTTTCCTGCCTTGATATCTCTGTCAAACACATCAGAGGAAATGATTACAGCACCACACAGAGGACACAACGCCTCAGAGCACCAGCACTCCATGCCCAGCATGCTCCCAAACACTTGAGACACTCACCGGTGAATCATGTTGTGGGAGTGAAGATAAGCCAACCCTTGAAGAGCACCATGGGTGATTGCAGCTATTTCAACTTCTTGCAGAGGTTTCTTGTGAACTGGAGGGGATACATTCACCAACAGCGATGTAAATCAAGAAAAAAGTGACAAGGATAAACTTGAAAAGGGAGACTGCCTCCTCTGCTTGTAGGCATTCAGCCTCATGCAATGATCAAGACTTCAAAGGTTTTCGACTCACCTTCTAACAAATCGGAAGCAGAGCCTAGACAGTACTCCATCACTAGCTGCAAAGAAAAACAGTTTTGTTTTTTTTTAATGTGAATTTGTTTTTTCCCTCTTTATTGATCTGTGGATAATATGTTTTAATCTTAAAGCATCATCATTATCCTCTTACCCAGGCAGTGTGCTCTCGCAGGTAACATCCTTTGTACTCGATGCTGTTTGGGTGTTGTATTCTCTGCAGGAATTTCACCTCCTTGATTATGTCTTGCCATTTCTGTGAAAACAGTAAAAATCAGAAGACCAACAAGATAACTTTCAAGACCAAACATGGTTAATAGTTGGCTGTTAACATGATATAAGTTAGTGAAAGTCATCATACCTCGGTGGACTGCTTTCCACTGTAAGACATCTTCTTGATGGCCACCACCTCATTTGTCCGCACATCCCGTGCCTGAATGATAAAGCACATTACATAATAGTATGATTTTCTCTTCCCTTCATAACTATACTAATGATTTAAGCTTTAATTTGGTGACTTAGGCTCCAGTATGAGTTATTATTTTAAGTTAGCCATGATAATTACATTTACCAGCAGTAATTGCCTGTAAAGATTAAATGACGTCTTCTTGCATTATTTAACTGACAGTCAATCTATGTGACCTCATTGCCATAACCATCTTGACAATGAAATCTGTGTTGAACTTGTCCTTGGGGATGTCACTATACCAGAATTTCAAACTTTCATAAGTATACTTGATACCTCTTTTGATACTACAGCAAAAAGAAAAAGTCCTGGGGACACAAAATTTTTCCCTTTTTCAAATTAACAATCTACATACAGTACTGATACAGAAAAAGTCAATGAATACTGTCTGGTTTTGTTGCAAGACAAACTTCAGGCAGGACAATAAAGACTGGACTGAACTTTCAATGAGCACTTAGATTTTTTATTTCTTGTAACTCTGGTACTTTCAATACTATCAAATATTAGTACTGTATTCTTTTGGCATTGAAAATGTATTAAAGTATGAGTATTTTTAACAATTTTACTTGTGATACAATTCTCTGTAACCTGACATAAGCAATGAATGCTTCTAACTGCTATATAATCCAATTGGGTTGTAACACACTGTTGTTGCAACACATTACAAATGCACCAAGCCACACCCAAAATATCACATTTTCAAACATGCTGAAACCAAAATAAACCATCACAATAACTGATTCTACTGTAAAGTTTTCTTACTCAATAACTTGCTGGAAGTCAAGGCTGACACTGGGACCATTTTGCCAATACAGTTGTGCATTTTCAGAACCATTCTTAAATGTTCAAAAGGACCTAAAGGCCTTTGTGGTTTCAAATACTTAAACAGAACTGAATGACAAATCAATATCATTCCAGTGATCGTAAAGGTTTCAGACTCCCAATCTTCAAGCCTAGACTTGACAGGCTGAAACACTTTCACACTGTATTTTTTGTGGATGGTTTATGGATTTATTAGACAGGATTTTCCAAATATTCTAAAATTCTTCATGGCAGTATTAATTTTAACCTTTGTAACAATGATCGCTATTCATGTTACAGTGCAGTGTTTCCCTTATCGTTTATTTGGGAGGGTGCCCCGCCCCCCCCAACAGATGCCCCCACCCTGCCAACAGGACCCCCACCCAGAAATTCAAGTTGTAGATTTTTTTTTATTCCATTATTTAATTTTTATTTTAATCAAAAGGGCCTATAACAAGTGTTCTTTTTATCAAATAAAAAAGCTAACTTTAATTTGTGCGATTTCAGAGTCGGATGCGTTGCTATCGTTTCATTAAATTCATTACAATGTATTTCTCCTCTCCTCTGTGATGGGCAGGTCTCCCCCCTCGCTCCTCTCTCACAGCACACACCGATGCACCGGTACAGACACACCCACCCACACTTAGAGAATTTCCAGACGGTTACGATAAAAAACAACAACAAACAAACAATTGTAAATGGATGACCAGAGGTTCCCCAACCATTCGCCCCGCCAAGCAAAAATATCAGCGTTTTTTAAACAAACCGTGCATGGCGAGGCGGGAAGCACAGGTAGCTCTGCAGCCAGTGTTAGCCAAAATGAGAGCATCTCTCCCAGCCCCGACCACAGTGCTTGTCACCTCCTGCCCCTGTTAACGTCGCCATGACTAGACCCAAACACACCTGTTCAGCCCTCGCACACTTAACTATCTGTGCTGTGAAGGTCATCTGAAGACAATCAGGTCAGGCAGCAATATTCAGTTCTACCTCCTGTATTGTCTACATTTTATAGACGTTCTAGTTTTGATGAAAAATGCATTTGCAGGTCTAAAATGAGACAATGATATGCTTTCCTCAGTACACTGGTCATCATTTCTGCTGAACAACTGCCGTAATGTGACATGCGTGCGCAAGCATAACATATCTGGTGCGAGGAATTATGGCCCACTGTGATTGGCCCAGACCTCACATGTGATACTAGCCAAATAAATGTTGTCTTTTTGTCAAATGGAAACATTTTTGTCTTAAGGGTGCATTAAAATCCTGATTTTAATCATTAAAAATAAAAGTTAAGAAAATATATGTTCTCCCAGTCATTTAAGGTCGGCCAGTTGTTGAAGTGTATGGGCCCAGGCCCGTTAGGCCCACACATAACGCCGTGCCTGATGGATGGATGGATGGATACATGCATAAATAAATAAATGAATGAATAAATAAATAAAAACTGTTCCACTGCTAAAATAAAAAAAATGCGAACACAAATCAGTGTTAACTGTTTATTCAAGTCCAAATGCTCTGTAATCATGGTAATGGGGTCCTTTGGCGAGAGGGTCCTGCAAAGGACCCCAACGAGGGACCACGCTCATTCCAGCCCAGGCACCCCCCCTCCCAAAGCAAAAAAGCTAGGGGAAACACTGCAGTGCTATATCAGAAATGTGCACTGGAAAAAATTTGATTAACTGAACCCAGCTTAGGCTAACTTTTACGCCCTGACACCCCTTATGTCTCCCTGTGTGTGATCACAGTGTCCTCACTGAAATAAAAGAGCATGAATGAGGCTCTGATGTCAGACTGTACGTAGACTTAGGCTAGGATCACAGCCTTACATTGTGAAATACTCACAAAATATACAGCACCAAAGCTGCCATGTCCGATCTCTCGCAGATCTGCAAAGAGCTTTTCTGGGTCCTCCTTGAAGAAGAGATCAGCAATTTCGGGGTCCTTGAGGCTCCCCGCCCGACTGCTGTTGGGCATAATGGGGAGTGGGGGGCAATGCCGCTGCCGCCAGGAACTATCTGGGTCTGCGACAGCGACGTGGAAGCCCCCACCGATGGCTCATCTGCAGGACAGCGGTCTCATATGTGTTCAGAGCTAAAAGTACAAGAAAAAAACACAAATAAGTACAGCGAAAAAACACAGCAGCAGCATAATGTATTCATGTGAACCCCAGTATAAATTACAGGGCTTCATTATTAATACTGAATGGACAGGAGAGAAGTACAAAATCGAGAGTGGTTTAAGAAGTTCATTTGGATGTTTCTGTGCCTTATTGTTGAGCCATAATTACTATAGGCAAGTGAAACATCTGTACAAAAATTGCAGTTGTCCATATGTACTACACCAGAGCCTGTTAACCTGAGCAGGGGAGTAAGTAAAACATGAACTGATACATGATGTCAGCTGTGAATGTGGAGAATGGCCAGTCGGAAATCCTGAGGTAGCAACAGATAGGTCTCCTGTTTCCATAGTAACAGCACCTACAGTAAGGAAATCAGTGGGCTGTGTCCTGACAACCTCCCCTCACACCTTCAGTGGTTGGTATGTAGACAGACAGATGTGCGGAGGATACAAAGAACCATCTCAAAGCCGACAATCTCCAGCTCGAACAAAGAAACCGAGGTAGCAACACGCTACTTCACTACAAGGTAGATGCCTGAACTGAAACAAAGCATTCCAGTGATGGGACTACTTGTTAAACCTGTACGTACTTGGTAAACACACATTCTCAAACATACCAAACATTGTGCGTATAAACTTGCTTAAAGTTAGAAAGAGGTCAGATCACCAAAATCACAAAAAAAACCACCTATGTCCAGTCATACATAGTGGATGCTAATTCTAGTTTTAATTGCTTTAAGATATCCACAGCAATACAATACAGATATTTTGATTGCAATGATTACCATGTTGAAAAATTACATTTGGAGAAACTTAAAAACCAGCATGCCATTCCAAAAATAATGTCCTGTCCTGTGTACTCATAATCCATCAACCTTACTGTAAACAATTGCCACTGTGATGGCTTGTAAAAGTAAAAGAATACTGAAAATATCCACAGTACAGTAGGGTGTGTGGATTATCCTTATCTCAACCGCTCGCCGTGTGAAACCGAAAAACCTTCTGCATGACTAGATAGATACCACTAGGAATATGACAGAAATGTGTTTTTTTTTTCCCAGTGTTTGTTTTTTGAACTTTAAGTGAATGTCCTTTTTAATACATAGGTCCACAACTCCACTTCCAGCCTTAAACTTTTAAAGATTTTCTTCCTATTAAACAGTTTATTATACAGCTGTACTGCTGTAATACAGATGTAGACTGTAAAAGATCACTGAGCAAAGTTTACTGAGTCCATGCGGCTCAGATGATCAGCTGCAAACAGATGCAGAGCTGACGCTAGAGTCACAAGACTTCTTTCCCAGCCCGGGAGAAACAGCCCCCAGTTCAAGCAGACATCTTTTGTCTCACAACAACACTGAACAACTCACTATTCCACACAGATGCAGCCACTGCCCTGAAATAAAGCCTCATTACCATGTGGGACTGTGCCTCTTTATTACCATTGTCCTTTACTACATTGTTGCTCATGAATGAGCCTTGTTGTCATATCTCATGATGGCATTTTCAACTGTGAACACGTGAGCATAAAAGTAAGTGATGATAACTGATACCTTCATAAAACACCCTTGCGTTCCAACTAGTACACACACATGCACAAGAATGCAGCAGGACAGGACAACAAAGCTGGAGGGCTGGAATTCCCAATGTATGTCCTCACTGCGCTGCATTTCTCAGCATTTCCTGTTCGCACAGCTATAGGGAGGTAGGAAGGGGCCCTGGTGAGCATTTTGACTAGTGCTTATCTGTTTGTCTTGACTTCACAGCAATGGCGTGCTCTCAGACATACGCTGCAATTTTAAAAATATAATACAGATAATTTGTCCTAACAAAATACAACTGGCATCACTTTTTAGGAATCAATACACAGTTCAGAGTTATCAGTAATGACCTTTTGACACACTGATTCATGGCATAACAAACACATATTCACATAGTATCAACCACAAGTGTTTCCTTTATCTTTAGCACCTATGTCAAAGAACAAAAACTAGGGATGCATGACAAACATCGGGGCTGATAATGAGAAATTTGTACTACTAATTTATACTACTATTTATGATTCCAATAATGAAATACTAACCAATAAATATGGGCTATAATAATATCTGATTTGACAGATTATGTCAAAGCATTTACGTCGAATTCCTACACAAAACTCTACAAAAGCCAAAATACATGTATGAAGTTTTTTAATGTTGCTCACTACATCTTAGCCTTTCTTTTCCTCGGGTGAGCATTAACAACAGGTTATATATAAAGTTGTTCTTAAAATACAAAAATGTGAAAGTTATTTTACTGGTAACAAGCCATGAGAAGCAGGTAATTGTCAGATATACTGTGCATTCCTAACAAAAAACAAAGACCAATGTAATGATGTTTTAACCAATGTATATTTATGTATAGGCCTGGCTGAGTAAAAGGTGGCTAGTTTTGGCTGTGGGAATAAGAAGACACTCGTAAACAGTACTGTTATTACTCTAGTATTAAATGACCAAGATTTTACTTACAACAAGCCCAAAACCACCATTTCTGAGGTAACTTGTAGCCCAGTCTCACCTAGATCGTTACATTCTAAGCTGGTTACCAGTTACCTGTAGCTAGGTAATACCCCTTGACCTGGGGTTACAACACCAGTGGATTAGAGAGAGGACTTGGTCGGATTTTGTTTTTGAAAGTTGTGACTTCCAAATGCTGATTAAGCTGTCATACAAGAGAGTCAAACTAACAACGTCTGAAATGTACAGACCAAACAACACCCTCAAGCGTGCGCAAACAAATTCAGAGGTTTCGGAAGCTCCCAAGTAGCCAACGTTGACTGGATCGTGTCTACAACGGAACCCCAGACCTGTGAAACACCTCGCGAGAATGATAGTTTTTACCAACACCATGATCGTTCCCTAATCCTAACCAAGTATATTTTGTGTCTGACATTACCATATTCTTAAACACTAACTTGTCACGGGAAAAAAAACATTATTAATTTGTATGGGGTGCACAACACCTACAAATCTCGCGAGATTTCAGCCTATCCAGGGTTCCCTTCTAGATGCGACCTGATGTTAGCTACACACCAAACTTAACGTTCACTAAGCTAAGTTACGTGTCATATGATCAAATGCCCAGGCAATATTCAAGACGTGTTTACTACGTGAATAGTTGTGAAACTACATGAATGATGTCGTATTATAACAAGTTCAAGAGTCATTTACCAGAAATTGCTAAATTAGCAAGCTAACCTGTGTGATGTTTGCTAAGTTAGCTTAGCCAGTTAGCTGAAACTCACCCTCTCCTGACAGGCCAGGTTTCAGCACTGTGGAGAATGTCGTGTATTTCAAAACAGTTTGGGATGATAAAAGTATTCTTCCTCTTTCATCCCAGGCGCGGTGATTTCTTTCGCAAAATCCTTGCGGTACCTAACGCTGTCAGTCGATTATAACGTACAGATTTGTTAATTATTATAGGTTAAAATCCCCACCCTCGAAGTAACTGGGGTGCCAGAGTAGTCGAATCCCACTCCCAGGCAGGTCCAAAGATGGCTGCCGAGCGCTCCACCGTCACCTCCCTTCGTGAAAATACGTTGGGGAGAATGTGAGGGAAGTTTAAACACTTCCAAAACACCAAGAAACAAGCCGCGATACTATCCGCGATGTCGTTAGAAAAAACGCTGATATTACTTAGCAGACTGCCATGTTAACAAGTTAGCTGTTTAGTTAAGCAGTAACTCTGCCTGGCTGTCCGTCTTCCTTCGACATAATGCTCACAGCAGTTCCGCCCTGCCTGCCTGTGTAGTTGCAGTAAACTCTCTCTGACCCAAGACATCCAGAGGCGGAGACATAATTAAAAAACACTCTGCCTACATATATATATATATATATATATATATTTATATATATATGTATATATATATATATATATAAGTACACAACTGTTACGAAACATTATTCATTTATAAAGTATGAAAAGTAAAAGTACTGCAGAAACATGTCTTTGTGGCTATTATGCTATTCTGTGTTATATCAATCAAATTATTACTCATGTATTAATAGAAAAAAAAAGTAAAGTATCTAGTAGCTGAAGTTGTCAAATTACAGTAGTTGAAGGAAAAAATGCAATAGTACTTTAGTATTACAATTCAGAGTAATAATACTCTGAATTCTGTTCTCAGAGTAATAATACTCTGCATTGTGGTGGAGTAAAAGTAGAAAGTGTCATAAAAGAAAATACTCAAGTACCTCAAAACTGTACTTAAGTAAGTCAATGTACTTATTATTACTTTCCATCCCTGCATTTGTGGTATGGTACAGTTTTAATGTTTCTCACTCAAGCAAAATATTTGGTATAAAATATAAAAATATAATACCTCTAATACGACAATGTTTTTTTTTCTCTTGATTTTAATTTTTATTGTTATGATCACCTGTTATTAAGTAGCTATAGTTAGAACGTTATCTCTTTTAACCTCTGGAGACGATGAATATTGTCATTATTTTTGATGGTAGTCTACCAGTTGAACTGTTTTATATTATTATAATTTTATCACCTATTTATTTCTTATTTACAAGTGGAATGTGATTGATGGTGGCATCAGAGAAAAGTTAATTAAAACATAAAAACTGATTCTCTACATATCAATAGTTACTTTAATGGTCTACACAAAGGAATAAACCAGTACAACTGCACATATGCTGCTGTTGGCTACTGAATAGACACACTGGAACTGTGTTATGTGTGTTGCCCTGGGGATCCTCTGTAGGCTTGTTGTTGAATAGCTGAAGAGTGCATCTTAGGATCACCACTATACTTTACCTGAGGATTTAACCCACATTGCAAGCATCTCAAACTACTGAACATAACAGATTTTAAGACTGGGAAATACTGAAATTAAATAGCTGATTGTTTCATTTTGGAGAAGGTTATGATAGTCTAATTAGCAGCATGCATTTAATAAAGATTTCCAGGGCTGACATGGGTGCATAAATCCTACTGACATCACACTTAAAGAATCCTTCATCAGCAGACCATCAGTATGCAGTTTTCCCTTCAGGCAGAGCATGATAGTCAGCTATTGTTTACTATTGCATTCTCTGCATTTGGTAGGCTTGTGCATGATGTAACAGTGTACAGAGGAAACCCCTGTAGCCCCTCCTTCAAGTTCAATCTCTCAGAACTATCTGCCTGGTAACTTGGCCTGTACAATAATCTGCCTGTTGCAAGGCCAACATGGCAAAGTTTGACTCTTGTTGTTTCTTAGAGGGCTTTTTGATCTGCTTGAATGCAAGCAGAGGGGTCTGCATTACTTTGACGTGCTTCTTCTTCAGAGGTGACAGCAGTAAATTTGGTTGTTTTGAGGCCATAATACCCCTGATCAAACTGCATAACAGAAAGCAGAAAAGGTTGGCCAGATGTTGGCTTAACTACAAAGTAAACAGTGGACAAAGCATTAAAAAGAAGTTTCTATGAAGTTTGTATCTCTAATGCATTATACACATCCTTATATGACATTATACTGTGCTCATAGCAATGTATGATTATATATAACAATTACCATAACACATTGAACATTTCATGACTTTACGTAAAGCACCCAGTGACTTCTTTGAGTAACTTATAATCACAATATAATGCATTATGACAGTGATTTTGATGCATTATAAAATGTTTTTAATGTATTACAGCTATGAGAAGTATAATCCTTGCCAAAAGAAGAGCCATTGAGTGACTAGAAATTTTGAAGTACTATAATACTTGACTGTATAAGTCATTATAAAATGATTTTATCAATAACCAAGGATGCTTATAATTATAATCATACATTGCTATAAGCACAGTATAATGATGTTTATGATGAATTATAGACATGGGCCTCATAGAAAGTGTTATCAGCATTTCCAATGTAGTTTGTTATATAATCAAACTGTCATGCTTAACCAAATTGAAAATGTCAAGACTAAAGACATTTCCTGCACATTTCTATTTTATTTTACTACGGTTTCAAAATACACATTATCATTACAGTTTTCTGTTTTTTCTAAACGCTGTTATTTATTTTTATTTCATTTCAGTTAAGTGAAGTATTTGTTCATAACTTGTTTTAACTTTTAGTTTAGTTGGAGTTAATTATAATACATTTAGTCAATACAATAATATAATCCAGTATGAATTAATACATCTGATATGAAATAATCATAACCTATGCTTTTATTTTGAAGAAGGAACCTCTCCGGAAAGTTTGACGACACACCTCCGTCATGACGCCGGCGCGAGTGCGGAAGTAGCCGCCTGGTTTTCCCACATGGTGAAAATGGCTGCGCTCGGGGAAAAACAACAGGGCCACAGACCCGGCATATACAAACAGAAAAATAAAGGCCACAAACATGGCAAGCACCGGACGAAAGGTGAAATTGAGAGAGAAAACAAAGGTAAGTCGTGTTCAATTAAGAAGCGTGTAACAACTTGTGTGAGCTGTGTTGTGATAGGCTATGGCTGTGGTCACGGTTCTGCAAACACACGTGTTGAGTTTTCTTGTGAGTGCCATCACTTCAGTAGAAAATGTGATACATATTCGTCATGTCCTTGTAGACATCTCTTTGTAAAAATTGTGTAAGTCTCGCTAGTTGTCTTGGCGTTAATTCGTGGTTTAACGTACATCTTCCTCCAGTTGAACCTGTGGTCATTTAAAGCACGGGGGAACCAATCAGGACTGTCTCAGTAAATACCACGTTAATCTGGGCGAGTTTGTTGCTAGAAAATGTGTCTGTCAAAATTTGAGGTTTTCATACCTGATTACATTAGAAATGCATCATCATTGGCTATAAAATTAAATGACACCCAGTACTCTTAGCACTGCTACTAATACAAGTGTGATACTATCATAAAACAACACAACACACGTTCAAAAGAGAAGCTTTTGTCAAGTCAAATCTCAAAGGGTTTAAAGAGGCATCTGTCAGACAGAACAGAAGACAAACAAATCCGTCAAATTACCAAAAACTATTTAATTTTTAAGTTCCACTAAGGATGTACAGAGAGGTCTATAAAGAGTATCATG
Source organism: Lutjanus erythropterus (assembly GCF_056507025.1). NCBI lineage: Eukaryota > Metazoa > Chordata > Actinopteri > Lutjaniformes > Lutjanidae > Lutjanus > Lutjanus erythropterus. The sequence goes on from NC_139320.1 coordinate 38,874,006, forward strand.
TATGACTGATTATGTTTGTGCATGACTGTCGCACCAGCAGAATCAGAACTAATGTCCATCTGTTTTTATCTATAAGTTAGTCATTATACAAGATTAAATATGAACTATCTCTTCCAATGTTATTTTTTTGTTCCTAGTTGAAAGAAATGTCAATACTATGCATCCATGTAGATTTCTGAGGAAAAGAAAAATCAAAAACCATCCTTGAATCAGTATTTCTCTACACATTATAAACTTCACAGAGTAAAGACAGTCTTTGTTGCAGGCTGTTCTACTGTATTGCACTGAACTCTACAGGTGTTTGTGATATTGTCCACCAAATGTGTTTTAAAGCAGATTTTGTAGATATCAATCATAACTTCAAAAGCCCACAAAAAGTCATATGAATATCTTGTTTATACACTGTTCACATATCCACTCTAGATTTATTAACAGCTTAAATTTATAGTTACATAAAATTTCCTATTAATATAATACATTTGCAGTGACTGACACAAGCCAAATGTATGCAAACCAACACTGCTGTTGTATACTTGCATGCATTACGATGTTGCAGCTGGATGATACATGATTGCAGAGGACAGATGATAATATACTGTATCTTTTGTAAGCGGCAAGGTTGTAGTTTGGTTGCAAGGCTGTCTTACAATAATAAACTAAACAGGGGGCATACAAATAGTACTATAATAAATAGCGTAATACATTAATAATATGTATGCGTTGATCACACTGTAACAACTAGAAAACAAAACCAATAAACACTAATGCAAACTGTGCTTGTACTTTTTTGCCAGTATGGACATAAATTACATTCACAATGGTCTTAAAAAGTCTAAATTTAACCTGTTGAAACCTGCAGAAATCTTGTTTAAAACATTCATCATCTTTTACCGTGAAGAGTTGAGACATTCTTTTGCAATTTGTGTTTTATACAGTGCTAATACCATGATTTTTGCTCAATAAAGCATCCACATCAGCCTTTTAACATGTGCACTTGCACATATATTTACCATTTCATGTTGGATCTCGCACAGCAGTTTAATAAATTCCTGCGTTGAACTATCTTTCAGGGAGAGTATCAGTGACAGCCCTCACAAAAAAACAGAGGAAGGAGCAGAAGAAGATGGACAGACGGCACAAAGCCAACCAGCTACGCAGGAATAAGAAAGACATGGTACATTTTTATTTCTCACAAAGACTTGTCTTCTTTAAATTCCTGATTGGTGCTGCAGAGTTTTCATTTTTCTTGTCTTATTTAGGTCCTGACAGAAAAGCGGCGTCTGGGCAGCAGGGACGGTCCTCCTCATTTGGTTGCCGTTGTGTCCCTCCATGCCGGAGTGGACGCTGGTGCTGTTACCAGACTGCTTCGTGGGGAAGATGCTGGGGGCATCGTACGTCAGGAGCGGTGCATCAGTGGCATCAGTGACAGTTTTGGTCTGCTGCTGCCTCGCTTTAAACAAAGGTTCATCTTTCTAAGCCAGAGCACCGGTGAGTATTTGTACAGTATTTGCTTCAAAAAACTTAACTGAAGTGAAATTGAGTTTAATGCAGTCATGTGTTGCATGAATAGTGTGTGCAGACCTCAATGTTGTGACTAAAGCCTGTTTTTTGATCCATGTATTAATTAGTTTGGCAAATATAAATAGAGAACAACACATAAAAGTACAAAACGCTCTCACCAAACCAACAGTCCGGCACTTCTTTCAAGTTTCTGCCAGGTTGTTCAAAGCATATCAAAGAAAATAAAGAATTAAATACCTGATGGAATTACACAGGAACATCAAGGAAAAAACTCCAAAGAAGAAACCCCAAATCTTCTCATTAACTGTATGTTTCTCACTGAATAGTTTTTTTTCAAGACTGAGGCAACGTTCTACTTACTGTAGCGATTTAAAAAAATGTCCAATTTCTTTATTAAGTTGGGGGGGTGCCTTGGTGGCTCAGTTGGTTAAGCGTGCGCCTCATGTATGGAGGCTGTGAGTCCTCTGTGGCCGTAGGTTCGACTGCCACCCGCAGCCCTTTGCTGCGTGTCATTGCCCCACTTTCTCTCTCCTCATTTCCTGTCATATCTTCAACCTTCCTATCAATTAAAGGCATAAAAGCCCAAAAATATTTTAAAAAAGGTTTTGAGATATGCACTCCAGCCAATGCAGGCAGTTATATACAGACATAAGATAGAATATCCATACACTCGGTGCAGAAACTTCGGACAATAAAACTGGATTCAGACAGGAGGTTTGAGCTCTGTGAAGTGCTAATCCACTTCCTTTCGACACCACTTTTAACCAGTTGGGATGTTCAGACAGTACAGGGTGCAGAGCTCTGCAGCCAGTGTTTTGATTTAATGACTGAACCTGTTAACTGGCTATCGTCAGCCAAATGCATCTATGGTTGTCCTAGTTACTGCAGCTGTTGTGTGTTGTATGTGTATGCATATAACAGTTTCCAAAGACAAATGGGTGTATTTAGACAGGAGGAGACAGGAGGAACAGCAACATATTCCGTAACGACAAGCAATAGTCAAAACGGGAGTGACACATTTCCTCAAACAAGACTTCGATGGCAAGTCAGATAAGAGTTTTTTTTTTGACATTTTAATTATAAACAGGCATTCATGATATATTCTCTTCTTTTCAGCAGCTTTTGTAATTACAGCAACCACAGTTTCATTCAGCTGACAGTCACAATTCAACAATTTAACACTTGTTAAACCGAAACACTGGCTCATGATCTGCAGCGATACTTTTGGCGTGTGGTCTATTTTCTTGGGTGTCTATGGGTGAATGCACCAAGAGAACACAATGATGATCTGTTATGAAGGATATTAATCATATATTATATATTTTCTAAGTTATCTGATTCTGATGAAGGATAAAATATGCATCCCATGCTTGCCAACCCTTTGATTTTCCTGCCTCTTACCCCACTGTTCTCCTGGAGTTTCAGTTTACACTTAATACAAAGGTTTGCTATCCTGGCACTGATTCAGTTGAACAGTGCAAAGTAAAACCTTGTTATAGATTGTACTATAATATATGTCTTTCCTGTGAACATTATGTTGTCCCATTCTGAAGCTTCTCTGATTGTTTCTTTGGACAGCGGACATGCACTCCCTGCTGGATGTGGCAAAGATTGCAGACAGCCTTGTGTTTGTGTTGGACTCCACTGAAGGCTGGGACAGCTATGGAGACTACTGTCTCTCCTGCCTCTTTGCCCAGGGCCTCCCCAGCTATGGTGGGTATAAACCTGAGAAGAATGCTGGAGCTTATTACTGTTGCATTACATTTCTTCATAATTTCTGATTTGTATTTATTTTTTGGTGTTTCTAAGCCCTGGTATATCTGTTCATAAATTCCCCCCATGTAGCTCTGGTGTGTCAGGGCGTGTCTGATCTCCCTGTGAAGAAGAGGGTTGAGTCCAGGAGAGCTCTGTCAAAGATCACTGAGATTCGTTTTCCCGATTCCCGTCTCTTCCCTCTGGACTCGGAGCAGGACGCGACTCTTCTTCTCAGACACCTGGGTACTCAGAGACAGAGAAAGCTTGGTTTCCGCTCCAGACGCTCCCATCTTGTAGCTCAGCACGTCACTTTTACACCCAACAGCCCCGCTGAGGGGACAGGCGGTGGACCCACTGGCCTGGGTACCCTCTGTGTCTCTGGGTATGTTCGTGGTCGTCCTCTGCGGGTTGACAGACTGGTGCACATCAGTGGACATGGAGACTTTCAGCTCAGTCAGATTGACGCACCAGCAGACCCTCTGCCTCTCAATGTAACATCTGCCAGATCAGCAAAGCCCGGCAAGGGAGGAGACGTTGACATGATGGTAGGTTAAATTTACAGCCTAGATTTTATTGATAGGAGAGTCAAAGGAAAAAAACACCTGCACACTCACTCCATGTCATAAAAGTTTAATAATAATAAAGTTTTTATTCCACTTAGATCTTCATCAGGTCAGAATGCCTGAACAATGGAGACCACACCTGTATTTGTAAATTATGCACCACAAAAGGCTGACAAGCTCTATGAATGTAGATGTTAACCACCCAAATCTCTGAGGTTGATAAACATCCAAAATCCATTAACTGCTCAATCATTACATAGAAACAGGTGTGTAGGGAAAAACAGTAATACAAAAGCCATACTTCACATTATCAAACATATACGTCAGCATCAGATTCAGATATCAAAATTTGCATGATCTAGATATAAAAATAAAACAAGTGACAAAAAAGAGAAGAAACCTTAAATTAATGTACAGAAGCACCTCCTATAAAAAAATGTTAGATCACATCTCAACAAGGTAAAATAAACACACAAAAATTGCCATTATTAAACTATTGTGGTGGACATTACCTCTTTTCTTTGATTTGTTGATCAGTTATTCTTAAAATTTAAATTGCTAAAGGTTTGTTTGTTTGATTTTTTTTATAGAGGTTAAAGGTTTCCTTGTATATTTATTTATTGCTTGTAAAGTCTGTGCTCCATAAAATAACACAACAAATGTGTGTTATATGTCAAAAATACAAATTATAGTTGTGTTTTGTGTTTAAACATGAAAGTACCACAGAGATTTCTTCACATTCACAAATGAAAACTGGAGTGTAGAGAATAAGAATTTCCTTTCCAGCGACTGCTTCTCGATAGTTGTTGTGCTTATGACAAATGTAGTATGGGCAGGGGTGATATAGGGGCGGCACGGTGGCGCAGTGGTTAGCACTGCTGCCTCACAGCAACAAGGTCCTGAGTTGAAATCCCCCAGCTGGCTGGGGTGCTGTTTGAGGCTGGAGCAGGGCCGTTCGAGTTCGAGTTTGCATGTTCTCCTCATGTCAGTGTGGGATCTCTCCGGGTTCTCCAGACTTTCTCCCACACTCCAAAGAAATGCAGCATAATAGGTTAATTAGTGACTCTGAATTGCCCATAGGTGTGAATGTCAGCTGGGATAGGCTCCAGCCCCCCATGACCCTTCAAGGATAAGCGTTTACGGACAATGAACGAATGAATGAATGCATGAATGACAAATATAGTACTTTAATTGTATAATAAGAAACAAAATATGTGATTTTTCCTTTGGCTTAAACAGCCATACCAACATTTTTGGTGCAGTTTTTAGCCCAGTTGCCATAAATATTTAACATTACTTCAGACTAGTTTACATATCGGTGTTGTAGATATTTGTTTTTCTTACCTTTGGAGATGGCCAGTTATTATAAAGGTATCAAAAGGAAACGTGATGAGACTTAAAATTTAGAACATCATGGTGAATGTCATGTCGGCCTCTATTTTTGTCAAAGTCACAGTGAGAGCCAGTCATTTGTGTTTCACACAGGATGGAGGTGAGGACGAGGCTCCAGTTCGGGTGCTCATGAAAGCAGACCCGTCCAGCAGGGAGAGTCTGCAGGCGGAGGCTGAGGTCGACCCCATGGATGGAGAGCAGACGTGGCCAACAGAGTCAGAGCTGCTGGAAGCTGAAGGTACAGAAACAGACTTTACACATAACAGCATTTAATTGAGATAAGGATAAGATATCGTTCACCTGAGACCTCATGTGTGATTAGATTAAACATTTGAGGTTTTTATTTTGGAGCAATCCTGTTGTATTGGCATTAACACCAAATTATCCACATTATCCCACTGTGAGAGAAATAATTATATTGAAACTTTGTATAAATTAAGCTGTTTGCCAGGTTGTTGTTGGCCTTGATTCCAGTGATGTATAAACACCATCAGTCAGTTACAGAAAAAAAAGCTATATTATATATGTTGTTTGCATCAGAGTACCCAACACAACTTCAACTCATGTCTGGCCTCCTAAAATGCCTTTATGATTGAACTATGGTTAGGTTTTTAAAACTGGTTATATACAATGAAATGTGCTTCAGTATTACAGGACTCTTTGATGTTTCTTTCTGCCGTTTAGAGGCCAGGAAGAACAAACGTGTGATGAAGGTCCCCAAAGGAACATCGGACTACCAGGCCACGTGGATTGTTGATGAAGACGAGGAGGAGAATGGAGAGATGGATGAGGAAAGCAGTGATGACGATGATGACGACATGTTGGATGAGGCCATGGACGAAGATGAGGAGAATAACTCTCAGGTACAGACTGACAATAAGCCTTGATTACAGACAGCACCCACAGGGAAACATGCGACAAAAGGAAACTCAGTCCTGAATACCAGAAACAAAGCAGATGCAGTAACACTAGGTGGCACACAAAAAAGGTAAAGATGTTTTAGCCTCAAACACAAGGAAGGAAAGGAAGTTTCTTTTTTGTTTTGAAGTCTGTGGGTGCATGTGAAAGAGAGAAACACAAGCAAAAATGCAAATTCAGATTGTAAACAGATCAAATACTGAGATGAAAATTGACTTTGTGTTTAGTAGAGGGAGTCAACAAACTAAAAAAAATGATCAGTTCAATGTTTTGTCCATAAATACATGGACAAATTAGGAATGAAGGGAAAATAAGCAAAATTGTCATTTGGAAGCTTCCAGATCCCAAACTGTCATTTTCAAGTAGTTGATTTTCTTTGAATAACTCAAAAAACCAAAAGGTATTTATGTCTGTGCGTCTTTTGTTTTTTTCGTTTTTCATTTTAAAAACAGCTATGAAAAAAGTGGTTATATGGTTTTCATTTTAAAATACAAAAAATAAAATTGAAATACAAGGTCTTTTAATGGTCAAAAAGAGATTAGCAAAATTAAAAAAAAATGTTTGATTTTCATTTTGTATAACAGAAAATAAAGTCACTAAAAAGGCTTGTTTTTTTCAAAGAGCTAGGTTTCCAGTTAATTTTCTATTATGAAAATAATTTTATTAAATTAAGACTTATTTAGCGATGTTGCATTCAACAAGACGTCATTTAATATAATATTAGAAATTATTGCTGTTTTGTCCTCTTCGGTTCTGAGACCATAACAGCGTGAATAGGCAGGCATCAAAATTCAAGTGGCACAGTGAGAGTCCTGTAGATTACAGGTCCTGTTTTGCCGCATCTAAAATCATGTCAGTAGGTTTCCAAGCAACATTGGCACACTGGCAATCCTACATTTGGTGCCCATTTCCTGTAAATGACCAGAATGTGAGAAAACATTTCTGGCTTCTAGTGAATTTATTTGTTGTTATATGAAATATAAAATTAAATCAACTAATGTTTTAAATTTCACGTGTCCCATTATGACTGTGTAAAAAAAAAATAATCTAAGAATCACTCGTTTTGTGTTTTTTAACACAATAGTTTTCAAATTACCAGAAGATACACTGGCCAGATTTGTTTATAGTGATATGAAAATGTTTAAACCCTTACCTCGTAGAAGCTGTGGTCATCAGATGTTTGACATTATCGTAGTTTGATAAATTACTTGAAATATTACTAAATTATTTCAATTGTTAATTCATTTTCGTAAGTGTTCGATCAATTCATAGTTTAAGACTTGTCCAGCTTCAGCCTGAACACACCTTTAGTGTTGCTTCATTCAGCTGCTTCCTGTTGTCATGGCAACAGCTTGGCTGCAGTCAGACAGTGCGATCTCGTTGAGGACGATGAGGACAGTAATCTGTGGAGCAGCTCTTTAGTCTGAGTGTTGGAGGTTTCCGGGGCTGTGGCGGTGTATACGTGACCCACAGTCAGTGCACCTTGTAACTGAGAGGCATTGTTTGTTTTCTCAGTGTCTGTCTCTGGCCTGTAGTGCCAGGCTACTCACCACAACAATAGTGTTTGGAGCAGGAGTCCCGAGAGAAGCCTCCTGTCTTCCTGTCCTGTGAACAGAACTTCCCGTCTGGACGGAGGGAGGGGTCGACCATTTATTTATTTCAGCTCTGCTTGAAAAGAAGTCGGGGAAACTCTCCTTATGCAATGGGTTCATTACGATGTCTAATTGTTATTAGCATGCGTTTGATGTCAAGGTTAACGCACAGGAATACGTCTTTAGGAGAGGGTAACAATGGGGAAAAGGGTACTTCAAATGATAATGATTATTATTATTGCAGCAGGGATGTTGGAAAGGTTGTGAATCAGCCCCCTGCTGAGTGCTTTCCTTTATGTGTCTGGCCTGTAATTTGCCCTGTGACGGAGAACCGTAAAGCATGTTTTCTTTGATGGTTCATTTCCTCATACATAATATATTGTTCATGAAAGCTCAATTTCTAGAAAGTGTAAGAGTGGATGTCTGGACACACTGCAGATGGTCATTTGTGGATCCATTGGAAAAGGCACAAAATTTAAATATATGCAAAGCAGGGATTCCCATGCTTTGAATCCTGGCATCTCCTTATCACATCCACACACATAGAAATGGTGCTATACACAGTGCAAGTCTTATCAAAACACAGCTCTTATTGTGGTGCCGTTAGTTTTGTTTATGTTTGGCTATCATACAAGTACGGTTTCTATACTTAGAACCTCTTTGACTGCACTTGTGTTCTCAACATGTGTCATCTGGTCATTGTTTGTAAAGTACTGAGGTCGCAATTCACAAAATCAGGACACAACAAGCTGCCTTGTTGAATTAGAAAAGGGCAGGAGAATAGCAGAGACACCTGTTCATCTATGGACATTTGGATTTGTGATTGTATGTGCAACAGTTTTTAACACTGAAGTGTGTGGAGTAATTAATAGTTTATAGCTTGAAAAAGACAAAAGAAAAACATGTGCCTTTGGTGGTGTTTGATGATCCAAATAGTTGTATTTTGATTTGACCAGTTTTAACAAAATAAACTGAAAGTATGTGTATTTAGATTTCCGTCACTGTATACCAATCAGGAACAGGTTTGTATTTGCTCTACAATTTGTAATTTTTGATCAAACTGGTGGAAAAAACAGGAAACAGGAACTTGATAACTGGCCACAATCAGTCATCGTTACTCTTTTAGTCAGACACCTAGGGTGATTTCAGTTAAAAAAGAAAAAAAAATCACGTGTAAGCTCAGAGAACCACTAGCAGAACTTCCATAGTGGACTAGAGTGAGTCAATGAAGAAATGTGAGTTACTGAAACTGTTACTAAACTCTATTTATTGTTAGGGCTGCACAGTTGTTGATAATGAAATTGAAACTGCAATATGGTCAAGTGCGGTATCCAAATTGCAGATCCAAATTACACTTATTTGAAAAAGGAAAGGACGGGCCTAAAAACCTCATTCTGCAGATGTAAGAAAACATGTTTGTTTGGTACAGACACCAACAAAAGACACATCATCACAATTTTATTTATTTATTTATTGGTTTCAGTAAAAATGAGAATTTTGACCACCAACTTTTAATATCGGTATTGGTCACTTATGAAGGGACTGGAAACATTTAACTGCCTGTAATATCATCACTTATCACCTTTTTCAAGGGTCCAGGTGTTTTTTCTTACTCAGTCAGTAGCTTTCTCTGTTCAGACCTGTAATATCAGCAGTCGTCATCAGTTGGCCTGTGTTCTGTCTGTTCAGGAGCCAGGTTCAGGCTGTGCCTCAGAGGAGGAAGAAGAGGATGAGGAGGAAGAAGAAGAGGAAGAGGTGTGCTCCACAGAGAGAACTGGAGCGGATCAACGCTATGATGAGCACATGGATGAAGCCGCAGAACAAGAAGGCCTACAACGCTACCGTGAGGCTCGGGCCAATGAAATGTTTCCAGACGAGGTGGACACGCCACTAGACGTGGCAGCTAGAATCAGGTCAGTTCTGCTTCTTTTGCAGGATACGGAATAAATATGCAAATATTGTGAATTTAGATAATTTTCTGTTTACAGTTTCATCATTGTCTCATTGGATCCCATTGCTGTCCTCCGTGTGTTTAGGTTCCAGCGCTACAGAGGCCTGAAAAGCTTCCGCTCGTCGCCCTGGGACCCCATGGAGAACTTGCCCCTCAACTACTCGCGCATCTTCCAGTTCCAGAGCTTTGAACGCACTCGCCACCGCATCCTCGCTGAGGCTGCAGCAGAGGAGGAAGGAGCCATGGTAAAAAAAAAAACAAAACCAAAAACAAAACACGAGTTACTGTCTTCATTTGCAATGGTCCTTTTGTTCAATTTTAAATTTGTGGCTTGGCTGACTCTGCTGCCCCTTGTGTTTCAGGTGGGCTGGTACGTTACGCTGCACATCATCGATGTGCCTTTCTCTGTGATGGAGAGCGTGCAGTCCGGCAGACCTCTGATGTTGGTCTCTCTCTTGCCCCATGAACAGAAGGTGTGACATCCGAAAGTGTTTGAATGTATAACTGGCCGTCCGAAACACAGCCGCACTGACAGTACTGTGTTATTGTTGTTGACTTTTTGGCCTCTTCGTTTTTCTCCTCTGTGCGCAGATGTCAGTGATGCACCTCCTGGTGAGAAGACACCCCAGCAACACAGAGCCCATCAAATCTAAAGAGGAGCTGGTGTTCCACTGTGGATTTAGGAGGTTCAGGGCCTCTCCGATCTTCTCTCAGCACACGTCAGGTAGTTAATCATCTACAACTTCCCTCAATTCAATCTTAATGTCTTCTTAATGAAACAATATTTTAAAAATCACCCCAACACATGTATTAGAGACAGAGAGCTGTAAATGACCTCACCTACACAAAGGTAGTAAAAAGTGACTGACTGCTACATATAAAGGCTCACTCACCCCAGTATTCATGAATTAGAATTTGTAGGAAAGTCAATTAATTTCAGTGGAACTGATAGAGGTGAGGTGGATTTGCACAGTGGTTTTGTTAAAGTTGAAGTGTGGTGTTTGAGCATGTGCATGTTTGAGCAAAAGTATGGTCCGTGGAAACTTGTAACATTTTTACAATCAGAAAGGTAGAAAAATAAAACAAAATTAATAAAAAAAAAGCAAAATATACAGATTGACTTCCTAGAATGTCTTTAATTATAATATGCACATAGAGGAGGAAATAGGAGTGGAAAATGAGCTTAAAGTGTTTCTGAAGCCACAGTCTCTATAAAGTAGTTAAAATGAACTCCACCTCCAGCAGCCCCATGGAGACACACAGGTGTGACTGCGAGACACAACGTGCTGCACACTGATGCTTCAGTATTAATAATCTCTTACTTCTAGTGTGTTTTCATAACAAAACATAGTTTGGAGAGCAGACAGGGGATTCATTGGGTGAAAGATCTTGTAGTTCGTGACCCCGTCTCTGATCAGTCATGTATTATGCAAAGCACAGCAACTTCAAGACCCATGATTGCAGGGCAGAGAGTGGTGTATTGTGAATTGCACAGCGATCTGATGCCTTTGAAAGTTTTGTAGTGTGCCCAGGTATTATTATACATGGTAGCAGAAGCTTTACAGGCTCTTCCATTGACCATTTTCAAACTGTCTTGACTAAGTCTTCACCCTTTCAGTTTGTAAACAACGAGAAAGCTGCACCGGCAACGGAAGTATGGTGGACCACGACAGCTTGTCACTGGGCCACTGCAAACAGGAACAGTTTTGATCGCATCCTCAGTCCAGTCAACACATTTAATAGCTTGCAGACGTACACGCCACCAGTTGCTCTGAAACGGCCGTGATCCTGTCTGAATTTTGAACAACTTATATCGAACACTGGAATATCGATTCTGAAGTATCATATATGCAACAAACAGTGTGTTGGTAAAATTTTCAATTCAACCTTTGCAGCTTGATAATTCGTGTGGATGACCGGGAGATCACTACTTCTGTTTCCAAAATGCTCACGCAGCTTTCCGATGACGTCATCCGTAAAACGGTCGAACTTTCCTCTTCAAATCCACTTTGCTTCAAACTAAACTAGCAACAACAAACGGTAGCCACTGTGCAACTATTAAGTATTCACTATATTGCATCTATTGCACAAAAATGCTTAATTCGCATTTAATTGCACGGACGTCAAATCCTCAAGAAGCCAGGGAGGATTGACATGATGATTATTCTGGGACTTTTGTCTCTCAGTCACTCTTATTCAAAGCAGTCTTCAGTCACATAGATGTCAGTTGGTTCAGTGTCTTGCTTGATTTTCTGTTTATAGGACACTGTCGTTGTTGTTTGAGAGCATTATGGATTTGCTGATACTTCTATTCAAACATATATTAGCAGAATGACTGTAGAAGCAAGTGGTCTAAAACATGTTTAGCTTCTGGATTTACAGTCATAAATGAATTATTGAGTGCTGAACTTGGCTCTGCTCTTCTCTAGCTGACAAGCATAAGATGGAGCGCTTCCTCAGGCCAGACGCCCCCACCGTGGTGTCGGTGTACGCTCCCATCACTTTCAACCCTGCCGGAGTCCTGCTCTTCAAACAGAGGAATGATGGTGAGATGAAAAGTCCTGTCTGTAGATTTCATTAGTGGTCTGACCTCAAATTTCAAACTTGACCATCCATTCTGTTGTCTAACTGTTTCATTTGATTATCCAGTTAAGTTAATTCTCAACTGGTTATTTGTGTTCTTGTTGCTGTGTCTTTCTAGGCGCCCAGGACCTCGTGGCTACAGGCAGTCTGCTCAGCTGTGACCCTCAGCGTGTCATGCTGAAGAGAATCGTACTGAGCGGACACCCGTTCAAAATTAACCGCCGCTCTGCAGTTGTTCGTTACATGTTCTTTAACAGAGGTGAGAGGATGTATGACTGCAGAAATATTACATAATGTTTGTCTTCTGTGGCTGTAGGCTTCATGGTTGTCTGATTTTGTTCTGTTTTTTTTGTGTGTCAGATGATATCATGTGGTTCAAGCCAGTGGAGCTGCGAACAAAATGGGGTCGGAGAGGCCACATCAAGGAGGCTTTAGGTGAGGATATTTAAAAACAAAACTGTGTCTGCAGATTCTTTAAAGGGATAGTTTGACCATTATTTCTTTGGATTATTTGAAGTTGTGTTGCGTGAGGTATTAATTGATAGTCAGTGTATTACCTACATTAGATTATGGTTGGCACGCCCCTAGTTTGGAGAAGCAATAGGAGTGCTGGTGCAGGAAGATGAGTAATGTACTGCTGTGGACAGGGTCAGCAGCAAAATGTATTTTAGCCAGCTCAAAAAGGCCCACCTAAATATCAGTTTAATTGTACTCTGTATTTAAAATATTTTCTCTGCTTTATCTTGTCATCAGAAAGCCTTTTCCAATGTTAAACCGCAGCTCTACAAGCCAAATCTCGCTCTCTCTCCAAACCGACTAAACTCCACTGACAAAATTGGGAATTTTATCTCACAGACCACAAGTTGCCATTTTACCGCTGCCTCAAATCGTCTGTTTATTTGTGTGATTATGTGACTTCAGTGTTTTAAAACGATAGCTTGCTTTCACCAAAGTCACACAATACCACTAACAAACTTACAAATTGAGGCAGCGGTAGATCAATAACTCCTGTGACTGATTTATTATTACGACTGATTTATTGATATTTTGCTTGGAGTTTGGCTGGTTTGGAGAGAGAGCAATATTTGGCTCGTTTAGCAGTGGTTTCCCATCAGAAAAGGCTGTCTGGAGGCAAGGTAAAGCAGTGAAAATATTGTAAATATATAGTATAAAACTGATAATGATTGTTTTTCTTTAGGTCGACCTTTTTCAGATGGCTAAAATACATGCTGACCCTGCCCACAGCAGTTATTTTTTTAGCTTTCATGCTGTTACTCCTGTCTGTTTCTCCAAACTGGGGGTGTGTCAACTGTTATCTACTGTATGTAATACACTGGTTACTGAGAAGTACCTCATACAGCCCCGGTCTTTTCTTTCCTTTTCTTTAATTTTCTTTTCTTCTGTTTATGCTTGCTTGGATGTCTTGAGATAGTTTGTGTTTAAAATGTTCTTCATTGTCCTGTTCATTATACCATTTTTTCAGTGAGGACTCTGAATAAGTCTTTCAGGCTTCCTTTCTCCCGCAACTAACGTCCTTTCTGGTTTTTGTGTATTGTGTATTTTTGTTTTTCACGTGCAAATAAACTGAACTAAACATGAAATAATCCAAACTATCCCTTTAAGCAATGTTCATTATCTTGACTGTGAATTCTGACCACCATATTTAATTTTTTTTCAGGAACACACGGTCACATGAAGTGTGTATTTGATAATCAGCTGCGCTCTCAGGACACAGTCCTGATGAATTTGTACAAGAGAGTGTATCCTCGCTGGACGTATGACCCCTTTGTGCCCTTGCCTTTACCCTGGGTCAAGAGAGAGGTCACTGTGGAGATGGACGACATGGAGTAGTGGAGGGTCAACATGACAATGCAATGAAGACAAGTACGGCAGTGTGATCACATGACATTTTCCAAAAAATGTGTATTAAATAAAACTATTTTGATCCAAAGTATCATATAGTTTCATTTTGATTTTAAACCTCCAACTTTCTGCAGGTTCTGTTTTGGCCATTAGATGGCAGCAGTGAACTAGTATTCGTAAAAACTTCCTCACCACTGTCTTTGAGAAGCTTCAAAATGAGGCAAAAGTATTTGAGTGACTACCACTGGAGAAATGATGGTGTAAGTGTTGAATGCTTTATGACTAAACAGATAATGAAGGCCGTTGCCAAAGCAACTGGCAGGTCAGTAATAGTTTTTGTATTAGTCATGCATTTCGCCCATTAGACTGGCAGCTCTTTGAAGTCATGCAGATGTGACTCAAAGCCTGCAGCCACACTAAATGGACTAACTGGGATAAAATCATTATATTGATAATGTCCAGGACATATGAGGAACTTTAATCAGGGAAAAAGAACTCCCAAGTTGTACGTGTAAGCTAAAATTCTCAATGAATGACTTGTGGCCTACAAGATTTTGACAAATAGCAGCTGTCAGGTTTATTTATTTATGTAATCTTTTATCACAAACACGTGTACTGTTGAAAAAAAGAGAGGCTACAAAAAACCTAATTAATCAGCAGTCATGGAATGAATTTAATACCATATGAAACCACATTAAACACAAACTACAAGGATACTTACCTGTTCAAGCTATTTTAAGCCAGATGGCACCAGCATCTTAATAATGTGAGAGCAAAAAACTGCTTTAAAGGCACAGTCCCCTGCCAAAATCAAAAATACATATTTGCATCCTTGTTGTTGTAGTTCTATATAAATATCCAGATCGTTTTGGTGTGGGTTGCAAAGTTTTGGAGATATCAACCTTAGAGATGTGTGCCTTCTCTTGAATATAGTGTAATTAGTTATGGCAACTATGGTGCGTGGTTTGTGGTGCTCAAAGCATTAAAAAAAAGAGTCAACAACCAGAAATCATGACCTGATTACCCAAAGTAACCCACACATTTTATGAGCAGTTTCCTGTAGAAAATATTTTCATTCTGCCCTCCACCAGCTGTATCACTGCACAGAAGGAAGTGTGCATCTACTTGTGAATGTGCAGAATGTAAACCTTCACGGTGTCCAGTGTATTGATAATGCAAATGTTCTTGTTGAACAGTGGACTAAATGTATGAGTTCACAACTAATGATTGTGTCCATCATTCAGTCCTGAGAGAGTTAATGGCTCACACGTCATCAGTTAATAAGAAAATTTGATGCAGACTTGCAGAGAGATGGAGTGTGCAAATATGGACAGAAGTGTCAGTGAGATATGAAAACTTTATCTGATCATGAAGCCTGAAGAGTATCTGCTCAAAGTGAGAAACAGGCAGATAGATCAGCTACATATACGCTTGTCTCTCTCTTAATTTCTATGCAGTTCCCATGCATTAGTCATGTATAGCTTCTGTCTCTGCTCTACGACCAATCTCACACCAAAACAATGTAGATGGATAAAAAGCACAAGCGGAAACACATGTATTTTTAATTTGGGGGTGAACTGTCCCTTTAATACTGTATGAAAAAACATTAAGCGCAAAATACAAGACTTATTTTTTTTCTTTTTTTCTCTTCTGGTTTTCAGAAGAAACCCAAATAAATGAATAAATCCAGAACAACTACAACAACAAAAAACATACATACAAACATAATATAGAATCTTACATTTTAATGTAAGCCCAGAAACAGTCCCACCTTCCTCTTGGTCTCCACTTGTTTTAGAAAGCATACATTTGTAAGACACTATTTTCATCCCTACATTAACCCATTCTTTCAGTTCTAGAGCCTTTGTTTCCTTCCAGTGTTAAAATAACTTGCCAGACTGAATTCTCAACCCGTTTACAGCTATTTTAAAGGTCCAGTGCGTAAGATTTACAGGGATTTACTGGCAAAATATGGCAGAAATTGAATCTAACATGCATGCATGTTTTATTAGTGTGTAAAATCTAAAAAAATTAAATAATAATTATTATTTATTACCTTTATTATCTTAGGACGCACAAATAAAATATTGCCACTAAATCCTACACAGTGGTCCTTTAAGCTACATGGTATCAACATTTTATCAGCTTTGAAAAAACATTATTCTCTGATCACACTTCAGACTACACTACACTTTCTGTGGCATGTTATTTATTTAAATACTTTTAAAAGCTGTGTGCTCAAATTCTATGAACATCTAAAAGTAGAAGTATTTAATCTTAAAGTAGTATTTATAGCACTTTGCTTACTGCCAGAACCGTACATCCCTCCACACACACACACACACACACACACACCCTGCACTCTCTGTCTCCATGGTGGTCTTGTCCTGACCTGAAGCCTCCTTTTCAGCTCTAGTCAACACACACACACTCAGATCATGACCTCTGAAATGCTCTACAGTTTTGCGTCCTTCCCTGACCCATTCGTTCTTGCTTAGGAAAACACTGATTTATGAATTGCAATATTTATCATAAAACTAAGCCCTCACATGCTTGCAGCAACATGATTCATCCCTGGGCTGTGCTGGGACTGCACCACAGAGGCATGCCAATATGTCTGGGAAACCAGAAGGTGAAGACTTTGGGATGGAGAGGAGAACACGATCCAAGAAACGAAGGGGAGCAAAAGTTCACTGTGTGCATTTTTATTTGATTACAGTGGAAAAAGTGGAAGAAAAAAGATAATACAATCGAGAAAGACTAATGCCTCTATTGCCCATGGGGGGCAGGCTATGAGCTCTGGACAGTTTTGTGGTAACACTCAATTTATTTCCAACTTTGCTGTTTTTTTTTTTCACATGTATTAAGGCAAGGGCACAGTAACAGTGATGTGTTGAACACATCTTGTTAAGGCCGAGGGGAGGGGTGTTCTGCTGGCCAGCAGCAGTTCATGGCGAGGGGAGGGGGGAATTCAATACCCCCTCGATGGAGAATGCTCTTAAAGTAACACATGTACAAAAATGGAGTTTAGATGCGTTCGCCACATTCTTCCCTGACACTATCAATTTGAAACAGATAAACATTTAGCTGCTCGGGGACCAACTGCGACGTGGTGAGGCTGACTCCAGCCCATAAGTGAAGTGTGTGTTTGGCACAGGCCGCTGTCAGAAGACGTGAACGCTGGTGACTTAGTGCTGTGTGCATCAGGAATGTCTTGTGGTTCCCAGTTCACTGCCACCACACTTAGTTGGCTCCCACTGCAGATATAATGGGTGAGAGATTTTTCCGTTGGATGTGGATGAAGAAACGGAAGGAGGAGAGAAGAAGAAGGGGGCAGCGAGGGAGTGAGAGATAAGGAAAGAGCCAGTCGATGTTCAGCATGAATAAAACCAGAAGGGGTGGGAGGAAGCAGTCAGAGGAATGCAAAAAAAGGGGGGATGCATAGATTTTGGAAATTAAAATAAAAAGTTAGTGGGTGAGGGAGAGAGTGAAATGGAGGAGTGTGAGAGTCTGAGGCGGTGTGGGCGAGGAGGGAGTAGGAGAGCGAGAGTGGCTGGCGTTTATGGATTGCAGATGTGGCGCTATGGGGTTTTGGCAGGGGCCATGCGCGCCTGAATCCTGCACCGGCTGGGTGGCACCGGGGTGAGAGGGAGGTCACCGCACCGCAGCACACAGCCCATAAAACACTGAGAGTAGTGGGGGAAAGCAGAGAGAGAATAGGCCTCAAATACACACTAACCCAGGAGGGCAGGGCAGCAGGGGGTGAGTGGATCACACTTTGGGTTCAAGCACGCACAGGAATACCCAAACTTCCTGCATATGTTGAGACTGGCTACCTATAAAGCCATAGGTCAAAGGGATACTTTGGATTATTTGATGTGGGGCTGTATGAGATACTCATCCCGTCAGTTTATTACATACAGTAGATGGTGGTTGACACACCCCCAGGTTGGAGAAGCAGCAAGAGTACCAACATGGAAGCTAAACAATGAACTTCTGTGCACAGGGTCAGGGGCAAATGGTATTTTAGCCACTTAAAAGGGGTTCAATCAATCAATATCAGTTTAAGTGCAAGCTATAATTAGAATATTTTCACTCTTTTACCTTGCTGCCAGACAGACTTTTATTTTTCTCCAAACCAACCAAACTCCACAGGAAAAATCAATAATATTACCTCACTGAAAATGGGAGCTGCTAGCCTACCAGCGCCTGATCAGTTGATTTGTTTGTGTCATTGAGTGACTTCAGTGTTTTAAAATCATGGTACAAATTCATCAAATTACAAGAGTAAAGTACAATAACACAAACAAACTAACAGATCAAGGCAGTGGTAGACCAGCAACTCCCTGTGAGGTAAAATGACATGATTTTCACAGAACACAAGCTGCTGTTCTACCGCTGCCTCAGTTTGTTAGTTTATATGTGTTATTATGTGACTTCAGTGTTTTAAAAGAATAGCCTGGTTTCAACAAAGTCACACAATACCACAAACAAGCAGAGTGAGGCAGCAGTGCATCGACGATTTGTGTTTTGTGAGGTAAAATTACCGATTTCGTCTATGGACTCTGGTTGGTTTGGAGAAAGTGATATTTGGCTTATATAATGGCCGTTTCCTGTCGTAAAATGCTGTCTGAAAACAAAGTAAAGTGGTGAAAGTCTTCTAAGTAAAGCATATGCTTAAACTGATATAGATTTTTTTAGGTGGACCTTTTTTAAGTTGCTAGTAAGACAAAGTTTATGAGGGAGTCATCACCAGCATGTTATTTTAAATGTTGCTGGTATGTTGTTGCAATGTTTCCAACATTTTTGGAGATGCTGTGATGTTTTAGCGAAGTACGGGAAAAGTCATGCAGAGGATATTGAAGAGACGTTGCAAAAATACCTGTTACATTGCAATGTTTCAACAACATAGCAGCAATTGTATCATTGTAAATGTAACAACATTACATTTACAACATTGATACAGTCTCACCAAAGATATGTCACAATTGCAATGTTGCACAGACAATCAGTGTTTGTATGGAGACTTTTTGTAGCTGACACGGTTAACAGCAGTACAATGCTTAGCTTAGACTGCTTTGCTGTGCTGGTGCTCCTCTCTGCTTCTCCAAACTGGGGGCGTGCCAGCCACCATCTACAGTAGGTATCACACTGTCTATGGATGATGAAGTACCTCACACAACCTTACATCAAATAATCCCAACTATCCCTTTATTATATAACAGTTATCATGAAGTGGAGCGCTGATAAGCTTATCTCAGATTTAATAAGGATGAGCCCTCTGCAGACAGACGCCTCCCCCAGCCATGAAAAATCACACCATCCTCACTGTTTAAAAGGAAATTTTCCACCTCTGTACGCATTAATGCTGAATTTATTACAAGTGCTTTTGACAAGATTATAGAAGAGAAGTGAGCCAGCCACGTGGAGAGCAAAAGTGTCCATCTACTGTCTGTTCTTGTAGGTTCATCCACCCACTTGCCTATAAATTCTGCCGTTTCTCTTTCCATACTCATTCTTCATCTTCCTTGAGAAGTTACAGCGGATGGTGGAATAAAGTTAGCGAAGCCGGTCTTGGCAAACTTACAGATGAAAAGAACAGGAAATGCAAAAGTTTCTTTTCTTTGCTCTTCTGAGGAAATCACTGTCTTTCCCATTTGATACGCAGAACAACTGCAGTGTCCTGATGATTCAGGATGAACCATTCACTACAGCAATTTGCAATCAGCTGCTCAGTGAACAGTTAGTGTTTGACTGTTGGCAGAGCTGAGAGTGTTGTTCAACCCTCGGTGTCCAAATGGATTTGAATAGCCAACCTTCTGCTTCTAATCACATTTCTTACATCTGCGGCACCAATATACCACAGTTTAGGTACCACATTATATACTGATATACAGTGAACGGGATAGCTTCTTTGTACCTGATACTGAAGTACATTTCTCTGCAAATTTGCCTCATCTTTAAGTCACATTTTACATACAGGATATGCAACAGTTGCCAGCTACCATTGCCTGTTCACAGCGCTAAATTATGCTGTGTAGTCATTTACTTGTTGACAAAAAGCATTTAAGCCAAAGTTTCTTGCAGGCTGCTGAAGGCTAAAGAGAGGAGAAGCAGCGTGAAGCTTGTAAGGGGCCACGAAACATCAAAAAGCACATGGCTCTCTAAAAGAAACATGTCAGAAAATCAAAATATTTTTACAAATCTGTCAGCGTACAACCAGAATATCTTTCAAAGCCACTATGATTTCCTGGTGTCTATATACATTCAGCCACCTGCTGCTGAGAGGGCTGAAAATCAGGTAATGCAGATCTGCACTACCATCAGTTCAGACCTGCAGATGCAAGTGTGCTGAAAAGAAAAGCACGATGTGCCCCATGGGACTTTATTTCATAAAAATATGAACAGTAATCTATGACAAGAGAGAAATAATTTTTTGTGTCAATTTGAAACACAATTTTAAAAGACAAGAAAGTGGCAGTTTGTTGAAGGTTTGTCATAGTTTAGTTTAATTTTGTGTGTAACTGCTCAGTGAGTTTTTTTAAGCTGACAAACATCATATATATAATTTGTGACACAATTCAAATGGGATCAAAAAATCAATTGTCTCTCGCCATTGACTGCTGTTCATATTTTTCCAAGGTAAGGTCCCGTGGTGGTCCAAAAGATGGGGCCTGACTTTGACTCTCTATCGCTTCTGAAATTTTGAAGCTTGTGCCACCTGCAGGCATTAAGTGTTATAACTTTTGTCAGCCGAATTTTTTTGAAGAGTTCACACTGCTTTTAGCGGAATCCTGTCCTCATTTGTCCTCTGTCCCAGGATTGTCCACTTTTGGCAAAGAATGGAGGGAGATTGTGGTTCCACTCGGTTTCAGGCTCAGTAACACATGAAGCATCCAACGGGAATTGTAAGGTGCCTTAACGGAAATCCTCATTTGGACAAACAGCCTTTTCTTTTTGGGGGAGCAACATGTGGAATTCTTTACCAGGATCCTCACTTGGATCATTTTGAACTTGAACTGAAATAGTTGTTGAAGAGGGATCAGTCATGCAGTCATCATTAATCTGGTGCTTCTTCTTCTACGGTGCTTTATTGTGTTATAGTTTATGTCATGTATTATTCTGTCTGCATTTTCTTGTTGAGTTCTGAGTTTTGTGTTTTTAATGTGCATATTTATCATTGAGTTTGTGTTTGGTGTGGTCTCTTGTGTATTTGTTGCAGAGTTTTATATATCCTAAAGGCACATCTACAGAAATGCAGTAAAATTGGGTAATGCTATAAATGCTGGCGTGTGTTGCACTGGTTCATGCTACATACTTGTCCCTATACAAATAAACAATATATTAAAAAAAAAGAAAATCCTAAACGTAATCGATTTGCCTAAGAAATGGGTTTGTCATAGAAGCATGTGCATGTCTGTTGTGTATTTGTAGAATAATTAGCTTTGGACAAGTAACTATTTACACAGGCCCTTACTCACATGTTTAATATCCACTGGAAGTTAATGAGGTTAATTTTATTCAACCTAGCATGCAGAACAAGTCTTAAAAGTAAAGTGTTTAAAGTGAAAAAAAAGTTTCAGTAAAGGTTTGAAAGTGTTTGACCCATTCATTCAACACAACCCGCTCACCACAGACTTTGTTGCTTTTTATATTATGTCACTGGCTGAAGACTTTCTGGCAGAAAGCCCTGAAGGTTAACTTCTCCCACTACCTATTGGAACGCACTCATAGTGGTAGTATTTGTGCAGCACTGTGTGGAGAATGTGCAGCCTGCTAAATGCAAATGAGTGAGTTTGTTAGTGAGTCACAAGTTGGTTCCATGCAGTGCTTTGCACAGCGAAAGCAAAATACAGTACTCTGATTGTATTTAGGTGAATGAAAATATGTTTAATGCATAATAGTAATGCTTTGGTATCTCAAAAATGCATTTAAGGTGCTGCAATTCTAAGAAATGTGAGTACCAATTTTGTTGCAACATAAAACCAGATGACTGCAGCAGTATCAAATAGTAAAACAAACTCTAACAGTCTCAAGTGTTTTAGGAAATATAATACAGTTTTACCCATGAAAACCTTTGAGGAACATCTCATGCACTCTCCTGTTTATGTAGGTGCTGCCTGACAATACTCTCGCATTAGGTCAGCTCTGTTTTTCTCCTTCTTTTGTGATATCCTTCCTTCCCTCTCTTGTTCCCCTTTTTCTCCCCCTTAGCCTGGTCCTGACTCCCTGGTTCCTGGGGCCTGGCCAAGGCGTGTGTCCCTGGAGGAGCCAGAGAGGAGATGGAGAGAGGGGGCAGCAAGGGGGTGCAGAGACTGACTCCAAAACCACAGCTGCAGCAGCAGCCTCTCCTCCTCCTCCTCTCCTAGCCTCTCCTCTTCTCCTCTCCTCTAATGCCTTCCCTCCTTGCCTGGCACCCTCCCCAGCTCTGCCATTAATCAGAGGGGAAGGGTATTTCAGTGCATGTGTGTTTGTGTGTGAAGGAGCGAGATGCTGACTGTGTGAGTGGCTAACTGAGTGTTTATGTGTATCTCTGTGTGTGCTGATAGAGAGCTGGATGGCTCGGCAGTGATGGTATGGAGACCAGGATCTCACAACAAAGCTGAAGAGTTCACCCAGAGAACAAAAGGGGGAGGGAGGGGAGGTTGACAGACATAAAGCCTGCTGGTGAGCAGATTGAGACTGCCAGCAGAGAGAGAAGGAGGATGATATGCAGAAGTCTGCAGCATCACAGGGACAATCTGAATCCCCTCTGATTGAGATTCCTTTGCAGAGGAGGGAAGTAACAAAGTACAAATAATTTGTTACTGTACTTAAGGCTACTACAACGTGTGGCTTATAGAGAATGTACTTTTTCTCTACTTTTACTACTCCTTGAAATCAGAAAAAAACGAACCTGCGTTTACATTTTCCCAGGACAAGTTACAGTGAGCAGTGTGGTAGCCAGTTCAATAGAAGCAGGAGATTTTTATTTAGATCATTTTATTGTTTTGTTTAGTGGCGATCACAGTGGAAACACTACCACGTTTGTCCACAAAATTAACAACATATTAAAGCTCCATGTAATAACCTTAAGTAGAGTTTTCACATATTTGAGTGTTCAGCTTTTTACCTGTATTCCCAGCATTTTAACACAAATATCTGAACTTGCTACATTTTACACAAAAAATGCACTATAATCTGATTATGCTTGAATTACTTCAAAAATCAAACATAAAAATATTGCACTAATCTTATTTTTAAAAAATGGTTGCTGGCTCAACTCAACTTGAGTTCCACAAATCTTATTATTTTGTTTTCCTTTTTACACCCATCAAAACCTGTATGTCAGACATGCTTGTTATGAGTTAATGAGTACTATTTATCATGAAAAAAGTGCCACAATTTGAAAACTGACATATTTTTTTAAGATGTAATAAAAAAGTTATCCTTGATAATATCACTACAATCTAATTACATATTTTTCAAATGCAGTTTGGGTTAGTTATAATTATACTTATTTTTTGTAATATGATTATGAAATCCAGATGACATGTAATCAGAAATGCACGATATTATTGGAATGTCATCGGTATCGGCAGAAAAAGACTTTAAACTGAAATTTCTTATATTTCTTTCTGCAGTGTGGAGATTTGTTGAAGTGTCTGCACAGATGTCAAAGTTGCTGCTTGCAAAAATTTCCAATCACATTCCTTCAGCACTACAAATTGAATTGTTTCATCTTGAGAGCCGTCATCCCCATTATTACAATGAAGAACAAAGAGAAAAAACAAACACACATCAGCAGTAGTTTTCTTATTGTGCCCAGTGAATGTGTCCATTTTGAAAAGCACTGTATTTTATTTTTGAAAAGCATCTTGCTTTATTTTGAAAAGCACTGTACTTTATTTTGAAAATCACTGTATTTTATTTTGAAAAGCATTGTATTTTATGCCTGTATCTTTCAGGGGGCCATCATGATAAGAGTAGGCATAATAATATGTTAATTCACTACAGGAGGCACTTGATGTTCTCTGACATTAGGTGGGAAAAATATCACAGATATCAATGTGGCAATCAGCCAGAAATTGTTGCAAAATGTCAGCAAACTTCAATATTATGCATCCCTACATGTAATTTATTACTACCCGATGTCCTTTTAGTTTTATACTCTAAGTACATTCCAGAGCTTGCACTTTTTCTTTTTTACTCGAGTAAAGAAGTTGAATAAATACCTTTACTTTAAGTGTGTTCACTTCTACTAGATTATACAGTGTGCGCACTTTTGCCACCTCTGTTCTTCTGACAGATTTTAGAGATAGGTGTTGCAGCAGCACCTGCATGCAAATGTAAACTAGGCAAACAGCTCATGACCTGACATGTTAACAAATCACATCAAGGTTCCCTTCAAGATATACATTGCCTCTGATTATCCAGGTGGGGGAGAAAACTGAAAAAAAGAAAAAATCCCAACCTGCTCTACTCTCACCCCCCAACGGGCCTCCCAGAGTGCTTTTCTGCTGACATCACTGCACAGAGACCTGGCAAGCCAATCTCTCCCCGTGCTCTACCATTCCCCTCTCGTTGCTTCCTGCCCTGATGATGTCACACACCATATGGTTTTCAGCAGTATCAAGCCGGAAAAGAGATTTAGTCAGTGGAGAGGAGAGAGGAGAGAAAAGGAGGAGGAGGAGGAGGAGGAGGGCTGGAACAGGGCGCAGGTCGGACACAGAAAACAAAAGGTTCGCTCTTCCCTCTTGTGTGTGTGCTGCAAGTGGAAGGTAGAGAGGGAGAGGAGGAGGAGGGGGAGGAGGAGGAGGGGGGAAGAGAAGGTGAGGAGGGCGAGAGGGGAACGGCTGCACTGTGTGAGGCTAATGAGGAGAGACCAGGGAGCAGAGACCATGCATCGGACAGCCATGTGCTGCACAGACGCCCAGTGCACTGGCCTGCACTAACACACAAACACATATTTGCAGAGATACACACATTTAAACAGAGTCAACAGGCAGGACTGAGCTAACAAGACCACGCTGGTTAACAAGGTTGACGTGTGCTTTATTTGACCTCCTCTAATTCAGTATTAATAACATGTTTTATGAGGTAAAGAGTTATTTTGTTGTCTGCTTTCATGTTACTGTGGGTATTTGAGCTGCCAAAAACTTACACAGCTACTTGTATGTGCAAGGGCTCAGTGGTCGTATTAAACAGGCAGAGAAGTTTTACCACACTCTGCAGTTCATCAGCTTTACAGAGCATTTTAGCATCTTTGAGCTTACTGTTTTGGTTTTTCTGCCTAAAACTTTACTGTTTTGGTTCAGTGTTGCATTGTTTTTTGGAAACAGCAAGCAGTTGGTTTCAGCAAAAAAAAAAAAAAAAGCTCTACAAACCAGCTGTACACTACCTGCACAGTGCACTAACACTAGGCAGACAAAGCTGCAGACTAGCTTGTGATGATACAGTAAAAGTGTATTAAACTGCTAAAAGAGTCAGATATTTGCCTCATGCAACCCATTATCATGCCAAAGCGTGAAATAGACTGCAATGACAGTGTCACGTTTTGCCTCGCCTAGATACATGTGTAATACATGTGTTCTCATTATGTGGTCAATTGACCAATACTAAATATGCGGTTAGACTATTAAAATGAAGCTTAGGTTCGGTTTAGGCACCAAAACTACTCGGTTAGGTTCAGGAAACAATCATGATTATGCTTATGCTTAAAACAATCAAAACTGACTGTTTTCACGTGAGAAGTGAACACTGGTCAGCTGTGTAAAAGTCCACCTCAGCCATACACAGACTTTTGTTGATCCTTGGACTACGTTTGTCTTTTGCCCCTGTCATTATTGCCCCGCTGGTACTGCATCTTCATACACACGCCTGCTTTTCATGCCTAGACAAGACAAAATGTGACACAGACACAGTATCCTCCAGTGGTTTGGCAGCTCTATTACATGAGACCTGGCCTCACAAGGTGATGGAGACCAAACCGCAGCAAAAAAGAGGGGGAATATTGGACTTAGATTCATCAGGTAGCTAGGAACATGACTCCAGTTTGCCGTATCAACTTAAAAGGTGATAATACAACATGTCAGTGCTGTGTTTACAGCTTCTTATAGTCAAGGTTAAAGGTTCATTCTTGACCTTGGAACAGCAGCTGACACAACTCAACACATGGTCCATTTAGTAGCTGTTAGAGCTTTCAGTCGCAATGTCTTCATCAATTCTTAATTTCCTTACTTTCCTCAAGGAGTATAGAAAGAAGGAGGGGCCATTATGTCATCAGACCAATGTTCTCTTCCTGGTGCCAGACTTTGGTGCCAGTTCTATTGAAGCCTATGGAAGATGTATACAGACGTACACTAAAACTGAACATCTCTGCATTATACAAGCTTGATGAAGAGACACCTTTAAAGACAGAACACACCAGAACACTTTTTTCTAACTAATTTTTTTCATTTTCATTTGTTTATATGCTGTTGGAGTCCAAAAAAAGCATCCAAAGATAATTAAAGACATTCTTAAGTGGGCTCATGGTGAGTCAAATTAAAATGCTCACAATGACAATTTTTCTAAAAAAAAGTTACAAGTTGCAAATTAAGTGTCGCTTGAAAATACTGAGTTTAGGATATATAAATATTGTTGACAAAATGTGTATTATTCCTGCTCATCATTTTTTTTTAGAACTGAGGCAGTTTTATGATGAATTACAGAACTAATAATAGCTAATGTTATGGCAATATCACCTATTCAAATGAAATGTTTATAAATCTCCGCTGATATGTTTGGATTTCTTTTAAATACTTATAACTTATAACTTTTTCTTGATTTCCTTAAAATGACCAGAAAATATGGATCCAATGGCAGCCCAAATAATGAGTCCATGTCCCTCTGGTATGAAAAGTCTAACTTTTTATTTCACTCCAGTTTCAAATATGACACAATTTTTGCGTTAAATATAATTAAACTTAAATAAGCTGTATCATTTCAATACACAATGCTGTGTTCCCCAAAATTTTTTCAGCTATTGCCGTCATTTAACCTGTTGTACCTGTTGACAGTTTAAAGGAACATGGCTCAGGCTATTTCCTGTCTTGCTGAGAGTTAGAATTGATCAATACCACTCTCATATCTGTACAACAAATATGAAGCTAAAGCCAGCAGCCAATTAGCTTAGCATAAAGAAAAAAAGCAGGTGGAAACAGCTAGGCTGGATCTATCCAAAGCACCTCTAAAATGTACTAATTACTGAGCTTTAGAGGTGCTGGGAGAAGCCAGGCTTGCAGTTTCCTCCTGCTTCCTGTCTTTATGCTAATCTAGGGTTAGGGTAAGAATATCAAGATAAGCCAATCAGAAGTAGAGCAGGGTAGGTCGTGCCAAGAAAAGCAGTGGGATCCATAATAACTCTTAATTACCTGCTGAATGTAGCTTCATATTTACTGTGTGGACTTGAGTGGTATGGAGTCGCATAAATCTTTTCATAAAAGTCTTGGTAAGAAAATAAATAAGTGTATTTCCCAAAATGTAAAACGTTTTCCATTTATTGTGATTTATACCTTTCTTGTAAAATATAATTGGAAACAATCTCATATACAATCTTGATGAAGGCAAGAGAGCCAAAACTATTTGTGGAATAAAACATTGTATAATACGAGCAGTCTCAAACCAGAAACTATTTTGTATTCATACATGTATCCCTTTGTGGAAAAAAAAAAAAAAAATGAAGCATTTCTGATCTGGCTGTAATCATGGCACGATAATCGTCCATCACCAGCAGATGGGCAAACTAGAATAGCGACCGAACGCACACAACAGCTCTGCTCGTTCAAATGACATGCCTTGCACGCCTGTGCTCTAAAGCTGTCGCAAAACTGCTCATTAGGATGAATTAAGAGAGGCCTGTGTGTAAATGTTGAGCCTACCGTTCAATTTCTGGTGGTGAAGGGAATCTGGAGCTGGAGGGGGGCGTGTCTGGTATGGCGGGGCGGTCACAGCGAGCATCTGGAGATATGTGTGGCCATGTCCACTGGAAAGAAAGAAAGAAATTGATGAGACTGAAAGAAAAAAGAGAGAGAGCAAAAGGTCTTGTGTGAGCAGTTGAGAAAAGTGTGGGACATCACACTCAGATGGTCTGCTTTGAGGTGTTAGGATTACTTTTAGACTGTCCTGTCTAGTGTCCAGTGTTGCTCTGTCCAATAATAAGGTGATTGTAATATTCTGCTCTGAAAAGCTAAATTGAAACGAGGTGGTTTGGGCCTCAGAGACACGGTGACCCTGCAGCATATCTGCTCACAGATGTTTGAAAAAGTTGGCCACACGCTCTTAGAAATAAGGGTTCTTCCTGGAGGGCTGAGGTTCTGCCCAGAACCATTTGCTTTTGAAAAAAACTTTTTAAAAGTATGGGTTCATTCTGTTGACTTTTACATTTAAAAACTTGTCACCATTCACCTCCACTGATTGGGAGAGTCTGTAACACTGTTCTCCTGTGAAACTCCAGCAGTGTTTCGTGGACGAAAGAACTAAACACAACCTTCAATCAGCATGAGGGTGAGTAGATAATGAGTTTTCATTTTGGGTGAACTATCCCTTTAAGAACACTTTTCATCAAGGATTGTTGAAATCCTTAAAGAACTCTTTTGTCTAGGGTTCTTTGTACTATTATTTAAAAGGGTTCTCAGTAGCCGCCCTCTGTGTGGGCTCGAGATAAAACACTTGGAATATAAAGGGGTTCTAGGTGGAACACCCTGAGTTGGTTCCAGAGAAAACTCTTGAAATATAAAAGGGTTCTCGGTGGAACACACTAGGTGGTTTCTAGATGAAACCCTTACAAAAAGGTGGAAAGGTTATGGATAAGTTCCCCACAGAAGGATCTGGGTGGAACCATTAAACCATAGAAGGGTTATCTGTAGAACCTCTCATATAGGCCTTTTTTTTAACAACAGAACCCCCTGGGTGGGTTCTTGATAGAACCCTTGAAATATAAAAGGGTTCTCAGTGGAACACACTGGATGGTTTCTAGATTTAACACTTACAATGTGGAAAGGTTATAGATAAATTCCCCTCAGAGGGTTCTGGGTGGAACCTTTACACCATAGGTGGGTTCTCTGTAGAACTTCGCGTATAGGCCTTTTTTACCAGCTGAACCCCCCATGTGGGTTCTAGATGAAACCCTTGGAATATAAAATAGTTATTGGTAGAACCCCTGGGCGGGTACTTGCTAGCACCCGTAAAAGGTGGAAAGGTTCTTGATAGAACCTCCAGAAAGGGTTCTTGGTGGAACAACTACACCATAGAAGGGTTCTACTTTAGGACCTCTAATAGGGAGTTCTAGGTGAAACCTTTCACAGAATAACCCTTTATGTAGAGCTCTCTGAAAACGTTCCAAGTGAAACCTTTATACCGGGAACCAAAAAGGGTCCTCCTATGGGGCCATGCTGAATAACCCTTTACGGTTCTAGTTAGTACCTTTGTTTCTCAGAGTGCACTCGTTCGGAGTGTTCACCCCCTCATTGTGTTTCCATCTCCAGCCCACAAAGCTTCTGTAAGATATATGTCACATGTGAAACACTTGGAGAAACGTTGGGGAAGGTGTGTGATTTAGAGAGTGACAGGAGACTGTTAAGGGATTTGGCTGTCCAGCCGGCCTTATCTCCAGCTCTGGTTGGTCTTTGGGGAAGTCGACGTGCACACGGTCTTTGGGATGGGCTCCTCAGCAGGCTGTGTTTGGGGCTCAGCTCTCACAGCTTTAATTGAATCATTGCTTACAACCAGCAATTTGGAGGCTTTTTCAGTTCATTAAAAGTTCAGCGTTTCAGGTTTGCAGCGCTGCAGATTATGGTATGTGAAATTGTATTTTGACAGGCTGGAGTTAAATGTCCAGCGCAGGCAGGCCTCTGGAGGCTGATTGATTAGAGAGATAAAGTTTGTCTGGGAAGACAACAGCTGTGCCCAAAGACACACAACAGAAACAGAAATTAAGCAACATTACTTTCTATAGTATCATACTTTTAAGATTAGATTTTAACCCTATCTGTTCTGGCTGTGTGCTGGTTTTGCTATCAGATAACGTATCACATCCTTTTGTGGTGTTTTGGAGATCCAAATTAACTCACAAAAAGAACATGATAACTGCAGGACGTTTGTGTAAAACCAGCGGTTTGGATGATTTTGAGCAGATTATTTCAGAGTTTTTCTGATATTCTTTAGGAGCTTTTATACAATTCTCTATTTGTATTATGCTTTTAAAAAATTTTAAGCAATCATATATTTAACAGGCTTCTTTTTTCAACAGATTCAGGGATTTCTTCTCCCTGACACTTGACCATTGCTCTAGCTCTTTGGTCGTTTTAATGGTGCACGTTTTTAATGTAAGACGAGGCTGTTTAGCAGAGAGTGAAGACTCTGTGATTACCATATGAGTTAATAACCTAAACCTTAAAAAGAACAATATCATTTAGTGTTCTTCACAGAAATAAAATGCTGAAATGCTGAAACATAGGCCGACTGTCTCCTCACACGCATCAAAATCAAGAAGGCCTGTCTGCAATCGTACCAAAGCAATTAAGTTTTTTTTCATGCACAGATAGAATTTGGAGCCCCCAACTCATTGAACCCAATGAATGCTATCTGAAATAGAAAAAATATTGGGTTTAGAACCGGAGATGGATGCTGCGTCCCTCATCTTGGGCCTCCCAAGCCGATATTTGACATCAAAACATAATAAGAGACTGTACTGTGTTCTAACTTATGCTGCAAGGAGGAACTTTTTTATTGTAGTGGATGATTGAAAAAGTACCCACTGTTAAACGATGGCAGAGAGTGCTGTTTGATTTAGTACCACTGGATTACCTTACATGTATTTAAAAACAGATCAGTTTTCCAGAATTTGGGAACCCTATTTGAAGAGGCTGGTGTCTCTTATGTTGTGCTGCGGGAGATTTTCTTGATTGCTCCTATTGCACATCGTTATTGTAACCTCTAGTTTTACGTATATGAATCTGATCCATCTTTCACTTGTCATAAAAGTGAAAACTAAGAAGTGCAATCTTAAAAAAAAAAATCAAGAAAGCCCACATGAAGCTTTAGGGACCTCTAATGGGGGTCGGGTCTCCCAGTTTTGGAAGCAATTATCTATTTATTGGTTATGATGCTTTTATAAACTATTCACAATCTAGGCTTCGACCCTTGACCCCTGTGAGGTCCTACTCTGAGTAAAGTTATGTTGTTGCACTTGATCAATTATTGCCTGTTATTTCTTGGTTCTGATGCTATTTTAGGCACATACTTACTGCCAATTACCAAAAACCTTGCAGATTTCACTGATTAGTTAGATTATTGTTCCAATGAGCTACCACCGACAGAATCTTTCTCATTATTCCAATTATTGTTCCATGAAATATTTCTTATTTTCAAATACCCCTTGTTGTCTTGAAAAATAATTTGTGCAATACATCAGCATCTGAAGCCATAGATTGGCCTAATAGTTAGATACATATGTAGCATAATAATGTAATTTTAGGCTGGGTTTAACACCACCTGCCACAATTATGTTTTTAAGCTGAAAGAAATCAAGCTTTGTAAAAAAAAGTACAACCTACCTGGCAAGCAGCATGAGGCATCAATATGTGTTTTCCTTGGTGGAAAAAAACTATTTTGGAGCATGAATCGAAACACGGTGTCACATCCTTGATACAACATATCTATTCTTCAGCACAGCTCTGCCTACCTCTGTCGGTGAGGTTATCACCAGTTCATCAAGGGAACATGGAAGTGAGGGACAATACCTGCCTCCACTCCACCAGGCTGGTTCGGATCACTTCAATGAAACTCCAGCACCCTGGACCTGCATGATTTAAAGAGGAAGAGACCCGGCCGGCATGCTTTACGAGATTGTCAGCTGCTGTTGTGATCAAAACAAACACAAGTGGGCCTCAGTATAGTGCGTGTGTGTGTGTGTGTGTGTGTGTTTCACTGCGTCACACTGAAGGTCTATTAACAGCCTCAGCGATGGTAAAATAATTACTTTCATCAATTTCAATCTGTGGTCTTTCAAACACCTCATGATGGCTGTGGAAATGTGGAAAGACTAAGGAATAAAAACAGACAACCTCTCTGACATAATCAACCCAAGAACAGTAGATTAAATATGCATCAGAATTAATGTTTATAGAAAGTTAATGACTTAATGTAAAAAAAAAGAATCAAAATGGGCTGTTTTAGACAATTAGCAGCAATATAAAGAAAACATGTTTTCTCAGCTACTCATATGTACTTAGTTACTTCAGCCATCAGTGATGGTTATAACCAAATAACCAAAATAAAACTGATATATTTATGATATCAAATGGCCTTTTTTTTCCTTTAAATGACAGGTCACAGTGCAGCTGATTTACAAACACTCCTTTTTATTTGGCTTCATCATTGTTAGACTTTTTCAGGAGTTGAAATTCAAGCTGATTAATCGATAGAGAGAATATTAGTTGCCAACTACTTTGATTATTTTTTTGATATTTTCAGTTATTTTTGACAAGCCAAAATGTCAAACATTTATTGATTCTGTGAGGATTTGCTGCTTTTCTTTGTCATTTATGATAGTAAATAAAGTGTCTCTTTGGGTTTTGAATTGTTGGTTGAACAAAAGAAGCAACTAAATAGGTCACTTTGGTCTCTGGGAAATTGTGCGGAACATTTTACACTTTTTTTTAAAATTGTGTAACTCATGAACTAACTGTGAAAATAATGGTACATGAATTGATAATGAAAATATTCAGTAGTTGCAGCTCTAGTTGAAAGTACTGGAACTAAGTACATTTACTCAAATACTGTACTTGGGCAACATTTTTGAGGTAATTAGGTAGAATTTACTTTATTTTATGCTGCATTTTGTGCTACTGTATACTAATAATCCTCTACATTTCTGAGTGAAATATTGTACTTCAGTTACTTTCAAATTCCAATTTTTAATACAAAACATACAATCAGCCTGTAAACTATGATACATGTTGTAGATAAAATTAGCCCACAGTACAGCTTACATGTAAAATATCAATAATAATTATTCAATAATATATCATATCACTGGTGGGAGTGAATGTATCAAAAGTAAGAGTAATAAAAGTACATTTTGGTTGTTTTCTAAATGCAGGACATTAATTTGTAAGTATCTATATAGTTTGCTGATAATTTTACTTAAATAAAATATTACAGTACATCTTCCAACACTGGCCTTTTCTCAGGCTACAACACTGACAGACTTTTTCAGTGGTTGAAAGTAACTTGAAATATTGTTTGAGGTACTTGTAATTAACTTTGTAACTTTTATGCCACTTTGTACTTTTACATCACGATATTTTAACTACATTTATCAGACAGCCATAGTTGTCATAGACTTAACTGTCACGCAGTATGTAAGTACATTTTGTTACTTTTTAATGCATGCTTTTACCTGTAATAAATATTTTTGTAGTGTGCTTCTACTTTTACTTAATACAATGTAACACTGGCAGGAGTAAAAGTACCAAATTTATCTCGTTGCTCTCTAAATGAAGGACTTTTACCTGCAATACAGTATTTTTTATTGTGTTCCATTAATTGTACACATTTAAAAATAAGCCGCACATTTTATTGTGAATATAAAGGATATTCATCACTAAAATGATGGCTCACCTGAATTTACTTACCTTTAGTTTGCAAAAAGTTGACCAGTTTTTTTTTAATTTTTTTTTTGCTGACAAGAGTCGTCAATAACCCGATGTGAACATTAACACCTGATCAATATCACTTGACTTCCTGTTCATGAGCTGCTCACACATTAGCGGTCTTATCTTTCCTACTTTATAATCTCCCCTCATATCACTGCTCATCATGTCCTCCTTGATCGCTCCAGAGGGACGATATTACGGTGGGACTCGTTGCCGCGGAGGAGCACACCTCTGGGTGTCGCTGTGCGCGTAAAGTCTCCGCTGGCGGCAGGTTTTGGTCCGAGTGGACCCAACACAGTCTGAAGTGTCAGATCAGTCTTGTTAACACGTGAGAAATTTCAGTGTAGGGAAGCGGGTGAAAGAAGGAGAAAACCGGGACGGAGAGAAGGAGGGAGAGGACCGCAGAAAAAATAATACGCGGAAGAGAAGTTTGGAGAGAGGAGCTAGACTCGGAGGAAACAGCGGAGGTCCTAATGAGGGAATGCCGAAAAGGAGAGCAGACATACGGCCCGAGCACCAGACATGAGTCCGAGGTAAGACAGACTCTGATGCGGATGACATCCATGCAGCAGACGAGTGATCAGACATTGTCATGATGAGTGGCCTTTAGTGGATCACAGTGATGAGTTCAGGCACGTTATAACGCGTTTTTACGTTTTGAGCGGATGGTCCTGATGTAGCCCTCCGTGTACAGACACATCTTGAGCATCTGGATCATATGGGCACGTCGGGTTTAAAGCTGATCTTAGGCTACTTTAATTTTTTCCCCCTCTATTTTTTAATCTTCATATATGCGTAATTAAAATCATCCAAGACACTGGAGGCCATTTTCCGCGTAAATGTTGTCGTAAAGTGAAAAATAAACGCACAATCTTATGAAAGCCACATAAAATAAAAAAGGTTTTAATCATTTTAAATTAATACTGAATGGGATGAATGCATAAGTCTACTGAAGAAAAGAGAAACTAGCTAAAAGAAATTTGGGAAGCAATTCTCTTGAAGACAAAATAACGTGCAAAGGGCTATGTGTTACATTTTTATTACATATATCAATCTATTGTGTGAAGGGTAAATACTCTAAGTTTTGAAGGAGACACACTAATGTTATTGTGTTGCCAGTTTTAGGACACTTTTATCTGCCTGTTTAGAAGTAATACTATTCACTCTGATGTCCAGGTGAAAGTCACAGCAGGTGTTTTACCTGAGAGCGACAGAGAGAAAGAGAGACAGATGCATTTTAAAGTGGTTTGTCAAACCTTTTTTTAGTTTCCACTTAGCTAATTGTGCTCTTTAAGTGAAGCCAGAGGGCCCATTAAAGCGTCAAATTTGTGCAAGTCTTCTCAGGGGAGGTCTGCACGCAGGGGAGGTGAAAAAGACACCTCAATTTAACCTTTACTTCATAAAAGTCTACAGTTACAGAAAACCAACTGCAGTGAATTTATTTCGCTAACACACACAATATTGTGATCGGATTCGCGTTAATTTTGGCCTCATGCAGGGACAAATTAAAATTAAAGATGGCGGTGCTAAAGTTTAATTCCTCGAAGTTTATTTGACATGCAAAGTTTGAACAACTCCTGATGTTTCCAACATAAAACTCTTCTCTGAAGGTTTAGGTGATAAACACGCAACATATATGCGCATGTATACACTGGCTGCCTGTCTCTTTAAGACGATGTGTTGAGAAGTTCAAGTCGGGGTCACTTGAAGTTCCTGCCCTCGATTTTACCTTTTAGTTTTATTATAGACTGACATCACACGGGGCGCTAAAACACTTAAGGCGCATAGAGGCTCCATTATCATCCCGGTGCGCGTTATTGCTCCGACTCAAAAATAGCTAAGGAAATTACCAGAAAAAAAAAAAAAATAGGAGGAAACTGATGCTGGTCGAATCACGTATTTTTTATAGCAGGGGATGAGAGAAAGAGAGGGGAGGAGAGACACAGAGAAAAGTAGGGAGAGAGAGGGAGGAAAGTGGGTGGGAGGACGGACCTAAAGGAGCGACAAGAAATTCATATCAATTAATAATCATAAAAAAAGAGCTGGCAGACGCGCTCGGAAAACTGGCATGGTTTTTTGGAGGCTGGCAGTTCAAAGCTGAAACGTCAGATATGACTCCTGGAGACTGCTGAGATGATCATTAAGGGAGACTTAGATCGGATGGCAGAAGACATCGGGCATGCAGGTAAGAGGAGCTGATAGATCTGCTGCTGCTGCTGCTGCTGCAGACATGCAGGCACCCAAACAAGAGCAGGGAGAGGATGACATTATGGTTTTTATCCATTAAGCTGGACAGTGCGTGCTATCTATTTTTTTTTTATTAAATTATTGAGATATTAGTAGAATTAGTTTGACCTCGTTCTGTTCCAGAATAATTTGGATGTAAATAAGAAATGCTCCGCTTAGTCTTTTAAACGCATTTAATTCGAGTCGGTTAAAAACATTCATTTTTTATTTCAAATAATTAATTAAAAATGAAGCAGGATGATCTGTAAAATTCCTCAGAATCAGTGTGGTGTAATGGCGAGTTCAGATCTAACATCACGCTTCAAAAATCTGTAAAACGTTTCGATTAACAAAACTCTCCCCCAAGTCATATTTTTGAACATGATTTTTCTTTCGTGTGAATTTTAGAATAATATTTTTCACACGCTTGTTGAGCTCTTTCAATATTTTTTGAACTCGTAATATAGCAGTTAAAGGGATCATCGACCTCTGTTGAAAGGGAACTTCAACTTCTGTTATCCTGTAATAAATATTGAAAGGAAGTGCAGCAAAATCATAAACATGAAACAGGCCTATCACAGTGCGTAATAATACCAGACATAGACACACTAAATTGTGTTATTATAGGAATATTTCGAGGGATTTTTAGTGCATGAATTCCTGCTTTCCGAGATTTTGTATCCATGTAAGAAATAGATGCTTCTCAGCGCTGTTGACAGGTCTAAAGAAGAAACAGCTGTCTGATATACACCTTAAAGTCCTGCAATGGGCTGAATATGGTCTGTTTCTGGAGGTGATTTAAGGCTCTTTTTTGTCAGAGATAAAAGGTGAAGAAGGTTTTAAAGGATGAGGCGGGCAGGACTCGGTTTTACTGTGCAACAAGTGAGGACGGCGACACACGAAGTCAGCAGAGGACTCGATGCTTCGATTGCAAAACGCGACGTGACGTGCGCCTCAGACGTTAGACAGTGGCATTAAAACGAACCATCGATGAACCGTGACGCAGGCAAATTAAACAGTAAATTTAGTTTAATGGTCAAATAGATGTAAAGTGTATTAATCATCAGAGCGTAGGAGAAGAAATTAGAAATAAGTGCAAATAAAATTTATGTCTGCTGCAAAACCTGCACCATGTTAAATGACTGTTATCTAAAAAACGACAATTTACCCTGTTAATACTTAAATATAAATGTTGATTACAATATCATATTAATGTGATTGATCTCCTGTTTAAATAGACGCTAGATTAAGCTGTGTTACTCTCATACCTTCCACTGTATTTTAATAATGATAATAATAATAATAATAATTATAATTATAATGCTAACTTTATTTATGCATTGCATTTTAAAAAGTGTTAACAAAGTGCTTTTCTTTGTAAGTGTGTGATGATTTATTTTAGATGTGCGATTATAGCAATCACACAGGAAACTGACTCTTATTCTCCATGATGTGTTTGCTGACTGACTAAAACTCAACTTTTTCACCCACCATGGGCGCTACTGCTGCATTTGCGCTTCAGGATGCAGTTTGTCTAACTAAAACTGTCATTTAATGCATGTAAAGCCTCTACAGCCACTTGAGAGCCACAAAAGATCACCAAAAAGAAATTCTCAGTTTGATTAAAGTAATATAAAACTACAGCAAAATATCTTCTTGCAAATTTACACTGCAGTGTTTCCTCATAAATTGAACATGGGCTGTATGTGAACATGGTCAAATGGGCTCTAAAATAAACAAGGCGACGTGAGCATGGGCAGCAAATTGAAATGAAAGAAAATAAAATGTCAGCACACAACGTTTTAAGCAGATGTCTGGAGTGTTTATGTGACTGAGGCTGCAATGTCGAGGTAGGAAGTTTAGTCTCCCGCTACACCCCAAACCACAGAAGTGACAAAACAGACAAAACCCAGGGACAATGAATATTAATCTAATGCAAATAACTGGATGCCATCACCGTAAAATACATACATCACCATCAGCTAAGTTCCCTCAGCAGGCTGACGGCTCATTAAAAAGACGAAGGCTATCAGATGGAAACAGCCCGGCATCCCAGAGGGACTCGAGTAACCTTCTCTCAGGCGACTGGACTGTTTGTGCAAAATGATTTAACATAACAAAACCAAACAAAGCAAACTGTAGAGCAAGCTTTAAATGTGTTTACGCCAACATTACATGCAGCCTTGCTTTAAGATGTGTTCTCTTACTAAATATCTTTGAAATCATACATAGCTTCCTAACAGGATGCAGTGAGGTTGCACATGTTATCCAGATCAAGAGTTTTATAAAACATGTTTTACTGCTCACGTTTTACATCAAACAGTGAGCTCAGATATTTTAAGAGGTGAGTTGTAGCTTCTGAAGAGACTCGTTCTGATCACAGCGAGAGAGAAGAGATCCTCTTGGTGAGAAACCCACAGCTACTTTGACTGCTGTTACCACAAGACAAAACAGCAAGAAAAAATAATTTGTTGCAGGTTGCAGGTGCACAGAAATGTTGCTTTGTACATGAGGGGTTTTTTTCCCTTGCATCACAAAAGATTTTATAAAATTTGCAATGATATATTAAATGTAGATTTAAATGTCTGTAATTAAAAGAAATATGTTGCCATAAATCAAGATATAAATTAGACTTTATTTTCTGCACCTGCACTGCATTCACGTATGCAGCGCTGTAGACCGCATACTGACGAGAATGTACTCTGATATTTTGTGTGTGCGTGTGTTGGTACACAGCGTGTCACCATGCTACGCACAGTTACCATCATCAGTAGGCTTAACGCTCCTTAATGCAAAAAGTTCAGCAAGTTGTGGAAAGTTCTTGGCGTATTCCTCATTTCTAAACACGTTTGATCTGACAATGCTGAAATTTATAGTAAAATATGACTGTTGAGTAATCAAAGCCAGACAGAAACCAGAAGTGGAAACACTTTAGATGACAACTGGGGACATGATGGAGTGTAAACCCACCTAAACCTGCCATACCCGCCCTTTGATTCATAGTGTTTCTTTATTTTTTTTTTTTTAGATCTTTATGAACAGGTAATAAGAAATAAATAGCATACAAGTCATACACATTGAGTGAGGACAGCACCTTTCAAAATAAAATCCAAAATGTATATTTTTATGAAGATTTTGTATATTTTTAAGGATCGTGATCACCAGCTGGAGGTCATACTTTTTCCATAATCAGTGATGACATTTGCCTCTGATGTTTTAGGCCTGATACTGAACATGCATTCACAAAAACACACCGCTAAACCCCACCAATGCGTGACCTTGAGTTTTAGGAATATGCAGTGCTGCACTGCAAGAGAAGAAAACACAGATTTTTGCTCAGGATCCCCCAGAATTCCTCTGCAACTTCTTCGTCAAGGTGTTTTTTAAATTTAGAGTCATACTTCCCTATTCTCAAGCTGAGCGCGTCCACTGAATGAAATAAACAAGAAGTGAATGAGCTGGTGTCAGGAAGAGCATGATCAGACAGATGACATGATATTTATTTAGTTGCTTGTTTCCCATCAGCGAGACGAAGCCCTTAGGGACAGTTTGAGACGTTTAATCTCATAAGTAAACTATCCTCAGATGCCACTGGTTGAACAATACATGCTGTTTCATGCATGCAGCTGATACAGTTTATTTTAGGCTTGATGGAACAATTAGTGTTGATATTTGAGTGTGTGTCCGTACGTGTGTGTGCGCATTAGATCCCTGGAGCTCTTCTCAACGAAGAGTATTGAACCATGTAATGCTGATTTACATCCCGTGCGCACAGTGTTCCTTATATGACTGAGGCAGACAGGGGAGCCGAAAAAAGACCTATCTTTTTTTGGATGTGTCCTCCTTCCCCCCACAGGTTTATACCTGCTGTTCATCATACTTGTGAAACATTCATCCCTCGCTTTGTTTAAAACTCGGCACACCACTTCTGGAATACTTTATCAGGAAACCAGCAGCAGTTACAAAGTATATATCTGCGGTTCCCTGAATTTTGTTCTTTCTCTGTTTTTGCTCGCTCGCAGAGGAAGTTGAACCCGAAGACTTGAATTTCTGATAATGAGAAAACCACTGCAACCGTTCACCTTTTAGCAAAAGTTCACTTACACTGAGTGGCCTTCAAATGCACTTCCCGCATTTAAGTTTTGCTCTCTGCCTGTTCCGTCAGGTGGAAGCTATGAATTAAACATGATTATGTTAATATTTAAGGCATAAATTACAGATAAATTAATAAAAAGGCAACATAATCAAATTGTAAATCTGTAATTATGAGTTTGCATAAGAATTAAAGCTGCAGAGATTTGATGATTACCCAATCAGTCGATCCAAAGGAAACTAGTAGCCAACTTTTTTTTTTTTTGATAATCAAGCCTTTTGGTGTTGGAAACAGAAAGTGACTCCTAAGTCAAGCAGTACAACTGTGCCCTCAGTGTAACAAGCACCCATGATTCTGCAGTAACTTGTATGCATGTGTGTGACTGTGTAGCTGTTAAGATGTGTCCACATTAGAGCTGCAATGATTTGTCAATTTGGCATTGGAAATAAGTTGCCAACTATATGGATCATTTCAATCATCTTTCAAGCAAAAATGTTGAACTCTTGCTCGTTCCCGCTTCTTAAATGTGAGGATCTGCTGCTTTTCTTTGTCAGTTAAGACAGTAAATGAAGACTCTTTGGATCAAAAGAAACAATTTAGAGATGTCACAATTTTTTCACACCTGATTGGGCAATTAATTGTGAAAATAATCGGCAGATTAGTCAATAATGAAAATATTTGTTACTTGCAGTCCTAATGATAATGCAATTAAATTAAGTTGTGCTGAGTTTCAGAAGAAAATCTGCCATTAATTAATGAATCTACATTAATCCTCATCAATTGTAACTAACAATTATTTTTGTATCAATTAATCTGTCAATCAATTTCTTGATTGACTGATTAGTTGTTTGGTCCATAAAATGTCAAAAAATGCCAAAGCCAAGAGGACGTTCTCCAATGTCTTTGTTTTTATTGTATTGATATTGTGGTATGAGACTTAAAATCGTTTTGGATTTTGGATATTACGATATGTGTGAAAAGTGGGGTCTTTTCATGGTTTTAAAGGCTGTGTTGGCTTAAAGGGATAGTTCACCCAAAAATGAGAATTCAGTTGTTATGTACTCACCGTCACGCTGATTGATGGTCGGGTTAAAACACTGCTGGAGTTTCACAGGAAAACAGCATTACACAATCTCCCAGACAATGGAAGTGAATAGTGACCAGTTTTCAACTGGAATATAACAACAGAAAAAAAACAAAAAAAAAAAAATAAAATGCCAACATACTGCTCGTCTGGTGTAAGCCAAGTCTCCTAAAGTCCCGACACGCCAAGTTGACTTGAAAGACGTCATTTACACCATGTTTTAACCTAAATCTGCAAATGTGTAGATCCTAAGCTTGGAGCCACATTCATGTGTGCGTGCAGTGTCTGAACTGGAGGCATGCGGTGTGACTGTGTCCGAACTGCATGTCTGGGCATTAGGACACTTGGATTAGACCAGACGAGGAGTATGGAGGCATTTTATTATTTTTTTTTTTTAGTTGCTTTTTTTTTCATTTGAAGACTGGTCTGCTTTCACTTTAATTGTTTGCGAAATTCTGCAGTGCTTTATTCCTGTGAAACTCCTGCAGTGTTTCGTGGGCTAAAAAAAATAAACCTGAAACCTGACCTTCAGCTGGCATGAAGATAAATAGATAATTGACTTTTCACAACGTAGCCTGAAAAAATATCAAAGCATATCGCCTAGTTAATATTGTGTTTACTGTCATGGGGGACTAACAAAAACTATTCACATTTGAGAAACTAAAATCAGAGAATGTTGTATATTTAATTAAAAAATGACTCAAAATGATGAATTATCAAAATAGCTGGTGATTAATTTAGTAGTTGACAACTAATTGATGAATAGACTAATTGTTGCAGCTAAAATCCTCATAAATGTATCAGTATGCAAAGGCTATTTTTGTTTCCACAAATGCTAGTTTCTTTAAAGACTTTTATTTTGGCAATCAAATCTTTTGGTGCTTAAATAAGGCTGCAATTATGCTTACTTTCATTATTGTTTGATCTGAAGATTATTTTCATGATTAACTGATTAATTGTAGGAAAATGCTCATCACAATTTCTCAGAGACCAAAGTGACGTCTTCAAATCTTTATCTTTATTATTTGTCACAACACTCCCAAGCCCAAAGTCTTTTCACTTACTATCATAAATGACAAATAAAAGCAGAAAAAACATGCAAATGTTTTACATTATTGCTTGAAAAATCACAGCAATTAATTGATCGATTAATTCTCTTGTGATCCACATATTGATGAATTGATTAATTGACTAATCATTGTGGCTATATACTCAAACCTCTCAAGTATGTGTATATTTGTCTGATGTGTGAATCATAACTTTTCATAGACTATTTACATGAAATGAATTAATAATCATTCTTGTGATGCAGAAAATGACACTTTAATTGTGTTCTTGTGTATGGAAAATGCTGACTGCCACATGACATTTTACAGATATCTGTTGTTTCAGGTGGCGGACTGAAGACGATGCTGGGTGCCATGGAAGTTCCAAGTCATGCTAGGGATCTCCTCCTGCAGCTCAACAGCCAGCGAACCAAGGGCTTCCTGTGTGATGTTATCATTGTGGTGCAGAACGCCCTCTTCAGAGCTCACAAGAACATTTTGGCTGCCAGCAGCCTCTACTTGAAATCTCTGGT
Organism: Lutjanus erythropterus; assembly: GCF_056507025.1. Lineage (NCBI taxonomy): Eukaryota > Metazoa > Chordata > Actinopteri > Lutjaniformes > Lutjanidae > Lutjanus > Lutjanus erythropterus. The sequence continues at coordinate 38,916,805 of NC_139320.1, forward strand.
GGTCCATGACAATCTCATCAACCTCGACCACGAGATGGTGAGTCCAGGGGTCTTCAGGGTCATTCTGGACTATATCTACACGGGCCGTCTCAGTGATGGGGACCCCACTTCTCCCACTGAACCCAATCTAGGGGCTGTCTTAGCAGCAGCCAGCTACCTGCAGCTGCTCGACTTGGTGGCTTTGTGCAAAAAGAAGCTGAAAAGAAATGGCAAGTACCCTCCCCGCCCAGGCCCTGCATTTTTGCCCTACCCAAAGATGGGGCCCAACATGGGTTTAGGGAGTGGCAGGTATAGAGTTTCCACTCCTGTCATTCAGTCCTGCCCTCCAGTAGGATTGCTGAACAGCCATGGGGCCCGGGCACCACCACTAGAGGAGCTAGTTCCCCATCGACTGCCGCTCCATGCAGGGGAGCTGTACGCCCCCACCTCCACCCAGGGCTCTCAGGTGTTCCCGTCCCTGCAGTCAGCTCTGCCTGCCCAGCTCGGCCGCTCGGCCCACCCAGATAGAAACTGCTCCCCCAGCTATGGCCTTGATCTGTCCAAGAAAAGCCCCAACTCCCAGTCCCAGCACACACCATCCCACTCCCATCTGGCAAACACTCACAACGACGAAGAGCGAGACGGGACTCTGAGTGGTCACACCAGTCCCATGCAGGGGGCCAACGGACGGGCCTTCCCCTCAGAAAAAATGGAGTCGACTGACCAGCCGAGCTCCCTCACTCCTCCTCCTTTCCCCCATCTCAACCAGCCTCTTGCCCCACACCTCCCCCACCTGCACCGCTCAGGCTCCCAGGGCACAGACCGCTACCCCTGCCCTCCGAGCCCAGACACCCCGACGGAAGGCGGAGAGGCAGGCAGAGAAATGGGCAACATCTACCGCTGGGTGAAGCATGAGCCACTGTCATACACAGCTGAGGATGAAGATGAAGATGAGGATGAGGAGGAAGGGGGTGAAAACGGCGAACAGCATCATAATCATCACAAGGCTGGGGAGGAGAGTGAAGGGGTGGACGATAAGAGTGGCTCAGGCACAGAGGAGACGGGCAGCAGTGAAGGTCGTCCGTCCCCGCCCGGATCCATGGGGAGGTTCCACATGCCGTACGAGCCGGAGAGCTTCGGGGACAATCTGTACGTCTGTATCCCCTGTGACAAAGGGTTCCCGAGCTCCGAGCAGCTCAACGCACACGTGGAGACGCACACAGAAGAAGAGCTGTACGGCAACTCTGGTGGTGAGATGGGAAACAGCAATAACAGCAGCACCAAAAACATGAGCAGTAACACAAACGGCTACGGGAGCCTGAACAGCAGCAACAGTTTGAACAGTCTGTCCCATCTGGAGAACAAGTCCAACCAGGGGCTGAGCTCAGGGGGCCTCGGGGAAATGATCCGACCCTACCGCTGCTCCTCCTGCGAGAAGTCCTACAAAGATCCAGCCACCCTGCGCCAGCATGAGAAGACCCACTGGCTGACCCGGCCGTACCCCTGCAGCATCTGCGGCAAGAAGTTCACGCAGCGCGGCACCATGACACGCCACATGCGGAGCCACCTGGGCCTCAAACCCTTCGCCTGTGACTCCTGTGGCATGCGCTTCACCCGGCAGTACCGTCTCACTGAGCACATGCGTATCCACTCAGGGGAGAAGCCCTACGAATGTCAGGTGTGTGGAGGAAAGTTTGCTCAGCAGCGCAACCTCATCAGCCACATGAAGATGCACAGCAGTGGAGGGACCGCCGGGGGCCTGACCACAGATGGGAAACTGAAGCTGGACTTTACTGAGGGCATCTACCCTCTTAGTAAATACACAGCTGAGCATCTGGGGCTGAAGCAGGAGAAAGCCAACGAGCTCCTTCTTCAAGCACAGCAGCAACTGGTAGCTGATGCAAAGGCCATGGAGAGCCTGTACCCACTGTCCAAACTGGCCTCGGAGCACCTGGGCCTCTCCCATGACAAGATGGATGTCCTGGGCCAGCCCCTCCCGCCTCCCCCACAGGCCCTCTCTGAAGCCCGTACCATTGACCGCTACTCCCCCAGCTAAGACCATCACAATTCAGTCTGTGCACACACAACTCGCAGTATTCAAAAGCCATTCACCTCAACTCAGTATCTCCTCTGCACCTCAGACTCAGGCCAGAAGGAACTGGTCTGTTGAAGCACACCAAAGTGTGTAGACTGTAAGTGCCTTTCTATGCATCTAATGTATCTTAAAGTCCTCCTTCGTAAAGGAGCTCTGTGCTACTCCGTGACCAAAGGACACTCACTCAAAGAAGTACAGTATTTATGTACCGTGTATGCAAACAAACATTTATGAAAAAAAAAATTACAGCCATTGAGCCAAAGTGACAAATTGAAAGCCAAAAATTGTTTTATTTATTTTTGTATTATGGTGAAGTCCAAAGAGAAACTGTTGCAAGGAAATGTTGCAATCTGACCCTAAACCTGTGTACAAAAGCTTGTGTACAAAAAAAAAGAGAAAAGAAAAAGCACATAAGGACAAGATTCAGGGTTTCGGTCCAGACCTGAGCGGAACTTTTACCAAACGAATAAGCCAACTCTTATGGACTTTAAAATAATGGGAGGATATATTTTTCTTTTTTTTTTCTGTTTTTGGGGTACTGGACAATTTATGTATCTCACTCTCCAGCTTGTTCCAAAGTCGCAAGGAAAATGACGAAAGCAGCAGCATTTTGGTAAAGTCTCCTCTGCTTTATTTTCTCCACATTTTGTTTAAAGTAATCCACTCACTCAGCATATTTGTGCAGATCGAGGCTCATACTATATGACAGTAATGGTAGCTTAATCAACCTTGTAACCCTTTTTGAGCTAAAACTTCCTTTGCATTTTGACTAACATCCTTTTAGCTTTCAGTTGTTATTGAGATGCAGTCAGCACAGCCCTGTGATCTCATAACTGGGACATGATTGCACATACCCAACTGATGACACACTAATCCCTGCTCATGATGAGTGGAGCTTCATCTCATGGTGTAGACGAAGCATGGGTGTAGCCTCTGACATTATGTGTAATATTTACAATTGTGGCAGGGAGAGAGGCAGGGACCAGGTCAGAACTAATGACACAGAAATCTGTCATTTACTGTCAAGAGTGATTACTCCATTCACAGCAGCCCTTATGATTAATTGTGTTGCGGCAGGAGTCAGATGCTGTGCTGCCGCTCCACTGTCCGACCTCTCATTTGACCTCCCTCCCCTGTAGTCTGTTGTCTGGGAGCCCTGCTACTGTTGACAGGCCAAAGTGAGTGCTGCACTCAGCCCCTTTGCCTTAAAGGGATAGTTCGGATTATTTGATTTAGTGTTCTATGAGGTACTTATCAATAATCAGTATATTACCAGCACGGAAGCTAAGCAATGAACTGCTGTGGATGGGGTGAGCAACAAAAAGTCTTTAAGCCACTTAAACAAATAAAAAAAAATCAGTCTAAGGTGTACACTGTATTTACAATATTTTCACTGGTTGACATCGGACAGCTGTTTCTGATGAGAACCAACCAAACTCCATAGGCGAAATCAGGAATTTTACCTCGCAGCAAACAGGAGTTGCTTGTCTACCGCTGCCTTGATCTGTTAGTTTGTGTGCTTTATTTAGTGACTTGTGGTGTTTTAAAAGTTAACTTAGGATTCGCCAAAGTGGCACAATAACACAACAGATTGAGGCAGTGGCATACCAGCAACTCCTGTGTTCTGTAAAATTACTGATTTCGCTCATGGAGTTTGGTTGGTTTGGAGAGAGTGATAGAAAGGGCTGTCTGATGGCAAGATAAAGCAGCACATTTTTTAAGTGGCTGAAATGCCTTTTGTTTCTGACCCTGTCCACAGCAGGTCACTGCTTACTTTCTGTGTTGGTTCTCCTCTCTGCTTCTTCAAACTGGAGTCATGTCGACCACCATCAACTGTAGGTAATACACTGATTATTAGAGCTGCAATGATTAGTCAATCAATTGTACATTTTAAAATCAATTGCCAGCTATTTTGCTAATTAATTTTCACTTTGAGTATTTTTTTAAGAAAAGAAATGACAATAAATTGAACATCTTTGGAGTGTGGTCAAAACAAGACATTTGAGGATGTTATCTCAGGCTTTGGGCAACACTAATCAACATTTTTAAAATAAAAATAATGCTTAGTTGCAGCCCTACTAACAATCAAGAAGTACTCCATACAACTCCACTTCAAATAATCCAAACTATCCCTTTAAAAATGGTTCACACGCCACACACATGCACACAGGCACCCTCTACACACACACATAGCGAGCTGCTAATCTGTCTGCGATATGAACATAAGAAGGGGTTTGTGGGTCTTCCCTGGAAGCCAGCAGGGTGAGCAGCACACCCCAGCTGCTGTGCCTCGGTAATCCCTGTGAAATCTCACTTTCTCCTGGACAATTCGCACTGCTCGCCGGCATGATGTCCCATTTCATGCCTGCCATCTTACCCCTCTGATCCACTTATTAACATCATACCCGAGCCTAGCAAATGTCTCCGCAGGCCTCGCCTCCCTCCCTTCTTCCCTTCCACGCTGGTATCAAATGCGGAAACAAAGAATGACATATTTCTGTGTTGGCTGACCAGCAGTTCCTCCAGCTTTGAAAACAAAAGAGCACTTAAAGGTTGCGGGTAGACGGCACATTTTTGTCTTTCAGTGTTTGTTCCAAAAAACATGCTGGCCTTTTTCTTTTTTTTTCTCCTTTTTTTCCACTTTTTCTGGTCCTTTATTCAGATTAGAAATGTCTGACCACTATAGTGCCAATGCCAACCTCAGTGGGTGAATGTGAAGACTAAAGCCATAAATACACTGTGATAGACGTAGTGAATCTTAAAGGCTTAGAAAAAAAATAACAGACAATGTGCCTGATTGTTTTTTTTTGAAATGTAACAATAATTTAAGGGCTTCTTCCTCTCTGTAGCATATGATCATATCAAACATGTTGTTTTCTGTCACTTAAATTTTCTTTATTTTGATTTTTTTTTTTACTGAAAGCAGCGCACGTGAAACTGGTGCTTACCTCAGGACTGAACCCAGCATGGGGACGCTAAGCTTTACTAAACCTTCAAATAACATTGTCAGCACACACACACAAATTTACAGACACATGCACACACTCACACACTTTTTTATTTTCTTATTAACAGGGCAGTAGTCCTGTGTTAAACCTGTGGTTATTTCTGTGTTTATACATTTCTTGTTACAGTTTTATGGTGGAGAGATAACATGTGATATTAACATTTTTTTTTTTTTGTATTTCTTTTTTATTATGCGGTATACATTTTCTATTGTGTTTGTCCTCGAAGAGGCTTGTGCCGGTCTGACCAAATCCATTGTTGTATAACATAAGGCAAAGTCATTTTGGTGGCATCTTAACTGGCTATTTGTGAATTTCTGAACCACACTTCAGTGAGTAAGCATGGTGGTATTGATCTTTGGTTTCAACCACACGTACAGTAAAGTCTAAGTGACAAAAGTAGAGTTTTGAAATGTATTACCAGCACTTCCTTAAACAGACGAGCAGCGGCTTTGCTGGTATGAAAACCAGCTTCATATTGTTTCACCTCTTTTTCTCCAGAGGTCAGTGAACTTTAGATGAGATTCAGGCTGAAGGCGAACATGCACACAAACACACAGCTTGTTTGGGATGTTGCTTCGAGCTTTGGGATTCTTTTGTTTAGCTCTATAACAAATAACAGAAGCATTATTAACAGTGAGAACTTGGTCCACAAACATGTGCAGACTACAGCTGCGACTATTAGTTTATTAATGATTGAAAGACAGTTAATTTGCAATTTGGCCAGGTGCAATATCCAAAACACAGAAGCTGCAATTTTTTGATAAGGGAAAAATGTGAGAAAATAGTATTATAATGATGTTTGCCTGTTTGCCCTGGCAGTATTTTTTTTTTTAACCATATCATGCAGCCCTCTAACTGATTAATTGTTTCACATTTACTGGTTCCAGCTTCTTAAATGTGAGGATTTGCTGCTTTTCTCTGTCATGTATGGCAGTCATTGAGGAGTCTTTGTTTTTGTTGTTTCGTATGGTTGGTTCGACAAAAGAATAAAATTTGAAGATGTCACCTTGGGCTGTAGGAGATTGTAATAAGCATTTTTCACTTTTATTTGTAATTTTATAGGCTAAATATGGGTGTCATGATTCTCCAAATCCATGATTTGATGTGAATTTTGATTTAAACATATTTTTGAGTCATGATTAGATTAATAGATCATTGGTTTTATGCCCTGACAAATGTTTACATTTTATAATTCATCTTTAAAAAGATAGAAAGGTGCAGCTAAAGGTCACCAGTAAGCTCTGCTGTGTCATCTCTGAAGTGGTGATTTGATTTGTTTTTTCTAAAGAAGAAATGATTTGATTTCGAATTGACACCTGTAAGACGAAACCATTAAACAGTTAATCCTGAAAGTAATCCTTACTTGCAGCCCTGGTGCTTACGTGTTAAAAATGTAAGAACAGGCGGATGTCAGTCGTGGGAATTTCAGTTCCCTCACACCCTCTCATTCACTGGTTTAAATGAAAATGTGTCTCCTCCTGTTCTCTGCCTTACACCATTAAAATAACACAAAGTGTTTCCACTGTCACTCCAAATCTGTGCAGGAGGGAAGAGCGAAGATAATGTCTGAACATCTCTGTAGGATGTTTGAAATGTGCTACACTGCATTAATGTGTATGACAGACAGAGGGGGAGGTCTGTGCATCTATAGAAAGGGGAAGCGTTGGCTTGTCTGTTTGTGTGTCCCCGTGCTGTTCAGGCGAATGAAGGGGCTGCTAATGCATGTCCTGGGAATAGGGCTGGTGTGAAGGAGAAGAGCTGAGGAGCAGGAAGTGAACTTTTGGCTGGCGTGTCGTGTTGAGCAGGATGTGCCGTGTGTTTCTGCTCAGAGGCAGATAGAGAGACGGAGAATGGGGAGGGAGAGGAGCAGGGAGAACGCAGCGGGGTGGACGCGAGCCATTGTCTCAGTATGAAAGCCTGTTCGTACTTCTAAAACTCTCCATTCAGAAAACAAGTCAACTGTATCTTCTCTTTTCCTTCCCCTTTCTGCTCTTTGGGAATAAACCTCTGCTCAGTATCACGGTGATAACGACATCGTGGGCTTTCAAGGGCTCCACGGTGAGGAAGCCATTCAGACATTTTGTTACAATTTGAGGATGTTGTGGATTTAATTTTTTTTGGCATCTTTTAGTGAAACATTTTCTCCATATGTCTATAGTTTGAGCATTTTTTGAAAATTAGGGCAGGGCCGATCAATACGAAGGGCCTGGAAACTGTAATGTAAATCATAATTTAAAAAATTGGCAGTATTTCTTTTGCTCTGTGGTTGATTCAATTAGTAAAATTACAAGAGTCTTGTTTCAATTAACTAGTGTAGCCACTCACCCCATGGGGTTTTATGCCATATGCCTTTGTTAATGTTATTTATACGACACACCAACCCAGAAAACCCCTCAGTGCCACCAGAGCGGTTAAGATGAAGATGTTTTGAAAGTAATATAATCAGGCATTTGAAACAATTTATTAGTTACATTAATTGATGTAATGGAAATTAATAAATGCACATATAAATGAGTGCACCAACTTTTTATTTTGTTTTATTTTTTAGGTCATGTCATTCCTTCCTAATGTTGTTATGGCAACTATCCCAGGCCCGTAACTTTTATAACACTAACAATATAGACGTAAAAAACGATCTGGACGAGTTCCAGTGGCTGTGCGTAGACCAAAAAAGGGATTTAGGGTTTAATGTACAAAAATGCAAAGTATGCCTTTAAGCTTTCTACCAGCGGCAGCAGCAGCCCGGGGTCACCTGTGTGACTCTGACAGTCCTGATCTGCAGTCATAGCGCTGTTTGACATTTATTGTATTTCATGATGTGTGCCAAAAAGACTGAAGCACTTAGCAGACATCACAGATCGTTCAAAACAAAACCCAGCGACACGATCTTTGTAGTTTCTCAGCTAAGTTTCTGACCAACTTTGACTTTGCCTTGTTAAAGCCATTATTATCTGTGTGGTTAATCACGAGAAAGCACAGTGCAGACATGCCACTATTGTCCAGTGTACATATTTCTTTTTATGAGGACTCATTTTAATGTAAGCTAGAGACAAATAATATCAATAATCAAGCCTGGTTTTGGCGTTGGAACAAAAAAACTAATACAAATGTGCCTTCAGTATAACAAGTATCAGTTATCAGTGATTCTGCAATAACTTGTATGCATGTGTGTGTGTGTGTGAGTGAGTGTGCGGGGGTTCAGATGTGTCCACATGAGAGCTGCAACGATTAGGTGACCAAAAGAAAATTAGTTGCCAACTATTTTACTAATTGATTTCAGTCACTTTTCAAACAAAAATGTAAAACATTTGCTGATTCCAGCTTCTTAAATGTGAGGACTTGATGTTTTTCTTTGGCATTTATGATAGCAAGTGACAGTGTAAGTGTACGCTACATTTAGAATATTTTCAGTGCTTTATTTTGCTATCAGACAGGCGTTTCCAATGGGAAACTGGTGTTATACAAGCCAGATATCATTCTCTTCAATTCAACTAGAGTCCATAGGCGAAATCAGTAATTTTACCTTGCAGAACACAGGAGCTGCAAGTAAATCCCCACCCCACCAGTTTGTTTGTGTTATTGTGTGACTTTGGTCTTTTAAAAGGTTAGATTGGATTCGCCAAAGTCACACTGTAACACAAGCAAACTAACAAATTGAGGCAGCGGTAGACCAGCAGCTCCTGTGGTCTGTGAGGTAAAATGACTGAATTTGCCTATGGAGTGTGGTTTGTTTTTTGAGCATGATATTTGGTTCACATAAACGAAAAGGCTCTCTGACGTCGAGGTTAAGTGGTGAAAATATTCTAAATATAGCGTCCACTTAAACTGATATTTATTTGCCGATCCCAGCTTCATTCATTGCTGTTTTTCCTTGTCATTTCTGATAGTAAATGAAGAGTCTTTTGATTGTTGGTTGGACAAAAGAGGCAATTTGAAGACATTACTTTGGGCTCTGGGAAATTTTATGAGCATTTTTCACTTTTTTTGACATTTTATAGATGAAACAATTAATCAGTTAATTATCAAAAATAATTGGCAAATTAATCGATAATCAAAATAAGGGTTAGTTGCATCCCTAGTCCACGTAGTGCACCTGTCCATCTCCATGTCTGAGCGTCTTTCCCACAGTGTAGCAGGCCGAAGTACAAGGGAGAGATTTGACACTTTCAAGAGTCTTTATTACAAGCAGCTGCTTCAGATTTATTTCCCCGAACTGCACTTTTCTGGAAAAATCATTGTATTGTGATTTTTTATTACTCTTATGATCCCCTAGAAGTCCCACAATTGCCTTTCCTCTGGCACTTTGCTTCCTCCGCTCTCCTCCTCTTCCTCCCTCCAGTGCAGAGCTTGGCCACGCTCATTCGCCGCCCTCGTTACCTCAAAGCACAGCTCCCCTCCTCACCTCTCTCTGTCCCGTCTCTCCTCTTCTTACACTCCACACAAACCGCTGACCCACAGCGCCCACCGCCTCCTCCTCCTCTCCTCCCCCTCCTCTCCCTCCCATGATCCACTTACTTCCAGCTGTTTTTCATGCTGAAGAAGACAGTTGTCTAAATGTTTATGTGAAGAGCTACTTTCTTTTTCTTTAAGCCCTGATCAATTTCCAAAATGAACTTTGTGGCATGTGTTAAAATACAGCAGATGACTGGGTCTGACATGGTTATTGTATTCTGATCCTCGTGGCCAAGAGACGGCTTACGAAAAGGGAGATTAAAGACAGCATATCGTTGTACAGGAAATGCAGAATAATGTGAGGGGAAATGTTCGGGGGGAAAATATGCTCAGAAAGATGCCAGTAAAGTAAACATGTATGAAATTGCACAATTGAGCCGGGGCCTCGGCTGCACCAGCCAAGTCATGCACTGAGAGATGGAGAGAACAAGTAAAAGAGAAGAGTTGAGAGGAGGAGGAGAAGCAGAAACACAGGGAAAAATGGCTTGTGCTTAAGAGTAAATAATAAAGAAAAGCTGGTTGCTTTGTTCGTCTGTTCACCTCGATTTCATTTCCCTCTAGTGAGGAAATGAATTTTTTTCTTTGCCTCTTCATTGTTGATCGCCGCAGGTCATTGTCAAGGATTTTTTTTTAAGTTAATGTTCATGTCAGCGTGCCCTCAGAGATGTCATCCTTTTTTCCAGGCCTAACAATTATCACCCAATCAGCAGATGACCCACAGTAGGCTCTTTGTAGTCGAATTAGGGATGGGGGGTGTTCTGGCCGCTCATGTCGTCCTCCATCTGTTTGGCTTGGCTCTCTGTTTCTGTCTCTACCTTGAACACATGAACACAAGACAGACTTAAGTGGCTTGAATCTTTTTTAGTTTACAGTGTGCAACTTCTGCTCCAGAGGTTTAAGCTTCAAAGACAAACAAAAGAGCAAGGAATTTTGAAGAGTGAAAGTTGGTTGAGGGAGGAAGATTTGATTGTATATCTCACACACACACACGCACACACACACACACACACATGGACATACACCCACAGCTGGATGGCAGACTGCTGCTCCAGATTAGGTCAGATTTAATTAGGCTGCCCTGCTCCGTTTGGAGTGTCGCTTCTTGTAGAAAAAGCCATTATTAAAGAGAAGGTGATTCCACTGACGGCTTTCACAAACCTGTGCCAAAATGTTACAGAGCCTCAGGGTCCTCACACACACACACACACTCACATGAACACAAAGACACACACGCACAAAACATCCACTCTAGTGTTTTTGGGGAAAAAAAAGTAATGTTTAGGAATGATGGATTATGATTTAATGAAGATCACTGTGACGTTTCAAGGTGGTTGGTTTTACCCGACTGGTGTTTGTGGTTCACGGATAAGAAAGTTCAGACTGCCACGCAGACAGTAGTCGCTGTGGATAGATGGAAAAAAAAATACATGACAGAATACATACATCACAAATTTACAATGGAAATTACAGTGGAAGACAGGATCTTATTTCAGCAGATGTCAACATGAAACATCAATAATGTTCAGCAGTGTTTAAAAGCAATACATTAAACCAAACAGTATTTTTTGCATTTTTCATTGTCAATATTGATCTTACTTTGCTTTAGTGAAATGAATGTATTTATTGCATGTCAAAAATGTTTTATAGTTAATTTTTTTTTGTGTAAATTTCAATTGTGGGTTTTTATAATAATTTCATTTAATTATGGTGTCTTGATAAAATCATGTTGATAAGGCTTTTATTTTTTTAAAAGCCAATGTGAATGATGTCATGTTTTTTTTGTTTGTTACTATACTCAAAATCAACTTGGCAATAAAGTGAATTGCATAATGGATTTACAAGGAAATGTGTCAAATTATTTAATTCAGTAAGTTTTCTTTTGCACATATAATTCAAATTACATTTGACATTACATTTTGTTTTTTAAGTTAATTAAACTTAAAAAGCTCTTTATTACATTTTTTTTAATTTTACTTTAAGTCTTGACTTGAAATGATGAGTTGGATAAATGTACTTCACAGGGCTCACTCAAGTTATTAAATGAACTTTGTAAAGAAACATGATCAGCATATTAAGAGATTTCCCAGAATGCATTGTTTGAGAGTTAAAACTCTCTTGAGACTCATCTGTTTTACAGTTGAAGAAAACTGAAAATATATGAAGGAAACTTACCGTGTCTTTAATAAACTTTAAGATAAGTCACATATGGTAGTTTTCACCATAATGAAAAAACTGCAAACAGTGATGAAGGTTAGTCCCGACCTCCTTTCACTTGAAATTTGATAAAATCACTGAAAGTTGTTTCACATATTGTCTGTGCGCCAATGCTGGAACAAAGCTGCAAGTACTTTGTTTAAAAAGAAGACAAAGTTGTCTAAAATGAAGAATGACTCTTCAAAGAAAATGCAAAAGAAATGAAATTTGTAACGTGTTCTCAAGTACAATTGAATTAATATCAAGTTTATTTGCCTAGAAACGTTTATTTGTTTTATTTGTTTTGAATCGTTACAAAATTACCTCAACCCTAACCCTGATCCTGACCTCAACCTAAACTCAACTTGAACTCTCAACTTCAGGCCAACCCCAACACCACATTCTTTTTCAAGTTTAATTTTTTTAAATTATTTTTTACAATATTTTTCCATCAAACAATTTTTGAATATGATTACATTTCTTTCTTTCTTTTTCTACACTGGATTTATTCCTTTTCAGAAGCATCTGAGCAACACAGCAACCATTTGAGTTTTTAACACATTTATAGTGTATGATATGGGTTTGACATTAAGTTGTTGGTTCAGCTTAATATATTAAGCTTATTGAACATGTTTTAATAAGTACAATTGTATTATAATAATTCGTTTTATTTTTTGTTTCAAATCATTACAAATATGATGTTAACACAGTCTGGACACAAAACTTATTTTTACAATGGCCTAGACTACAGTAGAGGTTTACCCCATTTCAAAAGTATCCAGCCAGGAGAGTGGCCATTTGTGTTTTTGACATTTATTGTGTCCATGAGTGAGGAGACTGACTATTTCTATATAGTTATTCTTAATACCTGTCACTGGGGTGGGTCCTCCTCAAAATCAGATAAAACAAGCCTGTGTTTAAATTTCCCAAGCCAAAGTCACAGTGAGTGATAAGTTAGCCAGTTAAAAGGAAGCAGGAGGAGATTTTTATTTACAAAATTTTATTTTTGACACTACATTTTGTGGTCACGGAAGAGGAAACACTACCGCTTCCGTCCACAGGGGCCACTAAATTCAGCAAAATATGAAAGTTCCCTGTAGTTGCTTAAAGTAAATATTTGAAGCTTGTTCTCAAGTAAAAGTGAAATAACATAAAGTTTATGTTACTCGAAAAGTTTTGAATCATTACAAAATTATCTCAACTTGTCTTTGTAAATTCAGTCAACTTAAAAATTTATGGCAGACTGGATACACACTTTTTTAAGTTTTTGTATATGATAAAATTAATATTTTCTTGACTTTTTTTCAAAAGTATCCAACCATGAAAGCAGCCATTTGTGTTTTTGACACATTTATTGTGCACGATGTGGGTTTCACATTAAGTTGTTGGTTCAGCTTAATATCTTAAGCTTATTGTACGTGTTTCTCATGTACAGCCGATTTGATGTCAAGTTTATTTCACTTTCAATTCATTACAAAATTACTAATAAGCAACTTGTCTTTTCAAATTCAGTCAGCTTAAAATTTCAAGGCTTTTAACGTTTTTAAATTTTAGTATACAGTAGACGGTACATTTCTATTATGCCAACATTCCATTTAACAATTTTTGGGTATGATTAAATTGATATAATTTTTTTTACAGTTGATTTACCCCTTTTCAAAAGTATCCGACCGGAATGGCGGCCATTTGCGTTCTTGACACATTTATTGGGCATGATATGGGTTTCACATTAAAAGTAAAATATGAGACAAAAGACCGCGATGGAGACCATTTCACAGCAAAGATGACCGCAAAAATGAGCAACTTCTGTTCATTTTCCTATAATACATTCGCCTTCAAGTCTATGTTCTTCTCCCATATGGAGACATGTGAGTGCCTCATTTAAGACAAAGAATTTCAAATGAATCTCATACATCACACACAGTCCACATGCAACAATGAACAGATCCATTACTCTGTCAGCAGGAGCGAAACCAGCCAGGCAGGCACACACACTCACACACACACACTCACATCCTTTTCCACTGTGTGAAAATCACCTTATTATCACCAGCACATAAGAAATCATAGTGCCTTCCAGATGTTTGATATGAATCAAGCAACTTGCCACAAATTACCTCTTGACATTAAACAAATTAGCATTTCTTCTCTCAGGTGCTGTAAATCATCGACATTCATGAACTCACTGGAGTTGCTTCCTGAGAGATCATATTCACCAGGTGTAATGAAAGACATCGTCCGCTCTGTGCTGTTTGAACAGTAGGTGAAAACAAAAGGAACAGCATGACATTCATCACACTGCTCACTTCATCCTGTTTCCCAAACCTGGAACGAAGGCACAGTTTTCTCTGAGTTAAAGGAAAATTCCAGTTTATAATGTGTGGGCTTCATACTACATCCATTATTAGCAAAAAAAAAAAATCTTAACTCCAAGACCACTTAATAACTTTTTCCAAATCTTTCAAGCTAGTAAGTGTTTCCAAGGTCAGGGATGAACTTGTCACGATCATTTCTGTGATTGTACTCACTAAATTTATGAGATCTAGGAACAAGACGAAATCGCTGCAATGGGACGAAAAACATAAAATGCTCAGACAGGTTGTAAACGAGCCAAAAGTTTGGCCGGATTATCAAAACCACTTTATTTGGTGGTAAGTGGGCGTTGAGACCAAAAATTGTAATTTGAGTTTGAGTAACAGAGTGCATTTTTTTTTTCATTTGCTAACATGCATCAGTCAATACTGAAACCACTTTTTCAAAACTCTTCATCCAGTCTGCATTACTAACATGCATCTTTGTAGAACAGTTAATCTCATCTTTAAAACTCACTCAAGCTGTTAAAACACTTCAGACATGTCTCAAAATAAGCTTACACAGTGAAAAAAAGCACACACTGTCATTCATAACACACTGATCTAAAAGTTTGAATGATTTTTTAACAGAAATCAGTATTTCACGAGTACACCTTTTCACTTTACTGACTGTACGGAAGTATAATTAACATGAGCGAATAAGAAATCCTCTACTGTATTTTTCATGTCGATAATTTATTTGTGAGAAGTAAAAAAGTTGAAACAAAAACAAATCTCTGAAATTCCAGGACTAAAATAATACAGTATTTACCAAAAACAAACAGACAAATAAACAAAAAAAGGCATCAACAAAATGTATAATACAATCACTAAAAACTAAATAGTAGGCAAGCTTTCAGCTGAAACTGCAGTCAGCTGTGTTTGGAATGATTATTATGTCATTTTATTTTAAATATTTTCAATAAACTTTTCTTTACATTTCATTATGTTTGCTGCAGAAAAGCACAAAATTATTATTCTATTATTCTGCTTTGAAAACAGCATGTTAGCATTTGAAAAACGTGCTGCAGATATACCGTGTAGTGTTTTTCAGGTGGTGGAGCGTGACTTTAGTTTTGAGCGATGCATGTTAGCAAATTTTATAAAAAAAAGTATTGCATTTAAAGCAGGGGTGTAAAACTAATTTTTAGTGGGCCACATGCAGCCCAGTTTGATCTCAAGTCGTTCGGTGCAGTAAAACCAGCGCATAATAATCACAACACATCCAAATTTTTCTCTTTCTTATATACTCTAAAGAAGTGCTAGTACATTTGAAAATGTTAATTAATTCAATTAGTTGATGAACAGCCTGAGATGTCTTAAGAAAAATAATAATAGTTATTTATGTATTGTGGAACTGAACAACAATGTAGTACTTTACTTTCAAGTTTCAAACAACCTGTCAAGATCTAGAAATTCTTTTAATTTTCCAAACATTTCCACTCTGGTGTGGTAATACTGGAACAACAATAGCCTGGTGTTCCTCCAATATTGTTTTAAAATAGAAGTCTGATGCAGATAATTTTGTGCTAGAGCTGCTATTTGACAGTATTTTATACAATGTTCAACATCTTTACGTTTGACCACAGTAGGTCTTTGTTGTTTTTTCAGAGAACTTTGTTACGTTTTGTAATTAATGACAGCTCTGCACTTATTTGCACTTTGGAAGGAGGAGGAGGAGGTTGTGTGGTGGTTAAACAAATACAGGACCTTCACCCAGGAGGGTTTGTGTCCTGTGTGAAACCGGTTAACATTATTTAAAGTTTTAAGTTACATAACATTATGTGTGTCACATAACTTATGTAACTGAAAGCACTTATTTTAACCCAAACCATGAGATTTTCTTCAAACTAACCAAGTAGTTTTGTTGCCAAATCCTAACCAAACTCTAACCACATTTTTTATTTTTGTTACCATGATGACAAAGGTCATCTGACTATGGATCCGCTCTCACATAAGTAAGTGGGTAGGATCGGTGAATCACCTGCATTACAAAACAGTCACAAGCTGCTCTAATTCACATGCTTATGTATCTCATTTTTTGAAATTAATATTTGATATGCTTTCCAAAACTACTAGTTAATCCATGGAACTATCAGTCTCCCTTGCGTTACTCAGCACGGTGACACACAATCTTGTTTTAAATAATAATACATTAGGCCTACATCTACACCAACATCACCAAAATGTCTGTTTGTTGCATTATGATACATCAGATATTCCACTGGTCAACTTATGTTGTTCTGGATCTCAACTGTTTTAGAGCAATCGGTTGCATCTATGGCTGCAAGCTTTTAAACGTGTTGACTGGACTGAGGACGCAATCAAAACTGCTCATGTTTACAGCGGACCATCAACAAGCTGTTGTGGTCCACCATACTCCCGCAGCTTTCTTCTTGTTTACACACTATAAAGGTCAAGGTTGTATTAACAAAAAATTCTACGATAAACATAAAAAAAAAATCTTCGGCATGTGCAATGCACATTTGTCAACGATTGTGAAACATATAACATTAAAAATGGCGTTCACATTACAAAGTGGACAACTGGGAATATTTGTATCCATGAACTTGATTGGCTAAAGCAGTGGAAGTCGAGCCTGAGTAAACCTTATATTTTTATTGCAGAGCCCTCTGCATCAGCGGGGGCCAAAGTTGGTCTGAACGCAGCCTAAAACTGACGCTTGTTAATGTTGGTAATTATCCCTCAGTGCACAAGAAAACTGGACGTGTGCTCTACAGGTACAGTTCAGTAGGTCACAGCTGAAACAGAATATCAGTCTGCAAACTGTGGTGGACGTTTACAACAATGATTATACCATTGTTTTTTTTCTTGCTAGAAAATAAGTTTGGCTACCCTGATGTTTTGTTTAAACCTTGTGTAAATGTGTGATTGCTTGCTATTGTGTACTCTGATGCCCAATTTTATCACACCTGATTATGGCCAAAATAAGATCTACCTCGAATTTTCCTTTAAAATCTTCACTTCGGGTTTGGTTGTGAGAACCCTCAGTGCCCACTGCTCATAGTGACAGATCAGGAGAGCCTTGGGCAGCAGTCCTGCTCCCTTTCCTCGCTGCCACTCAGAGGCATCACATATTAAAGGGCAAAGGTCTGAGGTGTCTGGTGTCATGCAGTGGGTGCCCTGGTAATGTCAACGAGGGTGAAACCGGGCAGGTGCCAGGTCTTCACTCCCCTCTCTGCCAGAAATCTGGACTTTTCTGTGTGGAGTGTCCACGGTCTGCTTGTGTTTGTGTCAGATGTACAAGTCAGCAGGTATGAATGTGAGCCTGAGTGATGCGTCTGTCTGCGTTTGTGACATTTTCAGGATGCGAGCAATGCATGCTGAGGGAGGCTCCAGGCCTTTTCCATATTCAAGTTAAACATGGATGTGTTAGGTAGATAATCAGCAACGTTCCAGTGGACTGGCTGTTTGTGAAACCTGTTAGAGTGGACGGGACATGAGAAGGGCAAAAGTGTTGACTACAGAGTCATTTATACTGTGAGAGACTCTGATGTCGACACACAGAGATACACTGCAGTGCCTCTGCTGTCAGCACTGAGGAAAGAGATTAGGAAGTGTGTGTGTCATCTGTGTTTGCGTGTGAAACAGATATCATTAAAGAGAAACTCTGGCATATTTAAGGTTTGTTCCTATATTTGGACTGTCATGGCTTTCAGTAAATACAGAAAAGACCTCTGGAGATTCCTGGTGGTAGTTTCAGTATTGTGTCATCTCTATATAAAAAAAGAGGACATCATGCATGTTTCATGAATTTGCTTGAGAACCATCAAAAGGTTGCAACCTTTAATATTTGAAAAGAAATTCCAATTAAATTTAAATTTGGCATTTTCTGATCTGAATCTGAATCTGATTTGCCCCAGCAACAACTCCTGCCTTTGAATTAGAAAAGTGATATTAAAGGTTTTAGACACTGAATGAATTAAATGATGTATATTCTGTCAGTGACTTTCAGCGATGACTGTATGCAGTTGGTGGATTGGAGCAAAAGATAAGATGAGGTAAGATAAACCTTTATTAATTCGTAGAAAGAAATTCTGGACAAAAACAAACGATCTCCAGGCAAAACAGAGAAAATCAATATGACTGTGCAAAAGTCAACACAAAATGTGAATTATTATATGTGAACAATGAAAACTTCATGTATTGTATGGTGTGAAAACAATGACTGAATTTAATTAGTGTTTCAGACTTAATTTATCAAGAGCAGCTCGATCAGCTGATGGTCAGCTTGGCATGTTTTCTCTAAGTCTAATACTTCTGTGATAACTTTTTAGTTAGCTACTACAAATTACTGTATATTTTGATAAATTTTTAGGTTATTTTCACACAATTATATCTAGATTGGGATGATAGGGAGCTTTAGACCAGTGGATCAGAGGAAACATAATACTGAGACCCTCAAAGAGAAAGTGATGTGTATCCTGCACACTGATGTTGTAGAGATCTACTATTTGAGATCAGTCTTGGTCTCAAGACCACTTTTTCGTGGTCTCTGTCTTGTCTCAGACAAAGATGACGCTGGATTTTATTTTAAGACTGTTCAACACCACAACTGTGAGGATATCCCCAAATTGCCTGTGCATTCTCAGATTTTTTTAACATCAATATCCTGATATTGGATGTAAAACTTCCCACTTCAAATCCAACCAATAACTGGACTCATTTCTAGTTTGGAGCTGTCAGTCCTAATGGCTGTCACCCCCCCCCCACCCCTTCACACACACACACACTCCAAAAGTGAATGTGGGAGACAGGAAAATAAGTTGTGGCTGTTTGAGAGGGATTGTTTTCCAAAACTTTTGTAATAAAATTTGGCTACCTAGACCACAAAGAGTTCATCTGCAAAACATGCACAGATAAAAAACACACAGCAGCTTGTCTTGACATTTTGTCACCACCCCTCAGTGACTAACACTGATGCACAAAATACCCTTTAGTGACTGTATCCACTGTGGCCTTTTTAACATGTGATTAACACTGTGTAATGGTTACAGCTTGGGTAGGTTTAGGCGCAAAAAGTCTATTTTTAGGATAAGACCATGTTTGGGGTTACAACACGTACGGTATGTTACATACATCGCGTGATGTCACTGAAGAGACTCGCAAGACAAAGGTACATAATGCAAGTGACATGACGCACCTTAAAATTTTCAATAACATTTTGATTTTCACATGGCACTAGAACCCCGGTCTCCTGGATGAAAGTACTGTATTTGTTTGAGCCCATCCATCCACCTTACCTCCTTCAGATGATACATAAACCTATGTAGCTCATGTACATAAAATTAGTTACATCAACATTAGCTGATGTCACCTCTGACACAAAAACACTAATGCCCCAGTGCTGTTCCTTCACTTGGGTGAGAGAGCTAGAGATGTGGCAGGTTTTGAGTTGGTCGTGCCCTGCTGTGAATCATTTTGGATACTTCCGTTGGTACACTGTCATGTAGTTCACTTTGCACACTTTGTACTTACTTATCGCAGCCTCTGATGCAAGCGTCTTCTTTGTGGGCGAACTGAAACCAGGCAGAGCTTTGCTGCCACCCACCAAAACATCTTCTGGCTTGTTTATCCATTTGTGTTCAATTTCACATCATTCAGCATGAACATTCTTTGAATTTTATCTGCTTTTGTTGCCCTTGTTTCTAAGGAAGTTAAAAACACAGCATAATCTCCATTGACGACGGGCAAACACTCCTTCCTCATTTGATTTGTGGTACCAAATCTTTACAAACCTAACCAAATTAACATATTGGTGGCTTTAACTTGACAACACTATAGTGGTAGTTATTGAAAAAAATACATTTATGACTTATATCTGTATCATTCGGTGTTCACCGCAGCCACTGTAGTCACCATTGCTGCTTCCTCAGCCACCTGGGCCACCATGTTCACAAGTTGGCGACCGTACAGAAGTACGCGAATTGAGACACAGCATTGGTCTTGACTTGGTCTCACCCCTCAAAGTCTTGGTCTTGGTCATGGTCGTGGTTTAGGTGTCTTTACTTTAACACTACTGCACACTGTGATCTTGTTAATAGTTGTAAAAAGATGTATGTTATCAATAAAAACAAACACTAAATACATATGTCTAGAAACCCTCTCATTCCTTTAAAGGGAGTGTGTTTTGGTGTGATGAATGAGTCCATAGTTATTTAGTGTGAGAGAGAAAGAGAAAAAAGAGAGACAGACACACCAGCCCACTTAAATGGCCATCATCATGACCTCTACATGTTGTGTCTCACGCCATGTTTTACAGTGTCCCTCCTCCTCCTCCTCGTCTTCTCCACTTCTCTCTCTTGCTGTCTATCCCACCCCTGCTACATTTCACTGCTTGGACTCCCACTGAATGGAAAACAGCTGGGTCGGGGACTGCCCAGAGCACATTATGCCCAATTCTTCAATGAATTCCCATCTACCTCTCCCCTCTCCTCCTCTGTCCAGTGCGCTCCCTTGCTCCCTGTCCTCATTTAAGGTGGGGCCGCGCAGCTGAAACAAAAGAAAAACAGCCTGTATGAGAACATGTTTCTCACCCACATATGGTACTCTCTCCCTTTCCTCCTTTCTGTGAATTCGTTTCCCAACCTTACTCCCTGGTGATCCTCTGGTGTTATGGCTAGTTCTGCTTTTGACAAGTTGAAAAATGCTGAGATATAATGCAGCTGAGCTGTACGGCCAAGTATGCACGTAGTTAAGTAATGTGTCAGAGTTATTACTTTTCCCTGATACCCAACGTAGTTCACCTGCTGTGGTAGATGGGGGCTGGTGTGAAGACAAAACCAGCCATAAAAACTGTTCTTGGAGTTCATAGAACAATAAGATCTTATGAGGTCCATTAAAACGGCACGGGAGAATAAAGTGTTTTTACATGTTTTTTAAAGGACCAGTGGGTAGGATTTAGTGGCATCAAGTGGTGAACTTGCAAATTGCAAACATTGCGAAACTTGCGAAAAGCCAGTGTCTGGTTTATTTGTCGTAGGCTACTGCAGAAAGAAGCGCAACATGGGAGCTTCTGTAGAGGAGGATACGCATCCTCTGTAGATATAAATGGCTCATTCTAGGGTAACAAAATACAACAGTTCTTCTTTTCAGGTGATTGTACACTAATGAAAACACTTAGGGATATTATATTCCATTTACGGCACATTCTGTCAATAAATTTATGTAACTCTTACACCCTGGACCTTTGAGGTGCAATACATGTTGCAGCATGTCTTTCCATAAGAACAATAACAGAAAACACTAATTTTGTCTCTTGTTCATGCACCATATGTGAAGACTTTTTTGGATCTTTTCTGCTAAACAATACAATATTATGTTACAAACACACAACACATGTTAAAATAAGTGACTTTCAAAATACGAAATAATTAAGTCTTCCTTTTCCTATTTAAAAGGTCAGCTATGCAGGATTTTCCCACAGACTCATATAACAAAAATAATCGCCCTCAGTTATCACCCATAACTCACCAGAAGTACCTGCATCGACAGAGACCGTGCCCTTCATCCGTACCTTCTTATGTTCTCATTATTTTGCTGTACTCTTGACACTGGGGATGAGACTTGGCTATTTCTTTCTGGTGCATTTGCAAACAGCAACTGACAAATCCTGCTGATTCTACCCTAACTGGTAATTATTATTATTATTATTTTTCAATTGGAATTCTGTTTCTGGCCAACACCCTGTCTGCTGGACAGATGACATCCAGTGGGTTAATCAGAGTTTTGTTTTTGCTGAAAACAGTTGCCTTCTGTGGCCGAAACACAAGATTTATGAAAGCAGAGTTGTATGCTGGAAAACAAAAACAATGAGCTGAATGATGCTAAAATGACCTGTAATGACTGTGATCTGTTAGTACAGCTCAGGCCCCACAGCCTGCTTGTGCCTGTGTGGCTGCTGTGGCTCATATGCCTGTGGTGTCCACACAGGTAGTGTTTCTGTGGGGCTGCTGGGACCAACCTTATCTTTCAACAGAAGAGTTTTGAAGAGAGGAGCTGTGACCAGAAAGCAGTGTGAGTTTTTTTACTCACTTTGAGAAAGAGAGCGAGAGTGAGGATGGGAAGGAGGGAGAGAAGAAAGACAAAAGAGAGAAAGAAAAAAGGGACTTATTCTACAGATTCAGAAAATGAAACTGTGGTGTCATGTTGCTGGTATGATGTCAGTATGACTGTCAACAGATAATTTTCACTGTGTACATTTGTGGAGAACCGTGCACATCATGCAGAAAAGCTAGGGTTTTATACTGCCTCATTGGGTCTGGTATGACCACAAGCTAATGGCGGCTAATGTTAGCTGTCATTGGCAAACTTTAGAAGGATACTGCTGTGTAACGGCCATCACTGAGTCAGTTCGCTGATTTTAGGAACTGACTATTTGTGTTACTGTAACACAATGTTTTGGCATCATCATAGACAGTGATGTCTTTAGAGCAAGTGACTCAAGAGAATATTGAGAAATTAAGGGAAATTACAGTAAACGTGTCATCATCCGGGCATTGACAGTGGCCGCTGTTTGACACTAACAAGTCTCACTTTGAGAAACTCTAAGTTTATCATTCTTGATAAAAGAGTGAAGGTCACATGAATATAATATGTGAAAACCTCTAAAAGTTAAAGTCATATATGCTATTGGCTTGTACAATCTTTAATTTGCTAATCATATTTGATAATCATATGACAGAAGATAAGTGGAGGTTAAACATGGTGGCTTACGTGTTGTTGTGAGTGATTTGGAGGATTAGGATGGTGTTGGGTGGTTTGGCTGCGTCACAAAGATGAACTCAGATTTCCAGAGAGCTGAAGACAGTGTAAGGAAGCAGAGCAGGGTCAAGAGAAGTACACTTGTACGTGGAGGAAGTATTGCTTCAGCTGCTGAAGGGGCCTGGGTGACAAACTGGGTGTATATTGTGGGCAATGTGTGTCTTTGTGTGTCTATGCCAGTGCAATATCCTGCCTGCAGATTGACTAACATGCGGGCACCTGCCCTGACAAATCCACCCATCCTGTTTCTCTCAGCTCACACAATGCATAGAGTATACTCTTTCTGCTGCTGCACATACTTTATCAGGCAAGATGCATGCAAATAAAATATTGAAGAAACATGTATAAAAGTGTGTATTTACCAGAGGTGGGAAGTAACAAGTACTTTGTTACTGTGCTTACTTTTACTTGAGTGTTTATTAGTCTGACAACTTTTTACTTTTATTTTTCCCTACATTTTTGGACAAATATCTATACTTTCTACTCCTTGCATTTTCAAAACTGGCTTCTTACTTAATTGTGTTTTAATGCATTTGAGCAGAAATACTGATTATTTTTATTTTGCCTCTTACCCTGCAACCTTCCCCATAACAAGACAATAACTCATAGAAAAACGATTCCTTGGTGTATCCATCAGTGTGTCATGCATGGCAGCCGTAACAAGATGAAAAAGATGTAACAATATGAAAATGATGTAACAATATACTGCAGTACAAAAAGACGTAACAAGACGCAACAAGATGAGGACAATGCAAAAGATGCCACGAGATTAAAATGATGTTAAAGACATAATATGACAAAAAACATAAAAGACGTAACACGAAAATAACAGCAATAAAGATGCAATGAGATGAAAATGGTGTAAAAGACACACTTGTTTTCAACAAGTTGAAAATGGCAAAAAACTTGCAATAAGACAAAAACAACGTAAAAGATGTAACATGATTAAAACAATGTTAAAGATATAATGTTGTAAAAGACGTAACGAGACCAAACAAAGGCTTGACCGTGGAAAAAAGGTCAGGTTCAGTCACTTTGCACAGAAGCAGCCTGTAGAAATGTCCCTCAGAGGGCCCTCTTCATACAATTTTTAATTGTTCTATTTTGAGTATATTCAGAGCCTATAGTTTTTCACTTTTACTTGAGTAAAGAAGTTGAATAAGTACCTCTACTTTTACCAGAATTCTTTTTTAAACACAAGTAGCTGTACCTCTACTTGAGTAGCACTTTGCCACCTCTGGTTTTTACACGGCCTTTTGTGCATCAGGATCCTCAAAACACCTATAAGCTGACCTCACGTATGAGCTAAACTTTCCAGAAATGTGGTGTTTCCTACCAGCCCACACGGTGATAATAGAAACTGGTATAAGAGGCTTATGAATTAGCCATTCACTGATGCTGGAAGCAACAGGGAGAAGCACACACAGTAAACCAAACTGGGACTTTACATCATAAATTTTGCACATCCAGCACAGACGAGTGCAAGGGCCAGACAAGCCAGGGCAAAACTGCTTGGCCTTGGGGGAGAGGGGCTGACGGCCAGCCTGGCTGGGTGACACACACATATGAATAGAGGCAGCCCAAACATTAGAGGTAATAATGAGATCTTTATCTATTAGGGGGAAGGTAGAGAGAGCCTTTATGCTGCTGCGGGCCTGCAGGGGAAAAAGTTTAACAAACTAATGAGCTGGCATGCAAACAACTGCAGTTCAAAAGGTGATCCACCAAGTGCGTGTTACAGTAAGAGACACATAGGTGCTGTGTGTTAGGCCTATAGAAGCTGTGTGACCTTTAATTTAATGAGAGTGACTTCATGTGAAAGTATTGGCAGCGAGATGTGTTTTGCGTATGACACAAAGTGTGAAGGTGAGACTGCCGGATCTGTTGTGTTTGGTGACGCGTTCTCAGGCTCTCAAGACTGAGCCTGGGCACAGATAAGTGTGTCTGTGTGTGTGCGTGTGTGTGTATTTCCTTATGTCACAGAACAGAGAAAGTCACTGAGCTGTTAAGGACAGGGTGTCCATTACCTTCCCAGTGTGGAGTTACACACAGCAGTCCATTAGTATTTGGTTCAGTTTGACAAGGCTAATAAATTACCAAGTGCTTTATCACTTTCACTTTGTGTGAACATGCGTGTGTGTGTGTGTGTATGTGTGTGTGTGCGTATGTGTGTGAGTTTGTGTGCAGTTGGTGGGTGCAGAACCATAAAAAGGTGAGAAGAAAGCAAGGGTGTGGTTTCTATATATGTGTGTATCTCTCCATCTCTGACTATCCGCCTGTATCTGTTCATTTATGTATAAACATGTAACCTACCAAATCTCTTTTTTTTTCGCTGAAGGGTAAGTTAGCTATTTCTCAACCTGGAACCTATTTTCTTATGTTTTTGTGTCTGAATGACTGAGAGTTAGAATCTTTGAAACTGGTCCAGTATTGAAGGAGAGTGCTGCAGCAAATGTAATCCCTCTAGGCAACTGCTGACTGTCAAAGTACGTCCTCTAAAAGTGCTTGCTTTTGCTGTGTACAGCCAAAGTATTTTCAATTCTGCCTCAGTGAATTAGGTGTTTATGTCAATGAAACCAGAGCTGTTGACTGTTGGAACAGGGAAGAGATGCACAAAAAATGTTTTTGGTGAGTTTTATTTTTTATTTTTCTGTCAAATTTGAATGAAGATGGAGATTACAATGTTAAAATTACAGTTTTGTAAAGGGAGTCTGGTTGGTTTGGCGGCAGCAATAAGGCTGCTGGTAAACAAAATGTATCTTGCTCTATCTCTGTGGCGACACTTTCCATAATGTTGTCAGGTTCTTTTAGATGCTTTTTGACGGTGCTCAGTTGCTTGCAGGGATTACGTTGTAGTTTAGTTTCGCTTCTGCTCGCTGTAGTGCTCTCCCTCAATACTGGACACGTTTCAAAAATTGTTGTAAAAACACTAGAAAACAGGGTCCAGGTTGAAAAATACTCAAGTTACCCTTTACTACTAAAAACAAGCAACAAATTACACACAACAACTGTATATTGCTTTCCATGTGGGTGATAAAACGTAAGTTGTTTTGGAAAAAAAGCATCTGCCAAATGAAGATCATGTAAACAAAATAAAAACCAGATAAAGAAGCTGTTTCATTGTACTCCAACATCATTATATACAGTAAAATGTATAAAAAATTACATTCTAGGAAGAGTTTTGGAATTGCACATGTGACACGGAGAGGTTACTGGTCTGTTTGGGAAGCTCAGAAGATGACATACATGTGTGTGTCATCCAGCTGTAGATTAGAACCCCATTAGCCTCAGTGGCTGGTCTGCTGTTTAGACTGAGTGTAAACACGGAGAGAGGGATGGTCCGACGTCTTCTGTCTCCATCTTCAGCCCCCTGATAACACTTGCAAACACACACACACGCACACGCACACACTTAGACACACTTAGACACACAACAACATGTCTGGACAGCCAGGCTTCACTATGCCACGTGTGTGTGTGTGTAAGGAGCTCTAGTGTCTCCTGTGAGAACGCTTTCTTGATTACTCTCATGCCCTCCACTGGCATCATCCTTACTTCCTTTAAACCAGCTGCATCTTGTCTCCCCTCCTCTTTCTTTCTTTCTTGATTTTCTTTTTTTCCTCAGGCAACGTGGGTTCCCACGATGACATAAAAAAGTGTTTTTCAGCTGAGTCATGAGCACAATGCCCCAATCAGCTATAAATATTGTTTGTGGTATTAACTGGAGAAACTTAGGTCATAAAAACTGCCTTTCCACCCAAAGCTCCCAGAACTTTTAGTCCCAGGAACTACTTTTTAAGGAACTAAAAGCCTTCAGCCTGTATTTCTACTGCAGTCTAAAGACCTGCAAAGATTAGGCAAATTAATATATGATGAAAAAGCGTAAAATATTTTTACACTCAATTTTTGCATGTGACTATACAGCAGCCAGATAAAGTGACAGATAGGCATGGAGGAGATGGTTGGTGGCTGCAGATTTTTAAAAATGGTTGTTCAAATAAAATTCTGTAGTTACTACACCAATCAGAAAAGTTCAGCTGTGCAATCTCCATTCCCAAAGTTCTTGTACTTTTGGAAAGTGCCACCCCCTGTTGAGCAGATGCTTTTTATTTTGTAAAATAATATCCCCAAAAACTTAATTTAGACTCTGGTTCCTCCCAAGGTTCCTAGTACATGCAGAAAGTTAAACTAAGAGCTGTAACAGCTGTATTGGGTGGAAGTTGGTGCATGTTGTCATCCAGTGAAGTCTGGTGGCATAATGCATATAAAAGCAAATTAGGTCCATACTTAATAATTTAAAGTGAAATATTGAATTCCCAACACAAAAGTATCTAAGTAAGATGATGGGCCGTCACAGTCAAGCAGAACAGCTTCATTGCTCACATAGAATTATATATTTAAGTCTTAGAAGTCTCTAGTGCTCTACAGGAGGGATTAAACACCATTTTTTTCTGAATAAAATCCCCTAACTTGATGTTTTAATGATAGTGATAGAGAGTACTGGGCAGTACATTGCTAACAAATCTCCCACAGATGTTTAAGTGGGTTTAGATCTGGACTGTGAAGGCTTCAGCACATGATTCACATAATTTTCATTCTCATCCAACCATTCAGTGACCCCCTCCTTCCCTCTATGGAAGCATCTGCATTTGTTAGTTTCTTTACTCGGTTATTTGAGTTGTTCATTTAAAGGTTCAGTGTGTAAGAGCCGTCTACATCTACAGAGGACACAGATCCTCTTGCATGGAGGCTGCCGTGTTTCAACCCCGTGTTTACATAGAGCCCAGAATGAACAAACCAAGCAGTGGCTCCAGATACACTTTCACGATTTTTCATGAGTTTCGTGGTCAAAGGAGGTTCTCCTTCATGCTTGGAAGGTGAGGGTGAGAAGATGTGTTTGCAGTCTGCAAACTCACAACTAGATGCCACTAAATCCTACACAACTTGCCAGGCTCTATATAAAAGTAAAAAAAATCTAAATGTACAAATGTACAAAATGTAAAAACAGAAATTTGTGCTTTTATGGGGGGGTTAAGTGTCACACTACTTCTTGGCCAGAAATTTATGTTTTTAAATTTCAGCTAAACAAACGTGATATAACATATGATAGGCCTATATTAGTGAACTTGGTGCTGGCAGGTGTACTTTGTTACCATCAAACAGAGCCAGATGACCCATGTCCCCATTTCCAGGTGGCAGGTGTACTGCTGCCACAGCACACTGGAATGATGTCCTGTCACTTTTTATCTCAACAAGTTAGGAAATTACTTGCAGTCTGCATAATCCATTTTTTTTTCAAGCATTTTAAGATAAAATCACCCCTGAAGCATATGGTGCCAATCAGACAGAGTGCAGTCTTTGCAGTGGGAAGCATCTTTTTCCAGTTGCTAATGCGGCCTGGGCACCTCGCATTTTAGACGAGAGACAAGAGAGCCAATAAAAACTGGTGGAATTGACATTTAATTGATGAGAAAAGTGTGAAGCAGACTTGCAGTCGCAGCAGAGACAGAGAGAGAGACAGAGTGCTCATGTGGACTGACTGCTGTGTAATATTGTCAGCATGATGAAACTAACCTGAAATGAGCTACAATTAATTTTTATAAATGCATATATTTATATATTTACATATGATGTACGTGTCATATATAGTATTACACCTCTGTCCGTTTCTAGTCTGCTGAGTTACAGAAACCATCTATATTTATATTTAACGGACATGAGTATAAGCTAATAAGTTTATTCCCCACAATACTGATCTGTTCCTTTAATTTTATGTCCATCTGAACATGGGATGGCAGACGCAAACACTCAGAATCAGAATCTGTGTAAAGCACATGTCTGTCTGTATCGAGGTGTCCAGTTGCATATGTCACAGTCAGACTCATACATGGACACCACAGCGAGCGAGTGCACATCTTCAGCCAGTTCTGCCCCAGTTTACTGGCAGCGGCCCCACTGTCTGTGCTAAAAGTCACGTCGCGAGGAGAGAGAGAAGCCCAGAGAAGCGGGGTAGGAAGGAGGAGGGGGTGTAGGGGGCACAAGGAGCAGGACACAGGAAGTGGAGAAAGATGAAGAGCCGGGAGACAATGTGATGCACAGGGGTGCTGAACTGGAGGGGAGGAGGAGGAGGAGGGAGGAAGGGGGAGGAAAAGCAAGCAGAGGAGAAAGAGGAGGCAGAGGAGGAATGTTGGAAGACAAGGAGGACAGAG
The DNA here is from genome assembly GCF_056507025.1 of Lutjanus erythropterus. Lineage (NCBI taxonomy): Eukaryota > Metazoa > Chordata > Actinopteri > Lutjaniformes > Lutjanidae > Lutjanus > Lutjanus erythropterus. Next base: position 38,945,876 of record NC_139320.1, read on the forward strand.
CAGAAGAGGGAGAGCACAGGGTGTGTGCATCTGGCACTAGGAGGCAGGGAAAGATAGCGTGGGCCAGGCTGGCCGGACGTGTGTGTTTGTGTTTGATTGAAGAGGGATGTGAGACAGAGACCCCTCACTGGCTCAGTTTTACTGGAATGCTGCCACAGCGAGATGGACGCTAGCACACATGCTTTAGACACACATACACACATTTGTACAGCGAAAACAGAACATGGAGAAAGAGGATGTTACTTGAGAGAAAAAGATGGGAAAAGAAGATGGTTACAGAAGAGGGTATCATTCTTAAAAAAGCCCCAAAAAGCAATGTTTTGCTGCCTGTATAGCTATTATAAACTGTGCAAACATGCAGAACTTTATTTTAAATTCAAGTGGAGATACCAGAGATACTTCAGGAGGAGGTATAAAATACTTATGTCTGATGGAGTGGTGCAGCCATAAAAAACAGCCTTCTCCTAGTTGACCAAACCATTATCTGACGAGAAGAGTCTTAGTCAAACAAGTTTTCATTTGTCAGATAGTCACAGAAAAGACCCCCACCTGAAACTCCACATGAAAGCTGTGCTCAAGACGAAAGTATCAGGGGGAAGTCACTAACAACATGGGGAACTTATTAGTTTACACCAGAAGCTTTGGACCACCGGGAAGAGGAGGTTTTCAGGGCTGGAGCAAGGGTTGACCCAGCAGGGACTGCTGGCAGGGAGTGTCGCTGGATTCAGCACCAGAACCAGAGATGGGAGAGCAGGCAAATGAACTGGGCTCAGCTGCCTGTTTGTGAACACGATCAGGCCCCGACATGAACACGGCCTCTGAGACCAGCAGAGGCCAGTTTGACAACAGGGAATATCTAAGGTGATTTTTAGCTTCGATCAGGACTCTGACTATGAGGGCAGGACAGGAGAGTCATGAAGTACAAGTTAATTTGTAAGTATACATCATTCATTGTGTTTGAAATCGCCTCATGTCTGTACAGCAAACATGACGCTGGAGCTAGGACCTGGTTGGCTTTGCATAAAGACTGGAAACGTGGAAACAGCTAGCCTGGTTCTGTTCAAAGCTAACAAAATCTGAGCTTAGTGAGCTTTAGAGGTGCTGATAAGTAAAATCTGTTGCCTTTGGACAGATCCAGGATTTTTTTATTTACAATCTTTATGCTGTATGTTTATCTTATAGACATGAAAATGGTATTAATCTTTTCATCTAAGTCTCTGCAAGACAATAAATGATTTACAAATTTGACATAATTTCAAACTATTCCTTTTGAAGGAGCTATGTCTGAGCATATTAGTTTATTAGTTGCAAAGATATCTACTGAAGTTAGCATGCTAACCAGCTAGTCCTGGCCTCACCTATCTTATAATACCACTTTGTACCTCAAGAAGCAGTGATGTGCCACTGTAGTGTTCAGTCTGCCCTCAGTCCAACATGAGAGGATGACAAAGTAGCTTTGCCTCAAAGGCAGTAAAGAGGGAACTGATAGAAACAGAAGCAAAACATGAGTTAACACTGGTGTTGTTTTCCACAGCTGGAGACAGCTCTCGGTAAGTAAACAACTGTCAACAACTGTCAAATTGAACTTATGTTTAAGTTAGCTGATGGTTGAAAGAAAGAAAAACCTATGGGGGGGGGATGCATTTCCTTGTTTCTCTGTAGGGGCTGACCCCAAAACTTTCCAGTGAAGAACCAGTTTATTATGAATGTATGAATTTGACAGGTGGCCAGTTCTTACATACTAAATGGTGAATCAGAACCAAGATCTCTCCTTGCTCCTTGGACTATAAATAAGAGCTTTGGGATGATGGCAGACCAGAAGAACAGCTGGTATAAGCGAGGATCGAGTAGTGAGGAAGATTTAAATAAGAGAAGTGAGATGTACTTATGGTGCAATTTTTAGATTTTAGATTGTGATACTGTGGAAAAAGTAGTTCCAGGTGACAGTAGTTCTGTATTTCAAAATAAAGGATTCAAAAGTAAAAATTAAAACAGTTTTATTAGTATTTATTTAACATTAAAATGAAATTAAATAATAAAAAAAAAAAAAAACGCTAGTGACAAACATTATATGCAAATGCCTGCCCCCTGAACATCTTTTCTCTCTCCAGTCATATTTGTAAGATAGCTCATGAAAAACATGGGGGGGGGGGGGACTGTTTATTAAGTTGTTGTAATATCAAAGATGAGGATAGTACAACAGAGGAGTGGTGAGGAGAGGAGAAAGCAGGAAAGTGAGGATAAACTAATGAGCTGCCAGGGAGGCTTCCTCACAAACCCTGATGATAACAACCATCTGTTTTTACCAAGATGACACTCCAGGAAAATGACATGTTTCAAGGTTGCAGCCGCACACCAAAACAGGATGAACCTTAGATCACCCCATCAACTCCTGTTTGTGTGCTACTGTAGACAACCGTGCCCTTCCAGAGTGGCAGCAGGATGAAGACACACAGATAGGCACACGACACGGACGCATTATTGAGCCTTTGGATATTCAGAGTGCTGCTTACATAACCTGATGAGTTAATGGGTCAGTCAGAGTTGGACAAGACCGCTGTAAACGTGTCTGCCGACAGGCAGCGATATCCTGTCCAAAAATGTCATACGCTCGCCTGTAATGGCATATTTTTGCCCCCATAACGTCAGTCAGGGCCTGCCGTCTGAGAATGTCTTCACCCCCCCCGAGAGTCACGTCCTGTCCACAGAGGCAGCGTGTCCCTATCGCCACGGAAACGCCATTGGAAAGTGAGTACAGGAGCCGCTAAACATTCTGCTCTTCCTTATGGGACTCCAGAGGCCAGCACACACACACATAGACACACCTAAATGGGGAGAGGTAGCACATCCAATAATGGCACAGGGAGTGTGTGTGTGTGTGTGTGTGTGTGTTTGGTGGGTGGGGGGAGGATGGGGGAGGGACATAGGGGGTCCATTGTTTCAGACTGGAAGGCAGAAGTGTTGGGAGGGGGCGAGGGAAAGTCAAGGGGAAGCTAAATTTAGAGCACCTCCGCTCAAGTATTCCAAATATTCTGATGTGTATTTGGATGCTCACGTATACAGTTTGTTACTTCATCCATTTCCAAGAATTATGTCATTGTGCAGATACGACATGATTATTACTGATTTTAATCATTTTCTTTTCATAAATTCATACTGTACCTGCAGACAGACGAAGCCACTGTACTTTTCACATCCTCAGTCACAAAAGAATCAACTTCACTGCTTATTTTTTCTAATTTTATAGACACAAAGAAGCTTGTTCACAACTAAGTTTAATCTTCAATGACGGAAGAAGTGATGATTGTCTAGATAAGACCCTCAGATGAGAAGATGACACAGTACACATGTGGTTAAATCTTCACGGGCATGTTTTGGGTCATTTCCTGCTGGCTGAACAGCCCTGACCTGCTGGTGCGGACCTCGCCACACACACACACACACACACACACACACACACACACACACAGACAGACATGCACACATACGTACACCCACCCACACACTCACGTCCAGGGCTGACCTACACTTCCTGTCAGACAGCGACACCCACTCGGAGAGAAACCGTGATCTGTCTCCACTACGTCCCCTGCAGAATCCTCTCATCGCCGTCTGTCCACCTCATTGTTCTTTTCACACTTGAGCAGGTCACTAGGGACCACGAACAGGTGCTTTGTTTGATAAACGACACGCATTCTTTGTCATAGAGGCGCCAACAACAGTAACAGACCTGAATGTTTTTGTATCAGAGCCAAATTTACTGACGGAAGCCCTGAGGATACGTGTTTCAGGCTTGCAATTAAAAAAAAAATAGTTAAAACAATTTTAAAAATAATAGTATCAAAACCTGCTTCTGTACAACTTCAAATATTCCACAGTATCTCTGAAATGGGCTGTGACAGTGTCAGAAATGAAAAAAAAAAAATGTCAGTCAGTTTATGGATTCCATATTTGATGAATAATAAAATAATAAAAATAATAAATTAAGTTAATTGATAAATTCTTTTTAGAACAGATGTAAATACACATAAAAACAGAAAAAAGATACATTTAAATAAAGTGTACTTATACAACAAATTACATATCTTATATCTCCTTTCACACAAAAACATTATACATATGATAATATCACACCAATGGTGATCTTACACAACTCTAATATAAAAATTTAATCATCAGAGTTGGAGAACATTACTTTTTAAAGTAACTTGGTACATCTGAAGATCACATCCATTAAAAAGTAACTTGTTATGTTACGATGTTACCTACTGAGAAAAAACTACTCAGAGTACTTTTAGGTTACCAGAAAAAATGCCTTTGTGAATCATTTATATTATATTGTCCTGACGATCTGACAGCAAACATGGGCAGAGGCATATTGCACAGCAAACCACAAGCCTCTATAGCCTACAGTACCTCGTGTTTCAACATGCAACTAATGAACCAGTTAGCTTCTCAAAACACACGCCTACATACAAACTGTGCACAGGCTTTTCAAATCAACCAACCAATGTTCTCCAAACTTTTTATAAAACAGAGAAAGTTTTTCAAAATGTGTGTCAGATATTCAATTTGTCTGACGAAGCCTCCAAGGCTAAACAACTTCTCCACAGTGTACTAGTCCGTATGCTGGAATACTGGCCTGAAGAGAGATTTGATCATAGATAATTTGTTCAGCGCATCTGTCTTGAGACTTGACTTGAGATGCCCAAGAGACTAGGCTGTCTGTCTCAAATGAAAAAAGTCGTCCTCTGGTGACAGAAGCAGCCAGAGGGACTTCTTGCGGTGGTGAAAATGCTGTAAAATTGTGACAATAACATATTTCTTATTTGAAATGTGTAAATTGCAGAGTACTTGTATTGCAATGCTAATGTGTTACATTGTTCATTGCAATAAAAAATTGATCCAAGTGAGCTAATGCATTACTTTGTGATATGTTACCTACAACACTGATTATTACATACTTTACATACATGTTACATGGGGCAAAATGTATCTGTAAGCACTTAATTTATCTTTATTACACTGTGTTAAACACTTGATTCTGATTGGTCAGTTACAGCTATTTTTGTGTAGCAGACTGTTGCTATGAAGGACAGATGGATGTGGTTCTGATCATAGACTCTGAAGGAGTAAAGAAAATTCTTTATGTCAATATTTGGGGTCAAATTATTGTCATTTTTTAGTCATGCAAGCATCGGGGTCCGTTTTTTTTTTTTTTAAAGATTATGTTTTTTGGGCTTTTGCCTATATTGACAGCTGAAGATATGACAGGAAAGGGAGTAGAGAGAGAGGGGATGACACGCAGCAAATGGACCGCAGGCGGGAATCGAACCGGCAGCTGCTGCAGAGAACCGACAGCCCCAAAGCATGGTACGCACGCCCCACCAACTGAGCCACAGGGACGCCCCTGCATCACCCTGTCGGAGTTTATTTCTCAATAATGACCTGCTCACCTTACATTATCCCTCATTTGATAGATTTCGGTACTATTCTGTCCTCCCTCTTCTTCCATCGTGTTCAGCAGGATTGTAGCTGTGATGTATTGTCCTTATTGTCTGTGCATAATGTGTGTCTGGTATGTATGGGTGTGTTTGTCTCCGTGTGCATCTGGTTTACCCATCAGACCTCCAGCGTCTTGTCTCTGACCTGGTGAGGGGCACAGTGCGGTGAAGCTACGTGAATAATGTGCCATTATACACGTCCGCCCATTGCTGGAGTCTGATGTCACTTGGAGTGAGGTTTCGGGGTGGGAGCGAAGACCGGAAGAGTCTGGAGGAGGGGTGCTGTCTGAGACTCTGGCAGCAAGGTGAGAGCTCGGAGAAGAGAGACATCATAACCTGAGTCAGGACGGTCTGAGTGCATCCACAGGTCACCCTGGACGGAGACGGTGTATGTACAACGGTAGGGGTGCTTGGTGAACACATTTTAACAAGGTTTTAATGACATGCTGCAAATGGCGCATGATCCAGAACACAACAGAGACTTTAGCGGATCACGCACACATTGGTCAGCTGTTAAAATCAACAATCTGTGTTGTAAATTAGCCCTCGTGCCCCTCAGGCTCTCTCATTTTTACCTTTAACACATGCATCTCCTCATCTCGTTGCGGTCAAAGCGACCACATGCTGCGGTCTGTGATTACAGCCGAGTGTTTACAGTCCTCTCATATTAACACTTGTGTTAAACAGCATGGGGTACCATCCAGGACCAAGGGTTTTTTGTTGTTTTTAAATGCACAAAATCGGGTTTTCGGGTTGACACCACTGGTTTGTTGGGTCGTTCTGAACTATCCACCCATCTGAGACAGCAATGGTAGAAAATACACGAGCGGAGAGTCCATTTCAGCCTACATTATTTTATTGCTTTTATTGGAGAGACCACAGCACTGTAAAAAGAAAAGAAGGAGATGGAGTGTGACAAGTTCAAAGTGGATTTGAACTTTAGACTACAGGACTTTAGAGGAGGATGAGAACACTGTTTATTCTTTTACATCAGGAATTGAGTCAAAAATGCATCATAAATATTGTTTGAGACGTGTGCTGCATTCTTTCTTTTTTTTCCCCTTTACCACTTCTTCATTTCACTCTTGCTCCATTTATCCAGCGCTGTGGCTGCCAATGCCCAATTTCACAATCCACAGGTAAATTAGGACTGGCACTACATGTTTGAGATTGCACAAGTCTGCATCTGCATCTTCATGTGTGTGTGCTCAAGTGTGCATGTGTGAGGGTGTGAGTGTATTCTGGGTGTGTGTGCATGTACATGTGTATAATGAGAACCAAATGGTGGGGTGTGTGAGTGCATGGTTTCTCTCCCCCATCTCTAATCAGACAGCCCCCAGGAGTACGGTGTGAGTGCGGACTCGGGGCTTAGAGTGCTGAGCTGCTCCATAAATCAGCTCTGCCCAGTGGAGGGGTCTGGATACATGCGGACTCCGCTAACCTGCTGACTGTAGATTGTTCTGTTTTGGTCACTTTGTAAAAGGTTTCATTTTTATTTTGGTCCTCCATAATTATTAAAGGTGTGAAAAGAGGTGTGAAGCTGCAGAAATAATGAATATAATGACCATATTCGATGACTGATAATGCTGAGGCCTTGTGCGGTCTCGGTAGGTGGTCTTTAATGACAAGCCCAGGTACTGTCTAAAGAGGAACACTGCAAAAAAAATTGACTGAATTTGAAAACGCTTAAGGTCATTTTGTAATGATTCAAAGCAAGTTTTTTAGTCAAAGAAACTTGATGTTACCTCAGTTGTACTTAAGAAAATATGTTCAATAAGCTCAAGATATGGAGTTGAGCCAACAGCTTCAGTCACACTGATGAAAACTTTCTTCAACTTTCAACAACTTGCAACTTTCTTCACTAAACTTTTCAGTTTAAAATGAAACTCCAACTGGTAAGTTTTGAAAAAGGTTTGGCTGATCTATAATCATTTTTAGAGATAATTTAATTTTCCTCAATAAATTTGAATCTTTGCCCTTTAGAAACCCAAGAAATTCTGTATTTCAAAAATTGATCACAGTGAGCTGCTTTATAATTATTTGGGTGCTTAAAACTAAATGGTTGCAATTCTTGTTAGGTCTTTTTTGTCTTGATATGTATTTTTTAGTCTTTTATCAGGTTTTGGTCTTGTTTGGTCTTTTATATAATTTTTCCTCTTGTTATGTCTTTTCTATTGTTTTTCATCTTGTTATGTCTTTCATCTTCTACATAATTTTTCATCTTGTTCCATCTTACCTCATTTTAAGTCTATGTATTTTTTGTTGTTTATGTCAGTTGGTCACATCTTTCACGTTATTTTTCATCTTGTTATGTCTTTTATGTCGTTTTTTTCATCTTGTGACGTACTTTTTGTCTTTTCCATATTCTTTCATATTGTCGTATGTCTTTTATGTAATTTTTCACATTGTTTTTGTCTTGTTATGTCTGTCATGTGTGATATGGATGGATGTATACACCAATGAATTGTGTTATTGTCCCATCCATTTAGGATGAAATCAGTCTTGATATTTGGAAAGGCAGTGCCCAATGATACAAAATGATCAATAATTCCCCTAAAATGCAACAAAACTAAAATAACAACCCTGTTTTGAAAATGTAAGGAATAGAAAAGTACAGTTATTGTGTCAAAATGTAGGAAGTAAAAGTAAAGTACAGATAACTCAAAAGTACAGTAACAAAGTATTTGAGTATTTGTACTTTGTTACTTCCTACCTCCGAGATTAGCTGATTCCACTAAATTCCTCTGTTTTTTTTTTTTTTACAGTGAATTATTCATGCTATATGGTTTCTCTCTCACATTTGATTACCAGCTATGTTATTCCATCTTTCCCAGTCTCTGTATCTCCTCTCTCGCCCTCCTTTTTTATCCTCTCTCTCTGTTTCATTCCCCGCAGGAGGTGGCCTCTCCCTGTCCTCCATCTCTCCTTCTCCTCCCTCCCTTTCTTTCTCTTTCACATCTGGTCAGGCAGCTGTGGCTGGCCAGGGTTCAGTGGGGTGGGAAGGTGTGGAGGGAAGAAGAGGAGAAGGGGGAGGAGGAAGAGGAGAGTGGTGTGGTGGTGGTTGAGTTTTGAGGAGGCTATCAATTGCAAAGCCCAGGGCACAGTAAAAGAAAAAAAAAAGGATTTGACACAAAACTTGCACTGTGAAAAAAAGAACCAAATCTCTTCAGTTTCTCTCAGTCTATCTATCACACTGTCTCCCTGTGCACTATTAAACTCTATTAAAGAGAGCAGCAGTGGAGGGAGAAGGGGGGTAAAGGGAGGCTTAGGGAGAAGCAGGGGAAGAAAGGGGGAGGATGGTGAGGGCAAAGATTTCAATATCTGATTTCCACATCTTAAATACATTAATTTATCTTACCCTGGGGCTCTTTCAAACTTGGGAGAAAGGAGAGGAAGGGATGGGAGGAGGAGGAGGGAGAGGAAAAGGGGCGAGGGCACTTATGACATTTTCATTGTGGAATCTCGTTTCTATTGTTTCTGTGGTCAACATATTGCCCAAAGATTCCACATGCCATCATGGCCACACAGGCTCTGAGCTGCTAAACGCTCACAGATGGTGTTACACACTTTGCGCGCATGCAGATGACTTGATTCCTGTCAGGCGTAGGTGCTTTTTTTTTGTCTGCCCGATGCCAATGTCAGCAGATGATTTACTGCTCATGGGTGCGTCATTGTGTTCCACATTCCAGGATGTGATCTACCTTCATGCCAGCTAGCCCTGTCTCTGTCGATCCGTCTCCGCCCTGAGTGCCAGTTCCTCTGTGCTCCAACTGAAGTTCACGACCCCTCAAGAGTTCACGTTGGGACGAGGGTCCTACTGAGGGAGAGTGAACTCTTTGCCGTGGTCTCACGTGACTCCGAACATATGGTAAGTCACCCCCGAGAGTGGAAAAAGCTCCACTTTCAGTTGCTCGCAGTTCCTTCCAACTTATTTTATGGCCAGTTTCAGAGCGCGAGGAGCCAAACAAACAGAGAGGGGATACATGGTCAGAGTGTGGAGGCACAGACGCAGAGATGGAACTGCAGGATTCAGTGTGGAGGAAGAGAGGAAGAAGAGGGGGCAGTAGGGGTGAAGGGCAGCATGCAGGTGTGTGTGTACCCTACCCTACTTTCTTAGACATAAGGGTTCTAAAAGAGTTCTTCCTGAAGGGCTGAGGTTCAACCACTTGTTGAAGAAAGGGTTCTTCAAGGATTGTTGAAATTCTTCATCTCGGGTTCACCAAGAGTTTGAACTGTAATATCAGAAGTTTCATGGTAGGACCTCTGGGTGGGTCCGAGATAAAACATTTGGAATATGAAAGAGTTTTCGGTAGAACTCCCTGGGTGGGTTCTTTTTGGCACCCTTAGAATGTAGAAAGACTCTGGATTGAACCTCAAGTGAAGGTTCTGGATGGAACCATTACATTATAGGAGGGTTCTCTGTAGAGCCTCTCAAAGAGGTTCTGGGTGAAACCTTTCACAGATAGGTTGAGGTATATGCATATAAAAGGAACAAAAAGTTCTAACAGGAACCAAAAAGGACAAGCTGAAGAACTGTTTATAGTTTTAGTTACCATTTTTATTTATAAGAGTTCAGCTAAAGGAGAACCCTTTTTTTTGTTCCCGGTAGAACCTTTTATACCTCAGAGAGTCCTACTTAGAATCCAACATAAAAGGTTATACCTATAGCCATCTGTGAAAGGTTTCACCTAGAACCCCCTATGGAAGGTTCTATAGAGAACTCTTGTAGGGTGTAATGGTTCTACCCAGAATGCTCTCTAGGCGTTCTATCCAGAAGTGTTCCATCTTCCAAGGATGCTAACAAGAACCCACCCAGGGGGTTCTACCGAGAAACTTTTTATATTCCCCCCCATACAGTTACTCATATTTTGTATTCTGTTACTCCCTGCAGTGTTATGTGTGTGTGTGTGTGTGTGTGTGTGTGTGTGTGTGTGTGTGTGTGTGTGTGTGTGTGTGTGGTGCTGGGGTACTTGGGAAGGTGAACTCATGCTCCTCCCGCTACAGGAAGCCCCTGATTAGTGCTAACGAGAATTGCAGACCATATTAATGCAACCACACACCTCTCCCCCATCTCTCCCTGCCTCCCTCCTTTTCTCTCCCGCTCCTGCCATCTGCACTCTCTACACTCTCTGCCAGACATCATAAACCCACTGCAGAGCCCCGAGACACACACCAGAGCACCGAGGGGGGCCTGCCACGCACTCAGCCACCCCCTCTTTTGCACATTCAATCCCACAATAACACGTCTCTCAAACAAACACATGTGCTGGAACATACGTACACGCGCGCTGGAGAGATCTCGCACCATATGACAGATAGTAGAGTTCATTGCGCAAACATTTACACACCTAAACAAACACGGAAAGTACGGCGCAAAGTGAAACATTACACAGGCACAAACATTCACAACTGCACTGAAACAGTTCTTCTCTCAGTTTCCAGCAAACTTAATTTGCATAGAAAAGAATCAGAGCTCAGAGATCAAAGATAACGAGAGCTGGAGAGATGGAGGGACATAGAAGGAGAGGGGAAGGATGGAAAAAAGGTCTGCTGGTGTGTGAGTCTTATTAAATGTTCCTGCAGATGGACAGACAGGGCGTTTTCATATTGAGACATGGATACCCTCTCCTCTATTCTCTTGACTCCCACCCACACATTAACATGTGTTTCACATTCAAAGCGGAGATGTGCAAACCAACGGCCAACCACTCAGTGTGACTGGCAGGCTGCTCACTCACACTCTCCCTCTCTCTGTAGTCATAGAAATGAACTTACAGAACAGTATTACGTGTGTCTGCTCTTTGAGCTCTATGAGTGTTTGAGTTCTTGATTAAAATGACATCAGTCTGCTAACGTCTGTTCCAAAATGAGGAAAAGAGGGCTATTGATGTTGTTTTGTTCAGTTCAGTTCAAAGATTTTTATACACTGACTGTATATATGAATCTATACAAATTATTGATTTATTAATTGCATCCTTGTATGCCCCCTTCCAACATCAAGAATGATTGTACAAGACAAAAACAACATAACAAGACTAGAATGCTGTAACAAGATGAAAAAGACAAAAGACATTAAAAAAACAACTTAAAACACCTATCAAGATTAAACCTGCATAAAAGATGCAACAAGACAAGAACAACCTAACAAGCCGTAACAAGACGTGAAAGATATACAAAACAAAAACAGCGTAAAAAAATGTGCAACAAAAATTATGTAAAAGATGTGAAATGATGTAAAAAAATGAAACAAGACAAAAAATGATGTTTTTTTGACTTTCATGGGCTGTTGGACAGCTTTTAACAAGGATCTTGACTACGTTGAAACTATATAACTGTGAATTCCTACATTATATTTGAGCAGACAGGGCTGGACCAAGGCTTTTTGGGTTCCAAAGAGAATTTGACAGCTTTTTCCAACATTATTTCTTTTAACACAAAAAAAAAATATTTGCTCAAAAATACAAATTCCAGGAAGTCTGAGAGTCGATATGTGTTGGGATAAATCTTAGGGGCAGAATATGTTGGCCAGTTCAATGTCAGTTGACATCATGTGGTGAGGAGACTCTGCATGCTCCACCTGAGTTTGGGTTATCTATCCTGCAGGTGCAGAGAAGAGCTCCAATGTCTGTGATCAATCATCCACTGAGGCTATGTGGTTGCTGTTGCTTGGCAATGTATTTATTACTCTACCCTGATTCAGTGATTAACCTAACGCACATTAGAGCAACAAAACACAGACATGCCTTATTATATTAATTAAATATTTAGAATAATATAGCATATGCTATTGCCATTACTTTAAGACAATATTACGAGTTTACATTATGCGTTTTGTCCTACTTTGCTTCAGAATTTGTGTGTGTGTGTGTGTGTGTGTGGGGGGGGGGTTGTTGCACTCAACAACCTGATTTGGAACAGTGTCCCTAATACCTAATATCTATAATATGTTCTAATCCACAAACAAGATGTTCCAGCACATGTGCACATTTGATACAAAGGAGCAAAAACAAACAAACAAACAAAAAAAATGTTGTTTCCCCAAATCATCAAATCAAATTCCACAAATATGTTAAAGCCCTCAGAAAATGTGTTGTCACAACTCCAAAGTTTGGAATAGTACCCCAAATTTTTTTTATTTGTTATAATCCCAAAATTTGCTGCATTTCAGGGCCTCCTGGTGGCCATTGGGCCCCAACCTTGGGAGTTGGATCTGTCTTCAGTAAGAAAAGGGCCAACTCCTCATCTATATGTACATGTATTGTGCAGTATATGTGTGTCTATGCGTAAGCCAGTGGGGAGTCACGTTCAGCGGAGAAGTGAGGTCAGAGTGAGCGGATGAGGAGCAGACACACTCACAAACATAAATACACACACACACACATAAAAGAGAGTGTCAGATAAAGGGGCGACGGCGCAAGGAAACACATGGCATTATAAGTGTGTGAGTCAGAGAGGGCAAGTAGAGGGCTGAAGAAAGGGGCAGTGGGCCTGAGACAAAGGCTGGAGATGGAGGGGTCGGTGGATGGGTGGGTGGTTCTCATTGTGGGGTCACTCTCTGTCTAGTTTACCCAGCTGGGGGACCAAGAGACCCAGACAGTCCTGATGTCACCTACTGTACCCTACCCTCCCAACTCCCTTACTTCCTGTCCCCGCTGGAGTGATGTCACAGGCCAGCTGGGGATGTCACGTCCACACCCCCCCATCCCCTCCGTCTGTCCCCTCTCTCAACTCGGCTTCAATCAGTGGCGTCCCACTGTGACCCGGGACAGTCAATGGAGCACGTACCAAACGCAGACAGAAAGGCAACCGGGTGAGTTTATTAACATAAATCATTTAAACTATGTAATATAGGCAGAACAATGCTAATAAATACAACAACATAACCAACTGTGTGATCCCGTAACACCGCATAATTGGTTTATTGTTGTATGTAATTCACTGGTTTCTACACAGTTTATAAGACAGAAAAAGAGGAAATAACCCGAGGAGAGCAGTGAGCAAACACTGTAACATGACTCGAGGGATTGCACCGGATCCAGTGACCTCGCCAACCTCTGCTCTGAAAACACCTCAAAGTGAACAAATGATCTAAACCACTCATGACTTTCTCATTTGATTACGATCGCTCACAATAACAGGTGTAGAGCAAGTGAACCAAGGTGGGAAAGGAAACGTGTCACTCCATTTTAGCTCATAAACCACTGATTTACTTACAAGCCTTGTGTTAAAAACTCATATTTCTGGCTGGATTACGAACAGCATTTAATACTGTCTTAAAAGCAGCATCACTACTGGGAGGAAGTAAAGTGACAGATTTATGGCCAAATGTGACCCTAAAGAGTTCCTTTAAGCATGTTCAACCTCTTTGAGTCACCTCAGACTAATGAAACGGCAGTGAGGTGCTGTTACAGAGAAAAATAGATGACTGTATGTCATATTCTACACAAGCATAATGTTTGTTGTTTGTTTTATATTGATAGTATGTGTCATTTCTATAGTGTGTGTGTGTGCACTCAGAGCAGCAGTTATTAGAGCTGACAGGTTTTTCAAACTCATTTGTGTGGACTGGCTGTGAAGTCATTCACTTATGTACTTATGTTATGCATTTAAAACTTTCTTTTTTACTGGGGACCCACTTCTTAAAACACGGCAGATGCAATTCATATTAGCTTTATTAATAAATCTTGGGAAGAGTCAATTCCTAGCCATTTTTAATTCATATTTTCTTAACTTATGTTAGTGAAAAAAAGTTAAATATTTTATAAATGAGAAAGAAATGTATTTAAGCTGAGTTAACAGGTCATCTCATTGTTTTTATTTCCTCTCATCAGGAAAACAATATAGGACATTATAGCCTACATCATAAATGGGACATAAAGACAGAATAAACAGGCTCTCTTTTTTTCCTGTCTTCATTGAAACAATATACTGTACTTTACAATATATGACTGCAAATATGTATAAATAAATATTTCCTCCATAGTTTTTTCTTTATTTAGTGATCCAGATAAAATGTCCCACACCCACCTGTGGATCATGACCCAGACTCAGGGAATGACCGCTCTAAAAGATTTCAGCTTATGTTGTTTATTGTGAGTTTGCTGTTAATTTATTGGTTATTAAGTTTTTTTTCTTACGTAAATGTTTTATTTTGTGTGTGAAAGATTTGTATATATTTTTATTTTTAATGAAATAAAACCTAAATCTAGATCACTGCAAGTTCTAATTCCCTGGATAATAAACTAATTTCAGAAATTATATTGTATTAACCAAGTTCAGCCTTATACCATCAGAAATTCTGTCACAATTAATTCATTCAAAACAAGAAGAAAAAGTACTGCTGAACTTTCAGTCTCAACTTTTAATAACAAGATGAAAAACAGGTCCTTAAACTCCTCATAAAAATTACAATTTCGGCATAAGAAGAGACAATCAAAAACTCCAGAAACACTAAATGAACCTTGTGGTTAGATTGTTTAGTCAGTTATTGTTTTCAAGGCCGAGTATGAAAATTCAATCTGAGTAAAATAAGAAAAAACAAAAAACATGTTTCAAACAACTTTGAGACAGGCTGACATTAAGTGGATATTAAATCTCTAAATGAAGTTAAACACAACAGACCACACTTCTACACAGTCTACAAAATCAATCAATCACATGATGAAATAATTCTTTGAATAAAGGCTGCTCCATATCCACTGGTATGAAGACAATGTAATTTATTCATAAAAAGTCTTGATCAGTTCAATGTGGATAGAAAGTGAGTTAAATCATTTGGTCATGGCTTAAATTATATTTCAAAACTCAGTATGAGACTAAACAACTGTTTTGATGAATGCTCCAAAACATGAATAATTGGACACACAAATGCTATTATTTTGAATACAAGCTGATACTATCACTACCCTGATATGAGGAAAATGTAATTTATTCATAAACTCAGTTTAATGTGGGCACAAAGTGAGTTAAATCATTTGGTCAAAGATTAAATTATATTTTCAAACCAAGTATGAAACTAAATGGTTGTTTGGATGAATGCTTATTCAGAAAATTCCCACTTCTACACAGAAAAAAAATAGTATTTTGAATAACTTTTTTGAATAAAAGATGATCATTGTTACTCCACTGGTATGCTGACAATGTCATTTATTCATAAAAACTCAATTTAATGCGGGTAGAAAGTGAGCTAAATTATTTAGTCACAGATTAAGTTAATTTTAAGATCAGCATGAGACTAAATGACTGTTGTGATGAATGCTTATGCAAAAAAAAAAAATCCCACTTCAGCACACAAACAATATTATTTTGAATAAAGGCTGATTACTATCACTCCACTGGTATGAGGAAAATGTCATTTATTCATAAGAAGTCAGTTTAATGTGGGTACAAAGTGAGTTAAATCATTTGGTCACAGATTAAATTAGATTTTAAGACTCAGTATAGTGAATGTTTCTCAAAAAAGTTCCCACGCAAAGTAAAACCAAAAGTGAACATAGGTCAAAGACTTGATTGGATTTGTCGGCTGAATTATTTATTTTGGCATTTTAATATGGTATAAATGACGGACCAAGATTTTTATTATTAGAGCTTTAATGTGTTCAGGAACAGGCCAATAGAAACGTTTCAGACTCGTCCACTCCTGCCTCTCTGTCCCTTCAAAAGCCATTCAAAAATACCATCAGAGGGACATCTCCCTCATTCATTCGCTGCTCATTTACAGAGAAACACTGTGCACACACACACACACAGAGGGAGAAGGGTCCATGCCCCCCACCCACACACACACACACACACTGTGTTACGTGCAGGCGGACAAGACCCCCCTTGTGGAAACTGAACACCACAATCTTCCTCCCTTTAGGCATCCCCTCTCCCCTGCCCTGAACCCACCCTGTCCCCTGCTGGCCACTGTCCTTAACCAAACACACAACACACAAACGCATGCGTGGACGCACACACACACACAGTACCCGACTTTCTCACACTAACCCACACACACTATACAAACACTCTCTGAACTTTAATATCGGATTATGTTTCAGCGATGCACGTGCGCGTGCCACATGCAGACACACACGCTTTGCTTTGTGCGCCGGTCCTTCTGAAA
This sequence comes from Lutjanus erythropterus, assembly GCF_056507025.1. NCBI lineage: Eukaryota > Metazoa > Chordata > Actinopteri > Lutjaniformes > Lutjanidae > Lutjanus > Lutjanus erythropterus. The sequence goes on from NC_139320.1 coordinate 38,962,487, forward strand.
ACACACACATCCTTTCACTTTCTTTGATGGGCAAGGAAATGCTCACACAAACACATAAACAAGACCTCCATCCCAAAACCCATTACATGTGTATGCTTTTCCTCGAGCTTCAGTTGAGTCGTTCAGGACCTGACGTAGCTCGCGGCTCCACCTCCCCTCCTGTCCTCTCCTTCTTTCTCCCGGCTCAGGCCCTACCTGATTGTCTGCTTGTTTTCCCTGGCGGCTTCCAGCTTCCGTTCCCAGGCTGGGAGGTGGGAGGTGGGAGCGCAGCCTACGACACATACTTTCCACCCCTGAAGGCTGAGGGCCAGTGGCGGTTCCTCCTGTCCACAGGCCCTACAGGAAACACTTAAGCCCTGCTGCTGCCCACCAGCTCCAAACTATACTCCTCTGGCTCAGGCCTCAGGCTGAAGGCGGGAAGAGTTGGGAGAAGTGCAGGAGGGATGGATGAGAAAAAATGGCACACTGAGGCTGTTTGAGGGACAGGGGTGAAAAAATAAAAAGGGCACCAGCAATGTATGTAGTGGTGCACCAGTACACTGAAAGTCATGATGCACTGATGGTGAAACAATCAATGGTTTAGATTGTTTTATTATTTGACTTAAATGGATTTTATACCATGTAGGGAAGCATATATATAATTTCATGTACTTTATTTCTAAGAAACACACATTAATCAACATTTCTTTAAACATGCCAATGTTAGTCAGCTGGCTGTTGGCTGATGTTTTAAAACCCATAAAATGATTAACTTCAAAGAAAGAAGACAACGAGACACAATAAAAAACAGCAACAGCAATGAAACAAGCCATGCAGAGACAAAAGACAAAACACAAGCCATTCAGAGCAACAAGAAGCAGCAGAACACCAGTACACAGCCACAACAAACACAATTTTAGCACAAATAGCCATGCAAACAACACGCAGCATCAACACAGAGATAAGCAGTACTGACCACAACCAGCTTCTGTCACATGCAGGCATACATAGCAGCACTAGACAGTAGACATAGGGACCCTGGAGGACACTGCACTATGTTTTCTCTATTTCAAGGCACCCTATAGAGCACTTAATCTTGGACACCGGGCCACCCTAGAGTGCACTTTATCATGTTCTTGAGAGAGTGCATGAGAGCGAGGAGTGCCAAGATGCAGACTGACAATATGTCCACTCTAATCCAGCTAAATCTGAAAAATGGAAGGTTTTTTACATCTGCCAAGAAAACATTGTGAAATAAGGTCTCCAGAATGTTTGCATCTGAAAATGACCCTGCATTTGGGGGTCACAAATGTGCAATTAAATGGCAGTCATGTAGGATACATTATCTGGGAACCATGAATGTATGGACAGAATTTTATGCCAATCCATCAATAAGATGCTGGGATATTTGATTGGTAGTGATATTATGTTCTCGAACAATCCAATTCTTTTCAATGGTCTTTGGTGTATTCAAACCAAGGAAACTGAGTCATACTCAGTGAGAGCTGTTCTTTTTATGATTGCACCTAAATTTCACTAAAACCACTTGCCAGTCAGAACAGTCAGAACCACCTAGTCAATGCATTCAAGGCAAAGGGTGTGTACAATTTTTACAGTGCAAATCACTAATATTAGGTCTGGAAATATGAGTAATTTAATGCTGTCCACACATTAAAAATGAAATTATATTGGTGTGATTAGCAGAGATATTTCAGACTGGACCGCTTCCCTCCATAGAGCCACGTTAATAAATGTGAAAAGCTCCTACAGTGTAAAGTTCGGCAGTTTGTTTTTGTCATTATTGTGCAAAAGTTCCACAGTAAACTTTAAGCATAATGTAATTCAAATGGTCTGAGAGAAAACTAGCTCCTCCTCTAGGCTCTGTTTTCTAGAGGTAGAAAGTAACTATGTACAAATACTTTCATTTGAAGGGATTATTGATTATTTTTGTTGGGTATCGTTGCACCTATAGCCTTCTCAATATCAAGACTGATTTCACCCTAATTGGATAAGACAAGACAGAAAATATGATTCCTTGGTAAGATAAAAACAACAAAAAAACATGTAACAAGATGAAAAAGACGTAACAAGACAAAAACAATGTAACAAGACGAAAACAACATAAAAGACGTCACGAGACAAGGTAATGTAATAAGACTAAAACAATGAAACAAGATGAAAACATTGTAAAAGGTTTAACAAGACAAATTGATGTAACAAGACGAAAACAAAGTAACAAGATGTAGCAAGACAAAAACTGTGTGCAAGACATACCACAATGAAACAGACAGAGGGAGACTTGACTGTGAGTATCAGAAGTATCTGTACTTTTACTTGAGTAAAGAATGTGTGTACTTTTGCCACCTCTGCTGTTTTCAGGCTGAGACTTGGCCAATCACAGTTCATTAGGGTAGTTGATTGTTGAGTCTCATTCTTAAAAGTATTTGACAACCTGGGAACGAGACTCAACAATCAACTTTCTCCAGAATCACTTACTGCATCTTTAAGTAATCAACGAGAGCAGGAAGAGACAGAATGGAGACCCAGCAAAATAACCAGACACTATCTTTCCAGCTACTCATCAGATGTTAGTAATTAATGTGGAGTCTGAGAGATTCAGTAGGCTGGAGAAGTTCTAACACTGTGAGAAACGGAGGAGTCAAGATGCTGAAGCAAGAGGAGCAGAGAGGAAAGACGGCACAGTGACATATTTTACCATAGGTGTGCTAGTGGAGTAAACAGGTTTGTTTCTTCTGCTTTATTTAATGGTGCACCTGCGGGTCTCTGTTCCCCACCTTTTCCCACTGGGACTTCTTGCCTCCATGTCGACTCTTCTCAGAGTCAGCGTGGCCCCTGTGATTAGTACAAATGACTCTCATTATGTGGTAATGCTGTAATTACATGACCCAAAGTGCTGCCCCGCTGCAGCGCTCTGCAACTTCTATCACGGTGAGTGACAGCACTCGCACACCCACCAGTCTGTGCAACTTGTTACTCATTTGTAAAGAGATAATTTTCCCCCCAGTTGTTTGCTTGCCTCTGGGCTTTTTCATGCTGGAGTTTGTTTTTTTCTGCACTTGGGGCTAAGCCATTCTGTCACTGTCGAGTGTTTGATGTAGTCAGACATGGAGGTGAACCCAAACAATGACGGCGAGGCTCTCATGTTAGATTAGCTCTGTTTTATATGAACTGAGTGCTACGGTAATCCACCCAGATCACATAATGGTAATTTGGTACCCATTTCCTCGTTCAACAAGCTTTTATGTAGGCCCAGTAATCATCTGCAGAGAGTTTGAACTGTACATTATACCACTAAAGCTCAAAACCAGCTGCACAGGCCAATAAAAAGACAAGTAAGGATGTGTTATTAGACATTAGGACTTCTCTACCATGCACTGGGTACATGCACGGCACTGAAAAAAGCAGATTTCTCCAAAATCTGACTGCCGGTTTGCCTCAGAGCTTGGATCTGTGTTTTAGTGGTGAGTTTGGAGGAAACGCAGACACTTACTGTTTCTTGCAGACGCTGCTTAAAAGCAAGAGTGGCTTTTGTAAAACATGGGTCAGTAATAACACACTTCAGCACTGAATGATATCATTTGGCACAGGAACTGAAATTCTGAGTAGCAAATCAACCGAGAAAGCTCCTGGAAACTGCCACTTTATTTTCGTTGCAACCGGGTGATTAACTGCAGATAAATGTAAACCACATATGAATTTGATGGCGAGAGGAAAAATGATTGTCATAAGGTCATGACTATAGCATCAGATAAACGGTTATTACGGTTAGCCAGATAAGATACCACTCGTCACATGACATAGCCCTGCTGATAAAGGAATGACAGAGGTGCAGCACATCATCAACTGTTACACTTCTGCTTTAACTGATAAAAAACTTGCCCACAGAGTAAATGTGATAAGTAGGCTGGGTGGTAGGATGAGATAAATTATACCATAAGATGATTGAGATCAACCAGTACAGATTTTGCTATTATGTTTCTGCTGAAGCTGAAGCTACACCTTTGTATCTCTCATTAAAGTGATAAAAACCTCAATGTTTCAAGTATTTGGGTCATTAAAGATGAGCGAAAACACAGCTGATTATTTGGTTTGTTGTGTTGACGCTTACACCCTGTTTACACTGGATCTGCATATTATCCAGACAATAAAGGTTCCAAACGAGCCTTTGCGTTTAGACCTCATATTTTAATGTGCTCTAGTGAGATTGTTAGAATTAATTGAGATTGGCTCTCCATCCTCTAGAACTTGTGTGTAATTTTTAAACCAGCCTCAGCCTCCATTAAAAAAAAAACATGGAGGTTTTGCGACTTTTGGAATTTGGGGAAACTTTATAAACTTTGCAAAACTCTGTCTATGACAAATTCTTTATTATTTGTCCCCTCTTGTAAATTCAGGAAATGTAACACATGAAGTTATTCCTTTCTCTGGAAGAAAACAAACAAACAAACAAAAAGACCTGTGTCAGTTTGTCCAGGTTTGTTGTAGTACTGGTGTTTTGGCTAGTCTAATAAATTAGATAAATTATCTTAATTATATGCCTTGTTAACAGTAGATCAGCTGCAGAGATGAGGTGACCATTGCCCACACAGTTATTTCTCACTGTGTATTATTCATTTCCCGTTTCACCCATATTTTCAATTTAATTTTCATGCAGTTCAGTTGAATAATGAATCTTTTGGTGCTTGCAAGGCACAGAATAGACAAATAATCAGTAATAAGAGGCATGTCTCTTATATATTAACAAATACATTAATGTTATGTTTAGTATTGATGCCAGCATGTTCTACAGAGTGTGTTTACACCTTTTGGAGATGTGTGCCTACCTACAGAGGTGGTCAGGCAGAACCAATCACGTTCCGATCATGATGCATCCAAACCTTGCATTAATGTGTTCCTCCATGTCTGGATAATGTGTCCGGATATAGACCACATTTTAATATAAGGTGTAAATGGTGTATTAAAGTATGAAAATGGTAGATATAGATTAGCTCTAGAAATCTTTGAAAGGAATAGTGAACAATCCAACAAGAAGGCTGGAGTCCACAGCCAAGGTGTAGTTTTATGAACAAATATCATGATGCAGCTGAAGTGGAGAAAACAAACCTTGGGAATTTTCAATAAAAGCAAACTAAAAGTTGAAGTAAAACCAACAAGTGAAACCCACAGCCTCACATGGTGCTGCCACTGTGGGAAATGCCACAACATTTGGTTTCGACCTCAGTTATACAAGGGCCACAAACATCAGAATCAATAATGATCAAGATGCCACTACTTTTCATGATTAAAAGCTAAATTATGCGTCATGAGGAGGTGAATGCATCATAAAACCTCCACGTCTGAATACTGATTGATCTGCCAAGCATTCAGATCTTTTACTTAAGTAAAAGTAGCAATACAATGTTAATATACGACAGTATAATATTACATGTAAAAGTTCTCAATTCATTTAAATTCTTTATGGGGAGGTATGCAGGGCCTTTAAAGCTGGGGTTGGCAGTTGTTTTTGGCATCACTGGGCAAAAGTTCCATAGTAACTTTAAAGCATATTGTAATTAAAATGGTGTAAGAGAAAACTGCTCTTACTCTTGTCTCTGTTTGGCCAAAGACAGGTCAGTAAGATGGTTGATTGATTAGTCTCATTTCCAAAATCAAAAACAATCAACAGTCTTTCTCAGAGTTGATTACTACACCCTTAATCTATAAGAATGCAAAATCAAAGTAACAAGTAACAACACAGTTAATAAAGTAGTGGGAAAAAAGCATTTTCCTCTGAAATGGTGTGGAAATACAGCATAATTTAGAAATACTTAAGTACAAGTACCCTAAAAATGTATTTAGGGACTTGAGAAAATACACTTAGATACTTTCCATCAACGCACTCACACAACAGCAGAGATGCAATTAGTACATGCACTAAGAAGTGACTGAAGATGTAGTAAAAACAGAATCTAATTTGACAGGATACTTTATGGAACAAGTATCGGCTCTCAAAACAAGGCTTGGCATCTGTGTATTGATAGTTTGGTATCACTGCAATGAGCTGCAGACCTGACCTGGAGATGTTAGATTGTATGGACTCAAACTGCCTCACAGACAGCAGCAGTTTACACTGAGATTGTTTCATTTTTCTTCCTAAAAAAATCTGACTGCATGCCATTGGAATTATTGGAAAGAGGCTGTGATGACATAAAAATATGTCTCATAGAGGCTTTAACCAAGTAGTTTTAGTTGCCTAACCATACTGGATATTGTAAAAACAATTAATGAAAAAAAAAAAACAAAAAAACATTGGCTCTGAACATTGAAAAATGTCATCACTGAACATAATCCAGGGTTTCGCAGAAATGTCCCATATGAATGTTTAGTCTAGAGAGTGGGGTGCATTCACTCTTTGACACTTGGGGCTCATCCAAAGTGCTGCAGACCATCGAGTCCTGTCTAGCCCTGAACTCTGTAAATTCTCCTGTGTACCCCGATCATTATCCAACAGTGGTTTTAACCTAGAGGGTGACCAAGGACGCAGGCTGGGATCTCCAGGCTGGGATTTAAACATATATGCTCTGGTCTGAGGATTACATTCACTTAAGTTAAGTTTGACTGCCCCTCTTTTCTTTTCCCCCTCTCTGTCCAGCCTGGACATGTCATATCAGTTGTTAAATCCTCCTCCTCCCAGTTAAGTTCGAACTACATAGGCTCTCTTTCCACATCCTGATGTAGTTTACACTCATTTTTTGCTGAGCTTGTGTTTGAGCAGGCCAGACAATATGAATGCATGTAATATGAGCTATTTTGAAACATGCACACAGAATCATAAATTAATAATATGAAAATGACAGCATCTGATACAGTTCTCATCGCTGACGGTGATGCATATGTTTACTCAGCTGACATTTTCATAACATGACATAATCTATCATCTAGATGTTAGCTATTAGTCAGCTAAAAGGTTAAAAAGGTGTTGACTGAACTTCCTGTGAAGTGACTTTATCACATGACTAACAGGATAAATTTTTTTGTAACTGTTTCATAATACAGTTTTGAGAGCAAGGAATGCAAACACACCTACCTGTGTGTGTGTTTTTTTTTTGTTTTTTTAATATTTGCTCCTACTTTCCATAATTTTGCAAGTCTGTATTTTTATATTGAACTTTTATTTACAAAGAAAACATCTATTAAATATATAGAAAACGACCTATGATATTTAGAAGTAAGTGAAAATCTGATAACATATTACAATAATCTGGGTAAAGGTCTGATAAACATAAACACTACTTGCTTGTTCATCCTTTTAAAATTATTTTGAGGAGCTCAATCTGATCACAGTAATCAGTTCATTTGCGTTTCCTGTTTATTTGACTTTCTATTCCTGGAAGCACTTTCTGAGCTGTGTTCACCACAAGAGGACCTAGTTTACTGTAAGCTACAGTTTAACGCTGTCTTCTGAAAAACCACAACTGTAATGAGTCAACCTGCATAAAAGATTTAATTCAACTTTCGGTCTATTATTTTTTTATTGTCTCACTGATCCTGCCCCTCACAAAGCTTGTGTTGCAAGACTCAGTTCACGTGTGTGCAGGAGTGGCTTCCGAATCTCAGTGGCTACAAATTTTGTTTCTTTCCTGCATCACCATTTGCATTTTACTGTTTCATGTTTGCTTTCCGCTACATAGATGTTACATCACCGCTGATGAAAACCCAACATTTCCTGATTTTGCTGCTTCATAAGAAAAGCTTTTAAATAACAAAATAACATGGACTCTTAACGTGAAGAATTTATAGGAAATGAAGTGTTTATTCGTTGTTACAGCAGCTCTACTCCAGCTATGCTCATCTTCAGTTAAAAGACACACTTTCAAGCAGGTAGCCATGATGTAATGGATGTGCAAATCCTTGCCATGCTTGGCTGTCAGACTTAGTCAAGCCTGGCCGGCACATGTGTACGGAAACAGTGTATAGATACATGCTTACAATCTGGCATCTGGTCGCTACGTTTTTAGACAGTCCTAGCCTCACATCCTGCACGCTGTTATTGGCGGAGGACTACACACCCACTGTCTAAAGGCTGACACACAGAGACATCCAGAACACAGCAAAATAAAAGAAAATAAGTAAATTAAGAGCGATTATACATTGTTTTCCTTAGAAAATCCTGCTCAATCTGCTTTTAATAATTTGCACATGATTGTAACAATTCCATATTTTTTGTGCTGATGACACGTTTGGATGCATTTCTTACACTGTTAAACTTTGTTAAAGCATTTTGAAGTGTTGCAATGAAAAGTTAATTTATTCCTACCACATGGGAAGAATGACACATGGCGAGGCCAAAAAAGAACCATGTCTGGATGTAAAATCAGGTTGAGGAGCTACTGATTTAAAGCTCAGTCTGGCCTCCTCCCTCTCACTATTATTAGAGGGCGTGAGTGAGTGCACTAATCCTGATTGAATTACATAGTAAACTCACTAACTGGGTATCCAGAGCTAAGACAGTGTCCTCTGTGTACCCTCCACTCAGAGCAGGAAGCTGCCAGCCTTTCTGAGATTAGGCCTGTTTCCTCTCTCCACAGTGCACTCCCAGCGACCTCGCGGCCCTGTGACCCTCTGACCTTCCTCCCGCTATGTATGGCATACACACCATCAGCCGAGGAGTGTGCCAGCTGGCGTGACACACACACACCCTCACCCACACACATGCACAGACACACAAACCTGCCACTAAATCATTCCTCAGAAAATGACACTTGAGTTCCATTCAAAAACAATGTGGCCTTTTCCTGGCACACGGTTGGAATGCTGAAGCGTTCAGCAGACACAACACAGTCACGTATGTCAATACTGTATCCATACACAGCTATACTCCAGTACCCCCCTTTACCCCTCCACGCCTCCCCCTCCCTCTCTAACAAATTGTGGCAGTAATTTTTCCCTCTCGCTGAGTTTTACGAGCCTTAATGTGAAGCACCTGTAGCCACAGAGAGGCCAGACGAGGGCTGCGGGAATCTCTTTGTGACCCAACTTCAGCCTAGGACACACACTCAGGTACATTCACAACTTATATTTCATTGGTCGTCTTTCCTTTGCTGATGATGCTGAAGGTAGACAGTTAAGCATTTTTATTAATGTGGAGATCAACAGCTAAAGCTAAAGTTAAATTCAGTCTACATGCAATCCCTAATAAAAAAACTTTTTTATTGGTCATTACCAATTTGCAAAATACCCAAGTACATATTTTTAACTGAGTCTAACCATGATATCGAAGCAGGACAAAATATCCACTGCTTTTCAGGTCATATTGGGTAACGGAACAACATTTTTCTGTATCCATCCTTGTGAATAAATGCTTTGCAATTTGAATAATGAATACTGAATAAGCTTTTAAAAAACTTTTAGTGATATCTCCAAGTTACAAATAAAGATTTTTCCAGAGAACCAGAGAATTGTTCTGATATAAGGCAAGTGATGTTGCAACAAAGCAGCCTGTAGTTAAGATTCAGAGTTATTCATAACTAACATAACTTTTTTTTTTTAAAGTCAGCCTTGTTTCTTTGTAACTGTTGTTGACTTCCTTGTAACTCCCAACACATGACAGATCGTTTTCCTTCTAAACCTTATAACCCATAAAAAGGTGGATGGAAAGGTGGAGCTTCTTAACCTTATTAATGAGCCTTCCTTCCACTTAGGAAGCTAATAATGCTAACAGCATGGCTCTGTGGGTGGCAAGGTTTGGTGGTCAGTAAATCACTTTGGTCAGTAGAAAGTCTCAACAACTACTGGATGATTGGCCATAGAGTTTTGAACAGATAACCATGGAGCCTATAATCATAATGACTTTGGTTATCACCTGAGTTTTCATCAAGCACCACCAGTGGGTCAACATTTGTTCTTATTCAGCAATACCTCAACATCTATCAAATGGATCGGCACAAAATTTGGTGCAGACATTCATGGTCTCAAATGATGTGTCTGAATGACATTTGCCATTACAGCTTGACTCAACTTGACTCAATGCACTTTTGGAAGAAGTACTTCTCTTGATTTAAGTTTCTCCTGCAGCAGTACCCCTCATGTAGGTAGGATACTGTAGCTAATCGTCATAGCAATGCTTGGTATGACTGCATCATCTTCAATGCAACACAAACACGCAGGAACAATGGAGTCTATTACAGCTCCATTTCCGTTTCCGTTTGACATCCTTTCAGTGGCAACCAAATAGAGGAACCACGTGTATATTTGTGAGGTGCTATTTTTCATATTCTTGGCTGTGAATTTAACGTATGTAGTTGTGGTTTGTGGTCGCTGTCCAGGATGTTGCACAAACTATACTACCCTCCGACCAGTCAGTGGTCTGTAGTTTTTTCACACCACCATTTAGCAGCTCAGCTCACATGGAACGTTGACTGAGATGGTACCCAAAAAAGTACCCGCTACCAGGTGGTATAAACGACATTTGACAATGGAAAACCAAAACAGAGCAAGTTGAGATGAACCATACCATGCAGTGGAAACATGGCAAAAGTTGATGATCTGACTTTTTCTCTCTTGCAGTTAGAAGGTTAGCATTGTTGTTGCAGAGTGAAAAGTCTAGATAACCTTTGGATGGATTACCATGCAGTTTGTTATAGACATTCATGGTCTTTGTGAACTTTGAACTGACTTTCCATCTAAAGCCATCATTAGGTCAAAATTCCAACTTTGTCACATATTGGTATTTCTGCAAACATTTTAGGATAAAAAGATTAGCAAATTGCTTAGTTCAACATTAATTTTAGAAAATAATACAAGCTCAGCATCAGTAACCACCCACTGGAACAGAGGAGATAAAAAAAAAGTGAGGAAGTGATGAAATACTGTAACGCTTCCTCTGTGGTAGGTGCAGAGTCAGGCAATGAAGAAAACTTATAAAACGTCCAACGTCCCATCTGTATATTTTTATCCTATGCCTAACGTCTGACAGAAGTATAGGATGCTGCACCTAAAAATACCAGTGACTGTATACACAGTGCATCATCTCACAATGACTGTGGACAACCAAGGTCACATTTAACACTCCACAAAGTTCATGGCACTTGCTGTTAAATGGAGGGTGACATTCCTTTCATCTGACCGTATGTGCGTGTCGGTGCGTGTGCATGTGCAAAAACGTACTCTATTGAGGCCACATGTAACACCCAGGCACTCAGCTTGCTATGAAAACAAGGGGTCATTAGTCAGCGCACCAGGCTGTAACCTGCAGTTCTCTGAGGTTTCAGGTCAGCTGCTTTCTATTACCTCCGAGGGTTGACTCTATGCGCCCTGTTAATCCCGCCCGAGTCATCAAGTTTGGATACAAACACTGATGCTATTGATGGCCTTTTGCTCTGAGTCACTCAAGAGAAAACCCTCAGACGAGCGGTTGTATACATGTGCGTCTGAACACCAGCTAACCCTTTGACCCGGTCACTGCTGCGGTATCCACATCCATAAAAACTACTTAAATCTCTCACTGTAAAATAATGGCACACGCTGCTATTATTTTTAGTCAACCGTGCACTAGGCTTATGTGTGTGGTTTCTGGACACATCTCCTTTAATTATCAGTAAGGAGCCATAAGCAAAGTGAGCACAAACTCCTATTTAATTTGGCTAATTAAAGCAGGACTGTCAATTGACTCGATTGCAGCAAGGCTATAATTGTCATATGAAGCCTGTCACCACAGTTGCACCGCAGACGATACACAAAACAGGCACTGACTTTGAGCATAACGTTGACTCTGCTGCAAAGGATACAGAGGTGTGTGTGCTGTTTTTTAATGGAGCTTGCTCAGAATACTTTCTTATTTAAGTCATGTTTATTTGGAAATGCCACCAGTTTTCCTGTGTGAGTAAAACTCACCGATATAAATACATCAGACTGCACCAGCCTGGTGACCACAGATGTCTTCAAAAATGAAGAAAAATATGAGTTACACTTTAAGAAAGCAAGGCAAGGGCCAGAGACCAAAGGAGATCAGCAGTAAAGAGGTAAAAAGGGAATAGAATAAAAAGGATTTGACATTCTAGGCATAGACGTATAGGTAACATTGGCATTAGCAACAGAAATGAAACCTACCACACTTTATAATTATGTTTAGAGGTAATAACATATATATAATCTATATTTTGGAGGGATGTTGGGTTGAAACAGGTCTTCAGTTCATTGTCTTTACTCACACACTTAATCCTTTTTACATTTGAACATTTTGGATTGATGACATTGGAATCAGTGATGATGAAAAGTGGATTGGGGGAATAAAGAATAGCAGCAGGTTGATTTACAAGCATATCATGTTTTCCCTTTGATCTAGAGATTTTAGTCTGCGACAAGGCAAGGCAAGACTCCTGAAAATGAGCCTACTAATGATTTCACCTGTTTGAGCCTCGCCTCTTTTCAGGTATGAAAGTTTGGTTGTACATGGTGAAATAAGGGATTTACTTGACATCATGCTAACATGCTAGCCTTTTCAAATGCTACCTGCACTTTCAGACAAAAGAAAGACTCCAGTAGCCAATGTTGTGGGTGGATGTTATGTTTGCAAGTTTGCTGTACTATTGTACTGCTAGCTTAAGACATCAAGTGTTTGTAATATATAACTATAAATGTATGGGTTGCAGTAGGGTTCCAGTTTATTTATGTTGTAGCAAGAAGCCGATTAATATTTGGTAAGCCGTTGATCCCTGGCATGTTATTTTACGTCTGTAGCTTACTGGTATCTGACAGAAATGTTAACCTAAGTAATAGTGTTTAATGTAACAAAAAAAAATACCATTAGATATGTAGTACAGCTGCTATTAATGTTTTGTCATTTCAGAACAGTTAACATAAAGACAACTGAATAAGTGTGCTCATGTTTGGATTCATTAATCTAACGCTTATTATTATTATTATTATTTTAGTCATTTCAAACATCTGAATTAAGTCTGTGTATGTGATTCCATGACTCAAAATGCTCTTCATTTTGGTACTTTTACAAATGCAACTGACATGTAGCCTGCCTTTTATTTACTCATACTAATACCTTCCCTTTCTTGCATTAATTTTTCTTCTGTGCTACAAACTACTCTGTTGCACTTGTGCATGTTCACACATCTACACATTTCTCACACACCTGCTCTCAACCTTTGGTCTGTGGTTTCTTTGGCCCTCAGTAGCTGAGGTCTCAGGCCTCGGATGGTGTTAATCAAAGACTTATTTTGATCCAGGTCCAGTTTACTGAGTGAGGAACAAGTTCAGTCAGTGAAGATATGACTGCAGGGCTGCACAGCTTATTTGAAATGGAAATGAGCGCTGCTTCTTCCTGTCCTAGCTGCCACCAGAACTCACGATGGTAATTCCCCATCTAATTTATCAGTATGAATCAATTCCAAATGAATAGATTATTTCTTTTTTTTCTGCGGAAGGATGCCATCTGTAATGGATCAGAGGCTTGTGAGGAGCTGTAGAGTGTGTTACAGTGAGGTTTGAGTGTAAACCTGGGTTCAGTAGAAACACTTAAAGCCTTTGATAAACATTCTTATCTAGAGGTGAGATGATGAAATATGATCTGCTCAGACAGAGCAGAGAGCCAAAGCCCAAGGGGGGTGTGTATGTGTGTGTGTGTGTGTGTGTGTGTGAGTGAGTGTATACGCGTGTCTATTAGTTTGAAGGCGGTTGTCCCCACATTGCCTCTCTGTCTCTTCATCTGCAGCGCTGAGGGCCTGTTTTTATCAGCTCCATCTCCACAGCTGACAGTAATGTGTGCCCACCCATGTAGTCAACTCTCCCTGTGTATTGGTGTGTGTCTGTGCATTTATGTTAGAGTGTGTGTGCCAGCCAGCAGGCCAAGGCGATGCTCAAACTATTTTGGCTGATTTATAGAGCCTCCTCAGGCTTTGGAGAGATCCCCTTTATGACTAAAGACAGCGAAGGGTCTTTGCAGGGACAGCCAAGCTTCATGACTACACTGGTGCCAACTCAAGAACACACACACATGCGAAGGTATGTGTGCTATGTAGACACAAAGAAACACCCACGCAATACCCCCACCAATAAAGAAAACACTTCTACTCTCTGAATGGACAATGGATCGATAAGTAGAATCTGACTTTTTTCACAAAGGAACATTTTATCCTTTTGGCGCTCAAAACCGCACACACTCAACCAAAAATTTTGGCTGCCTTAACTGTGGTTATGCTACTCAGTTTTTATTTGAAAAACCTTGTCTAATTTCTATTTCTGAAAGTGCACTCACAGTGGGATGCAGACCAGTGTGAGCATGAGCATAATCACTCCAAGTCCATTAAAATCAAATTGACGAACAGGTGGTGGAAAATAGCTGAATTTTATTTTCAAAGAACGTGTCTTCTGATATTGTCATATACACTTAGCACAAGTCTTCATACCTGAATGGAAAAATAAGTCTCATATCAGGTCTTTCTAAAAAAAATTTGATTTGCTATCACTATGGTTATTAAGAAACTTACACCAAAAAATGTCTTGTTTTGTTTTGTTTACCTGGTGTGGTTGAAGTTTTCACCCTTCTGTAGTGATGTGAAGTGTATGCATGGTGTGATCAGTGAAATAACACTTTTTTGTCTCTTTAAGGCATGGATAAATTTATGCAACCAAAACCGCTGGTTAACATTATCGAAAAAATGTTTTCAGGGTAAAAAAAGAAGCTTTTTTGCATTTTTGCCTGATAGCAAAGTCAGATGTTTGTTTGCCCAACTATCCACCAGAGATTTGTGTCTAACACTCTGCAAACAATAGCCACATTTTAGTAGTCAGTCATTTGTCTCGTGTGGTGATGGCCTTGGTGAACTGCTGTGGCTCACATGTTTGGTGCCCACACAGACAGGGTTGCTGCTGCAGTGCTGCTCATGCCAGCCCTATCTTTCTACAGTGAGTTTGCACAAGAGTTTTGGAGAGAAAAAGTTGTAACCAGAATGCAGTGTGATTTTTTTCCCCTTCTTTCAGAGAAAGGGAGAGCGAGAGAGGTAAGAAGGAAGGGAAACAGAGGTAAAGAGGAAAGAGAAAAGAGAAAAATAAATATAGTAACAGATATAGGCATTGAAACTGTTGTGAAAGTTGTCATATTGCTGGTATGTTGTTGGTGTAACTATTATCACATCATTTACTCTGTCAATTTTTGCTGAGAACTGTGTGGGTTATGGGGAAAAAATAGGCTGTATTTATAGATGTAGCGTTGCTATAGCCGTGTGTGAAGCAGGTGGTTTGAAACAGCCCGGCTCATACAGGCTGTGTAGCTGCTCTAACCTGTTAATATATGTGCCGAAATTAAATCAAGAGGTTCTGCAATGCAGTTCTGGCAGTAGTTCAGTCTGTAGGGACTTGGCTTAAACAACAGAGGGTGGTCGGTTCAGGTACAGCGCTGTCTGTGGACTTTTAGCCATAGAGGTGTCGCCTCTTGGACAGTGCTGAGGCACCGAACCTCTAACCGCTCTGGGCGCTCATACATCTTTTCACTGATAGGCCCTGTATAGGCCCTGTTTCTGCATAAACAACAGACAAACATGTAATTTCCCCAAAGAGCAATGAGTAAAGTGTGCCCTCTTTTTCCTTTAAATAGACAAAACAGAAACACATTAAGGAAATATCTTTACCAATTCAACAACACATGCATAACATTTTGAAAAAAACACAACCATTGAGAAAACACAACCAAATCCAGAAATGCTGTAAGTAGCACAAATGCTCAGTTGATAGCAGAAGCTGTTTCCAAGTGAGTGATGCACACTAATTAAAGCACCAATGAGATAATGAAAGATGATCCCAAAATTCCCAAAACTGCACTATGGGTTGTAATACTCAGACAGGACCTCATGATGGCAAATATTTTATCTTTTATCGTGGTGATCACACAGTAAACAGTAGAAATACACCACTTACATCACAAAGTAATCACCAGCAATGCGAGCTTGTATGAAGTTGAACTTTTTTGTCAGGTGACCCTGCGTTGGCAGTACCCCCTTCGTTGGTGGCCCAGGACCAATGAAGGAGAGGGCACTTACTAGCCACCGTTCAACTTTCTAATTTTTTCTGAGCTCTCACTAGCATGTTGTAATCAGAAAAAAAAATATAATATTATATATTATATAAAAACTAATAGGCGTACCTTTAATTGAAAAAAAATGTAGTGTAACAGAGGCAGGAAACAAGGGGTAGAGAGAAAACTGTGACATATAACAAAAGTCCCTGGCCAGAATAGAAACAAGGATGTTGTGGTTAATTAATGTCTTACCAAGGAACCACTAAGATGCCCTGAGCTGAGACGATCTTGAGTAAAGAGTGAACTTTCACACAAACAGTCAATGCTGTCACCATGTCAAAAGGTTACTTATCAGGAAAATGCGAACATGTTGTGTTGAAACTGGCCTGGCACTCTTAAATATGTTTTTTTTTATTGTTGTCTGACATTGTTTAGTTGAAGCAGATTGTGAGCCTGGCCTGTGGGGCAGCTCATGTTTCAGTTGGCTGTTCATGGCCAGTTGAATTTTTCATCTATCACTGATTCTTATCAGAGCTGAAAATTGGGCCATTTACGTCCCACCCAGGCGTTTAGCCAGTTACCACCGGGGACCAGCATGATTCACAAACAGGAGGCTTTTTGCTATAGAAATTCTTCTATGGAGATAATCTGCCTCCTGAGGCCACCAGCTCCCCTTATGTGGTGTTTTACTGGAGCCACGTCGTTGGTTCTTGAGAAGGGAAGTCTACCCAGCCAGATATGAGAGCACCATGACCAGGACACCGGGGTGACGAGAGGCCGGCTGAGGGCTGGAGGGAGGTAAGAAGAGGAGGAGGAGGGGGGGGGGGGGTGTTTGAAGTGGAAAGAGATCCTAGAAGCATTTTATAGCTTTTTCTTATGCCCTTCTGCAAGGGAGAAAGCAAAGGGGTGTCGTTTTTTTCAAACACATAAAGTTTGAGATTTTGATGATTTATAGAGAAAGGAAGAGAGAGGGAGAGAAGGAGAGAGGGAAGAGAGGGAGGGGGTGGTGGCAGGGGGGTTTAAACATGATGCAAACCATTTGGAGTGGGGAGCGGAGGTTGCCAGCACAGCCTGCTCTGTTTAAACTGGAGAGGAAGTGACCGTATATACAGCATGCCAGCAAACTCCCTCTCCCTCACTGTCTTTCTCTATCTCTTCTTTTTCTTCTCTCTCATACACACACACACACACACACACACACACACACACACACACACACACACACACACACACACAAATCTGAGTTTCAGAAGCTCAAGAGAGAGTGTGCACACATGTCAGTACAGACTCACATCCACAGAGGTCAAATGATGGCCATTGGTTAGAGAGCGTGTTTGTTATTGTAATATTATGTTTCTTTACATCACCGTCACCAGGCCCATCACCGTTATTATCATTATTACTATTATTACAATCTGGAAGGCTGGGGGGTACAAGGGAGAGTGAGAATAAAGGAGCGCCGGGGGGAGAAAAGAGCCAAGAAAAGAGAGACTGAAAAATGAAAAGACAGAGCAAAAAGGGAGGAGAAGAGGTCAGCGTTTTCCCTCAACAGCCGTCCATGACTTAATCTTATTCCGCTCTATTGAGACCTTCCCAGGAATGAGGATTTGTTGTAAGAAGCGAGAGACACAAGGAAGGAGAGAAAAAGATGAACAGTGAGGAGATGATGGAGAGGAGGGTGATGAAGAGGTGAAGGAGAAAGAAAGAATTAGAGTATGATGTATGGGGAGCTTGTTGGAGGTTACCCAAACTCACCTTAAAGGATAATTCTGGTTTACTACAACTTGTGTTGTCGCACTTTTGATCATAACTCCTGTTGGTATTAATAACATTGCACTCGCCAAGTCAGAGGATGAGGTTGGCGATATTCTATATTTTTGTTAGTGTCAACAAATCCCATGGAAAGACCAAAATCAACAGTGCATTGGTTCCGTTTCTCAATACGTCCCGACTCCCCCAGCCTGCCCGTGGCTCTCAGCCCCGGGTCCATTCTTTCCGACTGGAGGCATAAAACTTTTAACAGTTCACAAAAATACAGTGTCAGATTGTAGCGGACTGTTCTCAGCTGCAGATTTAGTGCGCTAGCTAGTATTTATGGCAGCAGGACCGTATCAACTCAAATTAAGCTACAGTGCCAATGTACAGCCTATTGAAGTGAAGGAACATGTTGTCCAGTGCAGCATATTGAGCTTCAGACTTATAACTCCCGTTTTGCTTTCTATCACTTCTTACTTTTCTGCTGAACATGGTTTCTTGTCCTTGGAGTGGTGCCACTTCTTCATCCTCTCATGTTGGACTGAGGGCAGACTACAGCGACTCACTATCACCTCCGGAGGTGCAAAGTGGCATTACGTGTCAGAACGCTAGACCTCTGCGACACAACACAACATAATGTCAAAACTGTTATTTCTTCACATTCTCTTGATACATTTTGAATGTTTTAAGCTAAAATTCTTACATATAGTTCCTTTAATTGCTGAGATCTGGAAAGGTGACATTGTTAAAAAGACGTCTCATTGGGCAAAAAGACAGTGATACATGTTTTAAACAAACCCAAGCAAAAGTTATTTGGAAAGAAAACCATACTAAGCTAAATTATAACTCAAAGTTCAGCCGTCCCTGTGCAGTTTGACCTACTGTACTCTACACGCACTATTTTCATGTGTGAGGAGGGATGATTGCTGACATTTCAGGTACACTCACTTTCCATTTTGCCTCCTTTTTTTTTTTTTTTAATAATTTGACTTAACTGTTGACTTGTTTACAACCTGTCCAATCTTTCAACCTCATAAATTTCTGTCTAGCCTGCTTCCAGATCGTTGATTTGCTGCCCACATCCCAGATGCCTTGTCAAGTTGCACAGAGCAGACTGAGCAAGGCAGGAAGTGAGACACAGGAATGGCAAAGAGAATCCAGTCAATTTTCAAAATAAAAGACTCTCTGCAGAGTCTGCAAAAAACAACTAGGCAATCTGTTTACACATGGTAGAAGCACAAAAATCAAAGAAAAATGACAAAATCAAAAAAGTCTGTGCAAGTCAAAGTCAGGTGGGCAAAACAATCCACTTTCTGAAACGCTAATGGGCATGAGGCAGAGGAGGCTGGATCAGAACCACAATGCTGGTGCAACATACCTGGTGGAATCAAGGCATAAGTTGACTCGCAGGAATAACAACACTTAAATCGACATATTCTTAACGTTAAACACTCCTTGATACCATGACAACAGCCACCGAATCAACTGAAAGTGTAAGTGACTAAAATGAACACCATGATGAAACAAAATGGCAATTCAATCTGATCATTAGGTCAGTTCCTTGCCCCCATGGGGGATATATTAGAAATTTTGCCATGTTCACAGATCTAAGCAAAGCAGAAATAACAATAACATGTCAAAAAATAAGGCTCAAGTTCTAATAAATTGCAATCATCCTTTAAGTAATTGTGTCTGCTTCCCTCATGTGCATTTGCATTGCATTGTTTCAACCATCTGTACTGTAATGGTTCTCAATGAAGCGTGAATCAAACCAAAATAGAACTAATATTCCCGACACTCTTTTGGGGGTTTTTGCAGAGCAGACACACAGAGGCCACCTATTTCTGTGGTGTCTGCCTCTGCTGTGGTGAGCCGGTCTAGACCTCACTAAACCGGAGCACTGTGGTCCGGTGATGTCATCCCAAAGAAAACACTGTACAACTAATTGGTTTATGATCACCTCCAAATTGGCTCCCAGTGGACTTTATCAAACTGAGGGGCTAACATGAGTGGAAAGGTTACTTGGCAGTTCAGAGGTTTGACAAGCTGCCCTGCTCTTCCATTTTTAGTTCAGAGGGAAAAGAAAACTAAGCACTAATATACCAAGTGCTCATTTTTACTGGTGCTGTTCTGTATTTCCAAATGAATTCTTATAAAGAGGCTCATAAAATTAAACCCAATAAATGGAAGTGGGCATGTAATCCCAAAGTATGCTAATGCTATGCTAGTAATAGCAAAGTAAAAGGAATATTAAATCATGGGCCCCTGCATTTGGCATCCTTTAACTAATGTCAATTTTATGACTTGGTATTCATGATTTGAAACTTCAGTTGGATTTGAGAGAAAATGAAAATGGACTATAGACAATAATGGTCTCAAAAAGTTACAGTGATCCTTACAGGAATGAAAACAAAAGGGTTTTTTGGTTGATCAAACACTTATTGTCCTATATCTTTTTAATAACACTACTAATGTAAAAAAATGCCATAGATAAGAAATGGTATATGATGACCACCAATTTTCATACCGTGGCATACCACTGCAACCCTGATCATTCCAGACCCTCACTCTCTGTGGTTGTTCATTGAGGATGCCACAAAGTTCAAATACCAGTAAGATTTATAAAGTGAAAGCAGATTTCTTTCATGTTGAAAATAAAACTCACCTTTTCATGTCACTGTCTTTTACCTGGTTTATATATTGATTTAAAAGTGGAAACTGGGGTGGATCATCAGAATTTCGTAAGACTTGACTTGTGACTTGCTTGACTTTTTGCAGGAACTCGACGTGACTTGATTCCAGAGGTTTCAGGTATCTGTACTTAATTTGAGTATTTATTTTTCTGACAACTTTTTACATTTTCTCCCTTTATTTTTAACATATCTGTACTTTCTGCTCCTTAAATTTTCGAAGGAGGCTTGTTACTTTAGTTTTAATTTGAGAGCAATTATTAATTCTTTTTGTTTTGCATCATTGCGCCACCTTGTCAACATCAAGACTGATTTCGACCTAAATGGATGGTACAATAACACATTAAAAAGATGATTCCTTGGTGTATCCATCAGTGCACGGAAAAATGGACATCACAAGATGAAAACCACGTAAAAGAAAACAAGATGAAAATGAGGTAATAAGACGTAACAAGATGAAAGGACAAAGGATGTAACAAAACACAAAAAGACGAAAACAACATAAAAAATTAACAAGACTTAGAAATGTTCATCTGAGGTCTACTTTTTACTTTTATACTCAAGTTCATTTCAGAGCCTGACCTTTTTCACTTTGACTCGGATAAAGAAGTTGAATCAGTACTTCTGCTTTTACCTGAGACTTTTTTTTTAAACACAAGTATCTTTACTCCTACATGAGTATTGAATGAGTGTATTTTTGTCACCTCTGTTTGATTCTCATCACTGAAACCTTGGACTTGTTTTAGACTTCAAAACTTGAGACTTGTGTGTGACTTGCACATGTGTGAATCGCTCCCACCTCCGCAGACTGATGCTGAACATAGCAAAGTGTTTCTTAAAGAGACTAGACTCATTCATGATTCAGGACTTTATTGCCATTTCGACGTGGTTGCTAGGAATTTGCTTTATTGAGCTAAAATAAAGCAAAACAAAAACCTCAAGACATCCCATAACCACACTGGAGACATAAAACAAGTGGTAAAACAACATAAAAATTACTATTATAATAATGTATTGCTGTTCTCTCTGTCCTTATGTGGAGGTAACATTTAATTACCACCAAGTACATTCTTCCACTCTACACGAGGATGCACAACACAAGCTGTAAATGCTTCAGAGTATGCAAACACACGCCCACACGTGTGTGTGCCTGTGCGTTTGAGTGTGTCCATGTGCGTGTGTGTGCCGTTGTGTTGCTGGTGGCTCGGCTTCAGGATTGTGTCGAGGCCGTCTGTAATAAATGTGCCCGGGTGAGTGGGCCCAAAAAGATATATCACAAACAGGAGGGGAGGCAGAGTGCACAGGGGAAGGAAGAGGATGGAGCAAGTGGGGGCGAAAAGGGATCGGAGTGGGAAAAGAAATGAAGAAGAAGAGAAAGGAGATGGGGGAGAAAGAAAGGGGAGGATCGATTGGTGAGGAAAAAGAGAAAGGGGGGGCAGGGGGCTGCTTTCTCCTGGGTCCTGCTATGTTTCCCATTATGTAAGCCCTGGTCACCGGCAGCATGCCAGCAGGCAAAATAAAAGAGTCTCTCTGGCTTGGCACGGCTCGTATTTTCCTATCCTCGGCACGGGGTCAGGGAGGGGTCAGGCAGCTGGATGGGGCGCTGGGGGGATTGTGGGGTCTGGGCTGGCCTCCAAAACCCAAAAGGCCCAGGGTTCAAGTACCAGCTGAAAGCAATCAGGGGGAAATCTGGGAGTGCCACAGCTGCTCGCAGCAGCGTTGTTCTGTGGCTCAACTTCTCTCTCCCTCTTTCTCTGACTCGCTCTTGTCCCACTTTTCCCTTCTCTGTTGCCTGTTCTATCCCCCCTCCCCTCACTTTTTTTGACACACACACACGCATACACACACAGAAAACTGCATACTTTAAACATGAAGCCAGAAGTTCATGTATGCTGGTATGTGTGTGTGTGTGTGTGTGCATGTGTGTGGGCGCATGCAGAAGGGCTGTGTTTGTGTGTATGCTGATGTGTTTGCATGTGTATTTGTGAGTGTGAGCGTGTGTTAGGGGGTTCACTGAAAAGACAAAAGGCATAAAAACAATCGTAGCGGTCCCGTCTGCTTAGACCACAGCGAATCCTACACTGCGACATTGTGTGTGTGTTTGACCGCAGAGCCCGAACATTTCTGTGAATGTGCATGTCTGCTGCTGCTGTATTTTACATCAGTGTGTATTATGAAATTCCATCAACTCACTCTACACACAAAAGTCACGGTGCTGTAAAAGACGTTTAGCTTATGACATTTCACTTCAAATCCACCCACTGCACGCCGACTGTACCCTGCAATATACAAAGTGCCAGCGTAAAATGAAGGATAAGAGGCATATTGAAAGCAGGTGGGGTGAATTTTCCTGCTCTGGTTTCAGTCTAATCTTTGCCTCAGAGGGCACAATAAATGCCAACAAATACAATACCATTCTCAGTGATTACTTCCATCCTTTTTGGAAAGTTTCTCACTAGTCGAGTCTTTTTCCTCTAAGATGACAGAGTCTGTATCCACAGGGCACCAGAGGTCACTGAACAGTTTGATGAGCCTGAAAACAATGTAAACCTTACCGTACACCGGCGCCAGCTCAGCAACAAGATCTAAACCCCACTGAGCAAGTATGACTGACCTGAATGGTGAATATAGGTACATTTTCAGTTACCTGTTGTTATGTGCCTTTGTGTGACTAGAAAAAGATACAATAAAGGCTGATGGACAAAGATTTTTATGAATCTTTCTATATGTATATCTTGATATTGTGGTACAATATCAGCCCATTCTCACTCATAGCATGTAAAATACAGCAGCTTGGTCATTACCTAATCCTTCAAACTATGCTAAACTGAAGGTACTCCTCTAGCATCACTTCTGGAGGCGCACCTCAAGAGTT
Organism: Lutjanus erythropterus; assembly: GCF_056507025.1. Taxonomy (NCBI): domain Eukaryota; kingdom Metazoa; phylum Chordata; class Actinopteri; order Lutjaniformes; family Lutjanidae; genus Lutjanus; species Lutjanus erythropterus. The sequence continues at coordinate 38,985,810 of NC_139320.1, forward strand.
ATGTCAAAGTCAGTGGACATTGCATCAAGAACAAGACAGTCCGTGCATGGAGGAGGTGGGGTAGCTGGATGGGTCAAACAAAGAAAGGACTTTCACCCTGGTCTAGTCTGAGTTACATAACAATATGTAAACATTATGTACGTTAATTTAGTTAATCCATGATCTATGTACAAATATATATAGCACAAACAAACCAAAGTAGTTTTGTTGCCTAAACCTAACCAAGTAGATTTTGTGCCTTTATTTTAAAAGCCTACCCAGAAATATTTGTTATAGCTAACTTGACCGCAGAGTCCTGCACTTGGAGTGCTTGATAGTTTGACGAATAGGGCCACTGACCAAGCTGCCATATTTTTGGAGTTTGGTGTGAGAATGTGTTGACTCTGACTCTTCTACTTTTGGCAATACATTGTGAACATGCCTCTCTCTGGTAGATCTCTCCATTCTACTGATAAGAATCCCTCCCTCAACAAATGAATAAAAAGAGGATGGACGCCAGGAGTTTACATAACCACAGTATTCAATTCACATTCATGGCATTTGCAAATTCTCACCACCATCATGGCAACAGTGGGTCTAAAATTCAAGTTTGCACTTGGCCTTTGCACTCACTACACAGTGTTTTTGAAAGCTGTGGGCAATTTGGCTAATCTCATCTTTTTGGTCTGCGTGCATAAGCTAACTTTTGTATTTCTTTCCAGTGCAACGTTGACCCATTCTCAGCTGCCCAAATGGCCAATAGTCAGGCCAATGTCCAGATGGCAAATCTGTCACCGGTGTTGGCGGTAACACATTAAGAGTACTCAGATTACTTTTTTGTTGTAATGAGCAACGTAACAAGTTGGTTTGGCAACTCAAGTGCTCAGTTATTCAGTTTAGTTTTCAAATAAGCAATACATTACTGTTGTAGTGCATTTTCACCACTGCAAGAAGGACTACTGCCTGCACTTTTAACTAAATGAGACTCTGAGGATTACTTTTTTGCATTTGAGACAGAGGACAGACAACCTATGATCTCGGTGGACCCTGAAATTGTGAAGTACCTCAAGTTGGTTCTTGATAAGGATATATTGGACAAATTCCAATGATCAAATCTTTGTTTGAGTCAATACTCCCAACGCTGTCCAGACTAGTGCGCCTGAAACACTTTTTAGCTCCGGAGGTCTTGTCAGAGGAACTGACAATCTGACACTTGTTTTGAAAAACTTCTCCTGCGTTACAAAAGAGTAAATTCCAGCGAACACTGGCTGGGTGAGTCTATGTGATTTGAAAAGCCTTTTATAGTTAGTATGTAGGCATATTTTTTGATTTGGTAACTGATTCATTAGTTGCATATTGAAACATGATGTACTGTAGGCTACAAGGCTACAAACCTCTTTGTTTAAATAGAGGCAGCTGTGTATTATGTCTCTGCCCAGTTTGCTGTTAGATTGTCAGGACATGCGCAAGGGATTGCAAAGGGGTTTTCATGTTTAGGGAACATAAAACTACTCTAACGAATTACTTGTAGAAGCTACCCAACACCGGCAGCAGAAATTAAATGCTATGATGGTGCTCAAATCATTTTTTAATCATAAAGTTTTAAAGTGTTTAACCTGTTGTATTAGGATCAGTGGGAAACTACAGTGCATGGGTCAGGAGTACTGACAAGAGAATTTACCTAGCATACATGTGTTTGATGGTGGGGGGAACCAGAGCATTCAGGGGAAACCCACTCAGGGGCAAACATGCAAACGTGCACAAAGAAGGATTCAAATCTACCACCTTCTTCCTGTTGTGGAAGTGCTGTGCCACCATGCCCAAGTCATGACCCTCTTCTCAAATACAGTTACCTAAAGGTAGATGATGGAAACGCATTGCCATAAATTCAGAAATTTCCTTAAAACCTGAGCCACATTTAATGGAAACCAAACAACTGAAACTCATAAACGCTCACTGCGGCTAGTGAGGTGCTTGCAAAATATCTACGGCACAAAGAGAATGCAGCTCATTAAAAAAACAAGCAAAAGTTAGACTGGTGACACCAACAACATTGACCATGTTGCCAATTGTGTCAAAACTCATGAGTTGCACCCTTAGACGACATTTTCCAACACCATCAATAAACCACAGTCAGTGGATTTCTAGCAGAATAGTGATGTTGCATACCTCTTAAAGTGTTACAGACACGTGCAAATGTTCCCCAAATGTGCAATGAAGCTGTTTTTGGCAGATTGCAGAGGCTAGACACCCCATTAAGACACCTTATGTTTGCCCTAGCACTTACCTGTAAGAGCGTACTTATTAACACCATCTTATGAGAAACACTTGCTGTGAAGCCTCTCATCAGCTGAGAGATTAGCAGCTACAGGACCATTAAACCTTCTCCAGAGCCTATTCAACTCATTATGTTCGAGAGATAGTGCAGAGCATTCAGGAGGGCCATTAAGCTTTGCATAATGTTTATGATGGGCCATGGATCTCTGTTATGTCTCGCTTAATGTGCAGAGCAGATTGTCTCCTGGCCTGCTGTGCATCCACCGAGCTGGCACCGCCGCTGCTGCCAGAGCAAGACAAGCCAGGCCTTATCATCTGTATTCCCTCCGTGCTGGTCTCTGGACTCCCTCAACTCGTGCCCCCCATCCAGACACCTGGGAGGAGGAGGAGGAGGAGGAGGGAGGGAGGGAGAGAGGAATGGAGGGGGAGGCAGACGGATAGAGCAGCAGTGTGATTGAGAGTGGCAAAAACAGAGGAAGTGATAGAGACAGAGAGCCAGCCAGCTGAGCAAGACCCCAGACACAAAGGGCTGGATGACACACACACACATGCATGCAACACACAAACACGTATTCGCACTCAGAGGAATTAAGGTTCTAAGTAGAACCAGCTTGTCCCAATAGGAAAACCCTTTTTGGTTCCTGGTAGAACCTTTTACAAAGGTTCCACTCAGGCCCTTTTCAGAAAGTTCTATTTAGAACCCAACATAAAGGATTATACCTAGAACCATCTGTGAAAGGTCTCACTCAGAATCCCTATGAGAGGTTCTACAGAGAACCCTTCTACTGAATAGAGAATTTGTCCACTTTCTAAGGGTGCAACCAAAGGGGTCCTACTGAGAACCTTTTTATATGCCAAGAGTTTTATCTAGAACCGAACCAGTTGGTTCTATTGAGAACCTTTTTAATATTCCAAGGGTTTTACGGAGAACACACCCAGGGGGTTCTCTGGAGAGTTCATTTATATAATGGTGCAAGTAACCCTTGACAAAAGAGTTCTTCATAGACTCCAACAGCCCTTCTTTCAAAAAGGGTTCTCTGGATGAACCTGTCTGGATGTTCTCAGTGGAACCTTTAGTGTTACAAAGAATCCTTGACAAACCCTCTTTTCAAAAAGGGGTTATTCAGAAGCAAATGGTTCTAGGTAGAACCTCAGCCCTCCAGGAAGAACCCTTTTGGAACCCTTATTTCTAAGAGTGTGCACATACACACACACACACTGACATATGCTCACTGATGGTCCGAGTGCAGGGGGGACTGACAGATAAGACTTGTGCCTGGGGCATGTGCTGGAGGAGACACCCACACTCGTCCGTCGATCCGTTCCCTCGCTCGGAGTGACGGAAGGAGCGGGGCTGGCTGTCGTCAGCCTGGCCCAGAGCAGGAAGTGTGCTGGGGATAAGGCGGCCATGTGGCAGGATGTTATGGATTTCTAATTAGAGCAATTCATCTGTCAGCAAGGGCGCGCTTTCACTGGAGCTTTCTCTCTGGCCCTGCTCTCGCCGGACCTCCATACTTCACACTCCCAGCTTCGCCCGCACTTTACACACACATTCTTCACCCGGGGCGAACATGAACACGCACACATGTCCCCAGAGACTTCACAGTCATTGCTTGTCCAACATAGTTCACCTCCAACTCACTATACCAGAACAAATCATTCAATCACCACCACTCACATCCACCAAACAGCCCAAAACAGACTGAGAGGATCCCCTGAGAGAGCTCATTCTTCAACAGTGTAAAACCATGACTAAGATAAGGGCTTGCCAGCGCAGAAGGTGGAGAGGGTGGGAATGAAACCAGTTGTCTGCACACATAAACACCCCATGATGCAGTATTCTCAGCTTGCCTCAAGGCGAGTGTTGCAGCAAGTGCGCTGTTCCCTGGACAAAAGCAATAACGCTAAACTGGATGCTCCAGTCGTCTTGCAGCACAGAGCTGAGCGAGCTCCCCGGGGAACAGACCCTGCTATTGTGTTACACCAGATATCCTGCTGCTGCTCTTTTGGACAGGAGCTGATAATCATACAAATAAACAAACAAAGGGGAGGTGTGTTATATGGCTGACATGTGTGTATCTCTCTCTCTCTCTCTCTCTCTCTCTCTCTCTCTCTCTCTCTGTGTGTGTGTGTGTGTGTGTGTATGAAACAGGGACCTGTAATAAACTGATAATGACAGCAGTCAGTTTATACATCTGAGTTTTTGTGTGGTTACATGATCAGTCGATTTATTGCCCAGTTAACAACAATTGCCATGACATTTTGAAAATGCATTCATGGCCCACAGGGGATGAATCCTAATGAAGTTTGTGATCCCCTGACATTTCATCTATGCAGGTGATAAATTAAATACAGCTATATCTTCTTCATTGACATACAAACTTGGTTGACTCCCTTACTTCTCCTTTTGTGACTTTTTTGTTTGTTCATGGGAAATATCTTTACCAAATATGGGATGGAATATCATGAACTGTGGAACAGACATTCATGCCCCCCTCAGGATGAATTGCTCGCTCAACTATTTCGTTTAGCACAATCATCAAAATTTCAGTACTTTGGTTTATGGTCATCAACAGTATAAAACATGGATGTATTCTCTGTGGTTGTTGTCTTAGCACTGTTGGCTAAGTCCCAGCCAGTGAAAAAAATGGGCAGAGAATAGAGCATGGGTGGAGCTGAGGCAGCCGAGCGAGGCGTCTTCCTCGCAGATAATCATGCATAACTTTAAGCCTTAGATAATGTTAACAGTTGAGTTACATAAAATTCACCCTCTGCATGAATGTCATGAATGGTACACGTATGTTTCTGATGTAAAACTGGACATTTTAATATGGGAGTCTATGAGGACTGACATACTTTTGGAGCCAGCCTCCAGTGGCCATTTCTGGAACCACAGTTTTGGCACTGACTTTGTTTTTCAGCCCTGGAGGTAGTCACTTGTTTATGACTAAATACTTGCCAAACAATGACATTCCCATCAGCCTCAGTTGTATTTTGCATATTGCGCTAATTAGAAAATGTTTGCAAGATGGTACACATTATACTAACTAAACATCAGCATCTGTATTGTGCACCTGTAGTAGAATGCATCATATGTTAACTGTAGCTGTACCACTCTCTGAGGATATTTAGGTCAATCAATGACAATGCCTCATTGTCCCGCATGCAGCATGGCAAAAATAGTCACATCTACAGATAGTAGCAATAAGAATAATAAAAATGAACAAATCAAAACAACCCAAGCTAATAAATATAACGAAGTAAAAAAAATAAAAACAGCAATTCTTTAACAATATGGAAAGTATGCTTTGAAGAATTCTTCTTTTATCTATTGTATCCTGCTTTTTCTCTCTTCTACATCAAGACAAAGTCAAGGGTGAAAGTGCAAGAGAGACTGAATCATGAGAATAAGCAGCAATGGAAGAAAGAGCACAACGGGAAACATGAAGCAGGGAGAAGAAGGAAGACAGAGAACAAGAAATGAGGAAGAGAAAGAGAGGGTCAGAGAGAAAAAGGGAAAAATGGTTAGTTAGAGGGGGTGAAGGAGTGATAAAGCAGAAAGAGGGTGTGAGAGAGAGCAGAGTGAGCCGGGTGGGGATGAGGCGGGTGGAGGAGAAGGAGGAGGAGGAGGAGGAGGAGGGAGGCTGTGCAAGGCCGGGAACACAGAGCAGCGGCCGGGGGGATGTTTAGATAGGTGCAGGCTGCCACTAGGAAGTCCACGCTCCAGTATAAACAGGCCGCCACACAACCCAGCACTCCCAACTGTGGGAGAAATCTGCCCTGAGACGCACAGAGTGGCGCTGGCCAGCAAAGCGAAGGAAGGAGGGAGGGAACGAGGGAACGAGGGAGTGGGTGGTGGGAGGCAGGGGAGGATGGGTACACGGCCACTTTCAGATCCCCGCAGAATATATACACAGCTGAGTCTGGCCTCTGGACCCATTTCCTCTCGCTTCCCTCTCGCGTCCACGCAGGACTCCTGAGGCCATTTTTGCTGCCCTTATCTCCATGTAATCTCTATCTCATATACCACCCAACACACACACACACACACACACACACACACACACACACACACACACACAAACACACAGGCACACAGACTTTCATGCAAGCGTGAAAGCACACATTCAGAAGTACACACACACAACTTTGTTTGTATTACTATACTTGTGAGGTCCTTTATTAGGCCACGTTTTATCACGCTACACTTGAACTGCAAACCATTTCCTTGCATACAAAACATTAACCATTACTCCCGAAACTGAATCTTTATTTTAAATGTAACTGTAAACCTTGCATGCAAGCAAGGTGTCTAATCAGTAATTTTGTGGTGACAAACTACAGCAAAATTATTATTTATTTATTCATTCACTTAGTTGGCTCTCCATTTGCTGCTATTGAGGTGGGTGGGGCTCTTTCTTGGGTCCACACAAGTAAACATTGCATCATAATGCAAAGCAATTAAGAACTCAAGGAAAAATGAGACAAAACAACAAAAAACAAATAATAATGCATCAACACCAACTTTACCACCAACTGTTTTTTGTATTTGAATCAGTTGTAGCCATCAAATACAAGATTTTCTATCAGCCTACATGAGTGTGTTTTACCAGTAAGGCGTGCATTTTACACCTTTTTTCTTCATCCGTAATATGAAAACAGAAAGTAAAAGTGTGCGTCATCCTATAGTTCAGATATAAAATCAGCGACCTACGGAGCTCTGCAGTCCTTCATGCCATGAATTAAGATTTATTTCAACCAGAGCTGGTGGTTGTTGGAGCAGTAGAAAGACGAGCCAAGATGTTTTTGGTGAGTTTTATTTTGTTTCTGTTGAGTTTGAATGGAGCTGACAATAATCATTTTTTGCAAAATGAGTTTGGTGAATTTGGCAAGAGCAATTTAAACTGCTGCAAATAAAACAGCTATTTCTGGTCAAATCAAGTGTATCTTACTCTTTTAAAAGAAGGTATTTTACTGTAGTGACCCTCTCCATAATATTGTCCACAATAACAATCATAATAACAATCTGAGCTTCGGTGGCAAAACCAAGTACAAGAAAACAAACAAGCGTCACTTGCCCTGTGTGCTCTGCAGGTGCACTCCGGTGGGGCAGCAGTGCATCACTGGTGCTCTGTTTCTATTACTCTTCTCCACTAGTTTTGTGGTTTGTGGTGACTTGATTTGTAAAGTTTGCAGCCAGATATGCTGTTGGACTGTGCTGCATTCAGTGATTCAACAAAAAAAAAAACAAGAGTAGAAACTTAGCCACCACAGAATTTGGTCACAAAGGTTTTTTGTAATTACTACAGCAGCTAATGTAAAAAATATATTTATGGTGAAACATCATCTTGATGCATGCCTCCTATTTAAGTTATCACCAATACTACTATATGAAGGTACAGGATATTTCTTAGTTCTTAAATAGCAGAGCAGAGACATAACTGTCTTGTCCCTCGCCAATGACCAGCCATAAAAGATAACCTGACTATGCAAAGTCCCCTCATCCCTAAGGAGCTTTTCAGCAACTTCATTATTTTAGTTAATTCTTAATGGTCTCATCTGCAGCCTTTCCTGCAGGACCAGGCAGTTGACCTGAAATGCCAGATGGTTTGGAACACAGATCCATCTTGGAAGCCTTCCTTGGAAATTATTGGGGAAAGGGCATGCCCTTTAAAAAACAAATACTTGGCAGATGAATGGATGAACCATTTTACTTCAGCCCGTCAGATCAGCGAATCATTGAACATAGTCAAGCTCTTGCTGAAGCCAGTCAGGACAGGAGTGGAAACATCTTGTCCACTGACAAAAGTCCTCAGCGTCGTTCTTTACTCCTGTTTCAATGAAGAAATACTGACATGCTATAGCAGCACCTGCACTAACCTGACCTGCACTAAGGAGCTGCAATAGCTGTTTCTGCTGTTGTCACACTGTTGCTACTAGTACTTCCTTATAAGATTCTGTTTGAGACGCAAACACATTGAAATTTAAGCAAGCTGTTGCCTTGCAAGATGGATTTTTGGGATAGTAACCGAACAGTTAAACAGCTCACGAACCAGATATTTTTTTTAGGAGGCGGTGGAGACCCAAATGAAAAGAAAAGGAGAGCAACATATTGGACTTAAATTCATCAGGTGTCCAGAAACAGAGCTCCAGATGACTTCCAGTGCTGCTTTGTTTCTACTTGATGTGTACATAAGCGATTGTTTGCTAACACATTTGACACAACAACCTTGTAAAGTAATAACTTGGCAGTGTTTGCCAAAAACATCAAACAATGCTTTTAAGTATTATTTCACTGTATTACAATTTGAGTCACACTGATCGTTTGGCCATTGTTTCTATCAGTTATGACAACATTGTTTCACCAAAGTAATTGGTAAGATCTGGGAGCATGGGTTGTAAACATGTAGCCTGATTACCAAAACCACTGTATTTGTACTTCAAACCAAATGTGTGCTATCCTGAAGCATTGATAATAATCCTACAATTACGGTAGTACAGAAGATCAAAGCTAAATCAAAAAGTTGGTCTCTAACCAGTGATGCATGTTTACAACATACAATTTTAATGTTTGTCTTCACTTTTTCTTCCAAATAAGGTCTGCCAGCTTTGGGGGTTTGTTTAAAAACTGTATGATCGTGTTTCTTATCCTACTGGACTTCTTTTTAGTAATGTTGCCGCATGCCCAAACCTCAGTAATTAAATTAGTGTGAGGAACCTTATCATAACCAACAGAAACAGAAGCAAAAACTATGATAATAACACAGGACACAGGACTTTTTTTAATGCAGCAAGAGTAACAGTAGATTGTCCACACTGTGAAGGAGTTTTCTTATTTTTCTATCCTGATGAGGACATTTGGTCCTCCAAAGTATAGAAACAAAAAGCTCCCGACATGCACTCTCATAAGTGACCACTTACCCACTGAAACACACTAGAAGTCTCACACACACACACACACACACACACAGGCGCACACACGTCTTGTGGTTTTTGTGCAATGCAGAGGGTTTCAGGGGAAATTCCTTTGAACATGAAACCCAGTGAAAATACGGACGGTAAGTGCAGAGAAACATTCCATGAGAATCAACACAACGGCAAACCCCTCCGTCACGTTGGGCGCTCTGACTTCAAACTGACATCATGTCCTGTTGGGTATCATGTTCCCCTGTACATCACCTGCAGGAGAGCACACACACACACACAGTCACGCTCATGTACACACACACACACTGCACTGCATAAAGGAGTCCATCTGCACCTGCACGGCCCAGACACCTCTGAGCTTAGTGAGGAGAAAGGCCAGTCTCACCATGTTTAGTCTGTTCTTCTGGCCTTTCAAAGTGTGACAAGACCCATGAGGGCTGAGGAGTAACTGAGGGGACTTACAGTGTCATGATAGATTCACAACTCTTCTCCTGCAGACATATATCCAGAGGAATATTTACTCAGTCTCTGTCACTGTGATATACTGTAGGCAGAATTAGGCTTGGAAAAAGTCGTTTCATGTTTTTGATTTTCTACTTGCAGTATATTATCTGCTGTTGGAGCAGAATCCAGTAGTGGTGAAAGTATTAAGATCCTTTTCTTAATGTAAAAGTGCTAATATCACACTGTAAAAAATGTCAAAAGAATGTATAATGAGGAAAATGTATTAAGTACCAAAAGTGGTCAAGGCAGAGAAATGGCTCCTGCGATGGGCATGTAAGGGAAAATGAACAGTGAGAAGATCATCATTGTGAAATAAACAACAAAAGGGTGATGCAAGATTTTGAATCACCCTGAGGGATTTTTTTTCCAGAGAAATGACCAGCTCACTGTGTACTACCCTGCTAATGACTCAGTTACTTACCAAACAAAATTGATAATTTGACACAATATATTGATATAAAAATTGTTTTGTTTTATTATTTGTCCAAAACCTATGATGACAGACTCATAAAAAAACAGGATATTAGTTTTGTTGTTTGTTGAAGTTGAATTACAAAATGTTCTTTGTAGGACTGCAAAAATTATTAGTTTCATTATACATTAATCTGCTTGATGAATCAACTGTTTTTTGTCGTTTTTGTAAAAATTCTGATAATAATAAGAAAGTGCCCAAAGTGACAGCTTCAAAATTTTTGTTTTAGATAACCAACATTAAAAATTATTCAAAACAAATTGAAGCGTGAACTCAGTAGAGTGAAGATCTCTGTGCCTACTGTAACACTGTACCACCACCAGATGCAACAAACAGGGATTTTGAATAAAGTTTTTTGGTTTACTATAGTGTAGTCAAACTTTTCCATTTAGATCCATGCAAAGTTTTTAACAGTGTTTTTGTTAGTATAGTCTCTTTCTTGTCTTTAAGATCTATACAATAGTGTAATGGTGTTATAAACAAGCATCCTTGGTTCACCTAACTGTAGACTTAATAAGCAAACAATAAAAAGGGATAATATATCCAAACCTCTCAATTTAAACAATGTTGTTTATCTGGAACATTTTGTTTTCACACAAAAATCTGAGCTGAATTTCATTCAATCATCCTCTTCTTCTGACTTCTTTACAGTCACATTATTCACCATTAAAAGACAGTAATATGAGACTTGCAACTGCAAATAATCTGTTGGACATGTGCTTATAGGTTGTAGGAGGGGAGATAAAAAATTACAGATGCAAATGGCCATATTTAAACATTATTTAAAATGTCTAAAAATGACTAAATGTAAGCTATATATTTTGTTAAGTTGCCAAAACATTCTGACAATGTTCAAACCCACAGGAATCTATAATTTATTCAAGGTAACAGTGCAATTTAAATGGTTGCCTAATGTTATAAACATAAACGTAACTGTAACATGATTAATAGTTTTACATATTACTTGACCATAAAAATGATTTCAGATAGATTTTCATCAGCAATGGTGGTGATTCCATGCTGCGTCACAATGCCATCAAACTTTGTGTACATACTTTAATATCCAGAAAACAACTTCTTTTTTTTTTATAACAGTGTGTTGTTATACAGTCTAGTACAGTAGGTGGTGACATGAACCTTTAACGTTGATTTGTTGTACACCAAAGAAAACAAAGAAGTAAAAGACTCCTTTTACAGTCAAGATTGTAGCAAGGATAACAAAGACAAGGATTTATTCATCTTGTATCATGTCTAACTAAAGTGGATATCAGGAACTTTAGCTGATATGAGGAACAGGTATCAGGAACAGGATCGGGTATAGAAATAATCTGCTGCAGTTCACGATGAAAGCTCATCTGTCCAGTCCAAAGACTAGCTATTTCTGTGGATATCAGTTTTTAAGACACACACACACACACACACACACACACACACACACACACACACACACACACACACACACACACACACACACACACACACACACACACACACAAAAAGAAAAAAAAGAAAAACAAAGTGGTCTATAACAGACTAAGTAAGCTTAGCTTTTAGGCTAGTATTTGTTAATATCTGTCACCCTGTCTGAGATTTTCAACGTCTAACATTGTGTGTTTTACTTTAAAAATGTTGTGTATAAATATACAGTATTTTTTCTGGTTTTTAGGTTATCTTAGTGGCGAGAGTAATCTGGATGAGGCAGACTGCAGTCTAAATGTTTTGCTGGCAAGCATCTACGCTGACGTGTCCTTGAGTAAAACTGTGAATCCCTCTCAGCTATATGTTTGCTGTTCTATAGATGACTTCACACTTGGTGTTGTGGATTACAGGTGAAAATAATTTTAAATAAAATGTCATATAATCTATAAGTCTGCCCTGCTGGCTGCACAGGGACCATCAATGTCCACGTTTTAAGCCCCCTATCAGATGGAATCAGACCACAGCCTGAACTGTCCTGTAAGTGTGAGTCATGGCGAAGTGCCGCTAGTTGATTTTGTTGTGAAATTCAGAGGAACACCAGAGGATTGTGAGGGCAGCTGAGGAGCAGAGCACGAGTGGCCTTACAAGAGTGGACCAACACCCAGCCCAACACGTCGAGACCAAGATACACACACACACAGACACACAAACTGGCTGCCAGTAAACACTAACAAGTCCAGCAGCTCTTCCTGGAACAGCACCATGAAGCAGCTGTGAGTCCCAGCAGAGCCTGACTCTCCCACTCACTGGGCCTCTCGCAGGCAAACACACACCCATGCCCTCACACACTGATATACATACCACACACTCACACACAGAACCTCACATGCACTTTTTTCTATTGCTCACTGGGTTTTCTACTGGTTCCCGGAAAAAAAATAGTTGTGTTTTTTCTTACTAAAATTCATTTGTTTCAGTCTGACTGTGTAATCAGACAAAAACTCAGATGTGCATTTCAGGCCTGATTAAAACAACTTTTAAGATCAGGAATGTGAAAAATTAAGATAAAATTAAGGTGAGCAGCTGTTCCAAATCATGACAAAGTTTCCACTTTATTGTTAAGTTTGTGAAGTCCAAACCCAGCAAACTGCTTATCCAGCAGGCCATGTTCAGAGAGTCATGTGAATGTTTAAACCATTTCTAACCCAACAATCACACCTAACCATAACCATCCAGGGAGCCTATCATCATAACTCCTGGGCCAGCAGTTGTCCCTGATCTTAACCAAATTTTTACTTGTCATCTTGCCTTAACCATAACTTGACAATACTTTGGTTTTCATGACCACAATCTGTCCCCAACATCAACCATCTTAATCCTGGTTGCATCATTCGATCTTGAGCAGCAGCTAATCCGTACCTCACCAAATATTACTGGATTTCACAGCGTGGTGTAACCCACCCTCAACCTTTTCCCTCACGTCACCCCTAATGGAAATGTGTCCAGCTTTAAGTTACAGAGTCTCAGTGTCTGCCAGTGTCAGGCCTCAGCCTTGCAGACTGTTCATGGCTGCTGACAGTGTTCTGAGACTCAGTACCTAGTACACACCGGGCTGCTCCTAAACCTACACATGTAGTTTTTTATGCATAAACCTAACCAAACTGCAACATTTCACAACATTAATTGCATGTTAAAAAGGCTTTCTGGCTGCACCACATATAGCCACAAAACAGCACCTCGTCTTCAGTATCAGACACCAAGGGGCGGCGACATATTATCGGTATGTGACGAGTTGTGGATGACAAAGTGTTGCAACACCTATCCATGCTTGAGTATTTGGATTTTTTTGGACAGTATGTTATGGTTTTCATTCAGATAGCATTGTTGCCTACAAAAATGCAGATGAAAAGTTTTTATATTAATTCAAATTGTACTCAGTACTCAATACTTGAGTGTGTGTAAAAGCACTGACTTTAAAATATACATATAAAGTACCCAAAAAAACTACTAATTTGAGATCTAATTAGTTACTTCCATCCCTGCCAGTCAGTCACTACTCATGGACGTACAAGCTGAAAACCAGCTGATTCTGGTCATCGGCCAATCAAACCTGTGCATCGTTAGCTAATTTCAGCTCTGACATAAATGCTACATGTTGCGGTACTGCTTCCTCACTGGGGAGAGATAGCTAGAGATGTTTGACTTGGTCTCACCCTGCTTTGGTCTTTGTCTTCACTCGGTCTCAACCGCTTAAAGCCTTGTCTCTGTCCTGATGCTCTCTGGTCTTGTTCATAATTTGGTTTCAGTTTAGGTGGTGTTGACTTAAACGCAGGAGACATCTGCTTCATGCTGCCCGGGTGGCATTGTTACGTAATGCAGCTTCTGGTAAGGGAAACTAATGCTGACTTGTTTGCATAATATGTAATCATACTCATCAAACTTGACACTCACTTCTTAAAAATTCTTAACCAATGCAACTCATTCAGATCGGAATAAACACACCCTGTTACAGGTTATGGTAATCATTTGAGGTCAAAAGGTGGGATCATCACGTGCTTCCCTCCACCTGCATCTTACTATGGAGAACTACAGGTGATGACGGTCATATAGTATGCAGAAGTTGAATTTAAGAAGTGTGCCCACTGACCTAAAACCCCCCTGTCTCTGGCACATTTGATGCAACAATACAGATACCACATAATTTTCAAATTTTGTGGTATTTCCAGATTTTTTCAGTTTCAGTGTTGACTCACAATGATTTGTGCCTTCCAAAGAAAATACCTCATAGCTCTTCTCTTTGTCCTGTTACAGTAACTTTCTTTTCTGTGGTTTCACACTTGATATACCAAAATATCCCCTTGTCCAACTTAATATAGGATGAATAAAGGAATTGTATACTGTAATTGTCTTTTACAGCTCAATCAAGGGTTTTCCCTGTAGACCTTTATCCTATCCTCTTTTAAAATAATATTCTTAATCCAGGGTTTGTAGTTAAATCATCTAACAAATTAAACAGCTGCATTGAATTCCAATATTCCTGCTGTTACATCCTCCTGCTTTTAATAAAAAGTCCAGAACTGCATCATCCTGCGGGCAAGTTAGGAGATTTATTTGGATGAAAACAAAAAGCCATTCCCTTGCAGACAGGCATCACAATTCTTCAAGCTCTAAAATTGTATATTGTGCGTAATAATTCACAAATACAGTGTAGTGGTTAATGTACAGTGAGTTAAAAGAAAAGAAAAGGACATGACCTGTTGAAATGCAGGGATCATTCTCGGCACAAAACTCTGTAACTTGCTGACACAGTTGGAAGTAAATGTCCAAATGTTTCATTACAATGCACAAAGAGCCTTAAAGAGGATGTAAGATGCACTGCTGCACTTTCAGTGACACAGTTTCCCAGGCTTCGCTCCGGCGTGCGTCTTGCGTCACTACTTCTGGTCTCATGTGGTTTTTCTGTGGTTGCAACTGCTCCAGTTCACAGAGCGAGCACTGAGCTTCTAAAACAGCACTCGTGATCACAGATCCATCCTCACATACTTACTCACTGTAACACATTAGAAAAGCAGCACTGGTACAGACATCCAATCAGAACAAAAACAACGGAGAGAGATGATTCCAGTCCCAGCATTCCAATCTGGGAAATCTCCTCCAGATTTCCCTGAATGAAGCCACTCGGAAGCCTTGAGCTCAGGCTTGGGCCCAGCGTGGATGACCTTAGCAGATGCTCTAGCAGGAATGCTGGAGTCACAGTCGTACTGTCTTGTGCTCCGACCCGGCTCTGTACTGATGTGAGCTGCAGCCATTTCATTACATTCCCCCTCTGCCCTGTGGGACGCAGACATAAGAAGCAGAGTGAGTGATGAAACCTGCTCCCTCCCCAGAGTGCCTGCCCTCTGGACATACTGTGTGTGGATCCAGACCTACAGACAGCGAGCAGGCAGTGATGAAACAATCCTTTAACTCTGTGGTCCAGGACGGAAGAGAAATGGCAATGCATACTGAAAGTCTGCAGGATCTTCAGTTTCCCTGCTGTGGTTTCAAATCCAGATAGAGATGTGGAGCTTGTTTCTAGATGTTTCAATCTAGAAATGAAACAGTACCTTGAAACTGGAGGTATAGCTATAGCTTTTCTAGTGAACTCAAAAAAATTCTCATAAGCAAAAATATGGTTTGATCTTATCAAACGACTTTGAAGAAATCACCTTGGTCTCCAGGAAATCGTAATTGTGATTGTCTGACAACTTGGTGGCAGTGAAAACAAGCCCTAATATACCATATGTGTGGTATAAAAAGTAGTGTATTGGATGAGGGCCGTGTACTGCAGGGTTGATAGGGGTTGAGAAGGCAATAAATTGGGGGCAGTTAGGGTTGTGGTTTGGCCAGAGCGGCTAGGAACCTTGGGGTAGGGATTCAGAGTGAGAGCACATCTCAATGAGCTTTGGTGCTTCATCATCCCCCTGTGGTTTCTTCAATAGAAGAAGAAGAAGAAGAAGAAGAAGAAGAAGAAGAAGAATTACTCAGATGGAGGTATTAACCCTAACATGCATGTCTTTGTTGGGAGCTGTGGAAACTGATGCACCCAGCAGAGACCCCTGCAAACACAATGAAGATGTGCGAACTGCCCACATAAAGATCCTGGAACAGGTTGAAACGTGGAACTTCTTGCTGTGGGGTGACCATGCCTATCACTGAGCGTCCATGTTGCCCCCTGAGAAAGGAGTCAGGAGGAGAATGGGTTTTGGTGGGGCAGGTTGTGACAACTGTGATAAACATGAGAGAAGGGTTAGAGTTATTAAATTAGCAAGATGCTGGTGATTGGGTTTGTGAGCGAGCAGCATGGTCTTGTTCCTGAAGATTAGTCATAATAACTTCATTTAATACACTGAACACCTAAAGAGATTTGACTTGGCTAATATTAACAGTTGCTTATTTGCAAATCAAGGAGACAAGGTGTATATTGTGTTTCTAGCCACCTGGTCATGTAAGTCACCACCAATTCTCTGTCTGTCAGCTGTTTGGTGTGGGGCACGCAGTGCAGCATCAGTTTATCAGATTTTTCACTGGAAACAAAGCTGATGAGACCACTGAGTTGGAGCCAAACAACGTCATAAGGTTACACATTACAGGGTATATTCATTTATCACTTTACAATACAGGGTTGTAGACTAGGATGCTCGTTGGAGTTTCCTTTTTTGCTACTCACAAAAACGCTTTAAGATGTTAACTAAGTGGACACTCCTGAACACATTTCTGAATTTTCATGTTAATATCTCACTGCGTTCATGAGTTATTACAGATTTTAGAAAATGAGCTATTTCAATAAAAAACGATAGGCTGATGAAATCAAAATGGATTAATGAATCAAAATTCCTTTGATAACTTTAGATCAGGAAAGTCTGAAGACTCACTTTTTTGCTGATTGGCCCAACAGTCTGGGAAGAGTTTGCAAAAATAAATATATGATAAAATTGAGAAAAAGTCAGCAAATTTGATAGTTTTAAAGCAGAAGACCACTGAGAAAAGATGCAGATTAACTTAATTATAAAAATGGTGAATTTTGAGTGTAAGCTAAGCCGTTTTCAATATAGTTGCAAAAATGTGAATTTGATTGTTACAGCGCCACCTTAAGGTCAATGAGTGTCATTTTTGTCACCCGAGTAGTGGGTGAAATATCCATCCCACCTTCCAATTTCGGCAAAGTTTTGTCTTACAGTTCTTGCTGCACAAACACTTTTAGTGGAGAAAAAAAAGAAGAGGAGGGTGAGTGGGTGTGTGGAAAATATGGTGCATAGGAGAGTGAAATGATAAAGAAACCAAACAAAACACATGGGAAGATAGGGCTGAGGTGGCAGCTTTTATAGAGATTGGGAGCATTGGACCCAGGTGCTCCCAGTCAGCCCAACAAGACAGCCCTGCTTACCAATTAGGCAGCACAGCCCAGACAGAACAGAGACAGGAGAAGAGGCACAACCAACCAGGCCAGAGGCCTGTCATACTTGCCAGATGGCAGCAGGTGAAATGGCTGTGGTATTGTCTTTTAGTGTCTTTGGTAGACAGCTACCAATTCTGCACTGAGGTGGTTTTAATCACCTGCTGCAAGGCCCTTCTGTCCTGGACTATGCATGTCTCAGGCCAAACATAGTTATTAAAGTTGAAAATAAGCCACCAGTGAGTGGAAATATGCTTACATGAGAATGGAAACTGCATATTTGGGTGCTAATTCTCTGCAGGTTTGTCACCACCACAAGCTTTCACATCACACATTGTCAGTTGATGCAGTGTCAATATTCAAGTCAAGCCAATGAGAATCAAAACTGGGACGAATTGAGAAAAAGCTCAATAATGCTTATGTACATGCACACACACGCAAAATTGCCACCTGTTCTGACAGCAAAACACCCACCCAGGATTAACTGTAAACTGTTCACTTGATGACTTCTTAGCCATACCTATGTGTGCATGGACACGCACTTCAGATGAACCAAGAGTAAACGCAATAGAGGCGCACCTCTGTCTTTTGTAAACAGCTCCTCTAACCTGGGCGTCCATTCAGTCGGGCCAGTCGCCCAGGATGAGCTATAACTCTGCTGAATGAGCCCATCCACCAGCCCGTGTGTCTGTCCCAAGCAGTAAAGAGAGCAGTGAAACTACCCAGTGATCGCTGGTTTATAATCAGTCAAACACAGGCGTGTCAGCAGCCCTGCGCCCTGCGACACTGTACTGTGCACACTACACAGAGCCGGCGGCCCGGCGAAAGCCTGCTCAGCTCTGACATTCTGCCTTGCCTTTTGCTAAATCGAGTCAATTCATTCTCATGACCCATGGCAAATCAACGTGACCCATTTACGAGGCTGTCTCAGCCTTTCCTGTCAGTGCAGCCCCTCTGGTACATCAGGCAGAGATACAGGTCCTGCAAGAGATGACAGTGTGGAATTTAAACATTTCAAACCATGGAAAGTGTAATATTCATTTTTCTCGGGCCATATGGGATTTGGCACATTCATCACAGGGACAGTAGAGGAGGACTAATGCAGCTGTGGCACAGTGCTTATCACAGTTTGGATTATTATTGGATCCTGAGACAAAACTCTGGATTATATCTTGGACCCTGGGTAGGATTTTGAGAATCAAATCAACAGCCATCTCCTGACGGTTCTGATCTTCTTCCTCAGGCACCTGCAGGAACAGATATTAGCACGATCACGTTACATTCTCTGGGGGCTGTAAATGGTAAAACTGACCTCACTTGACAGCTTAGGGCCGAGTTTAAATATCCAGAGATCCATCAGTGCCTACACGTAAGGTGAGAGGTAGAGTAAGCAGAAAGTGAAGGTGAAAAGGAGTGTAAAAGTTAAACACCAGAAGAGGGAATAGAACACAGGATGGCCACTGAGTGAAAAGAGATAATTTATGATGGAAACTCCCTTTTTTTCTTCCAGGTTGGTTGTCTGTTGTGCTTGAGGGCAGATTCAGATGCGTCTCTCATGTCAGAGGTAGCTGCTGCACTTTGTTTTGCATGTATCTGGATGCATGTCAAATGGGTTATCTGCTTGAATTGAGGGAATTATTCGACAGGAAAAACTGTGTATCATGTAGCCTCGCTCTGATGTGCTGATAAAAACTCTACACGTGTACAACTCCACATCTTGGAATAGAGTTAAGAGCCTCTCAAGAGGAAACGGCGCGCACTGTACTCAAACACATAATGCATGTTGCAATGTCTTGTGTGTCTGACTGATTGAGAGAATTGCGTTGTTGTGTGTGTGTGTGTGTGTGTGTGTTGTGCATTCGTGTGTGTGAATATGTGTGATTAAGGGGGGGAAGGTTTTGCAGGTGGCTTGCTCCTGTGTTCTGCCAAGAAAGCAGAATACCCTGGGGTGGTGTGGAATAAATGAGAGTGGGAGAGGTGAGGGAGTGGAGGAGGAGTGCAGCAGGGGAGGAGAGGAGAGTGGAGGGGGATTTGATTTAGATGGTGGTTATCATAATCGATTAAAAATTGTTTTCTCTTCAGTCTCAGCGCCCTGTGTCTCTCGCTGGGGCTCGGGTGGGGCTTCCAGGGAAAGGGCCAGGCCAGATGACTTCATTGCCATATGGTATCTAACCTCTCAGTCACACTCATTTACAACAATACTGCGCATACCCATTCTCCAAACACTCCCTTTGTTATGCAGCACTCAGTAATTCTGATAAAGCCATGCCCATACACACCGATCAGTGTAACCTAATGGAAGTAGCCTCTAACCACAGTCAGCCTCCCTGATGGAGAACGATTACTGGTACCTCCCATGACTGATTCACACAAGTTTCTCATCGATCAGTTTCCTTGTGTTTTTGCAATCTGTTGTGTCTGAAACCACAATGTTAGAGGTCTGCTTAATTTCACAAGAAAAATTGCTGATAGTCCGACATTTTTGTGTAGAGGCATGGCCGGCGTAGCGTGTTCCAGGGCCTGAGAGCAAACATGTGCTGTTTGGACCCTCCAAGTTCCTATTAGTGTACACGCAGCTTCAAAAGGCTTCATTACAGAGGTGTGGAATCAAGTCGCATGGCTTGGACTCCTGTCAGACTTGATTTGACAGAATCAAAAAAGACTTGTTACTCATTTTGGACTTTCAAGACCAGTGACTCATGACTTCATTTGGACCTGAGCCTTTTGACTTGAAAATACCTGATACCTTCCCCAAAGCCCAAAGATTAAAATGTATTTTGTGTGCCACCAATCTAGTAATTTGCCTTCATTTTCTGAACAAACTAATGTTTATGCTCTTCATTCTCAAAAAGTTGACACTTAATTCCCCAGATACACTTTGTCTTAACTGATCCAACAGCATCCAATCCAGCTGCAGGAGAGAACCATGAAGAACTAATGTCATATTTCTGAATTCCAGCTGGAAAAATGATACCAAAGATAATTTTGTACATGTACAAAAACTATGTGGTGGTCAACAAAAAACAAATGGGAGTAATTACAGGCAGAGATGCAACATCTTCCAACTTCATTCAACATGTGAAGTGGAACAGATGGTAAGTTGATGCTCTGTTGTTAAAATGGCATTAGATTTGGTGAATAGTACATTATGACTTGTTCATGACTCAAAACTCAATGTTTAAGTCTTGAGACTTGACCTGGGACCGGCCTGTCTTAATCTGGGACTTGAGTGTGAAGACTAGGGACTTTTACTTGTGACTTGCAAAATGAAGACTGGGTCCCACCTCTGCTTCATTCCAAACAATATTATGATATACAAGACATTGTGGGAAATACGCATTTTTGTTTCCTTGCAGAGCGTTAGATGAGAGGCTCGGTACCACTCTCATATCTGTCAATTAAATATGAAGTTGCAGCCAGGAGACAGCTAGCTTACCATAGCATAAGAGACAGAGAAACAACTACCTGTCTTTGTCCAAAGATAAAGCAAAAAAACTGCCTACAACCACCTGTAAAACTCACTAATGAACTGGTTATATGTTGTTTAATGCGCACAAAAAATGAAATATGAAAATGTCATATTGGGGTTTTACACAGGGTATTGGGAAACAGATTTTGTTACTTTTGGCTAAGGTAACCTCCTAGCGGTAATACACAGTAGCTTCATATTTAAAGCTATGGTGAATAATGTGTTTTAGAAGCATGTTTCATATTGCTTAAATTTTCTTTACATCTTGACACCAATCAGTAAATCAATTGCTCTACCAATTAATAGAACAAAATCTGGTCAGCCAGCCGTACCTGTTGCGGGCCTGTAGTAAGCCAATCCAGTCATTTTATTCGGTCCAAATAAAATGATTGATTACGCTGCCTACCTGTTTACCTGTTTACATGCACACAATGTTAAGCAGGATTGTGTCTAGAAGGGAATGCCTGATCTGCAAAACTCTTGCAAGATTTGTACTTGTTGTTTCTTCATTGTTCATCTTGTAGCCTGACTAACTAATTATGTTTCATAATGTGACACTGCTGTGGTTAAGATCTGGGTAAGCTTAGGAACAGAAAATGCCTGGTTAGGGTTAGAGAAAGATCATGGTTTGGGTTAAAATGTTCACTCTCACAAGGTCTTCTGTGGGTTTGGGGTTCCCTCCTACATAAGACCGCTCTGCAGATATATTGCTAAAGCTGTAGCGAGCTAGTCACACAAGAATGACGGAGAAAGTGCAGCCAAAATTTCCCAATACTACCATGCTAGGTTGACAGCTATGAGTGTTAACAATAGCCATGTTATTTGTTAACATTCATGATGATAGGTGTCATCTTTATGAATGAGACATGAGGTAGTGGGATACGGTCAGCGACTTGTTCTACCTCTACCAGTAGTGTATGCATTCATGTTGTAGGAGAATGATTTTATAGGGAGGCCTGAATGCTGGAGGTTGGATTTTTTTTGGTAGGATACTAAATCTAGCTTACTCTTGCTGGTTTCTCCAATGATAGCAAGCCTGGCTTTATGCACAAATATGGGAATGGCATTGAAGTTGTCATCTAACTGTAAGCAAGAAACCAAATAAGCCAGTTTCCCAAAATATTTAACTATTTCTTTCACTGGTGTAAATTCTCTAAAGATGTGCAACTGCTCAAATCACTAAAGCACTTAGGACTTTTGTGAATTCTGGTGTTTGGGCCTGCTTTGCCTGGTTGCTAGCCCAGCCTTGTTTACAGTGCATGCTGGGATAACAAGTCAAAAGTCAATCCTGGCCTCAGTGGATTTAGTGATTTAGTGTTTCTGTTTATTCCTTCAGGGCCTCTACCATCCAACTGGCTACTGGCATCTGTACAGCAGCCGGTTCAACAGTGTTGTCTTCATGATACATGATTGTTTACACCAAAACAAATAAAACCACATAATTGCACATTGCAAAGTATACCTGAAAATGACCAGACACATGGCCACATATCTAATCCAAATTCCAGCAACAGCCTCAAACTGCAGTCATAACCTCAAACCAGAAGATCCTAGTGTGACTGCGTGTGCAGTTAAAGCATCACATACTTCTGTAATTACTATGTTTTTTTTTAAAAGAAAATGTTGCCTCTATACAAGTCTATAGAAATGGGGTTTACAGTAGGCTGTGTGTATCGACAAGACCATGGAAAGAAGGAAGAGAAAAGACACTTTGAAATGCCAGTGAACTCTCGCTGGTGACGGCACAAAATATGGAATGCATTACGGAAGTGACAGAGTTGAGGACGAAGACACAAACAAACACATAAATCCGCCATAGACAGACACATAGACGATTGCGGAGACAGACAGGCACCCTTCTGCCATTGCTATCTCTCTACATCTGCTCTGTCTCTCCCTCTTTCACTGTGTCTATCGCACCATCTTGCAACCTTAACCCTCACTTCCTTGGCATTGCTCCCTCTCCCCTTTGCACCCCAAATCATCTATCTTCAGTTTCCGTCTCCTGTGCCCAGGGTGGACCAAGTCCCACTCCCCCAGTCCATCTTCCTCCTCTTGTTTTCCAGCCCGCGGCCCAGAGAGAAAGTATTTGCCCTGTCTCTCCCTCTCTCTGGCTGTGTCTTGGCTGCTCTATAAAGGTTAGTGAGAGCATGGTGTGGGTGTTGGTGTCTCAGGGTGAGTTATGGGTACTACAGCCAGGGGACCCCAGAAAGAGCCGAGTGAGTGTACTGTTGGGAGAAGGATGAAAGCGAAAAAGAAGGAGGGAGGGATGGAGGGAGGGCAATTTAAGGGTTCAGAATGCCAAGTGCTGATGTGTTTGTTTTCCATCACTGCTGTTCCGGGCAATGACAGAGAGAGAAAACAAACGGCAACACTGATATATTACATACAGACTTTCAACTCTATTCTCAAAGCAATAAGTCTGCGATGAAAGTGTCTTACTTATCGCCAAAACCCTCGGTTATCTCTTCATATCAAATCTTCACACGTGGAATCTTGGAAGCAGATATTCAGCTTCAGAACACTGCTCATTAGGAAGAAATAAAGAAAGCTAAACAATGTGTAAGCCTCTAACTGTGGGTGTGTCTTCACAGCAAATTCATCACCACATAAACTCACTGTGCAGCTGCTGGGATGAACATGAACAGAATGATGCTGTTGGTTACATTAACCATCGCTGTGACTTGACCAGAGAGTGCACAGTCACGGCATGGCGTCTGTTCAAAACCAAGACTTTAACTGTGTCATTTCAATGGTGTCTGTCAACTTTTACACTGTGCAGTAGTGCTTTATGCTAAGTGTGAATACCTGTCTTTATAAGGTAGTGTGTCGCTCCTGTTGCATGCAGAGACAACTCCAGGCACGCTGGATTGTCTAGCGCCTCCGCTGCTGTAAGGTAACGTATGGGACAGATTGGAGGGCGGAGGAAGAGGTGGAGGTTTCAGTGGAGCAGTAGAGAAGACAACAGTTTGGCTCCATCGGTCCCTGACAAGCATGTGGACAGAGAGACATGAGCTGTACGGCTGGATGAAGGGAATAGGAAGGGTAAAGAGGAAGAGGGTAACAAGAGGTGAAGGTATAGTATATCCAGTGACCTGCTGCTGGGTCAGTCATTACAAACTCATGCCAAACATTGTTCAAACCCACATGACTTTATTTTAAATTGTAGTAGATATCCCAGAGTTTCCAAGGATACCGAATGTTGCAGGCTGAATTTCACAAGGACATGCAAAAACTGGGAGTGCACTCCTTAGACCGCAGATCTTCACCAAGCAACAGATGGTGAAGCACCTACTGCAATGCCACCACAACTGCTAGATGCAACCTGCAAAGATTCTAACTGTAAGGAAACAATAAATGGTACAATAAGTCAATAAGTCAGTAATTTACACATTATGTTGCCTGTTCATAGATTGCATGTACAAGTGGAAGTTGAGGGTATCCAGAAGATTCATGTTTTGGCATAGAGCTGATTAGATTCCCTGCAGTAACTGAATTTAATTCCAACATGTAACCACTATCATGTCCATTTTTTCAGGTTTATAACAAACAGCATTTCCTACAAGTCAGTTCAAAATTAAGCAAATTCCATTCGATTTTGTGCTGAAGTCTCCATCTCATTTGTTTACTAGTGAACCTTGAATGCTACAAGATGTTGATTGTGGTGGTGGTGACATGCAGCAAACAATGAGGCACCGTCAAGATGGCAGGGATTTATTCATCACGCCTGACTTTAATGCAGTGGGTCTCAACCTTTTAGAATTACACTCCCCTAGAAAAATCAGGTTGGTGTTTGAGACTCCCCCCCCCCCAAACACACATTACATGACTGGCACAGGTGATGTAATGTAAAAAGCTGCTGTCAGTGGATTTCAATGCCCCCTCAGGGGTCCCAACCCCCAGGCTGAGAACAACTGCTTTAATGGATCACAACAGAATGGATATGGAATTAATCTGCAGATCCTCCAGTTTAAGATGAAATGAAACTTTAAATGGATGTAAATGTGGTCTACAACAAACTAGGCAAGCCTTGTTTTTAGCCTAGCAGTTCTTGATGACTTGCAGAAAAATATGGAGTCAGCAGTTGGTATAAAACTGAGCTGTCAATGAAATGTTTATTTCAAGGTTTTTCAAAAATTGGGAAACACCACAACCACAAGAGATCCTTGAACATAGTAATAAATAGGCACAAAAAATATTAGGCTGATGGGTCCAGTAGTATGCAAGAATATCTGCCATTCACACACACACACACACACACACACACACACACACACACACACACACACACACACACACACACACACACACGACTCTTTGCATGACCTTCTTCTCACAATGGTCTGAATAAACATTAAAGGGCCACAAGGATGAGGTTGGCGAAGCCCAGACAGAATATATGTGATACTGACAGACAGAGTGGAATAAAATTATCTTTTAAACCATAAATCTGCTCAAAAATGAAAAGTTTGGACACTGGATGTCAGAGGATGGAAGAGAGAAAAGAGCAGAATGAAAAGTCAATGTGACAAGGAGACAGAGGAAGGGGAAGACCCCCAGCAGCCCACACAGACCCAACCTGTGTGCTGTCTGACCCACAGCTTTTCTTATGAATGGAAGGAAATTGTCTCCTGAAAAAAAGCCTATTTAAAAAGCATGAGTAATAATAATAGAATCAAGCCAGCTTCTGAGAGCAGGACAACAGTGTACAGGGACACAATACATCCAGGGGCAAGAAGAAGGGAGCGAAAAAAGGACAAGAAGAGATAGAAAGGTGAAAATGACAACAAGAGAGGTTTATTTTATTAGCCTTTAATAAATATCTGACAGATTTCCTGAGGAAATATCGCAGATCACATGTAAAATAGTTTAAGACTGATGTCAACTGCAGCAACATATGAAATCTATTAGCGAGGAGCCACAGCAGACACAGGGTGAGAGGGAGCGAGAGAGCAACAGAGGAACAGAGAGTGAGAGAGAGAGGGAGCACTGCTGAAAGTCATGCAGGAGAAAAAATCTCACAGCCTTTCCAAATTCTTCGAGAGGTAAAAAAGTCAGCCAAGACGCAAAATCAGAAAAAGGAGGAGAAAAAAAAAGAAGAACAGAAGCACATGCACGCACGCACACACATCCACACCCACACACACACACACACACACATACACACACACACTCAGGCACTGATCTCCACATCCTGCTGGGTTCAGGGCCAGCAGTGAAACGAGTGCCCAGACACCGCTGCCAGCCCCAGGGAGGGATGGAGAATGGAGACACACACAATCTCTCTCTCTCTCTCTCTCTCTCTCTCTCTCTCTCTCTCTCTCTCTCTCTCACACACACACACACACACACACACACACACACACACACACAGAAAAACTGAGAGGAAGAAAAAAAAAGAGAAAGAAAAGGGTTGGCAGGAGGAATAGCCTGCCAAGAGTGCTACCATCTGTAAAATAGCATGACTTCAGGGCATCTTCTTGAAATGTACCTCTTCATTCTGGCTAACCTCTTCACCTACTATTGTTTATGTGAAAATTAGAGCTCACTGTCATCAAACCAAAAAGTTTTTCCCCCTCTTTGTAACTGATGCATGCCTGTGTTTGTAATTCTGAATTAAACTAACATATTGTTAATTAAAACAGGGGCTTTTTTAGAGTTGGCACTGCCCTTCACACCCCACCACCCCTTCGAATTCTGATTGGCCACCAAGTACCATCCCATTATCCCATCCCTTCCTCATACCTAAACAACGGAAAACATTGATTGTCACTACTTCCAAAACGACATTTATACTGGTGGATAGTACTTGCATCGACAGACTTATCAGACCTTAACTATGTTAGTAAGTCATGTAACATAACTCATAGGTTTAGACACAAAAAACTACTTGGTTATGTTTAAGAAAAGATTGTGGTTTGGGTTAAAATAACTATGTTACACATGTCAGTGATGCCACGTGCCACATGATGGAAGTGATGTCAGTCATGTGATTGGAATTCAAACCGTTAAATAATCCTGTTTGAGCCACCCATCCAGCTCACCTTCTCCAAATATAGACTTTTGCTTAATATACTTCTTCTGTCATACTAACTATGTCCAGTAGGGGGCACCGCTCAACAATAAAAGGACATATCAGTCAGAATAAATTGTTTGCACTTTTGACGAACATGCACATTTTTCTAACGAGGGCGGGCTACATTATCCTCGAGTAATTGTCTATCTGCCTAGTGAGAGGTGGGACCTTAGTTTCAGCCAGTTGTTTGATGAGTATTTGTTAAGTGCATTATTTTCTTTTATATGCAGCCTGCCTTTAATTTTATTCACTTAAGCTTTTTTAATTTTATTGATCATTTTACAGCACAGGGTTGTATAATGAAATGTTATTTGTAGCTCCTTTTATGTTATACTCACAAAGCATCAACCATACACAGAAACTATATAAATTATAAATCACAAAAATACCATACCAAATATCAATAACAATTTTTCATGGTGGAATCTTACACCCTGAGAACAGAGATATAATGGAGCTAGAATTTCTTTTTGGACTATGGAAGCTTTATATTATACTTGTAAGGTGCTATGCCGTTGTGTTGTGATTGGTAAGACTCTTAAAAAAAATCTTCTCAGGGTTCAATGATAATGATACTGTTTTTTTTCACTTGCACTTTCAGGCAAGAGGGTGGAAAATCAAAGTCAATTTTCACTTTAAATCAATTTTTACTTGCCCCTTTTATTTATTATCAGTTATCAAATAACAACAAGTAAAGTTAACTGTCATCTTTAATCTAGGGCTACTGCTGTCTTTCAGTGTCTCGTTTTGTTGGTCTAAAATGATTAGGTGTCTATCAAAATATGTTGTAGTTTAATAACTTAATTCCTTGAGTCGTAGACTTTTGGAGATATCAGCCGTAGAGATGTCTGCCTTCTCTTGACCATAATAGAACTAGATGGCACTTGGCTTAAAGCGCTCAAAGGGCCCTCCAAAAAAAATCAACTTGAAAAATCTTTCCTATGTCCTACATGAAACTCCTCACAACAAGGTCTGTGGATTATCTTGAGTAACCAGGTCACGATTTCTGGAAAGAGACATTGCTGATGAGTTTTTCAAATGTTTACTTTGGCGTTTGAGCACCACAAGCTGAGTGCCATTAGTTTCATTATATTGGAGAAAAGGCAGACATTTCTACGGCTGATATCTCCTAACCTCAGCAACTCACATCAAAAAAAAATCTAGATGGATAAAGAGCTCTACATGCCAGGGGAAAAAACATGTACTTTTGATTTTGGGGCGAACCATCCCTTTAAAGTGCAGACGCCGTGACGAGCAAAATGCACCATACAAAGACAGAAGAGCTGTTTTTTTTTTTTCTTGCACATGTCTGTGAGTTTCTACATGCAAAACATATGTAATTATATCTGTGAGAAAGCTCATCAGTTTAAGACAGAGATACTGAAACCCACACAGGCAATCTCATGATGGTTAACACACACACACATATAACCTCCCACCCACACACACACACACATACACACACACACACACAGAGTGGTGGTTCCGTATTTTGGAAAGAGGAACTTGTACTGGCTCAGTGGTGCCAGTATGTCTGTGGCAGTGTGGCAGCCATGGTGTTCCGCCACCCTCACCCTTGCTCTCCACCAAGACCCAAACCACAAGCCAATACCCACAAGCCAGAGAGGCCTGGATGAATATACCCACCACACACACACATACACACACACACCTCGCACACACACAGCCAACCAACCACACATACCAAGTAAAGAGGTAGAGTTCTGGAAAATGAGAATGAGTGAGGTTTCTGTCTTTCTCTGTCTTCTCTTCCCCCTTTTTAATCATCCAGGCCTGAAAGGGCACACAGAGTTCAGCAGGGACATGCAGGCTAGTAGGCGGGGAGGTGCCGCTACAGAGATGAGCAACAGCCTTACTATATACTACACTGCCTAGCCTGGGAAACAGAGGCGATGACTAGTCTGAAATACGTCTGTCACATCACAGGGCACAGGGCGTGTGTGTGTGTGTGTGTACGTGCGCGTGTATGTGTGTGCTCATTTGTACTTGTAAAAGGAGCATTTGAAGCAGAAACTAATGCAGTGTGTGTTGGTTTCAGCCCATTCATCTCAGTGTCTCTGTGGTTGAAGGAGGTGGCTTGTCAAGCGTGCAGTACTTGTTAACACCTCATCTTTTTATATATGCAACCACAGGGGGGTGCCAAAGTCAGACATTTTCAGTTCCTACATATAGTGGCTTATGTAAAAGTAGCAATACCACAAGGTAAAAAATAGGTTAGTTTATAAAAAGCAAAAGCCCTGACTTTCCCTTTTTTGAAAAAAACTAAAATTAAAAGTAAAGATGTACCCTAGTAAGAAATGTAAATGTTCTCAAGACGAGAAGCACTCATAACGAAAAATCATCATTATTGCTGTCTTTCTGTTAAATTGTTGATCACGTTAAGTCAAGATACTATATCCTGACTATGGGTGTCATGATTTCAATTTTAAAACAAAAATCGATCAAAATTAGCTAAATAGAAAATTTATCAAAATCAATTCAGGATCAGCGATTATTATTAGTATTTTTTTTTCTCAATCCCTGCTTTCCTGTGCGTGTTCAAAGGGAAAAACAGCACTTAAAAGATGACACAGCGTAGCTTACCAGAGCTTGAGTTGTCTGAGATAGTCTGAGATGTATACAATTGATTGACCCTCAGTCTAAACATTCGCTACAGTCATCTAGCAGCTAGCTCAGTGTTTTGGCTGCTAAGAGTTATCTGGTTATCTTGTTAAGATGACTTTGAAAATGTAAATGAGAGTTCTCGGTGTTGAAAACCTGTTCAAATCTTTAAATTGAAAATCTAATTAAATCATGACCTTAAAACTGTAAGTCAAAGCGCATTGTGGATTTTGAGAATTGTGACACCCCAAATCCTGGCGTTAGTTCAGAAGACAGATTGTATGTGAATAAAAGAGATGCCTCTGACTCCGCCTAGTGCTCCTAATGGCATTTGCAAGTATGCTCTGTGGCTGGATAAAAACAACCAATCAGAGCCAGGAGGAGTCTCTTACATAGATGGCTTGGACCCAAAACATCTGTATTTGATCATCTGGCAACAAGACTGAACAAATCAACTATCAAATCAACAATCCCAAGACATTATGATGTATAAAGTGCATTTTGGTGTAGCTTTATTAATTTATGAACTTATATATTATGAAATGCAGAACTATGGTGGAATAGGAGGGGACAGTACTGTCGCCATATGGGTGGGGGGGTTGACCCTTCATGGTTGTAGTGGGGATACACTTTGATATTACGCTTGTCGCTGCAAAGAACTAGCTCTACCTCTTTTGAAATAAAAACATCTGGAAAAAAAGAAAAGAAAGAAAAACAACTATCTTTTTCCAGAATTGCCTACCCAACCTTTATTGTGTACCAAGCATTTTAATGTTGAAGTTGGTCCAAATAGTGCTAAATCTAACAACTATGCTTTATATAATGTTGGGTACTTTGGGTAGAAAGTCATCATATTTTATTGGCGTATCATATGTTTTATATGTAAAAACTTTATGGGCAAAGTAACCAGCAATTACAGCTGTCAGATGAATGTAGTGGAGGAAAAACTTACATATTTCTCTCTGAACTGTAGTGTAGTAGAATTAAGACATGTCATTGATACAACTGAGTTCTACGATGCAAAATAAAATGGCAAGTTCAAGTTCAGTTTTATTGGTCGTATGTTGTGGGTTAACACGGGGTCGATGGTACAATAAAATGTGTAGGATGAGAAGAACAGGTCAGCTCAGCAGTAAGAACACTTGTCGACATAATCGTACTAGTCAGATAGATTATAAAATAACATAATTCAGAAATTTAAATAAAAATGCGATTAAGTAAATACAATACAATGCTATATTAATATTAACATAATATATTAAAATAAAGTTTTGTGTGTAAGAATAAGTGACAAGTGTATACAGATAATTGTGCACTGTGCATCCCTTTTTGCAAAGATGTTTTAAAAAAAAAGACAAAATGAGCTTAATTATCAAATATAAAAGTAGTGATTACAAAATGATTAAAGAGCAGTTTAATGCTGACACTGGACCAGATTATGTTAGGTAGTCGATTCACCATATTTCATGAGATTATAATATATTCCGTATCTTTACCTGCAAAGTAACTGTAGTAGTAGTAACTGTAACTGTTGAATAAATGTAGTGCTGTAGAACAGAAACACCAAAAATACACTACAAATCCCTTAAAGTAAGAGCAGTAGCCTACTTGTAAACTTGGTGAGTTACTTTCCACCTCTGCCTCGTGTTTATAAAAAGCAGCGCAGAATGAACTCCACCTGCAGCAAAAGCATCATTTCACTTCATGAGCGGAACAGAGTGTACGCTACCCAAGGTGTCCGTTTAAACCTTACACCCTGAGCTCCACATCTCACCATCTAGTGTGTGTGTGAGTGTGAGTGTGTACACTAAGTGTTGAAGGTTAGGGTTCCTGTATGTATTCCCCCAGTTGTGTAATGGCCCAGCGGAGTAGAAAGTGATGAGAAGCTGGTGTTAGAGCCCAAAGCAGGCCCTTATATGGAGTGTTGGAGCTGTTTTCTCTCCTCTCCGCTGTCTTGCTTCTCTCCAAAAGTGCTACAAGGTCGGAAGAGAAGAGGACATCCTTCCAAGTCAACATATTTACATATTTGCAGCGATGTGGGGATATTGAGCCGAGTGTTGGCAGGCGAGGCAGTGGTCAGCCAGGACAGCTGAAAGTGGACATCTGGGCCTGGGCCTCACCCTTATCGCTGTATCTCTTACAGACGAAACATTATACATGTGACAGTTTTGTGCAGCTCGTTGGACATCTTAAGATTTTATCTTGTGTGAAAACTTAGGATGAACTTACACATGTAGAACCAGACCTAATATATGATTATCATCCATAACATACTGTGAAGCTACAAAGGGCATAGTTTATGTGTGCACTGTAAAAATGAAAAAGTTGCGAAAACTCCAAATTTAAGGCAGCTTACTTAGAGTAGACAGTTGAGTTTTGAGCCCATCTCAAAGTTTTAACAAAGTTACCAGCTACTAATCTGTTGTTGAGATAGGTTACTTGTCTTCTTTAGACAAACTCCCTAGAAATGTATGTCAAACACTGAGTTCAGTATTGAATTAGAACACCAAAGGGCAACCTAAAATCTCAAGGCACCCCTGTATTGATATCCATGCAAAAAGGCCTCTATTACTAATGGAGAAAATGGTTACTAGTGAATTCCAGGAGTGCCGGTAGGACAAAAACAATGAGGTGTAAAGCAGTCAGGGTTTTTGATGTGTCGCACCATCCAGCAGCTGTGTGAGCAGCAAAAAGAGGTTTGCTTTGATGGGAGGTTTTCAAAGGATTTTTTTTTTGTTAAGGTGTAGAATTGCCTTAGTATTGGGAAATAAGTGTATAAAGTAGAATTAATTGGTTGTCACAGAATCCCAGGGTGCACCAGGACTTAGTCCACATCACACCAGTATGCTTGGGCACACTGTTTGGGAACTTCTGAAGTAAACACATTGAAGTGAAAGTGAATAATGGTTAATATCTTCCTTTTTTCAGGCACCCGAACATAAAGACAAATACTTTCTGGACTTTTTTGAGTTTCTAAAACTCAAAGATTGAAGTTTAGACCCCAAAGACCCCAAAAGCAAAAATATGTATGTTTCCTCTTACCTGTAGCACTCTTTATCCATCTAGATAAAGGGTTTTCCAGTTTTGGTGTGAGTTGCAGAGTTTTAGAGATATTTACTGTACAGGTGTCTTCCTTCTCTAGAATATAATGGTCCAAAATGACATTTAGCTTCTGGCAGTCAGAAATACACTTGAAAAACTAAACAGCAATGTTTTGTTCAAGAAATCATGACCAGGTTACTCAAGAAAATCCTATCTGCTCTTAACAAAGTCTGTGGATTATCTTCAGTATCTGGGTCATGATTTCTGGAAAGATGCACTGCTGCTGAGTTTTTCAAATGTATTTTTTGCCATTTAGTGCTATTATATTTGAGAGAAGTCAGACATCTTTACAGCTGATATCTCCAAAACTCTGCAACTCACACCAAAACAATCTAGATGGATAAATAGTACTACAAGTAAGTGGAAAAATATCCATGTCTGGAGTGAACTGTCCCTTTAAGAGTTTGAGTTTCGGCTCAAATATCTATTGCAGCAAGTTGCCTTGAAATTTTGAGCCATCTTTTTGATTTTTTTTTTTTTTTTTTTTACAGTGTAATCCCAATTGCTGTAATGTAACAAGTTTTACAACTAGAGATTTTCTCTCATGATCAACACACCAGGTCATGTCATGGCTTGTCATATCACATACATCTTTTGGCAACGGCCCCTGGAAGTGCCCTAGGGAACCCCTTGTCTCCCCCCCCCCGCCTCCTCACCTCCACACACACACACACACACCTTCTTTTGTCTCTTCTCTTTGCCCCTTCCCTCCTCTCTCATCCCCATAGCTTTGCAAGGAACACAGCACCATGTTTCTCTTGGCAGAACTCTGCAGGCTGTCCCTGCGTGCCTGAAAAACCAGCGTTCTCCCCCTCGTCCCTGCAGCCAACGCGCACATTTCTCACATTTTCTGCCTTGCTCTCTGTGAACAGTTCACTTCAGCCTCTTCACATCATCTCAAGCTCCCAGGCTAACGCAAGCCAGGGTGGGACAAATACGTCCTCTCGCTTACATTACATCCACATCCTCCCCATCTCTCTTCCCTCTGTCTCCAATGTCTCTCTATAATTCACTCTCACTCCATCCAAATCCCCCTCTCTCTCTGGTGGTTACTTGCCCTTTTCGCTTCGTCTGAGCGAGCCAGCTGAGCGCAGGTGTGTGAGTGTCTGTGTTACTGTAGTTTGATGAGGAAAAGCTGCTGATATGAAAGTGTCTGAGCTAATAGGGAGGAAACCGGGTGTCTGGCAGGCATACTCACATACAAGTGTCAGTTTGGGGGCACACAGATGTCTCAGACAGTTAAGAAACTGACTTTCAGATTGCTCTGGCTGCACAGGTGCAAGTTACAAGTCAAATGCAGGAAGTGGCGTACCCAGTGCAGTAATGAGGGTAACCTTACAATGTGTGGTCGGCTGCACACATGAGCACATTTGAGATGATCTGGGCTCGATTCAAACAGCTGGAATCGAATCCAGTTGCTTTCAACTACAGAGGATGGACGTTTAACCTCTATCCCACACACCGGGCCGTTTGGCAGCACATCACCATTTGTATTTATTATTTAATTTATTTCTTCTAAACTTTAATTTAAACTTTATTTCCTCTGTGAGTCTGGGGTCTGGGCATTGCTACATAAATGAACGTTCTCAGAAAACAGGGAGAAGGAGGAGGAGAAGGGGGAGGAAAGAAAGGAAAAAAAGTGCAGCCTGTCTCTTGGGTGCCCTTTTTGCCATCCCATTTCCTATGCATCTGGTC
Source organism: Lutjanus erythropterus (assembly GCF_056507025.1). Lineage (NCBI taxonomy): Eukaryota > Metazoa > Chordata > Actinopteri > Lutjaniformes > Lutjanidae > Lutjanus > Lutjanus erythropterus. The sequence continues at coordinate 39,020,287 of NC_139320.1, forward strand.
TGTGTTTGTGCGGAGAGGGAGAGGGGGAGCAAAAGGGGGACGGCCGTCTGGGGCCGATTAATAACCAGTGATTTATAGGAACTTTTATAGAATAATACAATAAAAATGTGTGCGTACGTGTGTGCGAGCGCATGTGTGTTCTGTGTGTGTGCTCGCCTTAGTGAAAGTGCACACAATGCTTTTCTAATTCTGGGGAATCAAAAACAAATTATCGGGAAAAAACACAGACCGTGCTCGGGATAAATTGGGCACAGATGGAGGCAGGAAATAAAAATGAGAGAGGAGAAGAAGACACTGGGAGAAAAGAGCGCAAGAGGAGGACAGGAGGGAAGAAAGGGGGTACCAAAGAGAGTGACAGAGCGAGGGCAGGACAGGGTGAGGATGTGATGGAGAGAGGTAAAAAAGAGGGATGGAGAGGGGACAAGAGGGTGAGCAAGAGGACAGGGATGATGTGGAGGAAGAGAGGAGAGTGGGAGGAGAGAGATCAGGGGAGTTCCCATGCCCTGTGCAAAGGAAATGGGCTTAAGAGAGGGGGTTAGCGTGTGTGTGTGTGTGTGTGTGTACTGTATGTGTGTGTGTGTGTGTGTGTGTGTGTGTGTGTGTGTGTGTGTGTGAGCGGGCAATGAGATGAGCAGACCCCGCTCTGGCACAGAACTGCATTTCCTTGCCAAAGTGCAATCTGCCCCCCCAAAATCCCTGTTCATCCCCTTCCATTCTCATCACTCTGTCACACACACATACTCACACACACACACACACACACACACACACACGCACGCACACGCACGCACGCACTCACACACACACTGGTTGCTGGTGAAGAGATGGGTTCTCTTGTCACACCCACATGGCTTTTACATTTAGCTCATTAGAGCTGACATTTCACTGTTAACAGCAGCAACAGCTTTCTCATCCATGTGCAGGTTTTGGCCTTTATCTCATTTTCAGCTATATATGATCTCATATAATATGTCAGATAGACAACAAAATAAAAGCTGTTCCAAATGCAACTCAGGTAATTTCTTTCATATTTTTTTAAAGGACTAGTCTGTAGGATTTAGTGTCAACAAGCACTGAGCTTGCAGATTGCAAGGACCTCATGTCACCCTCCCCTTCCAAGCATGTAGGATAGGTAGGGTTTCTGTCAAACTTCTGGGCAACTAAGCATGGCGGTGCAGCCTTGCACCCTCTGTAGATATAAATGACCCATTCTAAGTTAACAAAAAACACAACAATTCTTGTTTTCAGGTGATTACACACTGATGTAAACTTATGAATATTATACTCAATTTCTGACATATTCTTTTAATAAATCCCTGTAACTTTGTATTTTTCTTTGGGTGCGGTTATCTATTTTATCCATTGTTCTGTGTTGCTTTTTGCTTGTTCTGGGATCATAATAAAGTTGAAGTTGAAATCTTATATAATACACTTTTTTTCTGTTGCCTTGTGGGAAAATGTTTTATGTAATCCAATATATTGGGTATAGACAATAGACTATAGACTTTTCAGACAGTGAGTGAACAGAGCACTGCTATGGTCAGTATGAGAGAAACTGTCTTTTTGACCATTAAAGGTAGAATCTGTTGAATTTTTCCAAGCTGTTTGTAAATGCACCAACAAGATAGCTGATTGTTAAGTCTCATTTTCAGGACGTCACAAACAGATGCTTTGGGTTGGTAAAGTGTCATGAGCCCAGCAAAACAATGAGAAATAAGGAAATGCAGGCAGAGGCCAGGGTCTCCGAAAGCCCACTGCATGGACTGTAAACTGAGCTATTTGAAGTGCACAGAAGCACTGCAGCCTGCACATGAAGCATTAAAGAGAAACTACAGCATGACCTAATCCCAACTGCAGTGCGTATAATGACGTACATCATATCATTCAGGTGTATTTTACTGGTCTGATGGACTGCGTGGGAGATGTTTTGTCACAGAATCATCCACAGTTGGGTAACTGTAAACTCTGACTCGTCTCTGGAGTGGACAGTGGGAGCCGGCAACAAGCACTTCCCAATATGAATGACTTCCTGTTCTGTGGGCCTGGACTGTGGCATCTGTCAGCCCACCACCCCTCCCTGCTCAGTCACTCCCTCCACTTTTCCCCTACTGTCTCTTTACGGTCCGCAAGTCCGCCCTCCTCTCATGGTTTGCCCTCCCACCCCTCCTTTGCCCTCTTGCCCACATCCCCCCTAACTGGGGCCTGAATCACACAATGTTTCACTCGCTTTGCTGGTAAATCCTCCATCTCTCCAGGCCTCTAGAGTGCCCTCCCACCTCTTCTTCCTCGCCACTCCTTCGACCATCCCTTGGCACTGCCACCCACACACCAGTTCCTGTTGATCTCTCTGACCCCCCTGTCACCCCCGTGGGCCTAATTCTGGTTGCCCCTGGGTAGGTTCTAAAGCCAGGAAAGAGAGAGGGGTTGGTGGTTGTTGGCAGGGCAGCAGAAAACTGAGAGGACCTTCGCTGGAAACTCCATCAGTGGCTGAATGACTCTCAGCTGCGCTTTACTGAGAAGTAAAAAGCTGGCCATGCACTTCCAGCCCCTGAGTATTTGTCTTTCTGTCCAATTTTGATGTCTTTATGTCTCCATCCCATGCAGTGACCAAATATGGCACAGTGGGAGATCATTCATTCAGTCCTGAGTCTGCTGAGGAGAATGATGCTGCTTTGGAGTGTATGTTGATCCTTTTAAAGCGTGAAAACATTTGGGATGCTCTCACATTGTTAAGTAGAAAAAGACTGTTATGTGTAACACATTATAGTGTTGTTTTGTGTTAAAATGCATCGTCCATCCCAAGAGAATGTATATAAAAATGAATTAATGATAATTAATGAAAGAAACAGTTCAGATTATTTGGAGTGGAGGTACTTATCCTTAGCCAGTGTATTATCTATGCAAAAAAAGCCCACCCACAAAACTATACAGTACTTCTCACTTTTATTTCTGTGGCAGGGGATTGGCCTGCACTACATCTCATCATTATTAGATCTGTATTTGACATCGCTGTGTATCCAGAGTGGGAGTATGCCATTGTTTGGTATTGCCCTGCATTAGTTATTTGCTGTTTTCTTTTGTTTGTCAGAAAAGGCTGTCTGCTTTAAGTGGCTAAAATACATTTTGCTCCTGTCCACAGCTGTTCATTGCTTAGCTTCCTACACTGATAGTCCTGTTGCTTCTCCAAACTGGGCACGTGTTGACTACCAGGTAATACATGGACTATGGATCAGTACCTCATACAACTCCAATTCAAAGAAATCCAAGCCATCCCTTTAACAATCCCACCCTAAAAGGGACATCAAACTTGTTAAAAATCAATCAAAAAGGCAGGTATACTGAAAATATCTTGTAAAATATTGTACTAAGGACTTTGACTCTGAGGTCTGATGTATAACATGATTAATAGCTTGAAGCATTTATGATGATTTCGTTTCTTATTGCACTTGAAGGTTCAAGGTTCAATTTATTCATTCATTAAAACATTTGATTTTACACTCCTCCTTTTCCAGTCAACAATAATTACATAACATAAGAAATAAAAGTATCCTGATTTTATTTCAACAATTAAACCTGTTAAAAACCTGCGTTGGAAATATTTTGCATTTTACCAATTTGCTGCAAAAAGAAAGAAAAGCATACAGTAAAAGAAAAAGAAACCGCCCTTAATGCAGTTTCTATGTCTGTTATTAGATCAAAGGCACTTCAGTTGACACTTGAGAAGTGACTATCAAAATCCGTCATCATATCTCATCTAAAGTGGTTTCCAAGAGACACACTGGCAACAAACATTCGTGCAAATCAACTTTCATATTGTGTTGTAGGTTACCTTGGTATTAACAGTTTCGCAATGAGGATATTGTCCTTTTGATCTGTGTGACGTGCAAAAAACAGTTGCACTCAACGTTGTCTGTTTCCCACTGTCTTTGCTCTCACTCTGATACGGGCCTGTGGACATCTCATGTTTCTCCCTGCAAAACCACGAAGACACATGACAAGTGTTATCTTTCTGTGGACGTAAAAGACAAATCATGCTGCACATTTGGAATGAAAGAGAACTTGCTTTAGTAGTCACATCTACTGACAATAACGGTGTCTGAGAGCATGTGAAATTGGACACGTGTCTTCCCATGCAAAGGTGGCTGGCTGCTGTGACAAAGGGGCAAAGGACAGTACGTGCGGAAATCAGGTTGCGTACGTGCCGACCTGCCATTGTGTGTCTGTGAAAATGTGTGCATATGACTTTTGGCCCGAGTGTGACTAGAAAAGTGTGCGTATGTGTAACCACACTGCTGCCACAAAGGGAGAAAATGAGAGAGAATTGGAGAACAAAAAGAGAGGCAAGGCGTCAGAGGTGCAGCAAAGTGCCGTCTGTACAAATGTGGGTATGAAAAGACACACACGTATAGGCACATGTTTAGAAATACACACACACAGCAGGCTGACACAAAGCCACACACCCACAGGTTTCACTTCTGCCTGGTGTGGCAGCACTCTTGAAACACCAGTGCACCGAGATTAAAGTTCATGTACAGGTCAGGGCACACACACACGAATAGAAAAACGTATTATGATATAAATGAAATTATAGAGTTAGAGGTTACACAAGGTAGCAAATAACATTTTAGAGGGCATATGTAGGGCACAAATACTGTACCCACCATTCTGCATTTATTATAAAAAGCATCACTCAGACAGTCTGTAAACTGACAGTTAAAGGGACAGTTTCGATTATTTGATTTAGGGTTGTATGAGGTACTTATCCATAGTCAGTGTATTGCCTAAAGTGGATGGCAGTCGACACTCTGCCTTTTTGGAGAAGCAGACGCAGAGTACCAGGTCCACCTAAAAATGTGTGACGTGTGTGTTATAATAAGAATAGTTTGGATTCGTCTGGTTGGTTTGGAAGAAGGGATATTTGGCTATATTATGGTCGTTTCCTGTCAGACAGCCTTTTCTGACAGGAAACGACCATGCAGTGAAAATATTCTTAGTATACAATACACTGAAAATGATATTGATTGTTTTTTAGATGGACTTTTTTAAGTTGCTAAAATACCTTTTGTTGCTGACCCTGTCCACAGCAGTTCATTGCTTAGTTTTGCATGCTCACAGCCATCTACTGTTGGTAATAAACTCTAACTCTAATCTATTGCTAAGTATCTCATACAACCCTACATCAAGTAATCTATCCCTTTAAGGAGGTGAGAAGGCCTAAAGGGCACCAAAGGAGACAGAGAAACAAAAAAAAAAGACACACACCCACGTAAAGACCAACGGAGGAGTGTGTTGCTTTGCCAGTGTGTGCATGTTGCTCATTATTCAGCAGGAGTGAACAAATCTGTTAGAATCAGAATTTGGGAAGCTGTTGAGAGTGCTGCAACTTGCCCACATCGATTGCTGTAGGGAAAACAAGCACATGAGAAAATGTGTCTGTGGTGACGATACAGAGTTATATTCAGATGAGGAACTTGACCCTGGGAAATGAGCTGGAGCTGTGTTTGCCTCATTTGCATGGTCACACTATCAGACTATTTCCTAATCAACCCCATGGTGCTTATCTGTAACCTTGTGACCTCTAGCTATGGAAATAAATTCACTCAAACAAAAAAAGGAGTAGCCGTTTGCTGTAGATTGGAGGATGTTACTCCAGATGTATATAAGTGTGCGTGCGTGCTTCTGTTTGTGTTTAGCACATGTGACAGGCTACGAGTGTGTGTGTCAGAGCGTCGGCAGGGGTGAGAGCAGCGCTGGTTGAGGGGGAGAGGTTGCAAGGGTGGGCGAGTCTTTCTCATGGCCCCTGAGCCCTCTCTGGACCCTGTACTCGTCTTGTGATTGGTTAACTATCAGACACTGTCACTGAGACCAGACAGAGCACACACACACACACGTATCTCAGAGAAAGAGAAGAGAGAAAAAGAGACAGTTAGGAAGTCAGACAGGGTGACACAAATACGAGAAGGCGGAAAGAGAGAAAGTGAGCCGTAGAGACCAAAGCGGGTTTAAATGAACGTAACACTGAATGTCAAAGAGTAAACGTGTCAATCAGTGTCACAGTTAATGCAGCGAGGCAGCCGGTACTGCAAACATCACCAGAGACACTCCTGCTCTCTGTCAAAGGAAGAGTCTGCCCTCTGCTGACGGCTGTTTCTAACTACATATCCACTCTTGCACATGTTTATGCAGCCTGATGTTGAATGTGAGAGACGAGAGACGACAAGAGGGCCTGTTCTCACGAGTGTAAAGAGAAGTAGCAAACACAGGAAGGACTTTGTATCTCTGGTATCAAACTCTTTAAGAAAACTGCTCGTCTGACAGTACAGCTGGCCCACACTATTTTTAAGATCAAATGGAGCTGTGATCAACTCTGACAAACCGAACAATGTGACAGACACATGACTTATTAAATACAGTCAAATACACTTAAATGTGTTGTATAAAATTATGATAATCTCTGTTTTAGCTGCTCTGAGAAGAAAAGACTCAGTGTAAGACATTTCAGATATTGAGGAAATGTAACAGCATTACTGAGTTGTTTATTCAGTCAATATTGTGTATAATAAGCAAGGTTTTACACCTTTTAATGGGGGAGACTAGGGATGGTAGTAACACTTTTTATTTGAATATCAGATCTCTCAAACTTTGATACATGGTATTGGTTTACATATTTGTCTACTACAAATGAAACTCACTTTAATGCCTTCTACACAACCACAATACCAAATACAAAGAGCTCTGTTGTTACAACCTACCCTATTACTGGGGTGAATTGTTACACTATCCAATTTATGGAAACTTTATTGAAGAGTAAAGAATCAACGGTTTTGATTAAAATGATCAATTTAAAGTGATAAAAACACTTAATGTGTGTGTGGACAGTATTCCCGAATGTGCATGTGTCACATGAGGATTCAGTCACTGTCACAGTTGTCAAATGTAGATGGGCGGCCCTGGGGTGCAGGGCTTTGTACATCCAGAACTGATAAGATACACACTTCACCTACACTTCTTTTTGCCTTGAGTTTGCAAAGTGTTTCATTCACACAATGCAGACATAAGAACTGTCCCCACACCAAGCACCCATAACATAGGTGACTATTTTAGCATGTGGTCTTAAAGGTAGGATTACTGCAAAGCATCAGATTAAACTAGAGAAACTGCTATTTAAGATATGTAAGTCAAACCCTTGTATCTACAATACAACAGCAGGGGAAAAAAATAATCTTGACAAGGAGTCAAGGAGGAGACAAGAAATGGGAGTGTACGATACTGATGGTATCACCAGAGCACTTTTCTAAGTGTTAAAACTGGCAGTGTTACATCTAACCTGGTGTTCTCCCAATCTCCCCTACCACAGAAACCCAAAGAGACAAACATTTAGTTTAAAAAAGACCAAATGTTGTATGACAACAGCTTGACTGTGACCAGTAGTCATTTTTATACAAACACAGTTTTTGCAGGGATGGAAAGATACATTGCTACTTAAAGCACTGATACGATCTGTCTGATAAATTCTTGTCAAGATAGATAAGTTGCATTAGGAAATACAGTGGTAAAAGCAGAAATACATAATACAGTTACTCTGACTTACTAATGTCTTATGAAATACATGACATACTGATTGTGACCATTTCAAAATGAATAGTGCCTTGTACCTCTCAACTGAAAAAAATCTCCCAGAATGTCAAACAGTTGTGTTAAAGGTCCAGTGTGTATGTTTCACAGGGATTTATGTGCAGAATATGTCTGAAATGTAATTTAAGTGTCTAAAATGTATTTTTTCATTAGTGTATAATCACCTGAAACAAAAAATCGTGTTCATTTTCATTACCTTAGAATGAGCAGTTTATGTCTACAGGAGGTGCAGGTCCTCTTCAGAGAAGAGTTGCACCGCCATATTCTACGGTAGCCTAGAATGGACAAACCAAACCCTGGCTCTAGATACGGCCTTTCGTGTTTTTTAGCTTTAGTTCTCTTACATGCTTCAAAGAGGAGGGTGAGACGAAAAGGATTTTAATCTACATGCTCACCGCAAGATGCCAGTAAATCCTACATGTGGCCCTTTAAATATCTGTCAAATAAAATGTTTGAGGAAGATAAATTGTGTTGAAAAATACTGCGGTAAAAGCACAAATATGAGATTCACCCTGACTAACATTTCTTATGAATCACCATGTGGCTTATGTGGCATTCTGATTCTGACCATTTCAAACTCAATATACTTCACTGACTAATCCCCCTCAAATAAAGAGAAAATCTCTCACAGAAGTTTTAAAGCAACCTTAAACTGAACATTATTATTTTGGTGCAACAGCAGAACCATATAATTCTTTTCTTTCCGAAATTACACCAGCACGGCACTTAATGTAACACAAAAATGGCCTTTGGTAGGAAAACTAAACCATAGCGCAGGCACCACAGTGTAATACAATGCTCGTTATGTGTCAAAAATACCCTCCTATTAACGAGACAGTCTCTCAGTAGAGTGAAGAACAGGCAGGGCAGCCCTCAGTGGTAATACTGCACCTTTATGTGTCAGACATCAGTGAGCAAGAGCTGCGTCAGGAGACAGGAGAGTGTTTAAAGGTAGCCTCGGGCACAGAGAGACGGCCATTAGTCAAAAGTTAATGGCTGTCTTTAATATGCACAGTCATATAGACAGACATTAACAAAGGAGTGACCCAGAGCAGGCAGGATTAAAACAATAGTTTATACAGTAGTCTCTGTTCAGCCGCCCGTAAATCACCTTCAGTATCAACACACCATAAGAGTGTTTCTATAGATTATACACACTCACTTGTGGGTGTGTATACAGACGCCCTCAAGCAGGTCTGGCACTTTAGTGTTAGCACAAGTGGTGAGGTTGTTTATCCCACAGTCAGCTGGTAATCCCTCTGTTAGGCTAAGTGCTGCACTGAGAAGTATGAGATGCACACGCGGCACGTGTGGGCACACACACACACACACACACACACACACACACACACACACACACACACACACACACACACAGAAACTCAACTGTTTGAAATTCACTGAGTGGGTGTGTTAGTCAGTTCTGAAGGCCATTATGGTTAACACAGGTTAAAGGCTAAGGCTGAAACTCTTCTATAGTTTTTTTTTATTGTCAAGAAATCCCATGAAAAGATCAAAACCATTCATGCTCAATCCATCAATCTAAATTTTCAGACTTTTCTACAATGTGTTGCTTCAGCCCAAGTCCATGTGATCTGACTAAATCTTTAAATACAGGTCATAAATATATACTTTAATTTTTAATCACACAAGTGATGTGTTTTTAAAGGAGATAATGCCAGTTTTTAGTTGTAAAATTATCACGACAACTACTGGACTTTTAGATAGCCATACACAATTATTTACTGGGTGTATACGTGTTTATGTGTATATGTAATAATATGTATGTAATTAACTGTTTATTTTATTTTATTTTATTTTATTTTGATTTTCCTTTCACTTTCTATCCTTTGCCAACCATGAGGCTGACATTTGTGGTTTTGAGTGAAATGTCTCAATAACTATTGGATGGATTGCCTTCTAATTAGATACAGACAGTGATGTCTGCTTCAGGATTGATTTGAATAATTTTGGGGATCCATTAAATGTGGGGTATGACATTTCAATTGGGTACACTTTTTTGAATTCAGTAAATATCGTGTCATGGCCTGTCGCCTGTCTGTTCCACATATGTGCTGAAAAAAAAAAAAAAAATGTTTCTACGAGGGATGTCACCATTCTCCAAATCCAGAATTTGATTTTAATTTTGATTTCAAGGTCACAATTTGATACGATTTTTCAGTTGAAACTGTTTTTTGCACTGACAGCTATGCAGTTGTCAGATGGCTTGATTTGTACAGATCAACAGATTATTGGCTAATTGCTCTGACGACTGACATTTACATTTTCAAATTCATCTGTAAAAAGATTACCCGTATGTTATCAAGTGTGATCTTGTACGCTGTGTTGTCTTTGAAGTGTTTTTTTTTTTGGACATTCGCAGGAACGCCACAAACAGGCGGGGTGGAAAGAAAAAAGAGACTTGATAATTTTAATGACTTCAATTATTGAAACTGAAAGATCATTTTGACATGTTGACATTTTTAATTTAATATTGGCATCGTGACACTCCTAGTTTCTACACAGCCCTGGCTCTGAGACACATCCCACTATTCCAGCCAATCAGTGACAGGTTGCAAAATATGAGATGGGGGAGATGCAGGGACAGTAAATCTCCTGAAGGAGAATATTGGCTGTTGAGTCCAAGCAGATGCCTAATTTCAACCAGAATTGCCAGAATATACCATCTTTAACTTTTAGTTAAACTTTTAGTGTCCAAATTGTGATTTGTTCTGTACTGTACATTGTCTTTTGTGCTAATTTGCAAATAACAGCATGCT